>NC_044405.1:18802575-19427575 GCF_006542625.1 Nomascus leucogenys | reverse complement strand
GAGGGAATTTTCGGAGATCCTTATTTGCCATTTTGGCTGATGTCCTAGAATACAATTTTAATGGAAATTTTCAACCTCTAGAAGTGCACCGCGTAGTGCAGCAGCCACTACTAGTACATGTGGCTGTCAAACCCTTGAAATGTGACTGGTGTGAACTGAGATGTGCTCTAAGTATAAAACACACCCTGGCTTTCAAAATACTATATATATATCTCCATAATAATTTTTACTCTGAATATATTTTGAAATGATAATATTCTGGTTATATTAGATCCAGTAAAATGTATTGTTAAAATTAATCTGGGACCTGATGCAGTAGCTCACACTGCATCCCAGCACTTTGGGAAGCTGAGGCAGGAGGATTGCTTGAGCCCAGGAGTTTGAGACCAGCCTAGGAAACATAGTGAGACCCTGTCTCTATAAAATAATAACAATGCATTTTTTAAAACTAATTTTGCTTCTCTAAACCTTTTTTAATGTGTGTGGTAAGCAGGATTCTAAGATGATCCCCAATGAGTCATGCCTTCATGGCTGCTAGAAAAGTTCAAATCACAAATGTGGCCTTGATATATTTCTGTTGGACAGGGTTGATCCAGGAGGCAAAAAAATACGAAGGAAACTATTAATCTGTTAAAATGAAACAAAATTAAATCCATTAAAAATTAGAAAGAAACAAGAAAGAATAATAAACCGAAAATATCAAACATGATTATAGGAATGAGACTAAACATATTGTTTGTTAGATTCTATGCAGTGGAATGCTTGAAGATGTCAACACGATGAGCACTGTGTTAGACTGATTCCTGGGGAACATCTGAGTTGGAGGTTTGTGGGCTGGCGTTTTACTGGGAAAGGCCTTCAGTTACAATGAGTATCTGAGGGAATGAGGGCAGCAAGAGGGGACAGAAAGAGAAGTCAAACTGAGATGCAGGTGGAACGGGGGGTCTCAGCTGATCCCACAGGAAACTCTGGAGCAGGGGAGCCTTTCAGAGGGAAGACTGAGCCTCTATACTCCACACTGGCCAAACCTTAGATGTGAATTGTCCTCTGGAGAGAAGGTGTAACCTTGCCAATGGCAAATCCTGAGAAAGGGCTTAGCTGTGACCCATCACCAGTCAGCTTCCTGACAGCCTGGCAATGAGTGCCTTCACTCTGAAGCAGCATCTGGGAGCACACCATATCATCTGCTACAGAAGTTGTCTGCCATATAGTAAGTGAAAAGAAGCAGATTATAGACACTATATGTTAAGCATTAAAATATAGGTTGATATATAGGCATTAGAGAGGCCGGAAAAGGAGCACATGAAATCATTAATGAAGGGTCCCTTGAGGAGGATGAGGGGAAGGGTTAGTGGTGGCTGAGATGGGGGAAAATATGTAACATCAGGTATTCAAATATTTTATATTGATCACATATCACCAGGAAAAAAATACAGAAGCTAACGCGAGGTTTCCAGTATGGGCATGCCTATGGTGATCAGCTGTGGGTTCAGGATTGAAAACCTCAGAATTAGAATTGCTTTCTGAATTTTGCCTTCAATGTCTCCCTAGACTCTACAAATAGACAACAACCCCGGGCAGTTCTGACATTAATGAGAATGATGCCGCCATCACTAAATTCCTCCTGGGCCAGATGGCATCTGCCTCATTGTACAAACTTCATCTTTTTAAAGTCACATATATACTTATTTTATCTGGTTGAATTATTCCAGTAACTTTCTTGGCACCAGAAAAAGAGATAGCAAATATTAATTCTGCTCTTTTTATCATGTCAACGGAGTTTCTTCTCCACACTTGGTTTTCTCAATCATCTAAACAAAAATAGCAGTTAGGGCCTCCTTTCATCCTGAAAGAGTCATGGGGAATTTTCCAGGGAAAGGAAGGCATGGCATCTGCCACCCCCTTGTTGGGAGAGGATTTGTTTTAATTGTTCCATAATCTGGGGTGTCAACTATTCAGCAATCAGTGTAATAACAGAAACTAACCAATTAGAATGGACACGAGCCCTTGGGGAGGTTGGAAGGTATCCAGGCAGTGGTTATTTGACAACCAGTGTGAAAGTAGTTCAATATTTTAACAGGTCGAGATGTACCTGCCAAACACCAGTGCAAATGCAGGCACATGGTGGGTGAGGGATGGGTTGATGAAGCTCATTGAGTGAATGAATGGCTCCAAATTGGCCTAAAACTCCACCATACTTAACCTCTGCAACATGTCAACTGGATAGGAAAGCATGCCACGAATTCATTTGGCTCCGACTCGCCCACTTCTTCCCATGACCCAGCCTGAGTCACCGGCATCTGTAGGTTTATCACAGCACTCTACTCCAGGAAAGACAAAGGTACACAAAACAGAGGAAGAGCCGTCTCCCCTTGATTGAAACTCCGTGTGTGTTCTGCAATCTTCTCCAGAACACCAAGAGTGGGAGGCAGGAAAAGGATGGTGGGTTTTTTATTACACTTTGAAATGCCACCAGACTTGTGGTAAATTGAAACATTGTTTTAAGGAATTATAGGTATTTCCAGGCAGGAGAAATATGAGCTCCATTTGATCACAGTAATGTTGACTTTAGGCTTCCTTGGGCAGAAATCTAAAACCAACATGGACAAATGGATGCTCTAAAACATCTAACGTGGGCAGGGTACTGAAGATTTGTCCATGCCTCTGCTTTTTTATTTAAATGTGAAAAATTGCACAAGCCACCTCTTTCTATCTCATTTGACCTCTGCCCTTAGTCCCCTTCACAGCCTAAATCAGGTGATGAGACTCTCCAAGGTCCAAACTCCCTACTAGCTCCAACCTCCCCACTGGTTACAACCTTCCTACTGGGTACCAGTCTCCCAGTGTGCAGCAAACTCCCTACTGGGTACCAAGCTCCCCACTGGGTACAAGCTCCCCCCAGGTGCCACCTCCCCACTGGTACCAATCTCCCCAGTAGGGTACAACCTCCCTCCTGAGGAAAACCTTCCTCTGGTACCAATCTCTCCAATGGGTACAGCCTTCCCCCTGGGTAAAACCTTCCCCCTGGTACCAGTCTCTCCAATGGGTACAGCCTTCCCCCTGGGTAAAACCTTCCCCCTGGTACTAGTCTCTTCAATGGGTACAGCCTTCCCCCTGGGTAAAACCTTCCCCCTGGTACTAGTCTCTCCAATGGGTACAACCTTCCCCTGGGTAAAACCTTCCCGCTGGTACCAATCTTTCCAATGGGTACCAATCTTTCCACTGGATACAACCTCCCCAATGGGTGCCAGTCTCCCCAGTGAGTACTAATTTTCCCACTGGGTATCATCATCCTCCCTGGATACCAACCTCCCTGCTGAGCACACCCTCCCCCTTGGGCGCAACCTCCCCACTGGGTACCATCCTCCTTCCTGAGTAACAATCTCCTCACTGAGTCCCCACCTCACCAATGGGAACCAGCCTCCACATTAGTACGACCACCTCTCTGTATACCACCCACCTTGCTGGGTGCTAATCTCACTGGGTACCATTTTCTGCTAAAGACGAGTACTCTTATGTTGCCTGAATGAGTGTTACCCTCCCAACCAAGAGCAAGAATCATCCGTATCTGTATGCCCCTCGACAGTTGACAAAGCACCTTCATTCTCACAGTCCCCTTTGACCTTTGATCCTCACCACTGCCTGGGATTCATATTCATATTCTTATCATTTTACCCAAATGTCCTGTTCTTTTCATGGTGCTAGGCTGCACCATGGTACCCACGGGGTGTTGACATCTGTGCAAACTGGCTCAACCTGAGAAGACAAGCCCATGCCCATACCCGCTGCTGCTGTCATATCCCAGAACCACAGAGTGCAGGTTCTTTGGATGCCTAGCTTGGAAGGTGATGGGGAAATGTAGGCACTTGGAAGAAGTTGTGCTGCTGTTTCTGTACCTACCTTCCAAGTATGGTGACAAGATAAAGTGATGACGTAGGTCAAGCATGTATTGTCATGCCTGGCACAACAAATGTCTGGGGCTGGTATGAGTCCAATATAGAAGGATACCTGGGAGAAAAGGCTCCTTTACACCCAGGGCAGCACTTTCATGCCAAGGTGGGTTAACTGAGTAGTTCCACCTCTTGCTTGGCATGAAGGCTGAGGGCTTGTCCAAATAATTTCCTTTGCAAAGCAATGCACTGTGCCTCCCATGAGGTCTCCATGTCTGTGCAAACTCGTTCTAAACCTGCAGAGGACCAGGCATGTGCCTATACCACATGCTGTGCCCATATTCCAGAGCTCTCACTTCTGCACAGCAGGGAGAGGACTTGTACCACCGTGCGCAAAGAGGGCTCCCAGGCCAACATCCGGCCAGGCCTGGCATGGGAGCCCCTTCAGTCACTGCAAAAGACGGTATCATTGAGCTCAACTTCAGGACTCACAAATGGATGGGTCCAGCCCCACTGATCTTGTACAAGACAACTGTCCTTGGCTCCAAAGGACCACTGGGGTCTTTAGTTTCCAACACTCTCAGTGTGGCTCGTGGTCTACGAGAGTACATCAGGATTTCCATATAGACTCAGCAGTTCCAAATGATGTACCACAATATAACACAGCTCATATGGAGGAGGTGTGCTTAGTGAGCTATGCAAGGTATTACTACACAGGTATTATAAACGGAAGGAGATGAGAGGAGCTGATAAGCCATTTTGTTTCGAGAGATCTATGATCTGAACAAGTTTGAGAAGTTTGGGGGGCAAGGGGGGACAAACCAGCTGATTTCCAAATTCCAGACCCTCTTTCAGGAGTCAAAGCTTGGCTCACCAAAATTGCATCTGGAAAACAACCATCTCTTTGTCCTTGAGCTTAACCTCAGAAGACTTCTGGAATCTAGTGGGATCAGAATTGGAAGGGGACCTGGCAAATTTTCTTTAGGCGAAAAAAAAGCAAAAATAACAAGACAGTTCCCTGCTACACCCCACCCCAGAACCCCCACCCCACTGCCTACCAAAAAAAAAAAAAAAGAAAAAGAAACAGAAAAAACAAAACAAAACAAAACAGATCCAGGGAGATTTTCCTCTTTCTCCCTGCTTCCTTTTCTTTGAGTGTTTTATCAACTACTGCAGTGGGTGGCATCTGAGCTACTGGTGTTTTTCTACTTAGAGGAGAAAGAAAATTCCATTAGCTGAAGAATAATATGGTTGACTGCCCCACACGGCAGAGGCATGCAGCACACTGCAGACTTGTTTTCTGTGTCATTCTCAGGACTCTGAGGTCTAGACTCACTGGCTCCTGTTCCCTGGGTTTTCCAGGTCTTTGGGGGTGTGACTACCGCCCACAGGGAAAGGACAGTGCATGCTGAGGGGAAGCACAGGGACACGGGAGGGAAGAAGAGGATGAGAGCAGTGTATCAGGTGAACCATTTCTTGTTCAAGAAAGAAAATAAAGAAAAACTAATCTAGGCATAAATCTGTACTAGAGCTCATGCTGAGACTCTGGAAGTACAGTCAGGGTCTAGAATCATCCAGAACACACACACGGATTGACTCCCACCAGTCCCTTACCCTTTGGGGTGAATGACCCCAACTTTCCTGTTTTGTGTGTGTGTTTTTTTTAAGATGGTCAGGTCTCATACTGTTAAGTGTAAAATGGTAAAACTAATTGGGAAAACTGAAAGTTTCTTATACAGTTAAACACATAACGACTGCATGCCTCTGAAATTCCATTCCTAGGTATATTTACCCAAGAGAAATGAAAACATATGTCCACACAAGGACTTGCATAAGAATGTTCCTAGCAGCTTTGTTCAGAATAGTTCCGGACAGCAAATAACCCCATGTATCAAGAGGTGCATGGATAAACAAATTGTGTTTAAAATTATATTAGTTTCCTATTGTCACTATAACAAATTACCACAAAATTAGTGGCTTAAAACAGGCCAGGCATGGTGGCTCATGCCTGTAATTCCAGCACTTTGGGAGGCCAAGACAGGTGGATCACCTGAGGTCAGGAGTTCGAGACCAGCCTGGCCAGTGTGATGAAACCCTGTCTCTACTAAAAATACAAAAATTAGCTGGGCACCATAGTGGGCACCTGTAATCCCAGCTACTCGGGAGACTGAGGCAGAGAACCCCTTGAGCTGGGAGGCAGAGGTTGCAGTGAGCCGAGATTGTGCTGCTGCACTCCATCCAGCCTGGGAGGCTCTGTCTCAAACAACAACAACAAAAACAGTACACATTTATTATTTTTCAGTTCTAGAGGTCAGAAGTCTAAATTCAATTTCACTGGGCTAAAGTCAAGGTGTTGGCAGGGCCGGTTCCCTCTGGAGGCTCTAGGAAAGAATCCATTTCCTGGCCTTTCTGTCTTCTGGCGGCCCCCTACGCTCCTCCAGTCTCTACCTCTGTGGTCACATTGTCTACTCTTCTTCTGTAGTCAATCTCCCTCGGCCTCCCTCTTACTTGTGATGACATCTAGGGCCCACCTGAATAATCTAAGCTAACCCTTCATCTCGAGATCTTTAATTCAGTCGACATCTGCAGAATCTCTTTGGCAGCATAACATTCACAGGTTCTGGGATTAAGACCTGGATATCTTTGGAGCCATCATTCAGGAATATACTAACTAGGAATAAAAAGGAATGAGCTGTGATACACACAAGATAGATGAATCTCAAAAACAGAATATGCAGCCAAAGAAGCCAGACCGAAAACAAAGAGGCCAGCCATATGATTCCATTGAGATGAAGTTCTAGAACAGGTAAAACTAATCTATGTTGATAGAGATCAGAACATTGGTTGTCTGGGGTCAGGTGATTTACTGAAAAGGAACACAGAGAACTTTCTGAGGTGATGGGAATGCTCTCTATCTTGATGATCTTCATGGGAGGGTTGATTACAGGGGTGTATACATTTATCAAAACTCAGGGAACTGTATGCATTACAGCTGTGCATTTCTTTATATGTAAATTTTTCTCCAATGGAAAAAAAGTGTTGGGGGGAAAGTAAATAACAACAAACAAAATGAAGAGAGAGAGAGAAGGGGAGGGAGGAGAAGGAGAAGGTAGCAGTGGAGGGAGGCAGGAAAAAAAAAGCAAAACTCAATCTATTTGAGGAACACATTGTACATTTTCCTCTCTTATTACGGAAGGAGCTTTGACACAGAAGAGAGAAGGACTGGGCTCTAACCTGCTTGAGGTTAGCTATTCCCCAGCCCCTTCCAGCACTTAAGGCGCCTAAACCCATTAGCCCACCTTAGATAAATGTACAAAACAAGACACCCAATGGGAAACCTGAAATATATTGAACACTTCCTTCCTCCCACAAGAAGTGAGAAAATCATCATATTTTTAATGTATCAACTGTTTCCACTTCTCACACTCCCTTCTAGAATCCACACATATTCCTGTGTATTTTTTAGAGAGTTGTTATCATGGCAGAGGGATCACTTATCTTCTGTCTTTTTCATTTAACATCAGACAGACACATTTTCCCATTTTGCTAGGGAGGCTTCATAAACAACCCTTTTGACCATTGGATAGTATTTCACTGAATTGATTGATTTGTTATCATTTACTTAGCCTTTTCTGTCATATTGGACACTTAGGCTATTTCCTTTTATTTCCCCCATGGAAAAATAATAGAGTAATGATTATGTGCATACACATGCTTTTGTTCTTTTTTTTAAAATTATTTAAGACATGAATACTGAAATAATAAATAAATAAGGGGAAAAGGAAGCAGCAAAGAAACCCCTATCATAGAATTTAGAGTTCGAGACACCTCCAGAACACCTGGTCTAAAGCCCTAATTGTACAGAAGAAGAAACTGAGACCAGGGCGTGTTTGAACTCACACACCCAAGGTCACAGTGTGACTAAGTCACAGACTTGCGACTCAGCTGAGGACTTCTGAGTGAGTGCAGCGCTCTCTAATCCAAACAAAATAAGCACAAGCCACGCCATCTGCCTCACCTGCACAGCCAACACCAACAGGAACGAATTACTGCTGTCTAACCTTGTCATAAAACTGTGTCGCCCAGCTCCGTTGTGAGAGAAATCACTTAAACTAAGAAGAACAGTTGGTCGAGCCCATAGTGTTAGCATAAGATTCGATTTTAAGCTATCCTTTAGCTCAGCTGCAAAGATAAATTCCTCATCTGGAAATTGGAGAGAAAATTCCATTCTTTGCATTTGTGTGTTTGGGAGATGCTCTGGGTACACGTGAGTGAAAATGAAAGATTGTTGACTCTCAACTATCTTCACAAATAGCAGGAAACCCTGTCATGGATCATCCAAAGCAGAAACTAATCCAGATATAATTTGCAATGTGCTTTACATAATTTTCTGGCAGTGGATTCACTTTCTTAACAGTTTACCATAAAATTTGAGTTTTTAGAGTATTCATCTATTGAAACGACTTGATCTATATAACATACTGGAAGAAGGACCGCTATTTACAATGGGCCTGTTTTGTGCCAGGCCATAAGCTAGACACTTTACATATGCTCTCTTGTGGATTGTTATTCTCAATAAGTAGGAATCTGAGGCTCAGATAGATTAAGGAACTTCCCCAAGATCAGCCAATGAGAGTTATAACGTCAAAATTCCATTCCAACACTGTCTAAACCCCACTCATTTTCAATTCTACCAGGAAGATCAGATCAAACTTTATTCAACAATTTATTTATTTATTTATTTATTTGAGACAGAGTCTCACTCTGTCACCCAGGCTGGAGTGCAATGGTGCGATCTCAGCTCACTGCAACCTCTGCCTCCTGGATTCAAGCAATTCTCCTGCCTCAGCCCCCCAAGTAACTGAGATTACAGGCTCCCACCACCACAACCGGCTAGTTTTTGTATTTTTAGTAGAGATGGGGTTTCACCACATTGGTCACACTGGTCTTGAACTCCTAACCTCAGGTGATCCACCTGCCTCGGCCACCCAAAGTGTTGGGATTACAGGCATGAGCCACCGCGCCGACAACAAATATTTATTTATGTCTATGTGTGGAATCCTGTTTGCTAGGTAACACGGGTATAAAAGTAAATAAGAGAAACATCTCCCTTCAGTAGTGCACAACCTAGCAGATGAAGATGGAAGCAATCGCATGTAGAAGGTCCTACAAAAGTACTTGATAAGTGAAAGAATGAAGAATTAGAGAGAGGTTTGTGAAGCAGGTCATATCTTTACGGTCAGTCAATGACAGATTGCTTAAAATGCCAATCAGCACGGTCATATTCTTGATTGTTTCTTACAGGATGTAAATGTCATGCAAATATTCAATTCTACCCTAACTCTGAGACAAAAAGTATTTTGAATCCCCTTTCCCACTGGGGTCAAGAATAAACAAGGTGAGTTTCCTGAAATCTAAGCAATAAACTAGATATTGTTCCACTTCTTGCCTATGATGAAATATAATATTCTAAGTATAATAAGTTGTTTAAGTAATGTAATTAAATTCATGGTTTCTGAATGTTGCCAATTGTGGTTGTAAGTAACCAAAAAAATTTCCAATTCAAAAAAATTTGGCAATAGAAAAAAGTTATCTGTCCTTAAAAAAAAAAAAAAATCTACGGAAAGGAAAATCCCAGGCTGATTACATCAACTGCTTAACGACGTCACCAAAGACCCAGGTTCTTTGCATCTTCCTCTTCTTCCATCCTCAAATGTGCGATTAGTTGCCCTCATGGTTGTACCATGCTGCCATAATTTCAGGCATCACGTGCTGAGGCAGAGACTTGCGCTGTGCTGACCACGTCATTCTTCCACCTCAGCATGCAGGAAAACTACATTTCCCAGCTTCCCTTGCTGTTAGTTGAGGGCATATGACTGGGCCTGGCCAATGAGATGTACACCAAAGGGATGAGCCTACCTCCATGTGAATGACCCACCCTCTAGCTTCTTCTGTAAGTCATACATCTGGCAGCATCACAAGGTGAAAGGAACCTGGGTCCCTGAATCTGCACTTGAGGAGAGATGCTGACCCACTGAACAATAAATAAATATGTATGAGTTTAGGCCACTAAAATCTTGGGGGTGTTTGTTAACAGCAGAATTGCCAATATCCGGCAGAAAGAGAGAGGGGCTACCCTCTCTCAGTGGTGGATTCCTGACCCTGGGGCTTAGTCAGCCAGGAAAAGTGAGTGCGTAGGAGGGGCAGTCAGAATGTCTGCGGAACTGTCTTGCATCTGGGCTATGTGTGTCTGCCTCAGAACCTTCTGTTTACCTTGTCAGCCCTCCCATTCTGGCCAGCGGACCACTTTGTTTTCACTTCTCAAGCCCGCCAGTGGACCTGCTCTGCCTGCCTTTAAGCTGGCCTTACACTCGGGCTCGCAGAGAGCTGTCCGGCAGGAACCAGCTTTGCTTCCTGCAGCCAAACCTCCAGACCCACCTGTGCACCCCAGTACTCTACTCTGGATCCCATACTCACCCCTCTTGGACACCTTGCTCACTGACAGATTCTTCCTTTTTTATTTATTTTATTTATTTATTTATTTATTTATTGAGACAGAGTCTTGCTCTGTCGCCCAGGCTGGAGTGCCGTGGTGTGATCTCAGATCACTGCAACCTCCGCCTCCCGGGTTCAAGAGATTCTCCTGCCTCAGTCTCCCAAGTAGCTGGGACTACATCTTCCCTTTCTTATAGTCATGTGCCGCATAACGACGTTTCAGTCAACAACGGGCTGTGTATACCACAGCTCCCGTAAGACCGTAATGGAGCTGAAAAATTCCGATCGCCCAGTGACAAGCTAGCCATTGTAATGTTGTAGCACAATGACTTCATGTGTTTATAAATTTAGTGTAGCCATACAGTGTTTATAAAGTCTGTAATAGTGTTTATAAAGGAGTGGGCAGTAATGCCCCTCATATTCACTCACCACGCACTCAGAGTCACCTACAGCAAACTCCAGTCCTGTAAGCTCCATTCATGGCGAGCGCCCTATACAGGTGCACCATTTTTTATCTTTTACGCTCTATTTTTAATCTTTTATACCCTATTTTTACAGTACCTTTTCTATGTTTCGCTATGTTTAGATACACAAATACTTACCATTAGGTTACAGTTGCCTACAGTGTTCAGTACAGTGCCATGTTGGGCAAGTTTGTAGCCTAAGAGCAGCAGGATATACCATACGGCCTAGGAGTGTAGTGCCTTACACCATCTAGGTTTGCGTAAATACATTCTATGATGGTCACACAATGACAGAATCACCTAACAACGCATTTCTCAGGACATGCCTTCATTGTTGGCCAGGCATGGTGGCTCATGCCTGTAATCCCAGCACTTTGGAGGCTGAGGCAGGCGGTTCACTTGAGGCCAGGAGCTTGAGACCAGCCTGGCCCACATGGTGAAACCCAATCTCTACTAAAAATACAAAAATTAGCCGGCTGTGGTGGCGGGTGCCTGTAATCCCAGCTACTTGGGAGGCTGAGGCATGAGAATCGCTTGAACTTGGGAGGTGGAGGTTTCAGTGAGCCGAGATCACACCACTGCACCCCAGCCTGGGTGACAGAGTGAGACACTGTCTCAAAAAAAAAAAAAAAGAAAGAAAGAAACAACAACAACAACAACAAATATCTCTCTTGTTAAGTGACACATGACTGTATTTTCAGAAAATGTTTTCCTCTCCAGTGGCTTCCCATCAACATTTAAATCTGATCAAATCTTTATATGAAAAATAAGATCTCATCGGGGAAATGTGAATCAAAACCACCTATATCGCCTCACACTGTCAAGATGGCTATTGTCAAAAACAGCAGTCCTCAGCCTTTTTGGCACCAGGGACCAGTTTCCTGGAAGACAATCTTTCCACGGACCAGGGTGGAGATGCTTTGGGGATGATTCAAGCGCATTCCATTTATGGTGCACTTTATTTCTATTATTATTGCATTGTAATATATAATGAAATAATTATACAACTCACTATAATGTAGAATCAATGGGAGCCCTGAGCTTGTTTTCCTGCTAGATGGTCTCATCTGGGGGTGATGGGAGACAGTGATGGAACTTCAGGCATTAGATTCTCATAAGGAGTGCACCACCTAGGTTCCTCGCGTGTGCAATTCACAGTAGGGTTCGCCCTCCTGGGAGAATCTAATGCTGATCTGACAGGAGGCAGAGTTGAGGCACTAATGTGAGCAATAGGGAGTGACTGTAAATACAGATAAAGCTCCACTCGCTTGCCTGCTGCTTACCTCCTGCTATGCAGCCCAGTTCCTAAGAGGCCATGGACTGGTACTGGTCTCTTTCAGAGAAAAGGGAACTCTTGTACACTTGGTGGAAATGTAAATTAGTACAGCCGCTATGGAGAAATTCCTCAAAAAACTAAAAACAGAACTATCATATGATCCAGCAATCCCACTTCTAGGGATATATCCAAAAGAAATGAACTCAATATCTTGAAGATGCATATGCACCCCCGGTTTATTGCAGTATTATTCACAATAGCCAAGATATGAAATTAAGCTAAGTGTCCATCAACAGATAAGTAGATAAAGAAAATATGATACATACATATCACATACGCATACACTGGAGTATTATTGACCCTTAAAAAGAGAAGGAAATCCCAACATTTTGAACAACATAGATAAGTATGGAAGATATTACGCTAAGTGAAATAAGCCAGACACAGAAGGATAAATATGACATGATCTCACTTAACGTCTAAAAAAAAGTGGAACTCATTGCCGGCATGCCCACGCCTGTAATCCCAGCACTTTGGGAGGCCGAGGATCACCTGAAGCCAGGAGTTCGAGACCAGCCTAACCAACATGGTGAAACCCAGTCTCTACTAAAGATACAAAAATTAGCTGGGTGTGGTGGCATGCACCTGTAGTCCCAGCTACTCGGGAGGCTGAGACAGGAGAGTCACTTGAAACTGGGAGGCGGAGGTTGCAGTGAGCCGACATTACACCACTGCACTCCAGCCTGGGTGACAGAGGGAGACTCCCTCTCAAAAAAAAAAAGAAAAAGTGCAACTCATAAAAGCAGAGAGTAGCATGGTTGTTGTCAGGGGCTGAGGGGGCAATGGGAGAAATGGGGAAATATTGGTCAAAGGGTACAAAGTTCCGGTTATAGAGGAGTGATGCATTCTGGGGAGCTAATGTGCAGCATAGTGACTATAGTGAGTAATACTGTATTGAATGTGCTAAATTTGCTAAGAGAGTTGATCATTAAGTGTTCTCACCACAAACAAACAGACACAAATCGTAACTATGTAAGGCGATGGATATATTAATTAGTTACTTAAAATAGGCAGGTAGAGGGATGGATAGATAGACGATAGATAGACGATAGATGATAGATGATTAGATAGATAGATAGATAGATAGATAGATAGATAGATAGATGATTGATAGATAGATAGATAGATGATAGATATAAATAGAAGATAGATATAGATAGATGATAGATAGATAGATAGATAGATGATAGATAGATAGATAGATAGCTGATAGATAGATAGATACCAATAGAGGGCTGGACATGGTGGCTCACACCTGTAATCCTAGCACTTTAGGAGGCCGAGGTGGGCAGACTGCCTGAGCTCAGGAGTTTGAGACCAGCCTGGGCAACATGGTGAAACTCCGTCTCTACTAAAATACAAATTAGCTGGGCAAGGTGGTGTGTGCCTGTAATCCCCAGCTACTCGAGAGGCTGAGGTATGAGAATTGTTTGAACCCAGGAGGTGGAGGAGGTTGCAGCGAGCTGACATCATGCCACTGCACTCCAGCCTGGGAAACAGAGTGAGACTCTGTCTCAAAAAAAAAAAAAAACTCAAGATGATGATAGATGATAGATAGATGATAGATAGATAGATAGATAGATAGATGATAGATAGATAGATAGATAATAGATAGATAGATGATAGATAGATAGATAGATAGATAGATAGATAGATAGATAGATAGATAGATGATAGATCATTTGATAGATCATTCGATGGATCTCATTAACACCTTCTAGCTACTGTTGTCTCCTCTCTCTCCCTGCGCAGCCAGGCTTGGAGAAAGACTTGCCTAGACCCAGTCTCCATTTCTCCTCTGTCATTAGCTTTACCACCCTCTCCAGTCCAAGCCTCCCTCACTGCTAGACTGAAGCTAGTTTCACCACGGTTTCTTATGACTTCCTTGTTGCTACATCTGTGGACACTTTCCCTTCCTGTATTAGTTTTGTAGGACTGCTGTAACAGATTACTACAAACCAGGTAGCTTGAAACAGCAGAAACATTTTGGAGGCCAGAAGTCTAAAATCATGGTGTTGACAAGGCCACGCGCCCTCTGAAGGCTCTCGGGAGGGAGACTTCCCTGCCTCTTCCTAGTCCTGGTGGTTGCCCTCCTTCCTTGGCTTTCCTCGGGTTATGGTGGCATCATGCCAAACACTGCCTCTGTCTTCACATTGCCTTCTTTGTGTCTCCGTGTCCAAATTTCCCTCTTTTTATAAGATTAGGGCCCACCCTAATCTAGCATGACCTCATCTTTACTTGATTATATCTGCAAATTCATGACATCTAAATGAGGTCACAGGTACCAGAAATTAGGACTTCCACATTTCGTTTTGGGGGACACATTTTAAACCCATAACATTTTTATATCTAACTTGACCTGGCAAGCCCTTCTCTCCTTGAGATACCATCTATTCCTGGTCCTCCTTAGACCCCCCTGAAATCTTTTTCCCACATTCCTTCTTGGACTTCTCTCCTTCTGTCCATCCTTCTGCCATTAATGTCTTCTGGGGCTTTTCCTAGGCCTACTCTTTTTCTCTCTTCGCTGGAAATTTCCAACCATCTATGGCTTCAGTTGCCATTTCTAGACTGACTCACACAGAAACGCTCACAAAACATACTCAGCTAAAAGGTCCACACCGAAAACTCATCATCTTCTTCCCAAACTTGCTTCTGCTGCTGTCTTCCCCACGTCCATGAATGGACCACCACCCATGAGGTCACTTGAATTGCCTCCACCTGATCACTGAGCTTCCCTCCCCTTCATTCCCCACTGCCAATCAACCATCAGGGCCTGTCCCTTCTAATCCCTTCTAATCCCTCTCCCCATTGCCATAGTCCTAGTTCAGGTCATCGTTGTCTTGCTCCCCGACTAGGAAAAAAGCTTCCCCATGGTCTCCCTGTCCCAAGCTGTGTGGAAACTCAGATCTTATCACTTCCATATTAAATACTTCAACTGTCCTTACAACCCTCAGAATAAAGTCCAAGCCCTTGAACTTGGCTTACAAGACCCTTCACCATCTGGGCCCTACCTACTTTCCCAGTCTGATCTCTCCATATTCCACCCTCACATGTTAATACTCCAGCCAAACTAAGCCACCTACACTTGGCCTCCTGGTCTTTGCTTATGGTTTTCTGCTCCTGGAATATTATTTCCAGCTCTCCTGACTGCCCAAATCACACTTATATTTTATATTCATTTATTCCACAGACATATCTTGAGTGCCTGCTATGTGTCACAACCTATCCTAGGCACGGAGGATGCAGTAGAAAACAAAACAGAAAAATATCTCACTTCATGAGCTTCCATTTTGGTTGAGAGAGACAGATACAAAATATCAGCAGGTGAATACAGGGAGTGCATCAGATAGTGACAGTGCTTTAAAGAAAAATAAAACAGGGGGGTAAGGGGTTAAGTTTTTAACTAAGCAGGACATGAGAGTCCTCACCGAGGAGATGGCATTTAAGCTTGGCTTGAACATCACTCCCTCCTGGAAGCCTCCTGGAAATTTTCCAAGACCAGGGCAGGTGTCATCTTTATAAACTTCTATGAAGCCGGTAAATACAGGTGGTAAACCTTTTACCGCACTTTAAAGGACTTTTGTGTTTACGTGTGAGTGTCAACTGTAAACTTTGTGAGGACAGAGACTGAGTCTGTTATTTACTGTAGATCGACAGCTCCTTGTAGATATATGTTCCTTGAACAAATGAATGCATTGACAGCCTGCATTATTTACAAGTTATATTATATAAAAATTTATGTAGTATTTATGGTAAGGTCCTGTGTTACAAATCACTTTCTCACCCACTGTCTCATTTGAGAGATGCAGGTCTTATTGTCACCTTTTAACAGATACTCAGAAAAGTTAAGTTTCTTGCTCAGGGTGTCACAATAAGAGCTAAACCCAGCTCAATCACAGCTCTCACATCTTCAGACCCAGAGTGCTTTCTAGAAAAGCCCCCTGCCTTCCTGCATGTTCTAAGAAAACACAAACCACTAACCCCAGGGCATTAGCCATCCTCAGCCAATTTTTACTGTTCCTCCCTGAGTTATCATATTCTCATCTCCCCAGAAAACTTCCACCAAATGCTAAAGCCAACATGTAAATCCAAAGGTAAAACCTTCTGGAATTCCTTGATGTAGCCACTGCACAGGCTGGCCTGTGTTCTCATACTAGTTTTCAGAACAATTCTTGCCCTCCTGCAAGTCCACATTTAGCGGACCCACTCAGACAACTACAGAGTGGGGATCAACTGAATTCCTTTCCTATCTGACACTTTTGAGCTAAGATTGTCTTTTCCATGTGTTAATTTTAACATGTGGGTTTCATAAAAGCTGCAGGCAGAACAGCAGATGGGAGTCAGTTAGCAATCATTAATATCCTCTATTCATTGCCTGCCCCCCAATTGATAAAGTGTCACTCCACTTGGGCAAAAGGGGCCAAAAACGGAGCGGGGCACAAAAACCCACTGTTGAACAAAAGCTCTCCTATGCGGTGAAGAGCTGGCCCCATCAGAGTGCCTGGGTCCTGCAGCATTTGGAGAAGTGAGCCTCAGCTACCCTCCCTTGAGCGAGGTGAAGTTTGTTGCAGGAGTGATGGGACAGCTCTTGGTAGTTTTCCACTTGCTACTCATGAGTTCTCACCCTCTTTGGCTCTTTGTCACTTGGTCCCATAAAAACGCCCACTGCAGGATGCTTGCTCATGCCACCCACCCACCAAATGGCATGTGGCAAAGAGGGTCAGAAGTTCACACACTTCCTCTTTGTTTTCTTGTGTTTCTTTCTGCATAAGCACCTCTCAACAGGCCAAATGGTTGTTGTTGCCACATAGATTTTTGTATTGATGGTTTCTTGCCATCCACTCATTCTCAAGAGTGGGTGGGGGAAGAACAGGGGAGAGTTAACTATTTTGATGAAGAGCAGTTTATAGGATGAATAGGCACAGACAACAAAAGTGAGCCTGGATGCTTTGAAATGAGCTGCTTTGTATTGAAGAGCTTGCTTCTGCCCTGCAATACTTCCTTGCAGTTGAATAGATACTGCAGAGAGTATAAACACACTTATCTCTCTCGAGAAAGAAAAAAATTGTGTTCCCAGGAAGCTGGAAAATTCTCCTTTAGGTATAAACATTTAGGAAAAAAGAGATAAGCCCCCTAATTCTAATAACTAGGAATAACCAATTAGGTCATCTGTCCTCACCTCTGTCACTTCTCTCTGAGGCTTGTGGTGTTCAAATTCTGCTACGCTTAACTTTCTAGAAGGAGGGAGAAACACTTCAATTCCTTTCCACTCTTCCAATTCAGATGGTTCAAACAGCTGGACTTTGAAAAAAAAATGACTTTAATCATGATAGAAACATATTACTTGAAACACAGAACAAACAGAAGAGAAAAACATTTTCTGTGATAGTTTTCTCTTTTGGTTTCTGAAAAGTGAGCAAAATTTTTAATTAAAAAAACCCATAAAATTGTCTTAGGACACTCTCGACACAGATAAGAGAAGATAGTCATTAAAATAAATTACAGAATGGGAAATGGCACCATTACCATTCTCCACTGATTTTTTTAGAAGTGTCTTTTACCAAAAACCTTTTTGACATTCTAATAAAAGCAAAATGTTTTAAGTTAGGAGTGGCTTTTCAGAGCAATATCCCTTTGCCTCAATGGTTACTAACCAAAATAAATGAATAAGATAAATCTGAATAAAAGCAAGAACTAAACCAAACTGAATTAACTTCTTCTCAGCCAGAGGTTAATTTTAAAGCATTAAGCTGAACCATCATTCCTGATGATTTTAGAATGAAGTATTTGGAAGTATACATTTCATCAACCACTGGGAGACATGGAGTGTGGTTAGGAGAATTCCTTGGAATTACACAGTGCTGGGTTCAAACCCGAATTGAGTCATTTCCTAGCTGTGTTCTCTTGAGCAAGTTACCTAGCTTATCTAAACCTGAGTTTCTTCATCCAAAAACTGGGAATAATAATAACTGTTTCATCTGTCACAAGGTTGTGAAAAGGATTAAAAGATAATACAAAATGCTTAGAGATACAAAAGGTGTAGTAGGGCATCTGGTACCTTTTAAGCAAAGCTATTATTACCGTATGGAATACTGAGAAAAACTACTAACTGCTGCACAATGCACACGATTTTTTCCTCATGTGTGCAAGGACTTGAAACTAAAGAGTAGAGTTTGGGACCTTCCCACATGGAAGCATGTTAATCATGGTCTCAAAACCAGATTGAACAATATTTTCAAAGTCAGCTTGCAAACTTTCACAGTATCAGGTCACATGGGATGGTTCTCAGGGTCCCAGGAGAGGGACTGAATTGTGTTGTCCTCAAAATTTATATGTTGAAGCCTCAATCCCCACAGTGAGACTGTATCTGGAGATAGGGCATTTAGGAGAGAATTAAGGTTAAATGAGGTCAGAAGAGTGGGGCCCTAACCCAATAGAATTGGTTGCCTTATAAGAGGAGGAAGAGAAATTCCTCTCTCTCTCCCTCACTCCCAACTCCCACCCCGGCCCTGCTATATGCACAAACTAAGGAAACGCCATGTGAGGACACAGCAAGAAGGCGGCCATCTGCAAGCCAGGAAGAGAGGCCGTACTTGGAAGCCAATCAGCTGGCACCTTCACCTTCCTGCCTCCACAACTGTGAAAAATGCATGTCTGTTGGTTTAGCCACACAATCTATAGTATCTTCTTAGGGCAATCTGAGTTGATTAATACAGAAGGAACGATATCATTAATTTTACCCCACAACCAGAAAATCGAAAACATGCCTTACTGAGCAGATAATGCTTCCTCTCTAGAATACCCCTGTCCTGCTCTTAAGAGCTGGCCAAATGTACACAAAATTGATGGCTTTATCTGATTTTGAAAGAGAAATACATCAAATCCCAATTTTTTTAAGTTAAGTAACTTTGACAGGGGAAAAAAATTCACTTCCCAGTGGAGGGCATAATTTGTACAGTAGTCTTTTGGGGAATACATTTTGTTGCACAATTCAAACCTGTAGCCAGGATTGAGTAAGAAAGCAACTTCAATGATTTTGGAAGAAACTGCCCTAAAACCGGAAGGAAGGCTTAGTTCCCTTCTGAAATACATTTCTACAAGTGGTTCACAAGTTTAAAGAGAGATGTTATCACCAGTTATTGAAATGATAGTTTCCCCAGGGAAATGGGCACTGCCCCAAGAGAGACAAAAGTGTAGACAGAGAATGAGTAAATCCTGAAATGTTCTAGTAATTTCTATGACAACTCCCGCTTCTTGCTAGCTCTACTCTAAGCAGATGCTGCCGAGCCCTCTGAACCTTAGAAGGCGGGCTTCTGCAGGGTGAAGGCAGAGGCACTGGCTGGGATTCCACCAATTTGCCTTCAAATTCATTTATTTGCTCGACAGCTATTCATTGAGGGCCTGTTATGCATTACAGGAGAGTAGTGAGGAACTGAGTCTAAAGCCAGACTGTGAGATCAAGTCCTGCTGTGCCCTTTACCACAGCCGTGTGGCCTTGGGCAAGTCAGTCCATCTTCCTAGGCCTTGATTTCCCGAGATGGATGGGCAGACTGGGAACAGAACTTGCATGTCATCACACGCCTGTCTGTGCTTGTGGTTATCACGGCTGCTCCCTGCCCCAAGGGTCTATTCCTGGTACTGGCATCAGCTACCCCTTTTCTGGTATTCTGTAGCTCTGTGACCTTCAGCAAAACATTTAACTTGCATTTGCTTTCATTTCCTCATCTGCAAAATGGAAATGACAGTGCCTGCCTCACTGGATTATAGGAGCATTCAGTGAAACATATATGCAAAGTGCATGATATAAAATGGTTGCACAGGAATGTTTTTCTTATTAATACTGATTAATATTTTTTTGCTTCTATCTTCACCCCATGTCCTTTTATTATATTTACGTAGAGAGTCCTTCTCAGCCCTTAGCCATGGACAAATCCTGAGAATGCTCCTGGTGAAAGAGGCAGCTGTGTTTCTTCCATGTGAACTTTCTCTCATTGGTCATGTGGGGTCAGGGCGTTACCCACACAGCACGTAGTGGAAGTTGAAGTAATTATCTAAATCAGGGGTCAGCAAAGTTTTGCTGTAAAAGGCCAGATAGTAAATATGTTTGCCCTTGCAGGTCACACAGTCACTGTCACAGCTATTCAACTCTGCCAATGTGTGAAAGCAGCCTTATACAATCCACAAATGCATGAGGATAGCTGTGTTCTAATAAAACTTTATATACAAAACAGGCAATGGGCCAGATTTGGCCTGTGGTCTGCACTTTGCTGGCCTCTGATCCAGATTCATCCATTCAACAAATATACTGCATGCCTTACATGTAACAGGCACCATTCTGGATGCTAGGAATACAGCTGTAAATGAAATAAAGTCCTCACCATAATGGAGTTCACATTGTGTTATAAAGGTATTAATATTTGTTATTGTCTATTTCTCACACTGAAGAGAGCAAGTGGAAACAGTTTTTCAAAAAGGGAGTAATCATTTGGGTGAAATGCTGCTAAACTTTGGGTAAACCAAGGACTCAGAACTGGCCATTGCATTTGGCAACAAAGGAGTCATTGGTGACCTTGATGAGTGCACTTTCAGAACAGTGAGGACAGGCCAGGTGCGTGGCTGTAAAGGGAAGCACAGCAGTGAGGAGGGAGCAGGGAGGGGCTCAGGCTCAAGGCAGAAGGTTGTTGTGTTGTTAAGATGGAGATGTTAGAGCTCATTTGCATAGAGAATGATCCAGAAGAAAGGTACAGTTGGATGTCATGATATAGGAGAGAGAGAAGTGGTTTTCCAGAGTGGCAAGAGGGCACAGCCCCAGTGCCCTGGTGAGGTGCTTTCCTCTGCAAGGATCAGGTCAGGTTCATCCCTGGGAACAGGAAGGAAGGCAGGGCCAAGGGGCAGAGATTCAGTTCTGGGAGAATAAATCAGTTCTCTTCCAATTGCTTCTATTTTCTCACTACGATCAATGAGAAGCAATATTATCAGATGGGAATGAGGAAGGGAAGGAGTTCTAAGGAGAGATGAGAACATTTGAAACAGCCATCTCAGAGGTAAGAAATTTTCCTGCTAGGACCCTTGGTCAGCCTCTGGCCAGCCTGCAAAATGGGCTTTTTGCGTTGGATGTCCATTTTGGGTGCAACCAGCCGAGTCAAGGGATGGCCTTGGAACACGCATTACAGCCTGTCCTCTCTACATAACTGCCTAGTTCTCCTTAGCCAATAAGGGGGGCTATATGTTGAGTCGGGTAGTTTTCCTACAATGATCTGTAGCCATAGACCCCTAGAAGGGGCAGAGAGAGGGAATACCAGTCTGAGGGTAGGCCTGGCCAGATCCACTTACCATCAGATGACCCTGATTTTTCACATGACAGTGAAGTCCAGCAGCTGTGTAATATTCAGTGTCCAAGACACAGTGCTGCCAAATCATGCCCTAGTTTTGGTTTTGTTTTTGCTTTTTGAGACAAGATCTCACTCTGTCACCAAGGCTGGAGTGCAGTGGCGCAATCTCGGCTCACTGTAAACTCTGCCTTCCAGGCTCAAGCGATTCTCCTGCCTCAGCCTCCTGAGTAGCTGGGATTAGAGACTCCCACCACCACACCCAGCTAATTTTTGTATTTTTAGTAGAGATAAGGTTTCACCATGTTGGCCAGGCTGGTCTCAAACTCCTGACCTCAAGTGATCCTCCTGCCTCGGCCTCCCAAAGTGCTGGGATTACCAGGCGTGAGCCACCGCGCCCAGACTGTGCCCTAATTTTAAAACTTCTTGTACATAACCGTGCACCCTCTATCTGTATTGGAAGGCAACTTCAGTTTTGCTCTACCATCTAGTCAGTTGTTGGTATACGTCAGGCACTGAGCTAATTAGCTCTCAAAATATATCGACTTATCCTTAAAACAACCCAGTGGGTGGTACTGTTGTTGATTCCATCTTACAAATGAAGCATCTGAAGTTGAGATATGTGAGGCAGTATGTCCAAGGTCACATAGCTCAACATATCAGTAGGTCCGTCAGACCTCAAAGTCCACACTCTCAACCACTAGTGTAAACTGAAAATACCTCTGATTCAGTTAGATGTTGGGTTTAACTGCAAGTAACAGAAACTCCCAAAATATTAACTTACACAAATTAGGGGCTTTGCTTTTCTCGTGTAAAGGGCTGCCGTGGTAAGCCATTAAGGACTGGCAAGGCAGCTGCACAACACTGTCTACAACTGATGTTTCTTCCAGCTATTTGTTTCCCTGCTTAGTTTGTGCCTTCGTGCTCACAGTCACTGCATGACTACAAAATGGCGACTCTACCTCCAGCATTGCATCAGCGTTCCAGGGAGAAGAAATGGGACAACAGATGATAAAAGGTGCATGCCAATTTATTCCCTTGACACCAACATTTTTTTTTCTGTCTTCTTTTAAAGAGCTTTCTTGGAAGCCCCACCCTGTAACATCTGCTTACTTCTCATTAGCCAGAATTGCCAAAGGTCTCCCCTGGCTACAAGGAATCTGAGAAATGTACAATCTTAGCTGAGCTTATTGCCACCCTAAAGAAAATTGACATTCTGCCACCCCTCCCTTTTTTTCCTAGCAAGCCCCTTGACAACATTGCTGAAGCAATATGGACTTTTTAAGATTACAAGAGCCACGTGGTTAATATTACTGGAATGTTTTCATGAGTGTGAAATGCAGTTGTCACAGAGAAGCTTCTATTCATCATCTTAAGGCAAACATCAAACTTCTTCAGAACAACTGATTCCCCCTACAAGGAGAAATATCCAAGGCCTTCACCAGAACAGTCAAATTATTGAAATTTGTCAAGCCTCGCGCAGTGGCTCACGCCTGTAATCCCAGCACTTTGGGAGGCTGAGGCGGATGGATCCCTTGAGGTCAGGAGTTGAAGACTAGCCTGACCAAAAAGGCAAAACCCCGTCTCTATTAAAAATACAAAAATTAGCTGGATGTGGTGGCGCATGCCTGTAGTCCCAGCTACCTGGGAGGCGGATGTTGCACTGAGCTGAGATCACGCCACTGCACTCCATCCTGGGTGACAAGAGTGAAACTGTCTCAAAAAGAAAAAAAGAAGGCCAGGTGCAGTGGCTCATCCCTGTAATCCCAGCACTTTGGGAGACCAAGGCGGGCGGATCACCTGAGGTCAGGAGTTCGAGACCAGCCTGGCCAACATGGTGAAACCCCATCTTTACTAAAAATACAAAAATTAGCTGGGTATGGTAGCACATGCCTGTAATCCCAGCTACTCAGGAGGCTGAGGTAGAAGAATGGCTTGAACCCAGGAGGCAGAGGCTGCAGTGAGCCGAGATTACGCCAGTGCACTCCAGCCTAGGAGACAGAGCGAGACTCCATCTCATCAAAAAAAAAAAAAAAAAAAAAAAAAAAAAAAAAAAAAAAAATTCTTCCAGTGTCCCAGGACATTCCCCCAAGTATCTGGAATTTCACAAAGAGGGCCAGACAAAATTCTATCCAGAATTCATTGCTACACTTGGAAGCTAGAAATACCCCTCTTTATTATGGAGAACAGATGAAAGAACTTATGCTTTTAATAAAACAAGATGCTCTTCAATCAGCATGCTCATGTGTCCAGGGAGCTAACCCCAGTGTGTTGGTAGTAAGGCTTAATAGCAAGAAGAGATCATGGGAAAGTCAAGGACAACCAGATCTGACAGTATACCTGGGAAACGACTCTAGTTGCTTTCCGTTAGGATATTAATTCAAATGCCCAAACAGTGCTTGTTCATCAAAGGGCATTCTGACCTTCCCTAATTTCATTTTTTCAAAAGACATTTTTAGAGTAATTTTGGGTTTGCAGAAAAATAGATCAGCAAGTACAGAGAGAGCCTGTGTATCCCCACATGCCCTCACCATTTTCCCCTATTATTAATACTTTGCACTTATGTGGTACATCTGTTTCCATTGATGACACAATATTGATACATTATTATTAACTAAAGCCCATAGTCTACATTAAGTTTCTCTCTTTGTGTTGTATATGCTGTGGGGTTTGAGAATGTCTAATAACATGTATCCACCATCACAGTATCCTGCAGAATAGTTTCACTACCTCTAAAAATCCTCTGTGTTCCTCCTTGATATAGTTTGGATTTATGTCCCCACCCAAATCTCATGTCAAAATGTAATCCCCAGTGTTAGAGATGGGGCCTGGTGGGAGGTGATTGGATCATGGGGTTGGATTTCTCATGAATGGTTTAGCAGTGTTCTCTTGGTACTGTCCTTGAAGTAATGAATGAGTTCTCACAAGAACTGGTTATTTAAAAGTGTGTGATGGGCTGGGCGCGGTGGCTCACACCTGTAATCCCAGGACTTTTGGAGGCAAAGGCAGGTGGATCACGAGGTCAGGAGATGGAGACCATCCTGGCTAACATGGTGAAACCCCATCTCTACTAAAAATACAAAAAATTAACCGGGCATGGTGGCATGTGCCTGTAGTCCTAACTACTCGGGAGGCTGAGACAGGAGAATTGCTTGAACCCGGGAGGCAGAGGTTGCAGTGAGCTGAGATCGTGCCACTACACTCCAGCCTGGGCGACAGAGTGAGACTCCATCTCAAAAAAAAAAAAAGTGTGTGGCACCTCCCCCCTCTCTCTCTCTTTCTCCTGCTCCTGCCATGTGAGACACCTGCTCCCCCTTCATCTTCCCCCATGACTGGAAGCTTCCTGAGGTCTCCCCAGAAGTAGATGCCTGTGTTATGCTTCCTGTACAGCCTGCTAAGCCATGAGCCAATTAAACCTCTTTTCTTTATAAATTACCCAGTCTCAGGTATTCCTTTGTAGCAGTGTGAGAACAGACTAATGCACACTTATTCATCCCTCCCTCCCTCTGAACCGCTGGTGACCACTGATGTTTTTACTGTCTCCATCATTTTGCCTTTTCCAGAATGTCTTATATTTGGAGTCATATAGTATGTAGCCTTTTCAGATGGGCTTCTTTCACTTAACAATGTGCATGACAGTTCCTCTTGACTTTTCATGGCTCAATAGCTCTTTTTTATTGCTGAATAATATTCCACCATCTGGATATAGCACAATTTGTTTATTCATTCACCTATTGAAGGACATCTTGGTTGCTTCTAAATTTTGGCAATTATAAATAAAGCTACTATAAACATGAACACAAATTTTCAACTCCTTTGGGTAAATACCAATGAGTGTCATTGCTGGACCACATGGCAAGAGTATGTTTAGTTTTGTAAGAAACTGCCAAACTGTCTTCCAAAGTGACACTGCCATGTTGCATTCCTGCCAGCAGTCAATGAGAGTTCCAGTTACTCCACATCATCATAAGCATTTGGTGTTGTCAGGGTTTTGGATTTTAGCTACTTCAGTACTTTTTTTTGGAGACAGAGTCTTACTCTGTCACTCAGGCTGGAATATAGTGGTGCAATCTCGGCTCACTGCAACCTCTGCCTCCCCGGTCCAAGCAATTCTCTTGCCTCAGCCTCCTGAGTAGCTGGGATTACAGACGTGCACCACCACACCTGGCTAATTTTTGTATTTTTAGTAGAGATGGGGTTTCACCATGTTGGCCAGGCTGGTCTCGAACTCCTGACTGTAAGTGATCTGCTCACCTCGGCCTCCATTCAACAACTATTTACTGCATACCTACTTAATGGCATATTCAAGAGAAAGTCAGTCTCTACCTCAAAGTCCTTACAGTTTCAAATGTCTTTAGGATTCCAATGGAAAGTTGTGGACAGTCCTGCAGCCTTTGGATCAATGGTTCTTGATATGGTTTGGCTGTGTCCCCACCCAAAGCTCATCTCGAATCGCAGCTCCCATAATTCCCACATGTTATGGGAGGGACCCAGTGGGAGATAATTGAATCACGGGGGCGGTTCCCCAATACTGTTCTCGTGATAGTAAGTTGCACGAGATCTGATGATTTTATAAGGGGTTTCCCCTTTCGCTTGGCTCCCATTTTCCTCTTGCCTGCTGCCATGTAAGACATGCCTTTTGCCTTCCACCATGATTATGAGGCCTCCCCAGCCACGTGGAACTGTGAGTCCATTAAACCTCTTTTTCTTTATGAATTACCCAGTCTCAGGTAGGTCTTTATCAGCAGTGTGAAAACGGACTAATACAGTTCTTAAACTTTAGCTGGCATCCTAGTCACTTACCTGGAGTGTTTATTAAAACATAGATTTCAGTGGGCAGGAAAGAGGAGTGATGCCCAGCCCCAGAGTTCCTAATTAAGTAGATCTGGGATGGAACCCAAGAAGTTGTGTTTCTAACAAGTTCCCAGGTGACACTGCTGTTGCTGGTCCAGGGACCACACTTTGAGAATCACTGGCCTAGATGCTTCTCAAGTGAAGAAAAAACACCAATGGGGATAGTCATGCCCTCCCTCGGGTATCGGAAAAACCAATGGAAAAGCCATTCTATCTCAGTGCTGTAGGGATGCCCCTTACCTAGTGCGTTAGGAAAGTTCATGACATCCGTGCTTTGCCTGCTCCACAAAGAAGCTCTCAACCCCCTCTGAAGCAGCTCAGTTTAAGTCCTGTTTTCTTTCCAGAACAGAAAGCCCTGTGTTAAGCATATTTTCACCCTCTGGGGGAGCAGCTCTGTGGTTGGGTACCCTAGCAAGAGGACCCCTTCTGAATGTCAAGCAGGTTTTGATGGCAGAAACTATGCTAGTGCATTTTGATGAGCACAAATTGTGACGACTGCATTTTGTTTTTGTAGCAGATGCCATACCTCCTGGTACTAGAGCTTGGGCTAAGCCACCAAATGCTAGGTGACCCCTAGGTCCTGATTGCTGATGGTTTACTTCTCAAGAGAAATGTCATCCGCAGGACAGACCTGTCTTTGACCCCAGGCATCAGCTCGCTCCACAGCTACTTCCTTGACTCTGCCTTTACTACCTGTGTTAATTATATCCTCTTCTCCAACTCTGTCCTAGGAATCAGCTGGTACTCCAAAGTTAATTATATCCCAGGAGGAACACTGACTGTTGTCACTGTTCTGCTCACCAGCATTTGCTGTGCCTGGCTGTGCAGACACTGGGCTGGACATTCCATAAGTCTTCCCTTTCATCTTCCCCAAGGCTTCTGGAGGGGGTTCCTTTTAGCATCACTGCCCCCAATTTAAGGATGAGGAAACTGAGGTTCAGTGCAATTAAGACACTTGTTCTAGATCACATGGCTACTAAGTGGCAGAGCTAGGATTCAGACTCGGGTCAGCCTTATATTACAGACTCTAGAAGGGTAGATCTGAGCAGAGCTACCAAGACATGGACCTTGAGGATAGGAGATAAAGTCTACAATAAGGAGCAAAGTCTCTTTCCACCTTTAAACACTCTATGGGCTCTATTCATAGCTTACAGGCAGCCTTCTTCTTGGACCATGGAGTAATAGAGTTACTTGCACCCTATTTTTCTTGCCTGCCCCAGAGTCTTGCCCAAAATCGGGACCCAGAAAATGTGTATATTTAGTAAATGCATGGATAGATTAAAAGTGGACAGGCTGCCGCCAGGCACGGTGGCTCACACCTGTAATACCAGAACTTCAGGAGGCTGAGATGGGAGGATGGCTCAAGCTCAGGAGTTCAAGACCAGCCTGGGCAACATGGAGAAACCCTGTCTCTACAAAAAAATACAAAAATTAGCCAGGTGTAGTGGTACGCACTTGTGGTCCCAGCTACTCAGGAGGCTGACGTGGGAGAATGGCTTGAGCGCAGGAGGCAGAGGTTGTGGTGAGGCGAGATAGCACCACCACACTCCAGCTTGGGCAACAGAGCGAAATCTTGTCTCAAAAAAAAAAAAAAAAAGTGGCCAGTTTGGACACATTTAGCACCTAGATCTTGATTTCTAAAATGATTCTTCAGCAATGGCTTATCCAGGGCTCCCTGAAAAATGGCTGATTCTAAGACTGGGGCATTTTGTAGTGCCAAAGAAATGACGTGCTAAACAACTAAGCAAACCAAAAAACCACAATGATGGGGAGTTTGTCAAATGAAAAAAAGAGCCAACTGAAAGAACTCCTACTGACCAAAGCACGAACCATTTGAGCAAAAATAAATAAATAACGTACTATTGAATGATAGCCCCAAATAGAAAATAAGTATTCATGAGTCCAATACTAATATAAATAAATGACCAAATATTGAAATAATCAATCAGGAAGAATAGACCAATCTCCAGTGCAGAGGAATTCCAAATAAATCATGTAGATATTTGCTCCTCAAAAAAGTAGAGCATCACTCAAAATGACTTCCTTCCAGCCAGGTGTGGTGGCTCACGCCTATAATCTGAGCACTTTGGGAGGCCGAGGCAGGTGGATCACCTGAGGTCAGGAGTTTGAGACCAGACTGGACAACATGGTGAAACCCTGTCTCTACTAAAAATACAAAAATTAACCGGGCATGGTGGCAGGTACCTGTAATCCCAGCTACTCAGGAGGCTGAGGCAGCAGAATTGCTTGAACCCAGGAGGCGGAGGTTGCAGTGAGCCGAGATCATACCACTGCACTCCAGCCTGGGTGACAGAACAAGACTCTGTCTCAAAAAAAAAAAAAGGCTTCCTTCCAAAGAGTACAGCATGGAAGGGATGGAGGAAGAGGAGCTTTGCACTAGATAAGTCTGACGGGCACTACCTCAGCCGGGTCATCAAGGTCAACATCAACAGTGAGGAATCTTGTAGGTGTTACGTGGTGTGGCCTTCTTAGTGGCTGTCAAAGGCCTTCCAGTTGCATTTCTAACCCCCATTACTTGACATGATTTACTGAAAATGACACTTCACCTCTCTGGTCTTCCCATAACTCCATAACCCCAGTCTCATCAACAGAAAAACATCAGACAAATCTCAACTCCGCATTCTAACAAATAGGTGACCAGTGTTCCTCGGAACTGTCAAGGTCACCAAAGACCAAGAAAGTCTGAGAAATTGTCACAACCAAGAGGAGCCTAAAGAGGCATGATTAAATGTAATGTGGTGTCCCCAGTGGGATCCTAAAATAGAAAACAGTACATAAACGACGTTAGGAAAACCTGAAGAAAATACGAATGACGTGTGGACTTTAGTTAATAATAATGTATCTGGCTCATTAATTGTGACAAATGTACTCTACTTACATAAGATGTTAATAACAGGAAACAGTGGACGTGAGGCCTGTGGGAACTCTCTCTACTATGTTTGCAATTTTTCTGTAAATCAAAAATTGCTTTAAAATTAAATTTTTTAAAATATTTTTATATATATATATTTTAAAAGGCCAGATCATACCATTAAGTAAGTGACATTCCAGATTGATTACTGTCTGTATTGGTGGGGGAGGCAGTATAGAAAATGGAAAACAAAGCTATTTACACTTCTCAACATGAGCTGTGTTTCCGTAACAGATGCATTTTATAGATGGATTGTTATTCTAATAAGTACTATATTTTCTTGCCTATATTAGGTCATTATATCCTCTAAGGAGTATAAGTTAGTACAACTCTCCACAGGCAGAGGATCTTCCTTGAGAAGAACCAATATGAGTTCATGAAGAGTCTCCAACTCGGTTTCCCAAGAACATCCTAGAGGAGAATTAACGAAAGGCGTGGCCCTCTTAGTGGCCGTCAAAGGCCTTCCAGTTGCATTTCTAACCCCCAGCAGAACCACAGCACTGCCCCACGTAGTCAAGCACGGTGGTTTCTGATAAAGGTCTGCCCGTGACTTATCTGTGGTTTTCTTAACTTTCAATTTTTTTTAATTTTTTAATTAATTATGTGTGTATTATTATTTTTTTTGAGACAAGGTCTCCCTCTGTCACCCAGCCTGGAGTAGAGTGACATAATCACAGTTCACAACAGCCTCCAACTCCTGGGCTCAAGGGATCCTCCCACCTCAGCCTCCCAAGTATCTGGGAGGTCACAGGCGCACGCCACCACACCCAGTGATAGATCTGTGTTTTAAAGGTCATGGATTATCACCCTCAAGCAATAAAATGGTTCAGATGAAAAGATGCCATAAAGTAGGTGTGTGAGGTGATGGCCAGAATTCCCCTAGTTCAATGACTCCCACCTTCGTCAGCCAGGAGTCGGACCTGCCGTATTCCTTACGGACCACTGAGCCAGTCAGATCCAGTGCTTCTTCCCCTGTGCTGGTCAGTGGGGCTGACCCGTGCAGATGGTATTTTCCTGGCTTCCAGGTGAGTTTGGCTAAGTGGGGCATTGTCAGGAGATTAAGAGTGGGAGGAAAGGAGAAGCCAGAGGATCTCTCCCCTTCTCTCTCTACCTCACCAGGTATCTCAGCCACTCCTGCAAATCCCATGTGACTCCAGTTCTTCCCAGACATGTCCACCATGGGTGCTGAGTAACCCAGCTCCTGGCTCTGGCAACCTCCCCTCCTTTTGACTCGCAAGCCTAGAAACATAGTGGCTTCCTGCTGTTACCAACTTCTGGGTTCTTCCACTGCCCTTTGTTTGGCCTCTCAGAACTTTTATCACCCACTGAACCAATTCTTTGTAGTAAATGAAACCACCTTTGCAAAATTATGACTGAGACAGTGAAAGAGATCTAACTTAATCAACTCCATCTTGCTTCTAACCTTCAAACTGTCCTTGTTCATTCCTGGGTGTAGGCTGAATGAACTTTGGGAGAAATTCAGTTTAGAGTTTAGAGTTTAAAACAAAGATGATAACAGCCCTTTCTCAAAGCAGACCTCCTCCTTGCCTGGGGACTAGACTGCCTTTGTAGGACTAACATTAGCCACAAGATTAGAAAATATGATTTAGGAGTCATGCAGCTGGAGGTTACAAGATTCTGACCCTCCCTAAACCGCTCCTAAAATCAGTGATTGAGATATTTTGCAGACCCTGCACTTGATGGATCAGCTGGCACCATCCAGATTGATAAACTGGCTCATCTGATCTTGTGGCCCCTGCCCAGGTACTGACTCAGTGCAAAAAGACAGCTTCAACTCCCTGAGATTTCATCTGTGACCAATCAGCACTCCTGGTTCACTAGCCTCCCGCGCCCCCACTCACCGAGATGTCCTTAAAAGCTCTGCTCCCCGAATGCTTGCAGAGACTGATTTGAGTAATAATAAAACTCTGGTCTCCCACATAGCTGACTCTGCTTGAATCACTCTTTCTCTATTGCAATTCGCCTGTCTTGATAAATAGGCTCTGTCTAGGCAGCTGGCAAGGGGAACCCCTTGGGCAGTTACATAAATACCGTCTGTTGGCCAAAGCGGTGGTTCATGCCTGTAACCTCAACACTTTGGGAGGCCGAAATGGAAGGATCACCTGAGCCCAGGAGTTCAAGACCAGGCTGGGCAACATAGCGAGATCCTCCTTAAAAAATAAAATAAAAATTAGCCATGTGTGGTGGTGCATGCCTGTAATCCCAGCTACTCAGGAGGCTGAGGCAGGAGGAGCACCTGAACCCAAGACTTTAAGGCTGCAGTGAGCTGTGATTGTGCCACTGCATTCCAACCTGGAGGACAGAGCAAGACCCTATCTCTAAGTAAATACGTTAAATACTCTCCGTATTTAATATTCCTGAATATTCCCCAGCTATTCAGGAATATTTGGTTAAAGGTCCATTTGTTACTTGGCGTTGTGGCTCATTTGTTTTCATTCCTGTCTAATGTAATAGACTTCGCCTAAGTTAACCAGATAACCATAAAGTTTTAAACTAAGAAGTTTAATATGACCTAAAATAGGCAATTTAGATCCACCCAAATTTGTCAGAAGATGAACAAAGCTCTATTCAACTCTTGCTGTGTAGATCTAACGTCAGTGTCCTTTAGGCAGCAAATGTCGTTCTAGATTTGTGTACAGTGTAAATTCTGAAAACCACATACTTTGAGGACCAGGACACTCAGACTCTCTTAGGTGACAATGTGTGCATGAATTTGCATGTGAATACACAAGTTCATTTGAATCCTGTTCTGTAAGATGCTGAACAGTGAGTTCCACTGGATTGCTTTGTTATCACTCAAAAACTGTTTGGCTTCAGAGAAATGAGATATTCAACCAAATGATTTTATTGCTTTTCTTTTGCTTTTATCAACATGTTGCAATCACATGTAATTGAAGGACAAATTCTTCCCCAGAAGATACACAGAAACAACTTCTTAGAAATACTATTCTTGGGCAGATAATGACACGTAACTGCAAAAGGACGAGATACACGTATCAATCTGCAAAAGCAAAGGCTTAAAGTAGCCCCTGTCTTTTGTGGTTCAAAGTTTCACTACCACAGACACACAATTAAATAAGTTCACATGGATGTGAGCAAAAGAAACCAATCTTACTGTCCATCACAATTTGCTTTAATGGCTTTAAAATATATGAAGGTGGCCAGGTGCGGTGGCTCACACCTGTAATCCCAGCCCTTTGGGAGGCTGAGGTGGGAAGATCACTTGAGGTCAGGAGTTCAAGACCAGCCTGGCCAACATGGTGAAATCCCATCTCTACTAAAAATACAAAAATTAGCTGGGCGTGGTGGCTCATGCCTGTAATCCCAGCTACTCAGGAGGCTGAGACAAGAGAATGGCTTGAACCCAGGAGGCAGAGGTTGCAGTGAGCCAAGATAGCACCATTGCACTCCAGTCTGGGAGACGGAGCAAGACTCCATCTCAAAAACAAACAACAACAATAACAAATATATATATATATATATATATATATATATATATATATATGAAGGGTTTTTTACATCCAGTGGCTCACAAACTTTGGGATATATCAGGATTTCCTGGAGCTTGGTACAGTGAAAATTCTTGGCTCTAGCTCCCACATATTTGCTAGGTGGTTTGGTCAGAAATTTGTAATTGAAACACGTCCCCTGATTCTGATGTAGGAGGGTCAGACCATGCTTTGAGAAATGCTGGGTGACACACTACTCAGGAGAAGACAGAGCCCCAACCCTAATATATAATATATTTTTACCTTAAAGCAAATGTTATTTTTAATTGGACAGGTGCCACCAGTTCTACAGTAGTTGGGTTCACTGCTTGAGGGCAGACATCCTACCACAGGGAAAAAATGTTTCTTTTTGTTTGTTTGTTCATTCGTTTTTGTTTTTGAGATGGAGTCTTGCTCTGTTGCCGAGGCTGGGGTGCAGTGGTTCAATCTTGGCTCACTGCAGCCAAGATCAGATCAATTGATTCCCCTGCCTCAGCCTCCTAAGTAGCTGGGATTATAGGTGCCCACCACCACACTCATTGCAACCTCCGCCTCCTGGGTTCAAGCAATTCTCCTGCCTCAGCCTCCCGAGTAGCTGGGATTACAGGTGATGCCTGGCAAATTTTTGTATTTGTGGGTAGAGACGGGAGTTTCACCATGTTGGCCAGGCTGGTCTTGAACTCCTGACCTCAGGTGATCCGCCCACCTCGGCCTCCCAAAGTGCTGGGATTACAGGCGTGAGCCACCATGCCCAGCCAAAAAAATGTTTCTTACTTGTCAATACACAGAGGCCCCTCAATACCTTTGCTTGCGTTAAACTCTTGGGGAGCGTCTGAAGCACCTCTTGCACTTTTATTCCGGGTGCTCTTTTCTAAGGAGGGAAAGGTCATTTGAAGAACAAATCACTCGCCTGTCTCAGCCAGGGTCCCTGCGGAGATCCAGCCAGTGTTTTTCAGAGCCTGGCACTCTGCCCAGGGATTAAAGGCACCTTTTGACTTGGTGCTCTGGACAAGATTTGACAATCTGGGCCAAATCTGGAATGGGTTTCTGAAAGCCAATATTGGAGCACTTGCGATTGAGACCTGCCAAATAATGTGTCAGGAATGTCCAGTTCCTTTCCCATGCAGAGTGGCAGTGTTTAATGAAAAAACACAGCTCTGAAAAATGAGATGTTTTGTGCATTATCCATATTCATTAAAACTGGAACCCAACCCCAGAAAATATAGATGCCTTCTGTCATCAACACCTCACCTTTTTTCCTGTGGTTACTTAATACAAATGTCACAGAAACTGTTCTATAAGGACGTGTCACGTGGCAGCATCTGCAGGCCACTGTCCCCTTTCTTCTTGTCCAGCCTGATGCTAGGCAGTGGGAGGGGAGGTATGGGGGTGGTGAATTAAACAAAATCTTTAAAAACAAGACTCTGGCTCTGACTTCCACTGCACAGATTACCAAGCGGATAGGCATTTTATTTTGCTAAATGAAAGGGCTAGTTTATATCTTCCCTGGATCATTTTCTAACCTAACTGCAGTGGAAACATTCTCAGAAAGAAAGGCTTTCTTGTTTGTTTGCCCTTTATATAGCCACTGGTCATCCCATTTGGAGAATTTGGGCAGTGACCTGCTGCTTCTGCTTGGGGCCAGGCCAGCTAGCAAACTCTTCTATGAGTTGGCCAACACAGTGTTTTGTCAGATGATCACAGCCAGCTCAGAAGTCCTCAGTGGCACCATGTTGAAAGGTAGACCACATTTCAAGACCATCTTTGGTGGATGGAAATGGCTCATCCCACTGGCTCCTCTAGGCAGGGAACCACATCTGACCCAAATTGTCTACATTCCACAGACTGGTCTTTTTGTATGTTTGGGGTTTTGTTCTTTCTGTCAAGCATATAGCAGGAATTTTCCTCTGGAAGGAAGCCATGATAAGATGGCTTCCCCTAAATGGTAGGAAATCCCTGTGTGATGGTTAATTTTAGTGTGTCAACTTGACTGGGCTAAGGGATGCCCAGATAGCTGGTAAAAGATTATTCCTGGGTGTGTCTATGAGGATGTTTCTGGAAAAGATTAGCATTTGAATTGGTTGGCTGAGCAAAGAAAAGAGCCCTCAGCAGTGTGTGCAGGCCTCATCCCATCCATTGAGGGCCTGAATAGAACACAATGGCAGAGGAAGGGTGAATTTGTTTTCTCATCTTCAACTGGGACATTCATTTTTTCCTGCCCTTGAACTTCGGAGCTCCCGGTTCTCGAGCCTTTAGAGTCTGGAACTGACACCAGTATCCTCCCACCACCTCCATTCCCAGGACTGAATTACACCACCAGCTTTCCTGGCTCTCCAGCTTTCAGATGGTAGATCAGATTGTGGGACTTCTCAGCCTCCATAATCATGTGAGCCAATTCTCATGATGGATTGACTGACTGATTGACAGACAGAGAGAGAGATAGATAGAGAATGGATAGACAAATAAATAGTTGATGGATGACAGATGATAGATTGATAGTTAATAAATAGATGATTAATAGATAAATAGATGTTAGATAGATAAATAGATGGCAAACAAATAGTTGATAGATGAGAGATGATAGTTAATAAATAGATGATGAATAGATAGATAGATGATAGATTAGATAGACAGATAGATAGATAGATGAGAGAGAGAGAGAGAGATGACAGGTAGATAGATCCTATTAGTTCTGTTTCTCTGGAAACCCCTGATTAATACACCCTGCAACTGGTCCCTAGTAAGATCTTATCTTGCAACCAAATCCCACAGTTTGCTTCTCACAAAATAAAGATAAGACGATGGAGCTTAGCCAGCGTCCGTCTCTCCTGAGATCTGGCAAAGCCCGAGTGCTAATTTTCCCCTTTTCCTCACTTTCTCCTTCCTCCCCTGGCTGCGGTTTTGTGGCAGAAGCAGACCTACACTGCAAAGCATTTGAATCTCAGTTCTTCTTCTAAATCAGTTAGCAAGTTTCTAAGCCATTCTGGGCCTCCTTTCCTCAGTTGATGAAACAGTCATGGAGAATACTTCAAAGCATTTAGGGGTGAATTCAGTGAGACGAAGAACACGAAGGGACCTGAAAGGATGGCAGCTCTCCCTTTTGGTTGTGTCTTTTTTCTTTGACAAGGGGAATGACTCGGGGATGGGAAGGAAGTGGCATTGTTCACATGGAACTCAGAAAATCTCTTCATTAGTGAAATTTGAGGCTGTTCTCATTCTAGCCAGTTGTAGTGATGCTGAAGTCATTTCTCTCGGAGGTCTGCCTCTCCCACTCTGAGCGCTGCACAGCCCTTCCAGGCAGCGGCTTTCAGGACAATGACGATGACGATGAAACCGTTTTCTGCATAGCGAAACACAGACATGGTTCTCCCTTAAGTGATCTAATCTCACAGGGACATTTTTTATGTACATTTTGAATGTAAATAAAAAGTAACCTTTAAAATCGTCATGTTAGGATTTCACAGATGGGACTTTAAGCAGTCCATGATACCCCTGGAAACTGCATGAATATTCATGGGTCCTGGGTATATAATAAACTTCCAAAGACAGCCTCTACAGATGCATTGTTCAGTCAATACATAATGTGAGCCACATAGTTCATTTAAAGTTCTCTGGTAGCCACATTTAAAAATTAACAAAATTAGGCTGGGTCTGTTGTAATCCCAACACTCTGGGAGGCCGAGGTGGGAGGATAGCTTGAGCCCAAGAATTCAAGACCAGCCTGGGCAACATGGCGAAACTCCATCTCTCCAAAAAATACACACAAAAAATAAACTTAGCCCGGTTTCGAGGCACACACCTGTGGTCCCAGCTACCTAGGAGGCTGAGGTGGGAGGATCACTTCAGCCCAGGAGGTTGAGGCTGCAGTGAGCCATGATCACGCCACTGCACTTCAGCCTAGGCCACAGAGTAAGACCTAGTCTCCAAAAAAGAAAAAGAAATTACTTTAAATAATATATTCAATTTAACCCAAAATATCAAAAATATATTCAATATAAGAGATGTATTTTTTTTTTTACTAAATTCACAATCTAGTGTGTATTTTACCCTCACAGCACATCTCAATTCCAGCTAGCCCCATTTCAGCTGCATGCGGCTAGTGGCTACTATGACAAAGAGTGCACATTTACAGCTTTTGTCAGCTTTTGATAACAAGTAGCATCATGACATTATAGAGGATAGTGAGAGATCATAGTACCAATAACAGTTCAAAAGTCTCCTTAGGAGCTCACAAAAAGCTTTCAGGTAAATTATCTTACTGGATTCTCATTTTTAAAAACTCACAAAGTGGACATGGCAGATGTCATTTCCTCATATGAGAACTGAAAAAAACGAAGGCTTAAAAAAAGTAAATAGGCAGGTGCAGTGGCTCACACCTGTAATCCCAGCACTTTGGGAGCCCGAGGTGGGAGGATCTCTTGAGCTCAGGAGTTAGAGACCAGCCTGGGCAACATAGCAAGACCTCATCTCTACTAAAAATAAAAATTAAAAAATCAGCTGGGCGTGGTCTTCACACCTATAGTCCCAGATACTCAGAAGGCTGAGGTGAGAGGATTGTATGAGCTCAGGAGTTCGAGACCAGCCTGGGCAACATGAGAGACTCCTGTCTTTATAACAAATCAAAAAATTAGCCAGGCCTGGTGGTGTGCAGCTGTAGTCCCAGCTACATGGGAGGCTGAGGTGGGAGGGTCACTTGAGCCCGGGAATTCAAGACTGCAATGAGCTGTGATCACACCACTGCACTCCAGCCTGGGCAACAGAGCAAGACCTTGTCTCAAATAAATAAATAATTGGCCTCAAGTCAAACAACTGGAAGTTGAAGGGCCAGAAACGTCAACTGGGCCTTTGGACTCCAAATCCCCAGTTCTAGCTAGGAAAGGGATGGTCACATCTCACTGTCATCACAATGCTGTGGAAGTGGCTCTCTTTTATATCTTCTGCCAGGTAGTAAGGCCCAAGAGGGCAGGAATTGATCTACATTTTGTTCATTGCTACATTCCCGGCACCTGACAGTGCCTGGCACAGAGCAGGCACATGATTCCTCCTTGATGAATTAAATTCAACTGAATGAGAAGAATGGTACACAGCAGACACCCTCATAATCAGAATCCAAGTCACTCCATCTCCAGGACCTTTTGGTTAAGCCAAAATCACAAAAGCCACCTTCACACAGAGGTGGCCTTTGTCCATCCTTTGACACTCTCTCCTTTCCCACCAGACACAGAAATATCTGCGCGTCTTTTTCAGAGCAAATAACTTTAGCCACGCCTCTGTGTTAATGCTTACTTTGCATTTTTAAGTGGAAATTTACATCTCCAGTGCAAAATAGATCTTGAAAGTAGACTCAGTCTGGAGCAATTTGGATGCCAACCTCTGCCCCTCCTTCCACCCACCCAAGGCCACCTTGGAGGGGCCTATGGACCACCCCCAAGGGGCTGTGAAGCTACAACATTAGTACTAGAGAAACGTCATATTGCCCCTCCACCTTGCCAGCTGTGTTGGGTTGAATCATGCACATCTGGAAGAGTGGTCAAGTCTGACTCGCGAGATCAGAAGATGGTTTGAGGCTCGGTGGAGGCACAGCCCATTCCCAGCTGCCCCTGGCACAATCTGCTGCTGGCCCTTGGCTCACCTCTACACCCCTAACAGCAGCAGCCTCCTCCAATGAAGGTCTCTTTGCCTCCCTGTGTGGCGGCACTGGCATCCCACATCTGGGTTACTTTGCCAGGGTTTAGTGGAAACCTGGGCCAGGTGCTGAGAGCTTCTATCTTCCCAGTGGTGTTAGGATGTGGGGGCAAGGCAGAGATCCAGGACCAGAACATCCTACCCATGCCCTCAGCTGCTGCTTCTTGCCAGCTTACCACTGGGCACAAGAGAGGAATGTAGAGCAGGGGGCAGAAGCAAAAGCTGATTCTGAACTTTTTATGAGTTCCTCAAATCTGATTGGCAAACATTTCACAGCCCAGGGCCCCACATTTACCCTTACCAATGCAAACTAGAGTCTGACGGAGTTCCATGCTATTTCTGTCAAATGTATCTTGTTTTTGTAAGTTTCTCCATGAATTAGTTTTTCCAGAGGACACCCAAAATTGCTACCCATATTTTGGTTAGAGGAAAAACATCCTTTGTTAAATGAATGAACTGAGCTAAGTACAGTGGAAAATTCAAGATTAATCCAATTAATAATCAAGGACCACCTACTGCTGCAGGTCAAAGCTCTAGGCACTAGAGATACTAAGGTGACACTAAGAGATCATAGAGTGGCTTGTACGGTTTACAATTTAGTGGTAGGGTATGAGGACAAGAGGAGAGAGAATAAATCAGAAAACATCAATATGTAAGAGAATTCTAATAGTCATAAATGCTATGAAGACATTAAAATAAGTTATGGGGTACACAGTCATTTTGGCATAAGAAATACCACTTAGAAGGGAGGTCTTCCTTTGGAAGCAGTGACATTGAAGCTGTGAGATGAGTGACAAGAAGCAGCCAGCTAAATGAAGAGCTGGGGAAGAGTGTGTTGACAGAAGGAATAGTAACTGGGATGCCTGACACAGAGGCTCACACCTGTAATCCCAGCATTTTGGGAGGCCAAGGCAGGTGGATCACCTGAGATCAGGAGTTCAAGACCAGCCTGGCTAACATGGTGAAACCCCGTCTCTACCAAAAATACAAAAATTGGCAGGGCGTAGTGGCACATGCCTGTAGTCCCAGCTACTCGGGAGGCTGAGGCAGGAGAATCACTTGAACCCTGGAAGCAGAGGTTCCAGTGAGTTGAGATCCTCCACTGCACTCCAGCATGGGTGACAGAGCAAGACTCTATCTCAAAAAGAAGAAAAAAGAAAAGCAGAATAGTAGCTGGGAAGGCCCCGAGGCAAGAGTGGGCTTGTTGCATGCGGAGAGGCCAGTGTGGCTGGAGCAGGGTGACTGACAAGGGGCAGTGGTGAAGGATGACATTGCAGGGTCGTTAGGGACTAGATAGGATGAGGACGAGTATAGATTTTACTCCAAGCATCAAGCGCCTCCTTGGAGAGCTCCAAGCAGGGGAGTAAAACCCCTCTGGTTTTCTAAGGACTGCCCTGGCCATGGCTGGGGATGGGTGGTGGAAGGGACTGGAAGGAAAGCAGAGAGTCATAGTGGCTGCCCCAAAGATCTCAATCTAGAAAAGGAACAAAATACCTAAAACTCCAGTCAGGGTGACATACATTACAACAGAGCTTTAAACTAACGGCCAAGACAGCCACCAGTTGAGAAAAAGTTATTCCAGCTGAGGAGACAGGAGGGGACTCTTGAGGGTGCCACTCAGGCCTCGGCCTAGGCTTTGGGTACAACCATCTTAAATTTGGTCTGCAAGTAATTTACGTTTTTCAGTCACCACATGAGGTTACTCTGATGCCAAATCACCATTCTCAATCTGCCCATCCCCACAGAGGACACAGGTAATATCTTCTAGAGCCTTGTACTCTGGCCACAGGGCACACAGCCAAGCTTTCAATAGGAGCAATGTATTAGTTTCCATGTGGGTAGCAGCAGCAGGAAGGCATCTGATTTCTTTGACTTGAGGAGTTCAGAAGATGCTGGAAACCACAGAGAGGGAGGCCTTATTTCCTGGTTAGATACTAAGAGGTGTGTCCCTGGGTGGAACCCACCTTGGCAAACCTGTGAAGCTCTCCTGGTTTCAGGGATCAGAGCAGTTCAGAACTGCAAAGGATCTCACCTGTCATCCAGTCTAGCATCTCCCAAGTCCAACAGTGGTCCTGAAACAAGAAGTGATGGAAATGCAATCTCCAGCCTTCCCAGGTCTCATGAGCCAGAATCTGCATTTTTCACAAGATCTCCAAGTGATGTGCATGCATATTATAGTTTGAGAAGCACAACTCTGAAGATTCTCACCTTCAATGGGTAACAGATTCACCAGCATAGATTTAAAAAAAAAAAAAAAAAAAAACCACTATAAGAGATGCCTGAGCCCTATTCTAGGGATTCGGGTTTAATTGGTCTGGGGTGAGCCTAGGCAGTTTTACGTAATTGTTGTTTTTTTTTAAGGTCCCTGATCATGCAGGGACATTAATCGTAGAATTTCTTATGTAATCCAAAGTTCTTATTTTTACTGATATGAAGCTCTGGCTCAATAAATTGAAAAGATTCACATTATTCCAATGCAGGCATCTTGGCAAAAGTGGGCCCAAGATTCTGCATTTCTAACAAGCTCCCAGGTGAGGCCAATGCTGGTCCTCAAACCATACTTGGAATAGCAGGTGTAAGGGTTAATTTTATGTGTTGATGTGACTGGGCCATGGGGCGCCCAGATATTTGGTCAAACACCATTCTGGGTGTGAGGTTGGTTTGGGATAAGATTAACATTTAGATCCATAGACTTTGAGTAGATTGCCCTCCATTATGTGGGTGGGTGTCCTCCAAATAGTTGAAGGTCTGAATAGAAAACAATAAGACTGGCCTCACCTGAGCAAGAGAGGATTCTTCAGCAGATGGCCTTCATCTGCAATGTTGGCACCTCCTGGTTCTCCTGCAGACTGCCTTTGAGCTAGAACTAGAACTAGAACTAAAGCATTGCTTCTCCTGGGTTTCCAGACTGCCAGCTTACCCTGCAGATTTTTGACTTGTCAGCTTCCATAATCTCATGAGCCAATTCCGTATAATAAATCTCTTTCTATAAATATATACACATTCTATTTGTTCTGTTTCTCTGAAGAAGCCTGACTAATACAACAGGGTTACAAAGGTTGCTCTGCTGAGATTCCAATTTTTGCCAAGATGGAGAATTCACACAAACCATTATACGTCTTGCCCAGAGTCAACCTAATTGAGGTACAAAACACAAAATTTAGGAACTAAAGGAAAAACTGTGAGAACACTGAAAGAAAAACTGTTATGTGTGTGTGGTGGTAAGAGTGGTAATGGTTGCAGCCTGGGATGACACAGCTGGTGCTGCTCTCGGAGGAGACAGTAGAAAAAGCAACTTGAGTTCCACTCTTCTCTTCCATCATTGCCTTGGGAAAATCACAATCTTTCCACGGCCTTTAGAAATTGGCAGTTGTGGCCCAGACTGCTGACACAAGAGTAAAATCAGGGCAGCCCAGAAGTCCCATTCCAGTGAAACCTTATAGAACTTCAGTGAAGGCTGAGTAGCCTCTGCATTCCCTGCCCTCCCAATCCCAGAGTTGGGGATGATAAACTCTGCATGCCTCTTCCTGTTGCTGTTTCTGCCTGAGGATCTGAAGAGGAAGCTCTGGCCTCAGGTGTTGCTTGGTGGGTGATACCAAATGGGGGCATCCTATCTGGGGTTCTTTCCCAGGCTTGCCCATTCTCTCTCTTTGTTCATCCAAACGTAGCAATATAAAACAAGAACAGGGAGAAAATACAAGGTATGGAAATTATATAATGGGAATAAAGAGCACAATAAATGGGCTTCATGGTTGAATAGATACAGCTAAAGAATGAATTAGCAAATGAGAAAATCAGATTGAGGAACACTCCAGAAAGCAAGCAGGGGAAAATTCAAATGTAGAAAATATAAAAGAAAAGTTAAGAGACTTGGAGAATAAAAGTAAAACTACCAGCATCCAGACAGTAAGAGTCACAGAATAGAAAAAAATAAATAGAAATGAAGAGAAGAAAATAGATGAAGAATTCATGGAGATATATTTCTAAGCATTAAAGATGAATATATTCAAATTAAAAGAGTGCATAGAACATCAAAAGGAAAGAGAAGAAAATTCCACATCTAGGCACACTAGAATCAAATTTAGGAATACCATGCAGAATTGTGGAAATAATTAATTAATTAATTTAGAAATACCAAACTCAAAGAGAAAATTTTGAAAACTCTCAGAAGGAGCATAACACCCACAAAGAAAAAATAACCTTTTTCCTTTGTGAATATCATACTTTTTAAAAGTCACTTTAAAAGTGAATATCATACTTTTTAACCACAACAGTGAATGCAAAAACATAATGAAGTGTGAGTTGTAAAGTGCTGAAGGGCTGGGAGCCGTGGTGCATGCCTGTAATCCCAGCACGTTGGGAGGCCAAGGCAGGTGGATAGCTTAGTCTTAGGAATTAGAGACTAGCCTGGGCAACATGGCAACACCCCATCTCTACCAAAAATACAAAAATTAGCTGGGAATGGTAGCACCACAAGTCCCAGCTACTTGAGAGACTGAAGTGGTTGGGAGGGTCGCTTGAGCCCAGGAGGTCGAGGCTGAAGTAAGCCATAATCATGCCACTGCACTCCAGCCTGGGACACAGAGTGAGACCTTGTCTCTAAAAAATATTAGTAAATAAATAAAGTACTGAGGAAAGTACATTGAACCTAAAATTCCATTTCTGGCAAGATTGTCATTCAAATGTAGGGTGTGATAAAAATATTCTCAGGCATACAAGGCTTGAAGAAGTTTGTCATGCTACAATCCACATTTAAAAACACTTTTTGAAGAAGTGATATTCGAATAAGAAAAATAAATCCAGGAAAAGCTGCAAGAAATATGTGAAATAAGCCTAGGCGTATTGGCTCATGCCTGTAATCCCAGCACTTTGGGAAGCTGAGGTGGGTGGATCACCTGAGGTCAGGATTTTGAGACCAACCTGGCCAACATGGCAAAACGTTATCTCTACTAGAAATACAAAAAACTAGCCGGGCATGGTATTGGGCGCCTGTAATCCCAGCTACTCGGTAGGCTAAGGCAGGAGAATCGCTTGAACCCAGAAGGCAGAGGTTGCAGTGAGCCGAGATTGAGAGCCATTGCACTTCAGCCTGGGCAACAGAGCAAGACTCCCTCTCAAAAAAAAAAAAAAAGAAATATGTGAAATAAGGGGGAACATATATCTTGAAAATTTTGTGTGTGTGGATATTAACATGAGAGATGGGATGAACTCAAAGGATCTGAAGGTATGCTAAAGCTATTTTGCTAAAGATAAGCTATAGATATAAAATTTTCTAAATAACAGCAGCAGAAATGTTACATTTTAATTTTTTTGGACAGGGTCTCGCTCTGTCTTCCAGGCTGCAGTGCAGTGGTGCAATCGCTGCTCATTACAGCCTCTACCTCCTGGGCTCAAGCAATCCTCCCAGCTCAGCTTCCTGAGTACCTGGGATTGCAGGCACACACCACCATATCTGGCTAATTTTCTTTATTTTTTGTAAAGATGGGGTCTCACTATGGGACCCAGGCTGCTCTCAAACTCCTGGGCGCAAGTGATCCTTCCACCTTTCCTCCCAATGTGCTAGGATTATAGGCAAGAGCCACTGCACTGGCCAATTTTTAATTTAAATTTAAATTAAGAAGGCAGAAAAAAGTTTAAATACATTTAAAAATCTGGCCGGGAATGGTGGTTCACACTTGTAATCTCAGCACTCTGGGAGGCTGAGGCAGCCGGATGATCTAAGGTCAGGAGTTCGAGACCAGCCTGGGCAACATGGTGAAACCCCATCTCTACTAAAAATACAAAAAATTAGCCAGGCGTGGCAGTGCGTGCCTGTAATACCAGCCACTCGGGAGGCTGAGGCAGGAGAATCGCTTGAGTCCGAGGAACGGAGGTTGCAGTGAGCCAAGATCACGCCACTGCACTCCAGCCTGGGTGACAGAGTGAGACTCCATCTCAATAAATAAATAAATAAGTAAATAATAAATAAAATAAAAATTAAAAAATTAAAAAACAAACAATATAAATGGTCTAAATTTGCCAACTAAAAGACAGAAAGCATCAGACTGGATTTAAAAAACAAAATCCACCTACATACTATTTATAAAAGGTATGTCTAAAGTATAAAAACATGAACATGTTGAAATTAAAAGAATGAAGAAAGATAACAACGTATGTCAATATAGGATAAATATACTTTAAAAGAAAGAGCATACTTCGGGCTAGAGAGGATCACTGGATGCAGAGAAAAGGGTGCATTCTCGAAGAAGACATGACAAAGCTAAATATGAATGCATCTAATGAACAAACCTCAAAATACAAAAAACAAAAAATTGATAGAAATACATGGGGAATGCTAAATACATGACAATGCTAAATATGAATGCATCTAATTAACCTCAAAATATATAAAACCAAAAATGGATAGAAACACATGGAGAAATTGACAAATCCACTACCGTCGAGAGAGATGATTTCAATTATTGATAGGACTCTATTATTGATGGGTCAGGCAGACAAAACAGCCACACAAATTACAAGCTTGAACTAACGACCATGTATAGAATTCTGCATTCAACAATTAGAGAATGCCGTTTTCTCACACATGCATGAAACATTTATATTTTTAAAACTTCTAATAATTAATAGAGATTTTAGTTGGTTTCCCAGACACCCACATAAAGACTACATTTCCCAGCCTCACCTGCCTCTAGGTAGGGCTATGTTACTAAGAGCCAACCAGTGGGATGTGAGTGGCAGTGATATGTACAACTTCTGAATCAGGCCCTTAAAGGGCATCCTACTACCTGGATCAATAAATGATTGTGACCCACTGTGAGTCCTGTAAAAGGCAGCAACACCCTATAGATGGCAAAGCAATATGGCAGAAGGAGCCTGGGACCCCGACACTAAGGGCTGCTAGAGTGCTTATTCTCAGTCTCATAAGAAGGAAAGGGATTTCTATCTTGTTTAAGTCTCTTCTTGAAATGGAACAAGTCCCTTTTAGCTTTGTCTCTTTCAGGATCCCTAATACAGAGTATGTATGGAACTGTCTACGCACCAGACTGACCCCAGAAACGGAAGACCTGGATAAGGAAGAAGGATGAAAAACCAGCTTTTGCCTTGCAGCAAAGACCTTAAAATGCTGCTGGAGAATGTGAAGGGAGGCCTGAAATGATCAGAATCTTCTGCCAGTCACTAGGCAGCCCCTAGTGAGAGGATGTCCTATCTGCCCCTGTGCCCTCAGAGGAGGAAGGGCAGAGAAACAAACAGGAACCAGGGGAGGAAACACACGCTCCACTCTCATGAGGGCAGAATAGCAACTGGCACGGGGGAGCGGCCATTACCTCGAGGAGGCAGGCTTGTTGTGCCAAAACCATATTTGTTTTAAATGGAATTAGAGGGAGGAGCACTCTTCCCTCCTTTGTAAAAATAACTAGTTTCTGAAGGCAAAAGGAAAACGGGGAGGCAGGTGGCAGGCTGAGGCCACAGTGATAAAAACATATCTCCTCGTCACAAATTAATGAGGATGAGCAACACAAGACCAAGGGGAAGGGAGCTGAAGATGGGGGATGACCCAGAGCGAAAGAACTTCTGTGGTGACCTCTGCGGAGTCACAGGGCCACCGTTTCAGGGTGCAGCCAACACTTAATGACTCCTCCAGAGAAGCCCAGTGTTCCACGAGATCACACAGGAGTATGTGCCAGGAGTTCTAGATCCATACGGAGTGGAAAACTACCAGGGTTAGATGGTTGTCCCATGGTTTCTTTCCAGGTATTTCCTCAGCAGGTGGGCATGCCCCACCCACAGCAAGGAAGGGGAGAGGCTGGAGATAAGCATGCCTGAGGTCCAAGGGCGTGGGCCTGCATAGCCGAGACCCAGCTCCCTACTGCCTCTCTTCTGGAAGCCTCTCCTACCACCTAGATCTTTCTCTACCTTGTCCTCTGCTGTTTTGCCCACTGAGGGCATCCAATGCTGTCATGCTCCAAACTCCTTCCAGAGCCTTCTTTCAGAGCCCTCCCTGGGCCCCATCTGCCTACCCCAGACAGGCGCACCAGTTCTCCTGCATGTCTGGCAAAACAGCCATGGAAAGTCTAGAGCAGCACCGCCTTCCCAGGACTACTTACATCTAAAATAGGGGTCCAGATAACACAAGTGAGGCTGGGTGTGGTGGCTCACACCTATGATGCCAGCACTTTGGGAGGCCAAGATAGAAGGATTACTTAAGCCCAGGAGTTTGAGACCAGCCTGGCCAACAAGGCAAGACCCCATCTCTACAAAATAAAAATTAAAAAATTAACCTTGCATGGTGGCACACCCCTGTGGTCCCAGCCACTCAGGAAGCTGAGACAGGAGGATCACTTGAGCCCAGGAGGTCAAGGCTGCAGTGAACCATGTTCATGCCACTGCACTGCAGCCTGGACAACAGAGAGATTCTGTCTCAAAAAAATAAAAATGAAAGAGAGAGAGAGAGAACACAAGTGATGTGGTTTGGGGACACAAGTGATATATGTCCCCACCCAAATCTCATCTTGAATTATAGCTCCCATAATTCCCACATGTTGTGGGAGGGACCTAGTGGGAGATAATTGAAACATGGGGGCGGTTTCTCTCATACTGTTCTCATGGTAGTGACAAAGTCTCATGAGAACTGATGGTTTTATAAGAGGAAACCCCTTCCGTTTCATTCTCATTCTCTCGTCTGCCACCATGTAAGACGTGCATTTTGCCTTCTGCCATGTGAAACTGTGAATCCATTAAACCTCTTTTTCTTTATAAATTACCCAGTCTCAGGTATGTCTTTATCAGCAGCATAAAAACAGACTAATACAACAAGTGAGCCTCCAAGTCAGTACCTCAACCCCAGATAAAGCATCCAAAGCCCCCTGTGGAACTTTAGAAACTACAGAGTTTGCACTTCCCCTCCACGTCCCAGTAAACAGAAGACCTAGGAAAGGGGCGGGGAGGAAAGTGCTGGGAACATGCAGTTTTCAACCTTTTGTTTAAGGGTTTCTGCTGCCACCAAGGCTGAGAACCAGAGCACTGAGGCAAGATCCAAGAGACATTTTGGAGCTCCAAGTTCACTAAATTGCAAGGTATAAAAAATTAAAACAGGAGAACAAGCATACCCAGAAGTATGTAAGGATTTGGCTTGTTCTTCTCTCCAGCCATCTCCCAGGTCTTCCTCCTCCTCCCTTTGCCCACCTGGACATAGAGTCCAGGTTCTCAGTTTGGAAAAGGGAATGAGGGAAGAGAAAATGAGAATGGAAGAGACACAGCTGATGCCTTTCAAAGCCATCAGCACCTGCACCTTTCTGCTTCTCCCTCCTCCCCAGAGACCGGCAGTAAATGCCTATTTTTAAAAAGCAACAGCTATTAATAATTTCTCTACCAATTCGGATAATGTTTAATCCCTTATTGTCAACCACAGTGGTTTGTGGACGAAGGACTTCTGATTTATTATAGTCATTACTGCCTTACTGTCAGTTTTCCAAAAAAGTATTTTCATTTTATTTTTATTAGGGAAGTGCAGACTCTTTAATTCCTTGGCAAACCCAAACTCAATCAATATATTTATTGTACTAAGTCTTCTAAAACCCAACAAATTACCGTCCATCCTCTTAAGGGCCTTAATTAGTTTGCTAATGAGTATTCCCTGTTTAAGGACATGATGCTGAACAAGCACACAGAAGTCATCAACCTCAAATGTAATTTTCATGGAGTTACCTCCTCAACCTGGCTGTGGCCCCCATCATGTCTCAAATTAAATTAAAATCACAATTCCCATGAAGGCTCTCCACCATCAGCCTTCCCCTGCCTGACAGCCGTCTTTTAGTGCTCCCTTCCCCCAATAGATGTCTTCTCATTCCCTTTGCCTAGAATCTTCTTCCGCTCTCTCTGCTACCTGGCAAGCTCTCTCTCAGCTATCTCTAAAGGCTGGCAATCAGCATCCTTTCTTTCCTTCTAGGAAGCTTTTCAAATCCTCTCTAGCAGGATTAGCATATTTTTCCTCTGAGCCTGCTTCTCCCAGAACTCAGTCATCCTGTTCTATAAAGTCTGTGCCTCCATGCTCCAGACTTTGAACTTCTCAAGTAAGACTTGGCCATCTCTGTATCCCCAGTGTCTTGCATAAAATCTGCCCATGGAAGGTGGCCCATAAATGCTGGATTAATGGAACGAATGTATAAAAGAAGCAAGCCCACCCACAGTCCTCTACACAACACTCACTCTCTCCTCCATCTTTCCCAATGTTCATCCTTTTTCCAGAGTAACCTGAAAACCACACACCTACCATGAGGGCAGGAGGCGTATCTGTTCTGTTCCCTATTGCATCCCCAGTGCCTAGAACCCTGCGTGATGTATTGTAGGTGCTCAGTAGACATTTGTTGACCATATGGATGAATTCTTCAAACTTGCTGTTCAAAACCCACCTCCTCTACCCAGCTCTCACCATTCCCAGAGGACTGTCCTCCATCTACTCCCCTCCTCCTTTCTGAGGGAAAATTGCTTTCTGGAAATCTCTACTCATCACACCATCCTATCTTTTTTTTTCCTTTTTGATTTTTTTGAGACAGAGTCTCACTCTGTTGCCCAGGCTGGAGTGCAGTGGCACAATCTCAGCTCACTGCAACCTCCGCCTCCCAGGCTCAAGCGAATCTTGTGCCTCAGCCTCCCAAGTAGCTGGGACTGCAGGCACGCACCACCACGCCTGGCTAATTTTTGAATTTTTAGTAGAGACAGGGTTTCACCATGTTGGCCAGGTTGGTCTCGAACTCCTGACCTTAAATGATCCACCTGCCTCGGCCTGCCAAAAAAATATATAAAACTTTGCAATTATAGGCATAAGCCACCACGCCCAGCCTCAACCTGTCATTATCAAGAATTTTGGTGCAAATATACCAGTTTGGGATTACATAAATTCTTCCCAATTTGATACAATCCAGAAATCAACCATGTACCATGTACTCATTTTTTTCCCTATGTGCAAAAAAAAAAAAAAATCTGTCCTGTAAACCTTATGGGCCTATTTAACAATCAGATTTAGGTAACTATTCAGGTAGGCATGAGAACAGAGTATCCCACTCTCTTCAACATTGTGGTCGATAGAGAATTGCAAACTGCAATTAACGTCACTCATCCATCCCTAAGTTTCCAAGAATGAGAACACAGTGAAATATGCTTCATGGTAAAAATCTACTGAGTAGGATCTAAACTTTCTTTGATGGTTTCTGGATCTACATAGCCCCAGGATTAATCTGAACATCAATATCTTTTTATGAAAGTTATACAGAAGCATGTCAGTCAAGGAGCCTGTTTGCAAGAGTCCTGTGTGTGTTGGCTGGGGTACCCACCCCACACACTCCAGGTCGCTCTGTGCTGCAGTGCCCACCCATTAAGGATTTCATGTAATAAACCTCAGTGATCCCTCCTAACTGGCCTATTTGCTGATAAAACCAGCTGCTGAACTACCCCTCCAACTCTCCCACTTCCAAACTCAATCTCCTCCAAATTCCAGTGGTAAAGACAATTGTTTTATCTCAGTCTTTTAATTATCTTCTTCTATTTACTTTTCTGAAGCTTGGAACTATAAAGGACTTTGGGTGCACCCAACCAAACATTGCTATATAAGACTATATATATATATTTTATATATATATATACAATTAAAAGTTAAAGGGTCATTACACCATAGGATAAAACAGCAATAAAAACTCTATACTTAGAGCTCAGGTTAATCCTTTTAAAAGCACCTGCTTTTTGGCCGGGCACAGTGGCTCACCCCTGTAATCCCAGCACTTTGGGAGGCCAAGGCAGGCGGATCACCTGAAGTCAGGAGCTTGAGACCAGCCTGGCCAACATGGCAAAACCCCGTTTTTACTAAAAATAACAAAAATTAGCTGGGCATGGTGGCAGGAGCCTGTAATCCCAGCAACTCAGGAGGCTGAGGCAGGAGAATCGCTTGAACCCAGGAGGTGGAGGTTGCAGTGAGCCACTGCACTCCAACCTGGACAACAAGAGTGAAACTCCATCTCAAAAAAAAAAAAAAAAAAAAAAAAAAAAAAAAAAAAAAAAAAGCACCTGCCTTTTGAGGACTGTATCAGGATTCAGGCAACAAAAGCTGATTTGACCATCTGTGTTGGAGAGACAGGTACAAAATTAGAAGGTCAATCTAACCAGGCCTTGCGGTTAGGCTTAGAGTTCGTGACTGAGGTATCGTAACATGATGGGTACACCATGTTTTGATGGCTATCATGATATTTCTAATAATAACATCTACTGTAAAAATAATAAGGCTACCATTTTGTGAAATAGGCATTAGTATCCCAGTTTTGCTGACAAGAAAACTGAGGCTGGGACAGGCTGTCTATCGCCAGGACTGAGAGATAATAAGTGAGATTGCTGGTCCTCAGACCCATCTGTGTGATGCCAAATCTCATTCTCTTGACCACCCTGCTCATTCCCAGCCCTGCCCTGTACATACACACACACCCTAACATAGAGAATATTTGTAATTATCCTGGCTGCCCAGCATCTGAACTCCCTTCCTGGGTTCAGGGAATCCTCTATTTATGTACGAATCTTGTAGGAGGCAGGGCGTGGAGCCTCCTGGTACAGAAGCTGAGCCCCTCGACTCCTGCCTTTTCCAGCCTTCCTTGCTGCTGGGGCTGCTGGGGCTCAAGCACGTTACCTAGGTCCAGCCAATCAGATGCGCCCTCCTGGATTCTAACTCAGGAGCTTGTGGGGGTTAGAAGGGGGCCCACAAGAAGCCCTTCTAACAGTAGGGGCAGCCTGTTCCGTGTGCTTGTTCAGGATCATGGGGGCAATTTCTCGTGGTTTAGCACATCCCCTCGGTGCTGTTCTCGTGATAGTGAGTGAGTTCTCATGAGATCTGCTTGTTTAAAAGTGTGTGGCACCTCCCCTGCACCTTCCTCCTGCTCCAGCCACGTGAAGTGCCTCACTCCCCCTTGGCCTTCCACCATGATTGGAAGCTTCCTGAAGCCTCCTCGGGAGCAGAAACCACTATGCTTCCTGAACAGCCTGCAGAACTGTGAGCCAGTTCAACCTCTTTTCTTTATAAATTACCCAATCTCAGGTATTTCTTTATAGCAGTGTGAGAATGAACTAATAAAAACACGTTCATGAAAAGACCTAAGGGAGATCTGGTAAGTGTGCCTTATGAATAGTCCTTAGCTGAATCAACCATCCCAATCATTCCAAAGACGATCCTAGTCTTTCTTGGTTTTAGATGCAATACACAAATCCTCTCATCCAAGCTTGGACAGTCGACACCATCTTTTCCCCAGAAAAATCGTCCATTAGAGAACCACAGAGTCCCCGCTTCCCAGGAACTCCAGTAATCTTGGGCTGCACCCACCCTGTCCCCTCCCCTATGCCCTTGCCAAGAGGGTTTCTCTGCAAGGACATCAGATGCGCTTCCTCTCTAAAGAAGCTGCCTCCACCCAGAGGCCGAGTCAGGTTGGGAAATGGGAACTGAGTCTGAATCCAGAAGAACTGTGTTCGATCTCTCTCAGAGGCTTTCTGACTGTGGGATCGTGGACAAGTCACGGAGGGCTCTTTTCCCAGCTCTAAAAGGGGAATGGCATCTGCCCACCTCTTCAAGGGAGCAGGAACCAGATGGGACAACGCATGGGGAGGCATCCAGGAACAGCATGGAGCTCTACAGATGTTTGCAGCCTCCCCACTCCCATCCTGTCCTGCCTGCCAAGGTCCTACCCATCCTGCAGGGCCATCTTAGCCTGTGGGAGTTGAGGAGCAGGCAAGGGATGAAGGCCTGGGCCGTGTCCATAGAAAAGCTCGCCTGGCTCTGCTGTGGGAAAGATCCATGAGGCCAGAGCTGTGAACTCTTTCATCCCAAGGTTTGAGGTGTGCAGGTGGGAACCCTGAGTCAGAGGGGCTTTGAGCCATGGGCGGACGACAGGAGCTCAAAACGGAGTGAAGAGTCCAGCTTGGCATCATCCTCTGGGTTTATTTGCATGAACTGCTGCACACCAAGGCTGTGGGGAGAATTTTTGTTGAGAGAGGAGAGTTTAGACGAGGAGGTTCTGTTGGCCCCAGTGAAGAGAAAGCAGCAAGAGCTTTCTATTTTCCAGTAGAGGGGGTGGGCCGGGCGTGGTGGCTCACACCTGTAATTGCAGCATTTTGGGAGGCTAAGGTGGGAGGATCGCTTGAGCTCAGAAGTTCAGGACCAGCCTGGGCAACATGGCAAAACCCCATCTCTACAAAAAATACAAAAGTTAGCCAGGCATGGTGGCGCATACTTGTAATCCCAGCTACTCAGGAGACTGAGGTGGGAGAATCACTTGAACTCAGGAGGAGGAGGTTGCAGCGAGCCATAGTCACACCATGGCACTCCAGCCTGGGTGACAGAGCGAGACCCTGTCTCAATAAAAAATTAATTAATCAACTAATGAATAGATGAGGTGTGGCTGAGGGTAATGGATGAGACAAAGGTATCAGCGGGTGACGGAGATCAGATAAAAACCAAACCCTCCCATTCTACATGAGGACCATGCCACTTCGGAGCGCCCCAAGCTCAGGGACACTTTGAGTTGGTGGCTCTTTGCACTTAACTGTCGCCTGCAACCAAAAAGCTCCCTTCTCCCTCAAATTTTAATCAAGGCCCTCCTCAGATGTCACCACCTTCACGATGTCTTCCCAGAACCCCTGCAACAGGTGAACCTTCGTGAGCACCCCTCCCCCATATCACTGGTTCTACCTCCTGAGAGGGCCACACACAGAGCCTGAAGACCCAAGTTCCAACTCCAGCTAACAGTGTGATTTTTGCACAAGTTACTCCAAATTTTTGGATACGGGGATAAAAATTCTCTGCAGACCTTTCTCTCAAGATTGCTAGTTGTGAGGCTGGAATGGCTAATAAGCAGGAAAATGCTTTGGCAGCTCTGAACGGCCTCGGGCAATTGCCAAGTTTTATTGAGACCAGTTCTGTCTTGAGGGCCGAGGGACAACTCTCTGCTCACCTTTGCACTCCTCCTAATTCGGAACACCTGACCTGCTCCACATCCTGGGCACCTTGATCTCAGAGTGAAAAGCCCCAGACGGCAGGGAGCCCCAGAAGCAGGGAGCATGTACACCTGCTGCGATGGGGTGAATTGCGGCCCCCGCCACCCAAATTCATCCTTTGAAGTTCTAACCCTCAGTACCTCTGAATGTGGCTTTATGTGGAAACAGGGTCGTTGCAGAGAAAAGTTAAGAAGAGATGGTATAGGACTAGGGTGGGCCCCCAATCCGGTCTGACCGGTGTCCTTATAAAAAGGGGAAATGTGGACACAGACACACATGGGGAGAGCACCCCGGGTGAAGGTGAAGGCAGCGATCTGGGCGATGCTTCTAGAAGCCAAGGAACGCCCAGGATGGGCAGCACCCCCAGCGGAAGCCAGGAAGGGCCTGGGACAGCGCCTCCCTCACAGCCTCAGAGGAACCCGCCCTGCCGCCACCTCCATGTGGGACACGTGGCTTCCGGAACTGTGAGGCAGGACATCTCTGTAGGCGCAGCGTGCCTCATGGTGCTTTGTTACCGCAGCCGTGGTAAACTGTGACAGCCTGGGATTTACTCAATTTGCCAGGCAAGGAACTGGAGCTGCAAACCCTGGGAAATGCTGGTTCAGGCTGTTCCTCAGGGGCCTCGGCTCCCCGAGGAGCTTGGAACACAGCCTTGCAGGGTGTGAGGTGTGGGGTGTGGTGTGTGTGTACGTGGTGTGAGGAGGGTGTGTATGATGTGTGTGTGGTGTGTGTGATGTGGTGCGTGTGTGTGGTGTGGTGTGTATGTGTAGTGTGTGTGTTGTGGTATGTGGGTGGTGTGGTATAGTGTAGTGTGACATGTGTGGGTGGTGTGGTGTGTGTGGTGTGGTGTGTGTGTGGGGTTGTGTGGATGGTGTGTGGTATGTGTAGTGTGTGGTGTGTGTGGTGTAATGTGGGTGGTGTGTGTGTGTGGTGTGTGTAGTGTGTCGTGTGGTGTGTGTGGTGTGGGTGGTGTGTTGTGGTGTGGTGTGTGTGTGGTGTTATGTGGTGTGTGTGGTGTGTATGTGTAGTATGATGTGTGGGTGTGGTGTGACATAGTGTAATGTGGTGTGGATAGTGTGGTATGGATGTGTAGTGTGTGTGTTGTGTGTATGGTGTGGTGTGTGTGGTGTGGTGTGTGTTGTGTGTGTGTGGTGTGGTATGTGTGGTGTGTCATTTGTGGTGTGGTGCGGGTGGTGTGTTGTGGTGTGGTGTGTGTGGTGTGGTGTGTGTCTGGTATGTGTGTGGTATAGTGTGGTGTGGTGTTTGTGGTGTGTATGTGCAGTGTGTGGTGTGTGTGGTGTGTGTTGGGGGACAGCGTGGTCAGGAGCAGGAGCGGTTCTGAGACACACAGCTCCCCCTCCTGCCCCGCCTCCACCTCATTCCCCGCAGGGCCCCATCAAACCCAGTTACTTGGCTTTCCCTTCCCATCAGCCTAGAGCAGGCTGGAAGAAGAGGAGAGGAGAAAAGAAGAAAAGCACAAAAGTACGAATCCTTCCTAGGTTCTTCTCCACGTCCTTTTCCTCCCCTTCCTTCCTGCTCCCCCAATCCAGTGCCAAATGTCAACCGGGAGCATCAAGTTGACCTGACATTTTCTGAACTGGCAGTTCCCTTCTGGGCCATGCAGCACAAATAGACATCTTCTGCATTGGCTGAAAACAAAATTGGAAAGACCAGACTACATTAAAAAAGAAGAAGAAGAAGAAGAAGAAGAAGAAAAGAAAAGGTAAAAACAGATGACACTGCGCCTCCCACTATTTATGCCCCTCCCCAGATTGCTATCTCCAAATACAAAATGCCGCCCGGAATCCCGACCAGTGCTCCAGCACAGCCTCGGAGACCGGAACAGAAGTTACCTGAAAATGAAGGGCACGCCTGTTTCAGATCTGAGCTGGCACTAGGATGTATCCTTCGCCTCTGCAATCTGGAGCCCGCACAGACTCCACAGGCGGGGCAGAGGCCAAAAGTCAGGCCTGGAGGCTGATTCCTAAGCAGACAGCCCAGCTCTCAGCAGAACACCTAGGGAAGGGCCGCGAAAATTATGCAGCCTCACGTGCCACGCCAGCCTGGCTCATGCACCTGCATATTTTGGGCCTTCCCTCAGCTGATGGGGACTGCTTGCATGGAATGACCTGGCGCCCCTGGGCCAGGGACAACTTTGTTTTTGAAAACATTGCTTCCTGTAACAGCTCATGAAGAACTGAAAACCCCACAGATGGAATGCCCCCAGAAGCCAGAAACTCTGCACACCATCTCCCAGTCAAAGATGATGATTCTCGTGACATTATTGTCTCCTTAACCTCTTCCTGTGGCAGGTGCCCGTCCCCAAAGTGGTTCAGGCCAGGCCTGCACTTCCAGAATGAATGGCGTTCTTCAAAGGACATCCCCCCATGAAGAGCAGGAGGGTTACTTGGTCATCCAAGGCAACTGTGGTAAATGGCAAGGTGACTCCAGGCTGTCCCAGCGATAAAAATGCTGCCACGTGAAAGAGGGTGCCCAGGTAGAGACTCATCTAATCCATCACAATGATCCAGAGACATGGCTCCCCTGGGGTTTTATCCCATGTAAGAGGAGAAGGAACAGGGATGGGTGCCCCAGGTCACACCAGCAGACTGAGGGATCCTTTGACTCCACATTTTTTCCAGCACTCCAGAATATTGAGAATAATTGACACATTTACTGAGACCATTCATTCAAGGTGATTGCATGCAAATGAAGTTATTGTAGCTTACATGCGTGAGTTATTATGAGTTCAAGGCCATGTGTCTGAATATAAGCTGGGATGCCTTTTCTTCTCACTAGGAGACAATAGAATGTTCCATGAGGATTAAAGAGCCGTGAGGACCAGGCCAATGTGGGAGAAGGAGTGTGGAGAGAGGTGCCTGGGAAAAGAGAAAATCCGGCAGTACCACTAGGCGCATTAGAATAGAGTAAGGAGTTGCCAGAAGACGTGGGCTGGGAGCGGACAGACCCTGCAGATGCAATGCTTCAGCCAGTAGCACCAGGCAAGAGGTGGTAAGGAAGAAGGAGTTGATTCAGATCAAGTCCAGGAACCATGGGAACTGTCCCCGGGCTGGCCAAAGCAATCCTCTGCTTCCACGACTGCCTTAGAGAGTCCAGTCACTGCACACTCATGTCCTCACTGCAGGATCAACACTGTGGCTCTGGAAGACCTGACTGAATGAGTATCCTTGGTGACCCCCCAGGAGAAGTCACTGAGGGGATCAGAGTAGGTGACCCACTGGCTGCACCCAGGGCCTCTGACCAAAACAGGAAAGACGGAGAGCAAGCAGTCGGCTGGCCCAGGACACTCAGGCCAGATGCAGGAGGGGTTGTTGCATTTAATAAAAATGAGTGTTAAATCATGATCTGGGAGAAATTGGAAGCTTCATCACCACTGGTGGGAATGCAAAATGATGCAGGTACAGCCACCATGGAAAACAGTTCAGTGGTTCATCAAGTTAAACACAGAATTACCACTTGACCCAGCAATTCCACTCCTAGGTATATAACCAAAAGAATTGAAAGCAAATGTTCAAACAAAAATGTATGCAGAATGTTCATTATAGTTCATAGCAGCACTATTCATAATAGCCAGAAGATGGAAACAACCCAAATGTCCATTAATAAATGAATAAACAAAATATGGCAAACCCACACAACTGAACACTATTCAGCCATAAGGAGAAATGAAATACTGATACATGCTACAATGTGGGTGAACCCGAGAGCATTATGCTGAGAGAAAGAAGCCAGACACAAAAGGCCACATGTTGTATGACTCCACTACATGAAATAGCCAAAATAGGGCCAGGAGTGATGGCTCATGCCTGTAATCCCAGAACATTGGGAAGCTGAGGCAGGCGGATCACTTGAAACCAGGAGTTTGAGACCAGCCTGGGCAACATGGTGAAACCCCGTCTCTACTAAAAAAAAAAAAAAATAGAAAATAAAAATTAGTCGCGCATGGTGGCAGGCGCCTGTAATCCCTGCTACTCAGGAGGCTGAGGCAGGAGAATCACTTGAACCTGGGAGGCGGAGGTTGCAGTGAGCCGAGATCACGCCACTGCACTCCAGCCTGGGTGACAGAGCAAGACACTCCATCTTAAAAAAGAAGAGAAGAGAAGAAAAGAGAAGAGAAGAGAAGAGAAGAGAAGGGAAGAGAAGAGATCCAAAACAGGCAAATCTATACAGACGGACACAGATTCATGGTAGCCAGGAACGGGAGAAGGGTGAAGGGCCAGGAAGAGGCTGCTAATGAGTATAGATATTCTATTTGGGATGATGAGCAAATTCTGGAACTAGAGTGTACTTAAAGCCACTGAATTGGACACTTTGAATTGGCTAAATTGCTAGAGAACCCCCCCGCCCCCCTGCCGAAAAAGATAGCCAGCAATTTTCCTCCTTCCTAAGTTCACAAACTTTGATTTATTTGAAAATAAACTTGATCCACAACAGATTAAAAGCAAAGTTGCAAGCTTTTAGTCATTCTCTGATGTCAGATTTGCCTCATCTGGAAGCAACATTATGTTTGGAGACTCTGCTCTGAGAAGCTGGTCCCGAAGGAGGAGGACAATGTCTGGCCAGCCTCGTCCAAGTCGCTGTCCAGTAATACCCCTTAGCTTTGCAGAGGACTTGCAAGACCTTTGCAAGACCTCACTTTTCACTTCTCATCATCACTTCTACATTGTGACAGACAGATGGGGCTGTGATTATTTCCTTAATACAGAGGAAGAAGCTGAGGTTCTTGGGGATGAGGGCCAGTTGAAGGTCATCACAGCCTGAGGGAAGCAGCATCTAGACTCTGTCCAGTGCTGCTTTCCCCCATGAGCACCTCCCTGGTTTTGACATATCATCTCAGGCTGAAAGCCTCAGAATCTTTGGCAGAGAACCTCTGTGAAGCTCCACAGTGGTTTGCCTGAGCGCAGTAGTGACATCAGAGAGACGTATTCTTTCTCCAATTCTGCCCCTAGGGAGGCAGCTGGCCCGCCTGAAGGCAGCAGGGAGTGGTGAGGGAATGAAGTAAAACTCAGGGTCCTAAAACCAATACTAGAGTTTTTTTTCTCTTTTTATTTCTTTCCCCAAGATTAGTCACCTGGCCATATCCTTTTATCTCAAGAACCTACATACTCTTAGATTCAACCACGTGAAATCTGCATGTGTGTGGAAGTATAGTGAGTAGAATTTTGTCCCTCAAAAAGATATGTTGAAGTCCTAGTCCCCATACGTGTGACGATGGCTTTATTTGAAAACAGCATCTTTATCAGTGCAATCACATTAATATGAAGTCATACCAGATTACGGTGGGCCCTGATCCAATAACTAATATCCTTATAAGAAGAGCGACATTTGGACATAGAGACATGGAAGCGACCCAGGGATGGAGGCACGTGGTGACCGAAGCAGAGACTGGAATGATGCAGCTGTAAGCCAAGGAATGCCAAGGAGTGCAGGCAACCACTAGAAACCAGGAGCTTTTCCTAGAGCTGTCTTTGGGAGCATGGCCCTGCTGTCACCCTGATTGATTGGAAGAATACCCTCTAGAACTGAGAAAGAATCCATTTCCATTGTTTTAAGTCACTCAGTTTGTCGTAAATAGTTCCTGTAGCCCTAGGAAATTACTAATATAGTAAGGGCAAGACTGTTGGATGCTGGTCCTTTCACATGCCACCATCTCACAGTGGGTCAAGACCCTGTTATGGATCACTCAACTTCAGCCATCCACAAGACGCCCAGCTGGCCCCAGGAGAAGAGGCAAGCAGCCTTGGCTTGCTGGGCCCCTGGGCTTGAGTGCTCATGGAACAGGCACCATCTTGGCACCCTTGACTCACAGCAATGGTTACTGGTTCTTGACAGGCCCTGGACAGACCTCAGTCCATGCACTTCTCTCTTCTCTCATGACTCACTCTCCTAGCCATGAGATTGGCAAACAGCATCTACAATGGGAAGTATCTTCAGCCTTGTGGGCCACGTGGTCTCTGCCATGACCTCTGAACCCTGCTGCTGTAGTGTGGAAGCAGCCATAACAGTACCTAAATGAGTGAGCATGCTATGTTCCTATAAAACTTTATTTGTGGACATTGAAACTTGAATTTCATATAATTTTTGTGTGTCACAAAATGGTATTCTTGAAAATTTTTTTTCAAATATTCAAATATGTGAAAACCATTGTTAGCTTGCCAAGCAGTACAAAAACAGGCAGCAGTGGGTGGCCACGGTGGCTCACACCTGTAATCCCAGCACTTTGGGAGGCTGAGGCAGGCAGATCACGAGGTCAGGAGATCCAGATCAGGGTGAAACCCCGTCTCTACTAAAAATACAAAAAATTAGCCAGGCATTGTGGCAGACAACTGTAGTCCCAGCTACTTGGGAGGCTGAGGCAGGAGAATGGCATGAACCCGGGAGGCAGATCTTGTAGCGAGCCGAGATCACGCCACTGCACTCCAGCCTGGGTGACAGAGTGAGACTCCGCCTCAAAAAAAAAAAAAAAAAAAAAGAAACAAAAATGTGAAAACCATTCTTAGCTTGCCAAGCAGTACAAAAACAGGCAGTAGTGGCCAGGTGCGGTGGCTCACGCCTGGCCAGCACTTTGGAAGGCCAAGGCAGGTGGATCACCTGAGGTCAGGAGTTTGAGACCAGCCTGGCCAACATGGTGAAACCCATCTCTATTAAAAGCACAAAAATTAGCCTGTTGTGGTGGTGGACACCTGTAATCCCAGCTACTCAGGAGGCTGAGGCAAGAGAATTGCTTGAACCCGGGAGGCAGAGGTTGCAGTGAGTCGAGATCGTGCCTGGGCAACAAGAGCGAAACTCTGTCTAGGGGGAAAAAAAAAGTCAGGCAGCAGCCCTGTGGCTGTAAATGCTAAATATATCAGATGATCCACAAATTCCTGTCTCCAACTCAGGTGTCTTCTGAGCTTCAAATAACGCCATCTACATCCACTTGGATGTAGAATGTATATTAGGTTTTTCAAACGTAACATATTCTAAATACCACTTTTGTTCTCCCTCCCCACCTATACCTATCCCATCCCTGTGGTTTTCAAACATTAGTATACCCCATCTCAGAATTTAAATAACCAATCAGGCCAGGTGCATGGCTCACATCTATAATCCCAGCACTTTGGGGGGCTGAGGCAGGTGGATCACCTGAGGTCAGCAGTTTGAGACCAGTCTGGCCAACACGGTGAAACCCCGTCTCTACTAAAAATACAAAAATTAGCCGGGCGTGGTGGCCCATGCCTCTAATCCCAGCTACGAGGTACGCTGAGGTGCGAGAATCGCTTCAGAAGGCACCAGAAACTCTGCACACCATTTCCCAGTCAAAGATGATGATTCTCGTGACATTATTGTCTCCTCAACCTCTTCCTGTGGGCAGGTAGCCGTCCCCAAAGGCAGTTGGATCCGGGCCTGCATTTTCAGAATTAATGGTGCAAGGAGGCAGAGGTTGCAGTGAGCAGAGATCGTGTCACTGCACTCCAGCCTGGGTGACAGAGCAAGACTCCATCTCAAAAATTAAAAAAAAAATAAATAAATCAAAAACAGAATCTCCACATGATTCGGTAATTCCATTTCTGGGTATATATCCAAAACAATTAAAAGCAGGGTCGCAAAGAGATAATCGTATACCCATATTTATAGCAATATTATTCACTGTAGCAACCCAAGTGTCCATCCACAGGTGAACAGATAAGCTGAATGTAGTCGATGCGTACAATAGAATATTACACAGTGTTAAGAAGAAAGGAAAATCTGACACATGCTACAACATGGATGAATATTAAGGACATTATGCAAAGTGAAATAAGTCCGTCACAAAAGGACACACACTGTATGATTCCACTTAGATGAGATACCCCAAGTACTGACATTTACAAAGACAGAAAGAAGAATGGCGGTTGCCACGAACAAGAGGGAAGAGGAAATGCGAATTGTTGAAATGGCATACAGTTTTAATTTTGCAAGATGCAGAGAGTTCTGGAGACGGGTTGAACAATGACGTAAATGTATTTAACACTACTGAACTGTACACTTAAAATGGTAAAGGTAGTACATTTTATAGTTTATATTTTATTTTTGTATTTTATATTTTGTATTTTGCCACAATCTTTTCCAAAAATCCAATTCCCTCCTCATTCTTTGTGCCCCTCTGTGATCCGGCCCTGCCTCCATCTCTGACCTCATTTCCTATGCCGCCTCCCCTACTCCCTCAGCTCCAGCCATTCTGGCTTTCTGGCTAACAACCGTTAAAGCGTTTAACATCCACTAAGGCATTTCCACCTGGAATCTTCTTCCTCCAGAGAGTCTTGTGACTTACCCTTCCACTTCCACAGGGTCTGCTCAAGGAGACCTTCCCTCACCACCCTTTCTAGAATGGCAGTCACCCTGACTTTGTTCCTTTTTGCCACACTTCCTAACTTGACATTAGGTTGTTTGTTTATTTAGAGACAAGGTCTCGCTCTGTGGCCCAGGCTGGGGTGCAATGGTGTGATCACAGCTCACTGCAGCTCAACCTCCCAGGCTCAAGTGATAAACCCACCTCAGCCTCCCAAGGCCTCTGGTCCCGAAGGACCAGAGACTCATGCCATCACCCCCAGCTAATTTTTTAATTTTTTTGTAGAGACAGGGTCTTGGTTGCCCAGGCTCATCTTGAACTCCTGAGTTAAAGCAATCCTCCCATCGCCACCTCCCAAGGTGCTAGGATTCCAGGAGTGAGCCACCACACCCGGCCGACATTATAGGTGCAACTGTCTGCTTGTTAATCCTTTCTTCTTGTGAGAGCAGGAGTTTTTGTCTGCTTAGCTTACCACATAGCTCCTGGCACACAGTAGATGCTCAATAAATACACTATCTGTGCAATGAGCTGCTGAAGAGAATAAATACAATCTCACATAGAAAGACAAGGGTGGGGGTCCCCAGGGACTTCAAATCACCCTCTTACTGCTCAGTAAATGCAACTTTTTCCCTGGACAATAAAGAATGGAATTGTATATGTAAAATACTGAGAGCTCTTAGAGAAAATAGTTACAAAATTCATAGCAATCCGCACACAGCAAAGCTCAATATTCATGGAATGTAGATCTTTAGTACCGGCATTATTTTAAAATTCAAACATAAGCTGTTTTTCCACGTTCTTTAACCACAAATAAGGCTGCTGGTCTGGGGTCAGGATACCGTGGAGTCAGGAGGACTGCTGGGTGACTAGTGCCACCACTTACTTGCAGTGTGACCTTGGGGAAGCCACTGTTCCCTCGCTGGGCCTCCGTTTTCTTTCCAGTCCTAATTAAGGACCAGGTTGCTTCCCATGGGTCACTTCTGACTTGAACATTTTTGCAACTTCGAAAAGTTGTAGTTCATTCATTCTTCAAGATTTCTGAGAGTTTAAGTTCATCTGAAACTGCTCATTGGTAAGGTTCCTTTTTTGTCCTTCCATCGGTTGGCAATGCAATACAGAAAAACAATTCTACCCAGGAGTAAAACCACAATGATTCATGTCATGTCAAACCCAAATGCAATGGGGAGGGGAGGGAATAGGGATATTTACTCATTCTTGGAATAAGAAGGAGTTTGAACTCAAAACTGCATTATTCACGGTAACATCATTCATCATGACAAGCTGCTGTGTTTTTCATGAGGTTGTAAGATGTAATTGCTCAGGCATTCAGATGGTATTAGAACGAGGGAGTGTCATCCTATCAATAAAAACAGAACAAACTCTGTCTTTGGGGAGGCCAAGAGTGGGGCTTAAGGGAAGGGCACAGTGAGGGAGACAGAGGCTGGGGCATCAAGCACTGCGGCCGGGGGTGGGGTGGGTGCTGCAGTTCCCCGCGCCCAGCCCGCCCATCCTACAAGCCTGCCCCCCGACTCATCACCGTCAGCTGAAATGAAGCAGGAAGTGGAGCAGGGGATCTGTGGGCCCCACAAGCTCAGAGGAAGGAGGGCAGCAGGGACTTACAGTGCGTGGCTATAGGAAATTTACCAAGTGGAACGGGAGACTCCAAAGAGTTCATGTGCTTTTCCGAAGATGAGTCCAAAGGCACTTAGGCCAAAAATAGACGAATAGATGAGTGAGTGAGTGAGTGAGTGAGTGAGTGTACGTGTGTGTTCGTGTATCAGTTCTGGTAATCTACAAAGACAAGACTGGCTCTCCCCAGCTTAATCCTCCCACCCAACCCCCACACTCCCTTCCTTCTTGCATGTCTGAGCCTGTCTGTCTGGCAGAGGGAGAGGTGAACCCAGCAGCCTCCGGGGAGAACTAGAAAGGAAGAGAAAATAAGGCTAAGAAGTTTGGCCACCCCTGCTCCCCCGAAAAAAGCTGCTATCATCAAAGGGGAAGGGCCATTACACTGATAGTTTACTCTGGCCTCTGTGACCAGAATTTGTTCTTGTGGAATGTAGCCGGAGAATCTACAAGTGAAAATGAAAGGCGTTGTTTTCACCAAGATACAAAAAGCTGTGGCGCCAGCAGCATAGGTGCCCACCACTGCCACTGCTCATCCACCCCACCCCGCTGTCACTCATGCACGGATGGCCCTGTGGCCTCATTTCCTGAGAACCTCAGAGGACACAGAATCACTCTAGCCCTCTGAAAACTCCTTAGCGCCTTAGCACTGTGAGCAAGAGTGGCATTAGTCATTTGAGGAAGTGGCGGTGACCAGCCAGAGACAACCTTCATTGAAGGCAAAAATGAGGTGATTTCACACAGTTCTGCAGATAGCAGAGGCCTCTCCCTGAATGCAAAGGATACCATGACAGGAGACAAACACATGGCAATTCACTGGGTGATAGTGAACAGATGTGCCTTTAGGTGTTCCTAGAAATAACTGGAGTTGGACATATTCAAAGACAACCAACCAAACATCCAGGAAAACACGACGCCATGAGTAGGGTTAGCAGACAAAAGAAACAGACTCACAGAGGTTTCAGATATTCAACTCACTATACACAGACTAAAACAATTCTAGCTACTCTATTCAAAGAAATAGTCAACAAGTTTGCAAATTCTAATCAGGAACTGGAAACTATAAGAAGTGTCATATAGTCGATATAAAAAAGGAACTCAGAAGAACTTCTAGACGTGAAAAGTACAATAACTAAAAATTAAAGAGCATGTAAGTGGCTTTAACCACACTTTGAACACAGCTGAATAATTCATATACCAAAATTAAAGCAGAAGAAACACTGAGATTACAGTATAAGGAGACAGAAAGATTAAAAACTGGAAGAGAGGGTAATAGAGTATACAGTGAGTCAACCTAACATGCATTTGATGGCAGTATCAAAAGAAGTAAAAGGAGGGAAGGAGGCCGGGCACGGTGGCTCACGCTTGTAATCCCAGCACTTTGGGAGGCTGAGGCAGGCAGATCACGAGGTCAGGAGATCGAGACCACGGTGAAACCCCGTCTCTACTAAAAAAAAAAAAATACAAAAAATTAGCCGGGCGTGGTGGTGGCCGCCTGTAGTCCCAGCTACTCGGAGAGACCGAGGCAGGAGAATGGCGTGAACCCGGGAGGCGGAGCTTGCAGTGAGCTGAGATCGCGCCACTGCACTCCAGCCTGGGTGACAGAGTGAGACTCCGTCTCAAAAAAAAAAAAAAAAAAAAAAAAGGAGGAAGGCCCAGAAGAAAATACTTTAATAGGCTGGGAGTGGTGGCTCACGCCTGTAATCCCAGCACTTTGGGAGGCGAAGGCAGGTGGATTACCTGAGTTCAGGAGTTCGAGACCAACCTGGCCAACATGGTGAAACCCCATCTCTACTAAAATTACAAAAATTAGCTGGGTGTGGTGGCAGGCGCCTGTAATCCCAGCTACTAGGGAGGCTGAGGCAAGTGAATCGCTTGAACCCAGGAGGTGGAGGTTGCAGTAAGTCAAGATCACACCATTGCACTCCAGCCTAGGCAATAAGAGCGAAAGTCCACCTCAAAAAAAAAAAAAAGACAGAAAGAAAATATTTTAATATATAATGATGGAAGAAAGAAGGAGGGCAGGAGGAAGGAAAAAAAGAAAGAGGGAGGAAGGGAGGATGGGAGGGAGGAAGGAAAGGAAGAAGGGGGATGGGGTGGGAGGAAGGGAGGGAGGGAAGGAAAACTTTTAAAACAACCTTAGGAAGAAAGAGATCACCTTTAAAGAAGCCATAAATAAACAGTCAACTGACTTTTTTTAAAGCCACAATGGAATCCAAATAAAAGCCTAGATCCTCTACCCATGGAAAATATCCCTCAAGAGTGAAGAAGAAATATAGACATTTGCGACAAGAAGAAAAACCTACAAATAAAACCCCAAGAGCATTCACCACTAGCAGATCATCATCTTTCAAAAGGAAAAGGAGTGTGGCGCCAGAGCTGTGTGGAATGCTGGAGCTGACAATTTGCTTGGAGCTTCCAACAGCGAAATCGCTCCCTGATGACCCCTGTAGACCCATGATCTAGCTACTCTATTCAAAGAAATAGTCAACAAGTTTGCAAATTCTAACCGGGAACTGGAAACTATAAGAAGTGTCACATAGTTGATATAAAAAAGGAACTCAATGATCATGGACATCAGTGCGAACCAGATGGACCCCACACATGTCTTGGCACCTCAGAGGCCCCTGGAATGTGTGTGTATATATATAAAAGCCTCCAGGGAAAACATGGGACCCCTAAAATGACATGGGAAAACAGGGGCTCGAAGCAGGAGGTAAATTCAGCTAGAGAATAATAAAGTTATGCTTCTTGTGGTGCACAGACTACTGAAGGCAGGCTTTGCAGAGAGCTTGGAAACCTCCAGAGTTGCATCTTAGCCACCCTCTTGAGTTACTAGGGGAGTCAAAGAACATAAGTCCTCTTAAAGTACCCGAAAGGCAAGGAAGGCCATGCAGATTTGAGGCAATGATCATACTTACTCCCTTAAAGTGACTGAAAGAGTATCAGTTGGGCTCAAGCAATTAAACAGTTGTCAAATGCATCAAGCCTCTGTGATATAAATTCACAGGCACATCTGAGCAAGAGCCCAACAGTAATTCCTCATGTTATGACTGGACCTTGGGAGGACCCTTGGAATTCCCTGGGAGAGCTCCTATCTAGGACTGGCCCCCTCTCCTGGCTTCTCCTGCCAGAAGCCACCTTCAGAGACTGAGGGACTGTGAGTTCCTTCTCCCTAGCTTCTCCCTTGTAATTCCCAACATCTCTGACCACTGGCAGCTCTCCCCCAGAGGCTGGAGGGCTACTGATGATTCCAGGGAAGTGGCTGCATGCACTGATCCTAACCCCCCGATAACTCTAAGGATGCTGGGGAGGAATCTCATTCCCAGGATCATAAAACTTGGTGGAGAGGAGGGGTTTGAAAAAGATTAATAACCTGCTAAAGACGTGACCAGACTGCCTTATTGAAAACAAGGGACTTGTGTGTGTCTTCTCTTCCCATGTAACATCCCAACTGCCTGGTGAACAACCAGCTCGAGAAAAAGAAAAAGGAGATTTGCTGCTGTTGCTAAGACTAGGGCCCCACATACATTAAGGCCCTTGATGGGGGAGTTAAGCCTGCCACCGTCCAGCGTTATGGGGTAACCAAGCACTATCAGCTCTCTAAGTGGTAAACATAATTTTCCCACATGGGAGACACTAATCCACATCACGCTGAAAGCAAAGTTATAAAGTGAGGCTGTCCCACCCCACCCACGCCACCCCATCTCGGTCATGAGCATCCAGGTGACTTTTCTTTTTAGAGACAGGGTATCATTCTGTCACCCAGGCTGGAGTACAGTAGTGTGATCATAGCTCACTGCAGCCTCGAACTTCTGACTCAAGCCATCCTCCCACCTGCCTCCTGAGTAGCTGGAACCACAGGCACATCCCATCATGCTTGGCTCAGGTGCCGTTTATTGAAGCCTCTTCCACTTGGCTCTGAGCTTGCTCCTGGAGTCATCCTTCGGCCAGGGCTGCTGGCACCTGAAGCCACTCTGGCCCTGGAACATCCCCCAGCCACACTAGTCCCGGCTCTCTTCTTCACGATGTCCACCAGGCAGAGACCAGCCAATGGGAGGTCAGACCCACCCTCCTCCGAATTCAGCGACATGTATGGGCTTTCATTAGGTGCCTCTTCACAAATTTTATCTTTTTTCATTTTTGTGTCCCTTAGGATAGGAATTCCTAGCTCTACTTAATAGATGAGTGTGGGGCCGGGCATGGTGGCTCACGTCTGTAATCTCAGCATTTTGGGAGGCCAAGGTGGGGGAATCACCTGAGGTCAGGAGTTCAAGACCAGCCAGGCCAACATAGTGAAACCCCATCTCTACTAAAAGTACAAAAATTAGCCGGGCATGGTGGCAGGAGCCTGTAATTCCAGCTACTTGGGAGGTTGAGGCAGGAGAATTGCTTGAACCAGGGAGGCAGAAGTTGCAGTGAGCCGAGATCATGCCACTGCACTCCAGCCTGGGTGACAGAGCAAGATTCCATCTAAAAAAAAAAAAAAGAAAAAAAAAAAAGATGACTGTGGTAGGCAGAATAAAGTCCCCCAAAGATGTACACAGCCTGACCCCTGGGACCTGTGAATGTTTCCCTCTGTGGCAAAAGAGACTTTGCAGAGGAGACTAAGTCAAAGATCTTGAGATAAAGATATTATTCTGGATTATCATCATAACCTCTAAATGCAACCACAAGTGTTCTTATAAGAAGGAGGCAGAGGGAGATTTGACAGGAAAGAAGGCAATGAAACAAGGTGCTGCTCTGCTGGCTTTGAAGATGGGGGAAGAGGTCAACAATCAAGGAATGCAAGGAATGCAGCATTAGAAGCTGGCAAAGGCAAGGAAATGGGTTCTCCCAGAGCCTCCACGGGGATCTTGGTCCTACCAACATCTTGCTTTTAGCCCGATGAAATTGATGTCAGACTCCTGACCTCCAGAATGCTGAGAGAATAAATGCATGTTGTTTTAAGTCCACAAGTTTGTGGTGCTATATTACAGAGGCAATAGGAAAGTAATAAAATGAGTAAACAGAGACACTTAATGACTTGCTTCAAGTCATGCAGCAAGTCAGTGGAGCTGGAATTCACACTCTGGCTTTTGGATTCTAAGCCTCATATTCTTTCTGTTACACCATGCTGCTTCTGAGACTGCGGCAATTGAGAGTGTAATAATCAGATGAATTAGGTAATCAGTGTGTGTGTGTGTGTGTGTGTGTGTGTTAGCAGGATTAGACAATAGGGTACGAGAGAGAACATGTCATTGACTTGTACTTATCTCTCAAACTATCCAATGGAAAATTGAGAAACACCAAATACAAATTATAAAAAGGTATCATTAAGTTCAACATTTTGCCTCTGTTTTTTCTGGTCACAGTGTGGTTGGTCTTCATATTGCAAAATAGTGATGATCTTGTTCTGTCCACGTGTTCATCTAAAGCACTGGTGTTACAGAAGGACATGAAAGAAAACAAATGGGCCGGGTGTGGTCGCTCACATCTGTAATTCCAGCACTTTGGGAGGCCAAGGAGGGTAGATCACTTGAGAACAGGAGTTCGAGACCAGCCTGGCCAATATGGTGAAACCCTGCCTCTACTAAAAATACTAAAAATTAGCCAGGCATGATGGCACACACCTGTAGTCCTAGCTACTCAGGAGGCTGAGACAGGAGAATTGCTTGAACCTGGGAGGTGGAGGTTGCAGTGAGCTGAGATGGCACCGCTGCACTCCAGCCTGGGAGACAGAGTGAGACTCCATCTCTAAAAAAAAGTTAAAAATAAAAAAAAAAATAACTGTTCCTTGTGAGCCCTAACAAATAATAGAAAGTGTATAGAATAGATGCAAGCCGGGGCTTGGGTCCTGAAGGTCAGAGTTCAATGTTTGCATTTCCTAAAGGAAATCTAGGGCAAGCACATCTCTAATGGACAGCGGTCACTTTCGTGCCGGAGATAAGCCTTGAGCCCTTGCTCACTTGGTACATGTTGCATTTTCTCCTTCATTTTTAACTCCTCAGGAACCCCTAGAATGGTAAACTGGGGAGTCACCTCATTTAACTTAACAAGGAATCTGGGGCCCAGAGAGGTTAGGGGTGGCTCAGATGCTACTGGTTATGACCACAATCGGATGGGTCATCGTTACTTGAAGGGGTGAGCAGAGCTTCGCTTAACTTCCTTAAGGCTCTCAATGGAAGAAACGCAAGTGTCTGTCCCCTTGTCATTTTCTGAAAAAGCAATTTATCATGAAATCCTCCCTGTTGCTGAGCTATTCAATACTTTTTTACCTGTAAAAACTCCACTCTGGTTAGTTACTGCTTGGACATGATACCATAGCATTATCTGAGAGGTCACAACACATTTTATGTCCTTGGTCAGAAATAGAAAAACAGAAGCACAAGACCCCTAGCCAGAAGATGACAGCATGCCAGAGCTTAGTGTCACCAAGCTTTCCTTTCTATTTTTGGAAGCTTTAACTTATTAGGCAAACGTATCATCCAGCAAACACTGGGAAATGTAAGTTGGAAAGGTCCCACTAGTTGATTAAATTCCCTCATTCTCTTCCAAGGCTGTCCCCCAAAACTGAAAGCCCCTTATCAGCTCTCATAAGAATAATAGAAAGAAACAAGCATTTTCTAAGCCTTTGATCCTACTCCTGCCTAACCTCCTAATTCAATCTTCACCCCCGGTTTTAAAGCCACCAACACCTCTCCTGCTCCCAGAACTTTTCTCCAGCTGGGACCCCGTCTGCTGCTTTAATCAGAAGACGTAAGTGCAGAGCTGTCTGAAGCCCACTTTGGGGAATCAATGTGGAATCAAGGTAGAAGATTCTTGATGCCCAGGTGGCTATCCCCCACCTAAACAGGATCCTGCCAACCTCATTGTACTGCCCAGCTCGCAGTGACAAGATGTGCTGGTGATATCTTTCAGTGGGGATTGTACTTTGCACTGGACAAGTCCTCATAGATGCCAAACTCATGTCAGACAATAAAGCAGGACTTTAAATAGCATGGCAGAGGCAATCTAGAGCTATCATAAACTATAATTCTCAGAATCAGAGGACTTTGCTTATTTTGTCAATAACATCTACCGGCAGAGAACACCCAGGCCAGGGAAGCAGTGGGACTCCCCACAGGGAAGGGGAGCCACCGCCTGCTAAACATGCAAGATTTGTCTTCACAGTGGACAGTTTAGTGGCCTTAGACATCATCTTCTACAACCACATCTACATCCTTGCCTTTCTGTTTCAAGTTGTTCTCTTGAGAAACTGTTCAAATTTTGAGGAGCTGAAAATGTACTGCCTTAAATCCAACCCATGCTGAGATTTCCAGGTTTGCTTTGAGGAATCCACTGGACTGACGGTGACTTGTTTAAAATTTGTCAGCTCTTCTATTATGTCTAATTCAACAAATAGTTACTGAGTGACAGCCGTAGCCAGTCTCTGCTGAGCTGGGCATCTTCAGGTTGTCTCAGACCTCATGGAGCTCCCAGTCTATCTGGGAAGACAAAGTTAAGAAATAATGAGCATTGCAAAGTGTATTATAAATAGCAAGGAGATGTTAGTCTAGAGGGCCAGCTGCTGCTGTTGCCACTGCAGCAAATTGAAGCCAGAAAGAGAACCAGAGGAAGTGCAGGAAATGTGCCTGGAAAAAAAATAATAATAGCATGGTGGCCACCCACAATGGTGATCAAGTTTTTTTCCAAGTTCTAATGAAACATCCATTCATTTTTATTTTGTGAGTTTGAAGCTGTAATAGCTGGGTATACAAAGAATTTCCTGTAGATTAATACGAAGCTGGAAGGAGTTGATAGATTTCAGCAGTGATTTGGGCTATTAATCCAAGCCAGTCATTCATTAACCCTCAGGAAGTTTTCTGTGCCAAAGTCATTATTATTATTATAAACTAAACCCCAAGCCCCAAATGGGTGTATGGCTACTTTTCTCTCCAGGATCCTGAGTGTTTGAGTCAGCCAGGGAGCCTGAATCATTTCCTGAATTCCCTTCTGGTTCATGGGGAGTTAGACTTTGTACAATGCACTTGCTGCCAAGGGAACCCAGCAAAGAGCCCTTTTGAGAGGTGACTATCACCCTTGCCTTTTTTCATGAGGTACTAAGTGGCTATGGCAGGTGGCTGGTTGTCTCCCAATTTTTGTTTTTCTATACTTCTGTAGTATAAATTTTAGCTGGCAACATGGCTGCCTGGCCAAAGACTACATTTCCCAGTCTCCCTTGCAGTAGCCATGGTCACGTGACTAGGTAAAGCCAGCAGAAGTGATGAGGGTCACATCCTGATCTTGCCCTCAAAAAATTGGTAGTATCATCGACACCTTGTGCCCAGTCCCTTTCCCCCTTTCCACTGCTGGAAGGAGAGGACAAGAACCAGGGTATCTCCTTAGACACAGAAATGGAAAGCACGTATTCAGGATGTGGAGCTACCCCAGCAGCCCTGACCTGCTGACCTCCAGACTGTGACATGGAAACAGATCAATTTCTCTCTTGGTAAGTCACTGTATTTGGAGCCTCTTTGTTACAGCAGTTAAGACTGTACTCCTACAAACACAGTGCCTACCAAGCATACCCTGTGGCTCCAGCTCAGGGACTCTTCCATATTGTATGTTGATGCATCAGGGCAGTGGCTTTTTTTTTTTTTTTTTTTAAACAGGGTCCCAAGCTGGAGTTCAGTGATGCAATCTTGGCTCACTGCAACCTCTGCTTCCCAGGTTCAAGTGATCCTCCCACCTCAGTCTCCCAAGTAGCTGGGACTACAGGCAAATGCCAACCATGCCCGGCTAGTTTTTTTGTATTTTTGTAGAGATGGGGTTTCATCATGTTGCCCAGGCTGGTCTCAAACTCCTGAGTTCAAGTGATCCAACTGCTCGGCTTCCCAAAGTGCTGGGATTACAGGCATGAGCCACCACACCCGGCCTGCAGTGGCTTTTTAAATACATTGTCTCATTTAATTATCCCTATAGTCCCATGTGGTTGGTATTATTGTTGTACCATTTTAAAGATCAGAAAACTGAAGTAGAAATAGATCAAAAAACTTGCTTAAGATTCCACAAGCAAGTAGGCGGGAGAGTGAAGATTCCAACCCAGCCATGTAACTCCCTGTTGCCTTTTCCCTTCCTTGCCATTCCCCTATAAGATGACTTGGTCATATCAACATTCTCTTTGAGATCCAGGTAAATACATACCCCGGGTTAAACAAATTCCAGAAAATAGTCTCACTTGGCTCTGTGTGGGTGTAACCCACCAATCTTGCTTTTCTAAAGGCAATAACGATCGGTCACCCTCAAAACTCTACCTGGTGGTTCAATAGTTCAGCAGCTCCACATTGATTGAATTCCTATTGTGTTCCCAGGCATTAAGTCTGACACTGGGGACATCAAAATGGATAACACATGGCCCTGGATCTCAAGGAACCTGCCGCCTGATGGCAAATAAAAGAGAGAGTCACACTTAAATGGATGATTTAAGCATAATGAATGTGACAAGTGATAAGATAAGGGAATGCATCCGGTATCACTGCTCTTCCAAGGCTTCTCGAGGGGTAAAAAATTACCCAGTGGGTATTTGAAGGAGAAAGTAAATAAAAGAAAATCTACCAAGAACTGTGCTATTTGGTAATACGTGTTATTTTATCTAATCCTTACCATAAAACTAAGAGGAGTATAATTTTATCTCTGTTTTACAAACGGGGAAAGTGAAGGCCAACCGGACCTAAATTCCCAAGTTCCTACACTCCGCAGGAGATGCAGTGTTGAAATCTAGGTTAGCCTGAGTCCAGAGACCACATTTTAGCTACTGTTCCCAAAATAAAGAAGAAGTTGATCCTGTCTCTTGGGAAATTTTCTTTTCTTGAGTCTTTCGACTGGAACAGAAAACACCTGGAATTATGAAAACAGCTAAGAGGAAGGACTAGTTCTTTATAGCAGCGCTTTCTGTCAGTCTCAGGGAAAATGTCTCTTGTCAGCATGGAAAGAAAAGCAAGATTATAGGCAATTACTGTTTCTTTTTCCTGGGAGCTGCTTCTCCCCAAAGCTGACGGTATTGATTCTGGGGGGTTCAGTCACAGTGTCTGGCCCCCTCAAGGTCTGGCTAATTAGCCCCCCATCCTTCCCACTAAGTCAAAGGCCCAAGGGAGGGGCGTGTGTCCAAGTAAGGCCAGCCTGAGCTCATCTAGGATTTGACGTGTGACTGCTGGGAGAAAAGAGAAGCTCCTTTTGCCCCTCTGGGCATCAAGCCAGGGAGGCCTGGAGGTGAGGCAGCGTGTTCAATCATAGAAGCAATCAATCAATCATTCAATCAATTTTCCTGAAGTCCTAAGCTGGGTTGGGTTCAGTTTCTTTTACTTGCCAATGAAACCATCCTAATACTGTGGGGAGGGTCTGAGTACAAAAAGCAAGCTCATGATGTAATTTCAATACTTACATTCCTTATGTTTTATGTTATATATTTTATATATACAGTATTTTCAAATATATATACAATATATTACATATACAATATATTCATATATAAAACATATAATATATTCATATATAAAATACATGAGTTCACATATAGAATACTATATTTATATATTTGTATATTTATTATATTTGTTTATTTATTATATTTATTATGTATTATATTTTTATCTATTTCTTGTATTTGTTATTTCAATGCATAGAGTTTCAACCAGGCGTGGTGGCTCCCACTTGTAATCCCAGCACTTTGGGAGGCCAGGGTGGGAGTATCTCATGAGGCCAAGACTTCAAGACCAGCTTGGGCAACATAGTAAGACACTTGTCTCTACAAAAAAAATTAAAGATTGGCCATGATGGCATGCACCTGTAATCCCACGTATTCGAGAGGATCCCTTGAGGCCAAGAGTTCGAGGCTGCAGTTTGCTATGATTGCACCACCACACTCCAGCCTGGGCAACAGAGTAAGACCCTGTCTCAAAAAAAAAAAAAAAAAAAAAAAAAACTTAAGAGTTTTCTAAGTTCTGAGAGTTTCAAGCACCCCATCATTTTCAAATAAAACCACACAGACAAATGCTAAGGTTAAATATTTGGAATCAGCATCTTTTTATGTGGTCCCACAGCAGTGGTTGTTCATGCATTTCATAACTAAGGTCTGGTCCTCATTTTTATTTGTAAGTTACAGAGGATGCAGACAGTAACTTCTGGCTTAGTCACCAGCCCCACTCTACGAGATGTCAGCTGTGCATACTTAAGAGTTGTTAAATTTATGTTTCCTCCTGAATTGCCATCTTTGTCTAACAAAACCCATGCTATGATAAGCTACTTCCATTTTTTCTTCTTCTAAAAGGTATTACTCAAAATGGATTTCCCCAGAATCTCACAGTTTTCTAGAATCTGTGACCAAAAGTGGGACTGTTTTTCCATCTCTATACTGGGGGCCCGGCCTGAAGTGTAGGCAGGTTTGGGGGTACCTACATGGGGTGTCATCAGGACTTTGGGGTTCCTGCCTCACTCCAGGGCTTTAACACCTGCTTCCTGAGGCCTAAGAGTCCTTCCCCATGGAGCAATCTCAATTAGAGATGCCTTCAGAATGTAATTCTGCCTGGGAGAGGTGACACATGGATAAATCCACAGTAAGAAACAAATAGCTGAGAGCCGATTCTTTCTAATTTTGCAAGGAGAAAGGGTGAAGTGAGAAAAGGTGGGCAGAGGCTGCCTGATCCTGGGAGAAGCAGCCCATGAATGGGGAGTGAGGAGGAGGGATTCTGAAGGAGGAGGCTGAGAGTACAGGAGCTGCCTCCACAGCTCAGCCTGGCCAGCCATGGGATAATCCTGCCTGTGGCTTCCACTAGCCACATGACCTCAGGCAATGCTTTAACTTCTCAGTATCCTCATCTGGAAGTGGAGACAATCATACCTACATCACAGGGTGTTGTATTCCTAAAATCCTTCACATCTGTGGAGTGTGCAACACGATGCATGAGGTTCACTATCAGTGGACAGAAATTTAATCCCTAAGGATGTCAGGTAAATATTTGTTGAATGTTAGTGAATGAATGAATGCATGAATGAATGAAAGAATGATCAGCTCTCCCTCCATTCAGTCAACCAATCAGTAACTTCTTATCTCACATCTGCTTTGAAAACCATCACATTCAACATTCATTCAAGAGATTATTTATTGAATGCATACCATATCCCTGGAAGTCAGAACCCACTCCGTAATTTTCCAGGTCCAACATAAAATGAAAAAGGAGGGTCTTGTCCAAAATTTATTAAGGATTTCAAAATAGGGATAGCAGGGCATGCAGCTGGCCACATCATCAGCATTTTAGGAGCCAGGGACACAACAGTGACAAAAGAAACAAGCATTCCTACCCTTGTGGAGTTTACATTCTAGCAAGAAGAGATAGACCATAAATCAAATCATTTTGTTTATGCAGGACATATAAACAAATATATCGGAAAAATATATATAGAATGTTAGAGAGTGATTAGTCCTAGGGGGAAAATGTATGAGGAAAATGGGCAAGGGAGTGGAGGGGTGGGGTTATTTGATTTTAATGAGGATGGTCAGAAAGGCTTCACTGAGAAGGGGAATCCGAGTGAGGACGAAAGAGACAAGGGATGAGCTGAGCAGATATCTGGGGAAAAGGCTTCCCGACAAAGGGAACAGCAAGTGCAAAGGCTCTGCCAGGAGCATGCCCAGTGTGTCCAAGCAAGAACACGGGGCTTGGAGCAGCACTAGATGAAGTCAAAGAGGTAGAAGGTCTGGAGGACTCGATCCAAGGCTCCTGCAGTTGGGCAAGTGACACACAGGGTGGCCTGACGCAGAGTAAGACAGAGAGGTGGTGAGAGGTGAGCAGATTTTGGATGTCTTTGGAAGGCAGGGCCAAAGGATTTGCCGACACACTAAATATGGCGTGTGAGCAACAGAGAGGGGTCAAGAAAGCTCCAAAGTTGGGGGACTGAATAAAGCCCAAAGAAGAATAAAGCTGCCATTGCTGAGAGGAGGAGGTGGTGGGGAGGAGCAGGTTTGGGGGCATCACGGGAGCTCAGTTTGGGACACTTTAAGTCTGAGATGCCTCTTAGTGGTTCAAATAGAGGTACAGGGTAGACAGAGATAGGAATTTTGGAGTTGGGGGAGGGGACGTTCAAGCAGGAGGTACAAATGTGGGTGTCATCAACAGCAATGCAGGACATAAAAGATGTCAACCTAAATAATGACAGAGACAGGATCTCCACGAAAGGAGCTTTTTGGGAATTGCAGGGGATTACAACCTGGGAAACATGTGCTATGATGAATCATAGGCGTATCCAAAGAGATTGGGGCTAAAGAAAACTTTTACAGGCAAAAAAACGGAGAATTCCACATTAGCTGTTTGGAAACAAAGACCATTGATTACAAGAGTTGGCAATGTCTCATTAGTGGAGGCTGCCATTGCTGGGCAAGTGTCCTTGAGCAAATGGCTTACCTCGAATCCTCCATATGTGAGGAGTTCCTGGCATACTCCCCGTCATAGGCATATGTGCAGGGATTCCTTGTGACAAGGCCTGTTACAGGCACCCATGTAGGCTCCTCTTTGTGGCCTCTGCCTCCATTTGGTTAGGGTTTGACATAAGTGACTCCATTCTGATATTGATAACCCCCACAGAGGAAAGGACCCCCAGAAGCTCCAGTCCACCTTGGAGAGATGAGACACAAACAGAGGCTTCCTAGCAGTACCAGGCAGTCACAGATGAGTGCAGGCAAAGAGCTGAAAGAGGGCATCAGATAATGGACTCCGAATGTAGGGAGTGGCATGGGCCTCATCTTGGTCAACAGGCTGCCCAAGAAGAAGCCACAGAAAGAGCTGAGCCTGAGCAGCTGAGCTCAGTGGACCCCAGAGCATCTTGTGGAATTCACCTTTCCATTCTACCTGCAGAATAACTTCCAGATCAACCTGTTTCTCTCCAACTCCACTCCCAGCAGCCCAGGTTCTTCTGCTGTTGCTGAGACGACCACAGATGGGCTCCCTTCTGCTCTCACTCCCTTCTGAGGCTTCCTCTTCACGGGAGCACCTGTTCTTAGAACTTAAATCACATCTCATCACTCCCTTGTTTAAAACCCACCCATGGCTTCCACAGGTTTTGCATTCTGGCTAAGGAAAATCATGTGAAAACTTTTCAAGGAAGTGGGGCTCCAACAGGCGACACTAAGCTTCATTACTCCAGGCAAAAGGAATCATGGAAACCCATGTTTCTCAAGCTTCTTTTGGCCAAAACCCACAATAATCAATATGTTTTATACCCACACACTGAAACAGTCATTATCCTAACTATACACAATTCACTTTTTAAAAATGCTATTCTATTCTGTTCTTTTCAATTCTATTAAATTCCAACCCATTCTATTCTGTTGTATATCATTTCATTAAATTTTTTTTTTTTTTTTTTTTTTTGAGACAGAGTATCTCTCTGTTGCCTAGGCTGGAGTGCAGTGGCGCAATCTCAGCTTACTGCAAGCTCCGCCTCCCGGGTTCACGCCATTCTCCTGCCTCAGCCTCCCGAGTAGCTGGGACTACAGGCACCCACCACCACACCCAGCTAATTTTTTGTATTTTTAGTAGAAACGGGGTTTCACCGTGTTAGCCAGGATGGTCTCAATCTCCTGACCTCATGATCCGCCCACCTTGGCCTCCTAAAGTGCTGGGATTACAAGCATGAGCCACCGTGCCCAGCCTACAATTTTTTTTTTTTAAATGCTGGTCACAATAAACTCCATTGATTTCACCATTGATTAATGTGTTGCAATCTGTGTTTCATTGGTAGTAAAAGGCAGGGAACTAGGATGACCTACAGTGGAATCAGTGACTCCAGCCAGGTGAGTCAGTCTAGCTAATAATAGCTCGTGTTCATTGAACAAGTCCTATGTGCCAAGAATTTTGCCATTACTTAGGTACAATATTACATTTATTCCTCAAAATAAACCTTTAGAGTTAGGCAATGTTATACTTATTTTACTGTTGAAGTCTTCTGAGGTTTAAGAAAGTTAAAGTCCTTTGGACATGAACACCTAGGTAAGAAGTAGAATTTGAGTTTAAGAAGTCTGATTCCAGATCCTAAGCTCTGGCCCCACGCCAGGGACTAGAATGAAAAAGATGAGGCATCAGTCTGGAGCCAGGCATCTAAAGATCTCATATACCCATCTAAAGGGCATTGATTCTTTTTATTTTTAGTTGATAGGCAATAATTGCATGTATTTATGGGACACAGACTGATATTTTGATACATGTGTACAATGTATAGTGATCAAATCAGGGTAATTAGCATATCCATCACCTCAAACATTTATCATTTTTTTGTGTTGTGGACAATCAAAATCCTCTCCTTTAGGCTGGGCACAGTGGCTCATGCCTATAATCCCAGCACTGTGGGAGGCCGAGGTGGGAGATCATGAGGTCAGGAGATCACGAGGTCAGGAGATCAAGACCATCCTGGCCAACATGGTGAAACCCTGTCTCTATTGAAATACAGAAAAATTAGCCGAGCATGGTGGTGCAAGCCTGTAGTCTCAGCTACTCAGGAGGCTGAGGCACGGGAATCTCTTGAACCCTGGAGGCAGAGATTTCAGTGAGCCAAGATCATGTCACTGCACTCCAGCCTGGGCAACAGAGCGAGACTCTGTCTCAAAAAAAAAAAAAAAAAGAATCGCTACAGAGCTGCAGAGGCACAAGAGGCTGAGGCACAAGAATTGCTTAAACTCAGGAGGCAGAGGTTGCAGTAAGCTGAGATCACTCTACTTCACTCCAGCCTGGGTGATAGGGTAAGACTCTATCTCAAAAAAAAAAAAAATTCTCTCTTCCAGCTTTTTGAACATGTACATTTAATTACTGTTAACCATATTCACCCTAAAATGCTATAGAACACTAGAACTTATCCCTCCCATCTCACTGTAACTTGTATCTATTAGCCAATCTTTCCTTTTCCTCCCTAGAGGACTAGAATATTTATGTAAAAAAATTATTCAATCACCTTTTATTATTATTATAAATATTTCAAACATATAGAATATAATAGCAAGTAACAGAATTAACTCACAGGTATCTACCACTTGGTTCTATCATTTCATCATATTTGCTTTATATTATTTCCTTTTTTAACCTATGTCATATTTAAATTAGCTTTTTGTAGACAGCTTATATTTGAGTCTTCTTTTTTATCCAATCTGACAATCTCTGTTTTTTAGTGCTATGTTTAGATCATTTACATTTAATGTAATTATTCGTATGGTTGAATTTATGTCTATTATTGTATTATGTGGTTTCTGTTTGTCCTCTATGTGTTTTGGTTCTGTTCCATTGTTCCTGCCTTCTTTTGAATTACTTAAAGTTTTTAGTATTTCATTTTAACGTATCTGTTGGCTTTTTTGGCAATATCTCTTTGTGTGTGTGTGTGTGTGTGTGTGTGTGTACAATGACTGTTCTAGATATTGCAATATGCATTCCTAGTGTTTTACAGTCCACTTCAAGTTACTATCTTACCAATTCAAAGTAAAATGTAGGAGCCTGACAAACTTATACATACTTTTACCCTCCCCCTTTATGTTATAGCTGTCATATGTTTATATCTATATACATTCAGAACCTTACCAATGTTATGATTTTTGCCTTCAACAGCTGTAAATATTTAAAGAATTTAAAAGGATAAAAATAGGGTATTTTATTTAGCCCCATATTTACCGTTTCTGTTGCTCTTCCTTCATTCCTGAAGTTTCAAGTTTCCTTCTGGTATATTTACCTTCGGCCTGTAAGACTCTCTTTGGCATTTATTTTAGAGCAGGTTTAATATCAAAGAATTCTCTCACTTTTTCTTAATCTGAGAATGCCTCTATTTTACCATCATTCCTGAAGGATATTTTTTCTGAATATAGAATTCTGTGTTAAAAGCTCCTTTCTTTAAGCACTTTAAAAATGGTATTCTACTGTCTTCTGGCCTCCATGGTTTCTGGTGAGAAATACTCAGTTATACGAATCCTTCTTCCCCTACATATAATGTGTTACTTATTTCTGGCTGCTTTCAAGATTTTTCCATTATATCTGATTTTCAACAGTGTGTGATGCATCTGGACATGATTTCCTTTTAGTTTATTCTGTTTGAGACTTGCTAAGCTTCTTAAATCTACAAACTTATGTTTTTCCCAAATGTAAGACATTTCAGCTATTAATTCTTCAAATACATATTTTTTTTCTAATCCATCTCTTTTCTCTTTCCTTTTGGTGCTACAAGAACAAGAATGTCAGACCTTTTGGTCTTGTACCACAGGCCGCTGAGATTCTATTAATTTTTTTAATCATTTTTTCTCTCTGTCCTTTAGACCAGATAATTTTTATAGATATATCTTCAAGTTCACTGACTCCTCTGTCATCTCCATTCTGCTATTAAGCACATTCAATGAATTTTGTTTTTCAGATATTACAATTTTCATTTTCAAAAGTTGTATTCTATTCTTTTATAATAGTTTCTATTTCTTTGCCAAACACTTCTTTCTTTCTATCTTAAGGTGTTTACCTTTACCTCATGGGCTTGGTTATAACAGCTAAAGTATTTGTCTGATAACTTCAGCATCTGGGCCATCTCAGGATTAACGTAATCGATTGCCTTTTCCTTTGAAAAATGATCACATTTTCCTGGTGTCAAGTAAGTTTGGATTGTATCTCATACATTTCTAATATTATTCCATGAAATTCTAGATTCTCCTTGTCAAACTTCTAGAGAATGTCGGTTTCGATTTGTTCAGCAGGCCATCAGCCTATTGTGTTCAGATCACAGGTTCTGTCTTGCCTTCTGTTTGCAGGCTTCTCGTGTCAGGTCATTTGTGAAAACCTTTGCAGTAGTGCTTTTAGGTCTGTCCTGGGTATATACAACTTGAGGCTGAACCCAAGATTCATGTTGGTCCATACACAGAACTAAGGAATCCCTCTTCTCCAGCATTTCCCCTACTCCAGGAGCCCCCAGTCCCTGGGCCATAGACCGTTACAGGTCCGCACAACAGAAGGTGAGCTGTGAGCAAGCGAGTGAAGCTTTATCTGTATTTACAGCCAGTCCCCATCGCTCCCATTACTGCCTGATCCCCTTTCAAATCAGCAGAGCCATCAGATTCTTATAGGAGCACAAACCCTGTTGTGAACTGTGCATGCAAGGGATCTAGGTTGCACGCTCTTTATGAGAATCTTATGCCTGATGATCAGTCACTGTCTCCCATCACCCCCAGATGGGACCGTCTAGTTGCAGGAAAACAAGCTCAGTGCTCCCACTGATTCTACTTTATGGTGAGTTGCATAATTATTTCATTATATGTTACAATGTAATAACAATAGAAATAAAAGGGCACAATAAATGTAACGCACTTGAATCATCCTGAAACCATCCCCCTACCCAGGTCCATGGACAAATTGTCTTCCATGAAACTGGTCCCTGGTGCCAAAAAGGCTGGGGACTGCGGCCCTATTACCTAGTTCCCAGGGATCCATTTTCTCAGTCCTCTGGCCAGAAATACAGGGTTTTTCTCAGGATTTTAGGTCCACAACTAGGCTGCCCTCAGATCAAAGTTGGGAAATAGAAGGGGGGAAAATGAGAAATTCAATTCTGAACAATTCATTCTTTAAGTTTTGACTCCCTTCCTCAGTCTGCATGCCATGACTTTTCCAACTCTTACGTATTTTCTGCTTTTAAAAGTTTTAGTTATAATCAGTGGGAGAGAGAGAGGCTTAGAGGTTAGACTCCTTCTGGATCAGGACAGGAAGCTGATCTTTTAGTTAAGGTTGTTTTAAGCACTACATATACCGTTGATGCCCCTAATATGTCCCTCCCCCATCCCCTTTTCCTCCTTCCAACTGCAGAAAAACCTACAGCCTGAATTTAGGATCTATTGCTCCCATGTATTTTATGTTTTTTATGAAGATAATATCCATGAATATGGTATAGTATAGTTTTATAAGTTTTTAAGCTTTACATAAATAGCTTCATGATATAAATATCTAGTACATAGTCAAAATCTGTACATTTTCTGTATCTGCTTAGAAAGAATGTATATTCTCTAACTTTTTTCAGTGGGGGGTGGGGTTTTTGTTGTTTGAGATGAAGTCTTGCTCTGTTGCCCAGGCTGGAGTACAGTGGCATGATCTTGGCTCACTACAACCTCCACCTCCCGGGTTCAAGCGATTCTCATGCCTCAGCCTCCTAAGTAGCTGAGATTACAGGTGCCCGCCACCATGCCCAGCTAATTTTTGTATTTTTAGTAGACTTGGAGTTTCGCCATGTTGGCCAGGCTGGTCTGGAACTCCTGACCTCAAGTGATCCACCCACCTCGGCCTCCCAAAGTGCTGGGATTGCAGGCATGAGCCACTGCACCTGGCCTATTCTCTGATTGTTGTGTGTAAAATTACACATATAATTATTGTTCAAGCTTCTTATATTGTTCATATGTTCCATAATCATACTAATTTTCTGTCTTCTTGGTTTATCAATTACTATGAGAGGTATGTTAAAATCTCTCACTGCAAGTATGGATTTGTCTATTTTTCCTCCTAATTTTGTAAAATTTTGCTACATATGTTTTAAGGTGATCTTGCTAGGTATAATGGAGGTGAATGTATCTTAATGAACTGTTCCTTTTATCATATGTAGTGACTATTTTTCTCTTTAAAGTGCTTTTATACATGTATAAAAAAGTCCATTTTGTCTGTTATTACTATAGCTGAACTAGCTTTCTTTTGATTAGTATTCCCCTGGTGCGTATTTTCGACCTTTCTGCATCACTCTCTAAACAAGAGGCATACTAGAATACTAGATTGCATGTGTGTGTGTGTGTATGTGTGTGTGTGTGTGTGTTTAACCTATCCTAACAACCTCTTTTTTTGTTTTTTTTTGTTTTTTTTTTTTGAGACAGGGTCTAACTGTGGTGCCCAGGCTGGTCTCAAGCTCCGAGACTCAAGCTGTCCTCCCACACCATCCTCCGAAGTAGCTGAGACTTTAAGCCATGAGCCACACCTAACTTCTGTCTTTTAACTGAATAATTTATTCTATTTATATGTATTATGATTACTTATACGTTTAGTTTTATTACCATTGTTTTATTTTACACTTCCTACTTACTCTGTCTTTTCTTTGTTTCTTTTGTCTTTCTCTTGGATTGTTTGAGTTTTACTGATTCCTCCTTTATCCTATAAACTATACATATATTTTTTAATTCTGCTCAAGAGTAATCAGACTTATTGATTTTTAAGATTTAAGTATTAAATCAAGTCTAAAAATTTTTTAGCCACTTTCACTTTGACTGCTGCCTCTTCCCCATTATCTTTTTTTTTTTTTTTTTTGAGACAGAGTCTTATCTGTCACCCAGGCTGAAGTGCAATGGCACAATCTTAACTCACTGCAACCTCCATCTCCCGGGTTCAAGTGATTCTCCTGCCTCAGCCTCCTGAGTAGCTGGGATTATAGGCTCCCACCACCACACCTGACTAATTTTTGTATTTTTTTTAAGTAAAGGTGGGGTTTCACCATGTTGCCCATGCTGGTCTTGAACACTTGACCTCAAGTGATCCACCCACCTCGGCTTCCCAAAATGCTGAGATTACAGGCATGAGCCACTGTGCCTGGCCCCATTATCTATCTTCCTACCTTCTGGAAACCCCATTACATGTATATTAGAATTTCTCATTCTGTCCTACTTGTCTCTTAATCTCTCTTTCATATTTTCCATCTCTTAGTCTCTCTAAACTGCTTTCTATGAAATTTCCTCTACTTTCCAATTCCCTAATTCTCCTTCAGCTGTCTCTAATCTGTCCACTGAGTTTTTAATTTTAATGACTATATACTTTTCATTCTTATTAATATTATTAGATTCTTTTTCAGATCTGCCTCTTCTTTTAATAGTCTTATTCTCTTTATCAATTTTCAATTCCTTTTTAAGTTTTTAATCATTTTAAATATATTTATTTTATAGCATATTTGATAGTTCTATTGTCTTAAGTTCTTGAAACATAATCCATCACTTGCTTGGTCTGCTGACTTTTGCTCATGGTAAATTGATTCCTCGTATGTTTTGTAATTGGATTGTGAACTTATATTTAGTAGGACTCCGTTTGTAGCAATCTTGAACTGCTTGGATTGAGGGAATGTTCCTCCAGAGAAGATTTCTTATTGCTTCTGACAGACATTGCAGGGATACCATCACTGCTTGATACCACTTCTATATTAATGTTTTATCTTAAGAATTCCCAGACCAAATGGGTAATATGCATTTGAACCTTGAACCTACATGAAGAATTTACAGTGTGTTATGTATTGAATGTTTATGTCCCTCCAAAATTCACATGTTGAAGCCCTAACCCCCAATATATTGTATTTGAAAATGGGGCTTTGGGGAAGTAATTTAAGATTACTTGAGGCCATGAAGGTGGGCCTTTCATGATGGAATTAGTGCCCTTATAAGAAGAGACACCAGGAAGCTTGCTCACTTGCTATCTCTTGTGACACACCCACAAAGAAGAGATCATGTGAACACATAGCAAGATGGTGCCCCCCTAGAAGAACAACCATCTCCTACACCAGGAAAAATGCTCACTAGGAACCAAATTGGCTGGTACCTTGATTTTGAACTTCCCAACCACCAGAATTGTGAGAAATCAATTTCTGTTATTTAAGCTACCCTGTCTATGTTATTTTGTTGTGGCAGCCTGAACAGACTAATATACAGTAGCATCCAAAAAAATCACAAACCTAGGTATTAACATAATGGAAGTTGTGTAAGAGCTCTACCATTCAATATTGGAAGATTCAATATTATAAAGATATAAACTCTCTACAATCTGGCATATCTAGAGTTTCTGTGTAATTCTAATGAAAATCCCAGCGGGTTTATTGTGAGCGTGCATGGAAATTGACAAGCTCATTCTAAATTTTATATGAAAATGTTAAGGGGCAAAAAGAACCAAGGCAATCTTGAAGAAGAACAAAGTTGGAAGACTTTCCCTATTTGATATCAAGACTCGTTATAAAATGAAGTAATGGTATACAGTAAGATAATGTCACAAGGATAAACAAATAGACCATTGGAACAGAATCCAGGATCCAGAAATTGACCTATAGCTATATGGTCACTTGATTTACAGCAATGGTGACAATGTAACACAAGAGAAATAATATTATTTTCAATAAATAGTGTTGGGTCATTTGGCCATCTAGATGTAAAAAAATTAATACCAACCTCTATATTTTTTTAAACTATATATACAAAAAAAGAATTCAAGATAGATTGGATTGTAGCTCTAAATTTGAAAAATATAAAAATAAAGCTTCTAAAAGAAATCACAGGAAAATATATGATTTTGGACTAAGCAAATATTTCTTAAGTAGATCTCACAAAGTAATAACTATAAGGAAAAAATAAGAGACTTGAACTTTAATAAAATCAAGGACATCTGCTTATCAAAAACATCATTAAGAGAATGAGGCCAGGCATGGTGGCTCATGCCTGTAGTCCCAGCACTTTGGGAGGCCGAGGCGGGTGGATCACCTGAGGTCAGGAGTTTGAGACCAGTCTGGCCAACATGGTGAAACCCCATCTCTACTAAAAATACAAAACATTAGCCAGGCATGGTGGTGGGCGCCTGTAATCCCAACTACTCAGGAGGCTGAAGCAGGAGAATCGTTTGAACCCAAGAGGCAGAGGTTGCAGTGAGCCGAGATCTCGCCATTGCACTCCAGCTTGGGCAACAGAGTGAGACTCCATCTCAATAAAGGAAGAAAAAAAAAAAAAAACAGTGAAAAGGCAAGCTAAAGAATGGGAGAAGATATTTGCAATATATTTATGGTCACCAGGATTTATATTTCAAACAAATCTATAAATCAAGTATAAACTATAAATCAGTAAGAAAAATACAGATGACCCACTAGAAAAAATGATCAAAATACTTGAACAGACACTTCATAAAAGCAGGTATCAAATTGCCACAATACATACGAGAAAGTACACTCTCATTTGTCATCCTAGAAATGCAAATCCAAGGCCAGGCACGGTGGCTCACACCTGTAATCCCAGCACTTTGGGAGGCCGAGGTGGGCAGATCACAATCTCGATCAAGAGATCGAGACCATCCTGGCCAACATGGTGAAACCCCATCTCTACTAAAAATACAAAAATTAGCTGGGCGTGGTAGCACACACCTGTAGTCCCAGCTACTCAGCAGGCTGAGGCAGGAGAACTGCTTGAACCCGGGAGGTGGAGGTTGCAGTGAGCTGAGATCGTGCCACCACTCCAACCTGGCAACAGAGTGAGACTCCATCTCAAGAAAAAAAAAAGAAAGAAAGAAATGCAAATCCAACCAGAGTGATTAAAATAAGCCTGAGGAAAAGACAATACAAATTGAGGATGTGGAGCAATTAGAATGCTCCTACGCTGTTGTCATTGCTGTTGGACTTTTTTTTTTTTTTTTTTGATATAGGGTCTCGCCTCATTGCCTAGGCTGCAGTGTGTGTGTGTGATCACAGCTCACTGCAGCCTCCATTTCCTGGACTCAAGTGATCCTCCTATCACAGCTTCCTGAGTAGCTGGAACTACAGGTGCACGCCACCATGCCCAGCTAATATTTTAATTTTTTGTAGTGATGGGGGTCTCACTATATTGCCCAGGCTGGTCTCAAACTCCTGGCCTCAAGCAATCCTCCTGCCTTGGCTTCCCAAAGTGTTGGGATTACAGGCATGAGCCACAGTGCCTGGCCCATATGCTGTTATTTAAAATGAAAAACAACTTTGAAAAACTGTTTAGCAGTATTCTCCAAATCTGAGTTTATACATACCTAAAGTCAATAATTTTTCTCTTAAATATTTGTCCAACATAAATATCTTATGTGCAACAAAAACTCACATACCAGAATGTTCTAAGCAGCACTATTCACCAATATTCAAAAACTGAGAGTCACACAAGTGTCCTGGACGAACTTTCAAACCCAAGTGCCCTGGTTCCCAAAACCAGCATGTACACCCCCATCCCCAAGGGATACACCACATCAGTCATGTGCTTGAAGCTCTGACTTCCAGTTCCGTCTTCATTTGGCCCTTACAGATTTGCTTTACTTTCTTATGAGCTCAGTTTTGCACTGAAGAGGCCGCATGTGACTGTTCATTCAGGACGTCAGGAGGTTTTGCAGCAGAAGTATTAAGAGGTTACATAGTTCCTGATATGCCTCATCATCTTTCCATGGCCCTGTCTGGCTGTGAAGATTCTTCCTGGCCCTGGTTTTGCAGACTAAAGATAATATTTTGTTGTAAAGTGGAGAGAGCAGAGAGGAAACGGGAAGGTACTTTCACTGAACTCCCAAGGGCCGGGGGAGCGTGGTTGGGGTAGTGTCTCTCCCCTAGTTCATCTGCTGAGAGGCTGCAGTGCACCTCGTCCACATCCCACTGGAGAACCAATGCCCTGCCTGGCTGGAAGTCAACACCCTGGCTGTCCTAAAGGCTCATCTCTGGTTCGATGAGGTTGACAACTATTTCTGGAGCCTCCCATCACCCAGCTGAGCAGCTGTCCACCTCCCTCAGGTCTCTGGGTGGCTCTGGGCAAGGCTGGAATCCAGGCTGCCAGGCACCCCTGACTGAGATGTGCTGAGAGGGTCAAGCCTGGAGAATCCCTCCCATCTTCTGCTTTGCCCCTGGCTCCTGTATGGATGCCCTTCAAGGTCATGCCTCTCTCTGATAAAGGACTCAGTTTAATCACCAGGTGCTGCTTGGACTTCTTGTATCCTAATTTTCAAATAGCCCACAAGGCCCCAGGCCGCATGTTAACAGGCAGGGAAAACAGGAGCTCCTCCTGAGTGTTGCACGTGGCCCCAGAGGCCGGGATGACCAGTTTTCTGCTGACCACTTCTTTGTGGTTGAGTAAAAAGGCTTTCACATTTCGGGATAGAACTGAGGTTCCTTAGCATCTACTGTCATCTTCAACCTGTGGCTAAAGAACAAGGGCTGGTGAACAGGGAGATGCTCAGGTCATAACAACAAAAAGAGGTGACGGTGATGAAGTATCCTACATGCCAGGCACAGTACACAGGGCTTTACCTGGGTTAGCTCATTTAATTCTCAAAACAACCCGAAAGATGGAGATATAGATATACATACATATGTATATATGTGTATATATACACATATATTATAAATAAATATATATTATAAATTAATGTATAATTATATACTATATATAACCCCATTTGTGATTATTATAATCATATAATTATATATACACATATTATAAATAAATATATAATTATATATTTTATATATATATAAAATTCCCATTTTTCTGATGAGCAACTGAGACTGCAAGAGGTATGTGACTTGCTCCAAGTGACACAGTTAAGTGACAAAGCCAGGACTGAGCCCCAGAAAATCTGGCTCACATCCTTGACCACGGTTCTAGATGTGATCTTTTGTCGCTGATCCCAGATTCTATGTCACCTCTAGTGCATATGCCAGGCACTGCTCCTGGTGGACCCTTTCCACCCTTTCTGCTTTGCTGTCTCAGTGGACCCTTCAGTGGGTGTGTCAGCGGGAGGGGTTCACAGAATGCCTCCTTGGCAGGATCTCCAAGAGCCCCTCCTCATTTCCCTCTTCTTGGCCACCAACGTGTCCCTCTCCCTGCCCTTGTAGCTGGGGTCTCCTGCACGCCTGCGCCTTTCTGTCTCCTTCCTATTTACTTTGCCCAGTAACTACTATAACTATTCTCACCTGGCTCTGACCCACACAAACCTAGACCAATCCCCCTGTTTCCCTCTCCGCCTCCTAAAGAGTGGGGTGCCCAGCTGGACCATAACGACACAGCTGCCTCGGGCAGGGGTTGAGGGGCATCCACCTGGCTTTTCCTCCACTGGGAACGCCAGACCAGGAATGGACCCAGCTTTCCTTAAGGAGGAATGGTTTCTCTGAGCGGAAATGGTATGCATTCCGCAGGCACTAACCATCTTCAGTGGTTGTGGCTTAAAATTCAGAATGAGAAAGCCACCTTCAAAGAAGGCATGCCACACATTTCCTGTTTAGGAGCTCAGCCTAGACTAGATGAGTGCTCATGCCTGTAGTCCCAACACTGGGAGGCTGAGGCGAGTGGAAGGCCTTCAGCCCAGGAATTTGAGACCAGCCTGGGTAACACAGTGAAACCCCATCTCTACCAAAAAAAAAAAAAAAAAAAAAAATCAGCCAGGTGTGGTGGCACTCACCTGACTCACCTGTACTCCCAGCTACTCAGGAGGCTGAGGTGGGAGGATCACTTGAGTCCAGGAGACTGAAGCTGCAGTCAGCCATGATCACACTACTGCACTACGGCCTGGGCAAGAGAGTGAGACTGTGTCTCAAAAAAAAAAAGAGCTCAGCCTTGATTGGGCATCAGATTTAGTTCTTGCTTAATGACCCAGAGCAGCACAAAACATGAAGCATGACAGAGATGTCAAAAGCGGGCCTGGCAGAGTCATCCTCCTGGGCTCCTATGGCACGTCCTTCACCCTGGCCAGACCTCAAATCCAATTCCAGGTCTTGACCACCACCAAAGCCCTGCAGTCAGCCGAAGGTTCCTGCCAGCCAGCTTTGTTCGGTTATCTACTTTTTTTTCCCCTAAACGACCCCCCAGAAATAAGCAGACTGACTGTTCAGTTAAGGAGGGACACCAGTCCATTATAAGGCCCCGAAGCCAAGGGCTAATTTTAAGAAAGGAGGGAAACACACATCACAATGTGCCCCAGACCAAACACCACTGGGACAGGAGTGTGAACAGTGCTTAGAACCCAACCCTACCCTGGAGGCTCCCCTCTGTGCAGCCTTTGGCCATCCATCTGGAGCCCGCCCTGATTCTCCACAGGGAGAGTGGGGAATTACAGTTCCCGTCCCTGTTGGGCAGGACCAGATGACATCCTAAAGGCCCTTCCTACTGGGACTCGCTCCATCCTGGTAATATCTGCCATTGAATAAACACCATGGCCAGCCGCAGAGATGCATGATCACACTTGGTCATCCCAACAACCCAGCCAGACTGTTCTTGTGAACATCCTTTCCAGAAATGGGGACAGTCTCGTGCCAAGATGCCAAAACGGGTTGGGGGAAGAGAAAGGGTTTGGGTCCAGGTCTGTCTAACTCGAAGGCTGCCTCTGGCAGTTCCCCAGCTCACGAAGCCTGCTGCCTCTTGACAGGAAGTAAAAGGCACAGACAGATGGTGCTCTGGTGGAGCCCTGCCCAGAAAATGGCCACTTCCGGAGCAAAACTGCCACAGCAACAGGCATTGTCAACAGCAGCCTCCAACCGTTAACCACAGGGCCATCTCACCTCTAGAAATCAGCTCCCTTTTATCCACACATCCCTACACACAAACAATAACTCCATCACCCAGGAGACCACAGAACAAAGGCAACGAGAGAGAGGGACAGAATGGGGCATAAATAAGATGCTGGACGGGCAGACAGGAAAAAAAACACTTCAAGGCAGAGCACATCAGGATGTATTAGAAAGGAATATTTGACATGCAGGCTTTTAGATGAAGCCTACACTCCTTATGTGGGGAGTATACACAAGTAAGTCTGTATTTTCAACTACGTCACATGCACCGCCTTGCAACCCAAAACAATATTTGTGCTTCAGGGGCTGCACTGTGCTGTTTTATACACAGAATCACCTGGCACAGCTCCTGTCCCTGAGATGCAAATTAATGTTCTCATGTAGTTGGGGGAAGGGGTCGAGAGGAGGCGAGGGGGAGGGGAGTAAGTGTGCTCTGCAGGCCACACTCAGGCATTGACATCGCTGGGCATGACAGGCACCGCCAGTGCTGTTGCTTAGCAACTCAATACCCTTCGAGAAAATCCAGCAGCCTCGCTGGCTTGCAGAAGCAGGCAGGGCTGGTTCAGCATGGCATTGGGCATGGAAAGATAATAATAGGTTTTTTTTCCAGTTATTAATAATCATTCTTCCTGATTTCCCATACAGATCAACATACCTGAGGGGACCCAGAGTCATCCACTACACTGGGGCTGGAAAAAGCCCAGGGTTTTTAAATTGCCTCCCAATCGGCTTCAGAGAGTAGTGGAATTTTACTGGCTGGTCCCATGACACTCCTTCCAGCCCGGCCCTCACCACAACACAAAGGCAGAGCTCCACACTGTGACTCACCAGCATACCTTCAGATCGTTGTTTGTCAGCCCATGTCATGAGTCATGGTTTCTTCAGCTTTCCTTTTTCTCAAAACTGAAACACTTGACATTTTAGAATAGGGTTGGGGGGAGGCTTTTCATTTTTTTTAAGCCACTCTGTGGCTTTGTGTGCAAGTGTGGGGGCATGTGGGAAGAGGTGAGTAATGGATGCAAGAGCAGGTAAACATGAGCAAGGTTCTCCATGCCATCAGCCACCTGGCAAGCCATCAGGGCTCGAGGAAGTTGTCATTTGTGTCGTGGAGGAATGGGAATACCCCTGGGCTATATATCTTGGGAGAGACAAGGTGTTGGACGGCTTTCCGCCCTCCATCTGTTGCATCCCAGCAGTGTAATGCTCCCTCTGTTCCCACACACAAAGAGGTCAGCTTCATTTTGTGCCATGTGATAACAGCACCGTGTAAGGCTTTAAGAAAAATCCTGCAAGAGTTACAAGAAACAAAGTATACTGCGATGTAAGATGAGAAAACAGAGGTGGAACTGCCACAGGGAAACTGTGCTGGGCTGGACAATTGGTTGGTGGGTCCCTGGCTTTGGGTTCTGATTCTGACATAAATCGGGTGGGTGATGAGCTTCTGCTTATTTGCAATGGCTCATGCAAATATGCCATGATGTTATAAAGCACAACTTTCCTCCTCTCCAGGAAGCCCTCAACCTCCAAATTTATTCACTTAGACAGCACAGTCTTTCCCCTAGAGTGTGAACCCCTCAAAGTCGGCACCATTTTATAAATCTCTTTATGGTGTCAACCCAGCACATATCTAATACATACTAGATGTTCACTCATGCTGCCTGTGTGTATGGAGAGATGGAGAAATGAAAATTAACTAAATCCAATTCACGTTTTGGAATCCTTATTTGTTCCCATGTGTTACAAGATAGATTCAATATGTCCTATCAAGTCCCAGGAAAGTAATGAAGACCTAGGAAAGGATACAACAGAAAACATTCTGAATGTTACACAATTCGAAATGCCATATTGTCATAAAGCATTCTTAGAAAAGGTAATAGTTGGCCGGACGTGATGGCTCACTCCTATAATCCCAGCACTTTGGGAGGCCGAGGCAGGCGGATCACCTGAGGTCAGGAATTCGAGACCAGACTGGCCAACAGGGTGAAACTCCGTCTCTACTACAAATACAAAAATTCGCCAGGCATCACCTGTAATCCCAGCTACTCGGGAGGCTGAGGCAGGAGAATTGCTTGAACCCGGGAGGCGGAGGTTGCAGTGAGCTGAGATCGTGCCACTGCACTCCAGCCTGGGTGACAGAGTGAGACTCTGTCTTAAAAAAGAAAGAGAAAGAAAGAAAGAAAGAAAGAAAGAAAGAAAGAAAGAAAGAAAGAAAGAAAGAAAGAAAGAAAGGAAGGAAGGAAGGAAGGAAGGAAGGAAGGAAGGAAGGAAGGAAGGAAGGAAGGGAGGGAAAAAAAAGGTAATAACTATCAAAAGTCTCCCCACAGTCAGGGATGAGGGCAAATTGTATACATAGGTAAATTAGGGAAGGGGAAAGTTAGAACTAATACAAAATACCTCCCCCTGTCAGATTGGGGTAATGTCTGAAATTTCCACAATATATGCTTATTTAGATTAAGATATTGAAGACCTGTGTCAAAAGGTAAATGTTCTCTAGCCACAGCAATGTATTAATCCATTATTAACCTCAGGTGCATTTGCTAAATTTATTAAATCTGCTCCCAGAGTGTAAGAGACCTAGGGATTGAGACTTGAAGCATGTAATTGTGTTTTTACTTTTTATTATGGAAATGTCCAAACGTGTACAAACTTGAAGTAATAAGTGTAATCAAGCCCTATGTGCTCATCAGCTAGCTTCAACAATTATCATCCTATCACCAGCCCTGTTTTATCTACTTCCCCCCAACACACACACACTGGAGTGTTTTGAAACAAATCCAAAACCTCATAGCATTTCATTCATACATATTGCAGTATATAACTCTAAAATATAAAGACTTTTTTTTTTTTTTAAGAGACAGGCACTCACTATGTTGTTCAGGCTAGTCTCAAACTCCTGGCCTCAGGCAATCCTCTCATGTAGCTGGAATTACAGTCCTGAGCCACCGCACCCAGCTAAAAACATAAAGACTTTTTAAAAATGTAACCACAAGGCCAGGCGCGGTGGCTCACACTTGTAATCCCAGCACTTTGGGAGGCTGAGGCGGGCGGATCACCAGGTCAGGAGATCGAGACCACGGTGAAACCCCGTCTCTACTAAAAATACAAAAAAAGTTAGCCGGGCGTGGTGGCGGGCGCCTGTAGTCCCAGCTACTCGGAGAGGCTGAGCCAGGAGAATGGCGTGAACCCAGGAGGCGGAGCTTGCAGTGAGCCAAGATCGCGCCACTGCACTCCAGCCTGGGTGACAGAGCGAGACTCCGTCTCAAAAAAAAAACAAAAATAACAAAAACAAAAAAACAAAAAAAAAACGTAACCACAATACCAGTATCACACCTGAAAAAAACCCAACAATTTCTTTTTTTTTTTTTTTTTTTTTTTTTGCTATTTTTTTGAGATGGAGTCTCGCTCTGTTGCCCAGGCTGGAGTGCAATGGCACGATCTTGGCTCACTGCAACCTCCGCCTCCTGGGTTCAAGCAATTCTCCTGCCTCAGCCCCCCAAATAGCTGGGACTACAGGCATGCACCAAAATGCCCAGCTAATTTTTGTTATTTTTAGTAGAGATGGGGGGTTTCACCCTGTTGGCCAGGCTGGTCTCAAACTCCTGACCTCAGGTGATCCACCTGCCTTGGCCTCCCAAAGTGCTGGGATTACAGGTGTGAGCCACCACACCCGGCCAACAATTTCTTAATATCAGTAAATATCTGGTCAGTACTCAACATTCAAATATCCCTGTTAAAACAATTCAGGGGTTCTTTTTGAATTAATGAACTTGAGTTATTAGAGCAGTTTTAGATTCACAGCAAAATTGAGCAGAAAGTACACTTCCCATATGCCTACTGCACCCAGACATGCACCACCTCCCCGACTATGGACGTCCCCCACCAGAGGATGACCTTTGTCACAATCAATGGACCTGTCCCCCACCAGAGGATGACCTTTGTCACAATCAATGAACCTACACTGATACATCATTATCACCCAACGTCCGTAGTTTACATTGGAGTTCATTCTTGGTGTTGTATACTCTGTGGTTTGGACAAATGTACCATGATATGGATCCACCATTACAGAACCATAAAGAATAGTTTGACATCCCTACAAATCCTCCATGCTCTGCCTGTTGATCCTGCCCTCCCTCCAACCCCTGTCAACCACTATCTCCATCGTTTTGCTTTTTCCAAAATATCATATAGTTGGAATCATACGTAGCCTTTTCAGATTTCTTTCACTTCACAATCTGCATTTAAATTTCCTCCATGTCTTTTCATGGCTTGACAGCTCATTTCCTTTTGGTACTGAATAATATTCCACTCTCTGGATGTACCACAGTGTGTTTTTCCATTCGCCTACTGGAGGACATCTTGGTTGCTTCCAAGTTTTGACAACTATGAATGAAGCAGTTATAAAATCCTGTGCAGGTTTCTGTGTGGATATGTTTTCAACTCATTTGGGTAAATACCAAGGAGTATAATTGCTGGATCACATGGTAAGAGTATGTTAGTTTTGTAAGAAACTGCCAAAGTGTCTTCCAAAGTGTCTGTATCATTTTGCATTCTCAGCAGCAAAGAATTAGAGTTCTTGTTGTTCCACTTCCTCGCCAGCATTTGGTGTTGTCAGTGTTTGGATTTTGGCCCTTGTAATAGGTATGTAGTTGTATCTTTTGTCATTTTTATTTGCAATTCCCTAACAATAAATGATATTGAACATCTTTTCATATGCTTATTTGCTATCCGTATATCTTCTTTGGTGAGGTGTCTGTTCAGGTCTTCTGCCCATTTTTTAATTGAACTGCTCCTTTTCATTTTTTCATTTTTTCTTTTTTTTTTTTTTTTTTTTGAGACAGTGTCTTGCTCTATTGCCCAGGCTGGAGTGCAGTGGTGTGATGTCAGCTCATTGCAACCTCCACCTCCTGGGCCCAAGCAATTCTCCCACCTCAGCCTCCTGAGTAGCTGGGACTACAGATGCACACCACCACGATCTGGAGTTTGTTTTTTTTTTCTTATGTATTTATTTTGGTAGAGACAGGGTTTTGCCACGTCGCCTAGGCTGGTCTCAAATGCCTGGGCTCAAGTGATCCACCAGCCTCGGCCTCCCAAAGTGATGGGATTACAGGTGTAAGCCACCACACCTGGCCTGGACTGTTCCTTTTCTTATTGTTGAGTTTTAACAGTATAGTTTTGAGGTTAAAGGGGTCATATTCAGAACATGGCCAGGGCTGGTCCTAAGACTATGCACAGGGAAAGACAAGATGCGAATTTCACCTGTTTCACTGTTTTGTGTTCCATTTCACAGTTGTTGAGAGCAATCCATGCATGAGGTAGGACATAGATGTGGAATTCAATTTCTCTTCCTATCAGCCAATGACGCACACCAGCTTCCCCCAGTTGTTATAAAATAACAAAGAGCTGGGTTTTCTTAAGTTGGCAGTAGCAGGACTTGATTGTTTAATCCCACTGTCAGCTCTACCTAATCATGGATAAGCTAGATATCCTTGTCTGAGCCTCAGTTTCCTTGTAAGATAGAGGTAATAATAGGACCTACCTCATACAACTCTTAAGAGAATTAAAGAGGATAATGAATGTAAAGCACTTAGGAAAGCTCTTGGCATGGTACACTCATAATGAAGATGAACTATTGTATTGTTACTTCCCAGTCTCCCTGGAAACCAAAGCTGTGGGCAAGCTGATGCTTGATGCAGATCCTAATGGCCAATCATGGCCTCCCCTCTGCTTTACAAAACACTGAATCTGAAATGTTTCAAGCTAGTGTTCTCGATAGGTTTCAGACCACCTGCATTCAAATCATAGCAAGGAATTATTTAAAATGTGGATCACTGGCCAGGGGTGGTGGCTCATGCCTGTAATCCCGGCACTTTGGGAGGCCAAAGCAGGTGGATCATTTGAGGTCAGGAGTTCAAGACCAGCTTGGCCAACATGGTGAGACCCTGTCTTTACTAAAAATGCAAAGATTAGCCAGGTGTGGTGGCGCACACCTGTAATCCCAGCTACTCTGGAGGCTGAGGCAGGAGAATTGCTTGAATCCGGGAGACAGAGGTTACAGTGAGCCGAGATCATGTCACTGCACTCCAGCTTAGGCGACTCCATCTAAAAAAAACAAATGTTGATTACTAAGGCCTGGGCAATTCTTAAGAACACTGACATTTGAAAACTTCGGCCTTAAGCTTGCCTTACTGGTCATGGAATGACTTACCCAACCAGAGAGAAACTGTGGTGCCCAAAAGTGAAGAGTAGCAGAGGGGACCCGGGACCTGGGATCATGAGGCTAGCAGTGGACCCTGGCCACTTGTGGAATGGAATTAACAAGAACTCCCTCATGGGGCCACAGCTAAATATATTCCATTAATTGATTAATGTACAATGTCACTTGTGTTATTATTTCAATTCCAAGAACCTAAATATAGAATTCCTACTTGGTGCTTCCAAAAGAAGACCATGTGGCCTAGTGATTTCCATAACAAAGGACGTCATTCATGAGAGTCTCATCCATTCATTCATTACCAAATATTTATTGAGTGTCTATTCTTTGCCAGGCACCATGCTGGCAATAAAACAGGGAACAAAGTAGCCACATCCCCTACCCTCTTGAGTAGAGGGCCCTGAAATATTCAGAAAGAAGGGATGGGAGAAATTTAAAGCAAAGCTTACAAAATCCAAAAACTAGAAAAGGACCTTCATGGTTACAAGCTCCAATTCCTTCAATAGAACTGGTGAAGAGACACAGAGAAGGAGATGAAGCAACTCCACGCCCAACTCAAGTCGGCAGCTAGGAAGTCACCTGCCTCTTAGTTCTCAGAACTCTTCTTACCCTGTTTGTTTTGCAAAGAGGCAAAACAAATAGGGAGTTGCTCTTTCTCTGTGTCATTGGAATGCTCTCTCGAGTTGACAGCAGCAAAATTGTTCCCACTTAATGCAGTTCTATTAAATTTTAATTTTTATCTTAATTTAAAAGCATGATATAAAACAGTTTACAGAGTGGAATCTCATTTTTGTAAAAAATATATATGTGGTGTTTGTGTGTGCATAGAAAAATGGCTGTATAAATGAAAGATTATCAATAGACAGCCCCTAGGGGCTAGGATTATGAGAGCTTTCAATTTTCTTCTTTATTTTCTTGTAACTTTCTCTGAACTTTCTAAATCTCCAAGAACACAAATTACAGTGCTTCTGTAAGAAATTAAAAGGTTGTTTCAAAAATAATGTTTGTTTTTTTCTTTTGAAGTCAGTGTGTTTTGCTTTTTTGACAGTAAATCCAATCTCATAGGAGGTTTCGAGAATCTTCTTGTCCAGATTACACCCAAAAGTTAAACTCATGAGAGACGCAGCATAAAATAGTGACCTATTGCCAGAACTGCTCTAAGATTTTTTCTTTTTTTTTTTTTTTTTTTTTTTGAGATGGAGTCTCACTCTGTCACGAGGCTGGAGCGCTGTGGCATGATCTCGACTCACTGCAACCTCCAATTCCCTGGTTCAAGCCATTCTCCTGCCTCAGCCGCCCGAGTAGCTGGGACTACAGGCGCATGCCACCACGCCCAGCTAATTTTTTTTTTTTTTTTTTGTATTTTTAGTAGAGACAGGGTTTCGCCATGTTGGCCAGGATAGTCTCGATCTCTTGACCTCGTGATCTGCCCGCCTCAGCCTCCCAAAGTGCTGGGATTACAGGCATGAGCCACCGTGACCGGCCTCCTCCAAGATATTCTTAGGTGTACCAGGTGAAGACTAGCTGTGGTTGTGAATGAAATCAACTAATCTACAAATATTTCCAGACCCCTAACAAATACAAGGAATTGCATTGTGCCCTGTGTCAGGAGGTCAAACGCATGATCCTGATGTCCAAGAAACTTGCAATCTGGCTGAGCTACAAAGACGTAAACATATACAAAGTGGATTAACAACATGTGCCCAGAAGCGTGATATTGGGACACACACCGTGTGCTGGAGTGGCAAAGGGAGTTTGTTTAGGAAGCCATGAGAGCCAAGAAGTGGACAGAAGGTAAAGGAGGCTCCTGGGGTCTGGGCCTGAAGGCAGCAGGGAGCCACTGTGGGTTTTTTCAGCAGGGCAGTGACGTGATGAGATCTGTATTTCGGGAAGATTAGGTCAGTGGAATGTACAGTCCTACTGGAGCAGGAAGAGACTAAAGAGAGAGGAAAACAATTGCAATAAAGGCCCAGTGGAAAGAACACTGGGTGTCAGGTCCGGCTCAGACACCAGGCAGGCCACTCCGAACATGCCACTTCTTCTGCCTGGCACCAGCTGCCTCCCCTGACAAGCGAGAGAGTTAGGCTACGATCTTTAAGGTCCTTGTCAGCTGCTAAAATTCTTTAGTTCCATGATCCAGGTAGGAGTGCTAAAGGCCCGAACCAGTGTGCTGACAATGATGAGGGCAGAAAGGATCTTATTCCAGCAAATGCCTCACGGCAGACGCTACTAAATCATCTTCAACACAGGCACCCACACAGTGAAGTCATGTTTTTTTCTCCTACTCTTATTTTAACCCCATGGGAGGCTTTGCAGCATTTTCTTTTTACTTTTTTTTTTAATTGAGATGTAGTTTATACACTACAAAATTTATCCACTGAAAGTATACAATTTAGTGTTTTTAGTATAGTCACAAAGTTGTGCAACCATCACCATTAATTCCAGAATATTCATCACCCCAAAAAGAAATCAACTAACTAAAGCTAATGCCTTACCCATTAGCAGTCACTTCCCTTTTCCCTCCCCCAGACCCTGGCAACCACTCATCTGCTTTCTGTCTCTATGGGTTTCTTTATTTGCTGACATGTCATATAAATGGAATCATACAAGTAGACTTGTGTGTCATCTGGCTTCTCTTACTCAGCATCATCTTTTCTTTTCTTTTCTTTTCTTTATTTTTGAGCCATAGTTTTGCTCTTGTCACCCAGGCTGGAGTGCCATGTCACGATCTTGGCTCACTGCAACCTCTGCCTCCTGGGTTCAAGCAATTCTCCTGCCTCAGCCTCCTGAAGTAGCTGGGATCACAGGCGCCTGCCACCATGCTCAGCTAATTTTTTTTTTTTTTTTTTTTGTATTTTTAGTAGAGACAAGATTTCACCGTGTTGGCCAGGCTGGTCTTGAACTCCTGATCTCAGGTGATCCACCCACCTTGGCCTCCCAAAGTGCTGGACTTACAGGCGTGAGCCACTGTGCCTGGCCAGCATCATCTTTTCAAGGTGGTAGCATGTGTCAGTACTTCATTCCTTTTTATGGCTGAATAATATTCCATTGTATGGATATGCCACATATTGTTTACTCATGCATCCATTGATAAATATGTGAGTGGTTTCCACTTTTCTTCCAGTGCAGTGAATCTTATTCTCTGGTTTACCAGCGAAAAGCTGTCACATGAGCTTCCATTATTTGAATTGCTTAAAAAGTGGAACTTGGGGGTGAAGGGGAGTGTGATCACTTCTGGACAGAACAATCCTGTCTTCATCTGCATTAATATTCATTCTGGTAAGTCTTACCAGAGATACTACTGGGGTAACTGAAACATTTGTACCTCCAAAAGAGTGTGTGACTTTAAGTGAAAATTGTTGAGCACCAAAGCCCATTCCATGGATTTTAAAATGCCACGGGATTAAGGGTAATCTTTAGCTTTTATGTTCTGCCAGTGAGAGGGCATTGAGTTTGTAGATTCCCAGGCATGACTGAAGCCAAGTCTCAGCTTATGTGGGACTCGCTTTTCATTCTGTAAACAACATACTCAGGCCTGTGCATATCAGAGTTTCAGCTTTACTTCTTTTCCCACAGTCCAAGCTGTTAATTTCCTCACTGTATTTTTATGAGTTAGAAAAACATGAAATATCACAGAACTGTGATTACAACATGACTTTAGATGTCCTTGTCTTTTCCTAAATCAAACTAAGAATAAGGCCAATAAAACAATTATCCAGTTGACATGAGCCCTCTGAGTTCAGACTTTTCTAAATGGGAGAGGAGGGGGAAAAATCCAACCCAGCTGTATGTTGTCTTCTTCTATATGTTTAACACAATTTTTTTTTTTTTTTTTTGAGATGGAGTCTCGTTCTGTCACCCAGGCCGGAGTGGAGTGGCGTGATCTCAGCTCACTGCAAACTCTGCCCCCTGGGTTCAAACGATTCTCCTGCCTCAGCCTCCCGAGTAGATGGGATTATAGGTGCAAGCCACCACGCCTGGCTAATTTTTGTATTTTTAGTAGAGATGGGGTTTCGCCATGTTGGCCAGGCTGGTCTCGAACTCCTGACCTCAGGTGATCAACCCACTTTGGCCTCCCAAAGTGCTGGGATTACAGGCATGAGCCACTGCACCTGGCCTATAATTTTAAAATTATCCTACATGCCAGCAAAAAGAGTAGAGTCTTAATTGAAAGCTTTATCACAAAAACAAAAATTTACTAAGTACCTACTATGTGCCAGAAAGAGTAATGAGTTCCACGGTGTCTTGTGATGTAATTGAAAAGATTTAACCATTAAAACCATCAGAATTTTCCAGGGGCTGTGGGGAGGAGGGAATGGAAAGTGGCCGCTAATGGGTATGAAGTTTCTCTGGGGGTAAAGAAAATGTTCTAGAACCAGATAGTGGTGATAGTTGCACAACCTTGTGAATATACTGAAAACCACTGAAATGTACATTTTAAAAGGGTACAGAAATTTTATGGTATATACCATACCATAAAATTTAAAATAATTTTTAATAATTTGAAAAGTGAAATAATAATGACACATCATAGTACCATTAAAAGAAAAACTTCAGCCAAGTTAAATTTAAAGGAGTTTAATTGAGCAATGAACAATGCATGAATCGGGCAGCCTCCAGGATCATGGCAGATTCAGAGAGACTCCAGCAATGATCGCTTCTCGGCCTTTTGACTAAGATCAAGTGTGAGACTCCAGGGATGACTCGGGTCTGAACAAATTCATAGACCAAAAAAAAAAGGAAGTGATGTACAGAAATTGGAGGTGAGATTCCGAAACAGCTGGATCGGTTACAGCTCGGCGTTTGCCTTATTTGAACAGAGTGTGAACACTCAGCAGTGTGTGGGTGGTTGAAGTAAGGCTGCTGGGATTGGCCAAGACTCAGCAATTGTTACAGCTGCATACTCCTCAATTAGGATTTCAATCTTGTCATAATCCTAAATTAGGGTTTCAATTTGTTTCAAAGTTAGATTGCAGTTCGTCCACAAGGACTCAAATATGGAAGTAGGAAGTCCGGGGCCGGGCACGGTGGCTCATGCCTGTAATCCCAGCACTTTGGGAGGCCGAGGCGGGCAGTTCACTTGAAGTCAGGAGTTTGTGACCAGCCTGGCCACCATGGTGAAACCCTGTCTCTACTACAAATATAAAAATTCGAAAAATTAGCTGAGCGTGGTAGAGGGCGCCTGTAATCCCAGCTACTCAGGCGGCTGAGGCAGGAGAATCTCTTGAACCCAGGAGGCGAAGGCTGCAGTGAGCCGAGATCGTGCCACTGCACTCCAGCCTGGGCTACAAAGCGAGACTTCATCTCAAAAAAAAAAAAAAGAAGAAGAAGAAGCAGGGAGTCCTTTTCAGGCCATATCCATATTTAGTTTGCTTTAACAGTACTTTTTAAAGACTTAAAAATCACGCCTGGGGGTGAGGTAGAGGAGAGATTCTCTTTCAAAACAGTTTTGCTACTGAGCAAAAACTAGAGTCAATTTCCCTGTCCTGTTGCCACTATCCAGATTGGCTGCAGCCCTCCCCTAGCTGTTCCCACTACAGGCCTCTGGCATCCCAAAACCCCCAGTTTTGTCTGGTTCAATGAACACCCCAGTCCACACACTGCAGTGGAACCTCTCTTAACTGCTCTGCCCCCAAGAATGTACGTTTCCAGAGAACGCTGCCTGGCTTACAACGTGATTTGGAAATATGCTGCTGGCTGTGTTTTATGCGTTTTATCAAGTGTTTCTACCTTTGTGCTAGCTGGGACCATGAAGGGCACAGTTTTAGAAGGTTGAAGTTAAATAATAATTTCACACCAGAAAATGTTCAGCAGGGGCCCCCAAGCAGCAAGCTGCCAGGCAATGGTCAATATTCTTGAACCCTGGAGGCAGCCGCACAGCCAGAATTTGCACAGTGGCCACTGGTAGAGTTTGGGGTTGGATAATATAGCAGTTAAGCCCAGGGTCTTTGGAGGCAAGCTAACTGATTGGTCATGTAGTCTTGGGCAAGATCATTGACCTCTCTAAACCTCAGTTTCCTCATCTGTAAAATGGGGATGATTTTACCTATAGGCATCCTATAGGTTTTGGGAGGATTACATGAGTAAATGAACATGAAGTGCTTAGACAGTGCTGAGCAGATGCTGCTGTTAGAATTATTATGACTTCCTGAGCTGTTGTTTTCTTACCATCCTTAAAGAAGGAAGGAAGGTGTTTGCCACATCTAACAACCTTCAAGGATGCTGGCAACTTCCCAGCTGGGTCTATTTTGATTGTCATCCCACTTAGACATGTCACATTCTAAACTAAGACATTTCAGCTAAGGGTCATGGGTCCAGGGACATTCTGGGGGAACTTAGTTGAGATTCCAGGGTGAAACCAACAAACCAGGTCTTCACATTCTGTCACTTTTCATTGTCTTTAGGCTTTAAGCAATTTAAGCCCCATTTACAGGTTCTCAGAGATCCATGCCAGATAGCTCAGAAATCACATGAGGAGCTGGTTTAAAAGAGGAAATTCCTGGCCCCACCCAGGACTACTTCACGGAGCCTCTTGGGAGAGAATCTGCATTTCGACAGGCTCCTCGTTGCCTCTTCTGTGAGCTGGAGAGTCAGCACTGCACCACCTGGGCCAAACACAGTGGCTCACCCGTGTAATCCCAGCACTTTGGGAAGTCGAGGTGGGAGAATTGCTTGAGCCCAGGAGTTCAAGACCAGCCTGGACAACATGGCAAGATCCCATCTCTACCAGAAATAAAAAAAATTAACCAGATGTGGTAGTGCACACCTGTGGTCCCAGATATTCGGGAGGTTGAGGTGGGAGGATCACTTGAGTCTGGGAGGTTGAGGCTGCAGTGAGCTGTGATCACACCACCGCACTCCAGCCTGGGTGACAGAGCAGATCCTGCCTGACTCAAAAAAAAAGGCAAAAAGAACTGTAGCAGTTGGACTTGAGAAACTGACCTCTACAGCCCAAGGGCATAAAACCAAGTGCCAGGCTCACATAAGCACTGAAGACTCTTTTTTCTTTACGAATAGAAAAAAAAGACTAAATAAAATTGAAAAATAAACTTTCAAAGGCTAACCAAAAATCATGAATGAATAAATGAAGCAGCCACACGTATCTCGTTTCTTCTTTGCTGCTCCTCACCATGTTGTCCCTGAAGGGGAAAGCATTAATATTTATTGAGGGGATTCTTCCTCAGTACAAAAGTAACATGAGATCGATGCTTAAAACTCCAAAAACACAGAGAAACACTAAAGAAAAGACAAACAGGCTGGGTGTGGTGGCTCATGCCTGTAATCCTAGCACTTTGGAGGCCGAGGCAAGCAGATCACTTATGGTCAGGAGTTCGAAATCAACCTGACCAACATGGTGAAATCCCGTCTTTACTAAAAATACAAAAATTAGCTGGGTATGGCAGCAGGCACCTGTAATCCCAGCTACTTGGGAGTCTGAGGCAGGAGAATCCCTTGAACCAGGAGGTGGAGGTTGCAGTGAGCTGAGATCGTGCCACTGCACTCTAGCCTGGGCAACACAGCGAGACTCCTCTCAAAAGAAAAGAAAAGAAAAGAAAAAAGAAAAGAGAAAAGAAAAGAAATATGTGAAATAAGGGGGATCATATATAATTGTTAGCTCCAGGGATACTTTAGAATAATGTATTTAAAACTGTTTTGTCTGGAGACTTAATGTATAGCATGGTGACTATAGTTAATAACAATCTATAGTACACTTGAAATTTGCTAACAGAGAAGATCTTAAGTATTCTCACCATACACATCCAAAAGTAACTATGGGAGGTTATGAATATGTTCAGTAACTTGATTGTGGTAAGCATCTTGCAATGTTTATGTACATCAAGTCATTACATTCTGTACCTTAAATATATTCAATTTTACTTGTCAATTCTGTCTCAATAAAGCAGGGGGCAATACAATTTTTTTTTAATTTAGCATGCAAAAATTTTTTAAAAACATCAAAGCTGAGTCCACAGTGTTGATTTTACTTGTATAAAATATTTCTGCAAAATTTATCCTATCAAGATATTTGGTTCACTCCTGTCCCACCCTAGAAACCTGTCACACTTTCAGTTCAGGACCTACAGACCCATTGCAACCGGCCAGCTGTCTCTGCTCCCATGAGGGGAGGTCCCAAGTCATCAAAGGGGACACTGTCCCTAAGGTCAGCTGTAATCTTCCATTGGAGTGTCTTCTTGTTATTATGAAACATAACTAAGGCTGGGCATGGTGGTCACACCTGTAATCCCAGCACTTTGGGAGGCCAATGTGAATGGATCACCTGAGGCCAAGAGTTCGAGACCAGCCTGGCCAACATGTGAAACCCCCATCTCTACTAAAAATACAAAAATTAGCTGGGCGTGGTGGCCATGCCCGTAATCCCAGCTACTCAGGAGGCTGAGGCACCAGAATGGGATGAATGCAGGAGGTTGAGGTTGCAGTGAGCCAAGATCGTGTCACTGCACTCCAGCCTAGGCAACAGAGCGAGACTCTGTCTCAAAAAAATAAAAAGACAAACAGAAATCATTGCTCAGAAGCCACCGCTGTCAACAGTTTTTGAGGTTCTTTCTGGCCTTTTACATAATGTGTATAAATACACAATTATTTAACAAAAACCTCATTTATACACAGGCTACTCTTTTTTGAATTTGAGCCTGCTCTTTTTTAAAAAAAAAAAGCTTAGCAGGGCACTACGAATATTGTCTCAGGTCAACAAATTCTTTCTCACCATAGTTTTAAACGGCAGCATAGTGTTCCACCATAGATATGCTGGGATATTTAATCCCTGTTCAGTCACTGAATATTCAAGCTCAACAATTAATTAAAAATAAAATAAGGCCAGGGGCGGTGGCTCAAGCCTGTAATCCCAGCATTTTGGGAGGCCGAGGTGGGTGGATCACCTGAGGTCAGGAATTAGAGACCAGCCTGGCCAACGTGGCGAAATGCTGTCTCTACTAAAAATACAAAAATTAGCTGGGTATGGTGGTGCATGCTTGTAATCCTGGCTACTCAGGAAGCTGAGGCAGGAGAATTGCTTGAACCTGGGAGGCGGAGGTTGCAGTGAGCTGAGATCGTGCCACTGCACCCCAGCTTGGGTGACAGAGTGAGACTCCGTCTCGAAAAAATAAAATAAAATAAAATATGGCAGATTCTAATTCATAGGCCTTTGGTGGACATCTGTCGTTTTTTAAGCTCTACAGTTGACTTCAATCAGTAGCCAGGATTGATGGCTATCATGAAAGACTACTTCTAGAATATTCTCAGGAAACCTTTAGAATTGGAACACAAATAAGGAAAATTTCCAGGCCCTGAGGACATCAGCAAATCTGGATTATATAAACCCCATTAATTCCAGGGTGAGCAGTGCTGTCACATATCACAAAAGGAAAGACTACTACTCCTTTTGTCCTTGTCACAAGTGGACTGACTTATTCCAGTGCCCCTAAGATGGTGCCAACTTCATTTCTGATGAACAGCCACTTCGAAAACTGTACCGTGAGGCTCTGCCAACTGGAACGCCTTGTTTTTATCATTTTTTTTCTCTCTCTTTCATTGCTTCATTTAATTGCCAAGCTATGACTGGAGTTTGCCGTGTCTTTGGGGCTCAGGTGTACAAGGAATTCCTATAAATTAAAAAATATATTCAAGAAAGCTCAGAGTTTATGAAATTATATGCAACTTAGCTTGATATTAGTCTAATGCCCATCTCAGTGTCTTCTTGAACGTATAACAAAGAAAAGGTGATTTTTAAAAGTTAAAATTGGTTCAGGCCAAGCATGATGGCTCACATTTATATTCCCAGCACTTTGGGAGGCTGAGGCAGGCAAATTGCTTGAGCTCACGAGTTCAAGACCAGCCTGGCCAATATGATGAAACCTCATCTCTACAAAAAATACAAAAAGTAGCTGAGTGTGGTGATGTGCGCCTGTGGTTCCAGCTACTTGAGAGGCTGAGGTGGGAGGATGGCTTGAGCCCAGGTGGCGGAGGTTGCAGTGAGCCGAGATTGCATCACTGCACTCCATCCTGGATGAAAGCCTTGTCTCAAAAAAAGAAAAAAGTTAAAATTGATTCAAAGGGAGTTGGTGACAGCTCCTTATAGGGTCAGTCTTGGTTGCTTCTCTATTCCCTACAATTTCTATCATGATCTCAAATAGGCCACACATGTTTGTTTAAAGAGTTCATGCCTGCATGAATGAATGAATAAATGAAGGAATGAACTAGGAGATGGCTTTCTATCCCATTTTAAGCCATACAATATAGATGATCTGAATTACTCTGCTGTCCTGCAGATTTGGCCTTGGTTTCCAAAGACCACCCCAGTCATAGCCCCCGATTGCTTAAAAACTCAAAATAGCCACTGCTTTTATCCAGACCTACAATTCTGTCCACAGAACCATAAGCCCATAGAAATATGCTACCAGCCCAGTCTCCCCCATGGAGGTGTCCGGCAAAATGAAAAGCATGGCATTCTTTACCACTTTCGGGTTGAGGGGCCATCTCCAAGGTCACACTAATTCATTTGCTACAGACACTGTGGCTGCCTTTAAACCTTGGGCTAGAAAAAGCCTCCATTATTCTCCAGTCACCTCGTCTATGCTTTTCCCAGCCTCTCCGTGGGGTCAGCAGTGACCACTTCCTTGTACCAAACTGCACTGCCCCAACAGAATGCCAGCCTGATTTACCAGGATCTGCAAAGCAAGTGTTCCTTTCTGTGTATTTTTTATGGATAAAAAGAAACAAAATGATTCCTCTGTCACCAAGCTTTGCCATCGGTTTTTGGGGTGGTGCATCCCACTATGGGGTCCAGGAAGATCATATTCTTTCTGGGGCATTTCAAAATCGGACTCCACCACTCACTGTCCCACGTTCTGGGAGCACTTCCCCACATCTGAATGTGTTTCCTTGCCCCAACTTTTACTTTCACTTTTGCTCCAGCTAAATAATTATATAAAGAAAAGAATGTATAATTTCTCTTTCTTTTTTTTTTTTTTAACCAAGTAATTTCGTTTTTCGTGCTGAACTCCTACAAAGCCTCAGCCCTTCTCCCATTTTTGTTTGGACCAAACATAAACGCTCTTTTTTATAAAATAAATTGTGCTCTATGCTTGCTTGCCAATGTGCCCTGATTGCTGATTGTTCTAAAATTACTAGTCTGTCTTCCCTTGTAAACCCCCAGATGAAGACACCCACTTCTGACTCACCTAGCTGTGGTCGCCTGCAGCCAGGTGCCTCCAAAATGGGGCTGGCGTTGACAATAACCATTTCCCAGCTTTTAGAAAGAGATGACGGAGCTCTGTTGTAGTGTCTGAGCCACAACTCAAGAAGGTAATGAAACAAAGCATTAACATTCCAAAATGGAAGGCCGGGGGCGGTAGCTCACACCTGTAATCTCAGCACTTTGGGAGGCCAAGGCAGGCAGATCACTTGAGGCCAGGAGTTCAAGACTAGCCTGGCCAACATGGAGAAACCCCATCTCTACTAAAAATACAAAAAAATTAGCCGGGTGTGGAGGGGCTTATCTGTAGTTCCAAGTACTCTGGAGGCTGAAGCAGGAGAATCACTTGAACCCAGGAAGCAGTGGTTGCAGTGAGCTGAGGTCATGCCTCTGCACTCACTACAGCCTGGGGGACAGAGCAAAACTCCGTCTCAAAAAAAAAAAAAAAAAAAATCCATAATGAAGAATGATCCATGTTTGCATTCATCTTGCCTCTATTGAAAGACAAAATACTGCATGTAGAGGGGAGTGCATCCTGGGGATGAGAGTAACAGCTCTAGTTTGTGGTGTGCTGACTCGGTGCCCACACTGTGTTAAATGCTTCGCAGGCATTACATAATTTACACGGTATCTACCAGCACTATCTCCATTCTCCAGGTGAGGAAATGAGGCAGGAGGTTAGGTGACTTGCCCAAGGCACACAGCTGGTGAAGGGAAGGGCTGCGATTCCAACCCAGGCCCTGGGGCTGCAGAACCTGACGCTGCCTCTGCAGAAACAACAGGATCATAACCAGACCCCAGTAGCCCAGGCTCCCCAGGCTCCCCAGGCCCCAAGCCTCGGCCGCAGCTGGAACTGCAGAGTGCTTCATGACATCAAAAAAAGGCACCAAGCAGTTCCAGTTTACTGTTAATACATTCATTCCTCATCTCAATTTACAGTCTGTTTTTATTCAAATCAATGAACAGAAGAATGTTCTGCTGTTTATCATTTGTTCATTCCTGCTGTCATTACCGTCTTCCCCAACGAGGCACCCGTTTAGTGGCATAACTTCTCCCTGAACTGCCCTAGCCCCAAAAGAAAAAGGACTTTGATAGCAGAGTTACGGATCTGCTCCAACCCAGCAGCACTTTTCTGTGAAGCCCGTGGAGCAGATATGAAAACCTGGGCGAGATGACCCCAACCTGGGTTGCTATGGGAAGTCTGAGGGGCTGGGTGGGCAGGGGCTGTGGAGCTGAAACATCAGAAGGGGTTTGTTTCTAGGGTTTCTAAGGGTAGAAACTCCTAGAAGGTTTGCAGCCAGGGGACAACAAACTGTAGCTATCTGGGCCCGCAAACACCAGGAGCCTGGATGAGAGCATTTGGCAAGGGACCCTTTCATTTGCAGACCTCACAATACTTCGATTCTTTCTTGCATGGCAGCGACCACAACACCGAGGTCTGGAGAAGGAAAGCTCTAGAAGGAAATTCATCCTGATGCCAGAGGCTTCCTCACAATGTGAGGACATGGTGCCCCCTCGTGTCGAGATGATCCTTCAGCACCTGGACCAGGCTGAGAGCGGTGACCTTGAGCGCTAAGCAGGTGGTGGCTTCAAGATGGGCTTGACCTGCAGTGGGGAGAGGCCTGGGCCCCACAGTAGGTGACCAGTTCCCACGGCTTGGGGTCCTCCGTCTGTCACCTTGCAGATACAGGAGGTCTATACTGCAGACCCTCCTAAAGCAGCTTTCTCTAAAGATGCAAAAAAACACCAAGCTGTTTTTAGATGTGCTATTTGCCGTTTTTCTCTAACAGATGCACCAAGTCCTAAAGATAAACAGTTTAAAATGATATGGATTCAGTACCTGGAATCCCATTGTCCATTTCTATCAACACTTTTTTTGTTGAAAGCCTGATCAGTTCCAGCTCAGCGACCTCCACAGATTGGCATGACTCCCCTAAAGCCCCCTTTTTGTAAGTGCTAGAGACCCTTGCTGAAAGCTGTCGAGGGCACTTTCCCATCCTTTGGGTTTAAACAGAAAGACCAGCTACGTGTAAAAGCCCATCACCCCAAGACAACAAGTGGCTCTGGTCTGCTAGAAAGGATTCATGCACAGTTTTTTAAAATGAACTCAGAAAAGAAAAGAACAGAAAGACAAAATTGAAGCAGAATTCATTCCAAGGTAAATAAATACTTGAATAATGCAAATATTTCTCAGGTCCTTCTGGTGTAACAAAATGTATAGGGGCCAGAAATGGTGGCTCACTTCTGTAGTCCAGCTCCTCTGGAGGCTGAGGCAGAAGGATCGCTTGAACCCAGGGAGGTCGAGGCTGCACGTGAACTGTGATGGCACCACTGCACTCCAGCCTGAGGGACAGAGCAAGACCCTGACTCAAAAAAAGAAATGCATAGGGAAATACAGAGCAAGACCCTGACTCAAAAAAAGAAATGCACAGGGAAATTGTTATTACTACCCTTTGCTCTGAACAAATACCATCCTTATCTGTATTCTGCAGAGCTAAAGAAAACTCCCCCAGGTTGGAGGAGTCTACGTTAAAGCTAAGCTTTGGAAGGAATTTAAGAGGTAATCTGATCAAATTCCTCAGTCTTTCACAGATCTCCTTAACTTGAGGCAATTGCCTTTCATGTCAGAAGCTGTGTTATCAGAAACCACAGAGGATGTATCTCCCCTTTAAGGGTCATAGTAATTAATAAGTGACAGGATCGTGTCATCCTTTTTTTTCTGATTATAGTAGTGACATGTGCTCATTGTAGAAAAATACAGAATGTGGTTTGTAATTTTTCCTCATGTCATTATTTTTTATGTCATTAAATACTTTTTGTCTCTCTTTTTTTTTTTTTTTAGACAGGGTCTCACTCTGTTGCTCAGGCTGCAGTGCAGTGGCACAATCACAGCTCACTGCCACCTTGACCTCCTGGGCTCAAGCAATCCTCCCTCCTTAGCCTCCCGAGTAGCTGGAACTACAGGCATGATGTGCCACCATGCCTGGCAATTTTTTTTTTTTTTTTGTAGAGACGAGGTCTCACTGTGTTGCCCATGCTGAACTGGAACTCCTGGGCTCAAGTGATTCTCCCTGCCTCGACCTTCCAAAGCACTGAGATTATAGGCTTATGCCTATAGTCTTGCATCCAACCCTGAAAAATCTCATTTTAGCGGCTATATAATATGCCATTTAAAAAGCCATTTTCTTGTGTTCAGACATGTGTTTCTAGTTTTTTGCCATTTTAAAGCCGTGTGTGGTGAGCATTTTCCACATTAACACTGGTCCAGATTTCTGACTAATATAGATTGGAAGCGTTCTTTCTGGGTTAAAGGAAAAGTCGCTTTTGGCTGGGTATGGTGGCACAAGCCTGTAATCTCAGCACTTTAGGAGGTGGAGGGGGGATTATCGATTAAACCCAGGAGTTCAAAACCAGCCTGGGCAACATAGTAAGACCCTCATCTCTACAAAAAGATAACGGAATTAGCTGGCGGCATAGTGGTGCATGCCTATAGTCCCAGCTACTAGGGAGGCTGCGGTGGGAGGATTGCTTGAGCCTGGGAGGCTGAGGCTGTAGTGAGCCATGATTGTGCCACTGCACTTTAGCCTGGGCAACAGAGTGAGACCCTATCTCAAAAAATAAGCAAATAAATAAAATAAAATAAAATGGCAAAAAAAACACAAAAAATGGAAACCATCTGAATTATATTCAGAGTCTAGAGTTTCCCAAGTACAGTTGTCCCTAGAACCTTTTATTTGTATAACATCTGTTAACACCCACACTTCAGAAAACACAGGTTTTGCAGTTTAATTTCTCATAGAATGTAAAGTTTATAAAGGTAGGCATTGTGTCTTGTATCCTGTTGTGGCTTCAGTGAATAGAACAGCTGGCTACATGTAATAGCTGCTCACTAAATTGTGTTAAATAATGTGTTGAATACTTTTCATTAGGCTTATTTGAAAATAGTCTCTGAAAGTTTGCAGAGTAGAGTGAAACAAGGGTTTTCACGTGCTGCTACGGAAAGTATAAATTGGTTAAAATTTTGAAAAGCAGCTTGGCCTCATGCATCAGAGGCTTTTAAAGTATTCATATTCTCTCACCAAGTTGTGTAAATTCTGGAAATCTATTCAGAAATTTTCCTAAATATGAAAAAAAAATGACCAGGCATGGTGGCGTGCACCTGTAGTCCCAACTACTTGGGAGGCTGAGGTAGGAGGATTGATTTAGTCCAGGAGCTCTCAGCTGTAGTGCACTATGCCAGTCAGGTGTCCACGCTAAATTAAGCATCAATATGGTGACCTCCCAGGAGCAGGGGACCACAAGGTTGCCTAAGGAGGGGTGAACCAGCCAAGTCAGAAACAGAGTAGGTCAAAACCACCATTTTTAGGCTGGGCATGGTAGCTCATGCCTGTAATCCCAGCACTTTGGGAGGCCAAGGTGGGCAGATCACCTGAGGTCAGGAGTTCAAGACCAGCCTGACCAACATGGCGAAACCCCATCTCTACTAAAAATACAAAAACTAGCTGGGTATAGTGGTGTGCACCTGTAATTCCAGCTACTCTAGAGGCTGAGGTAGGAGCATAGCTTGAAATCAGGAGGCAGAGGTTGCAGTGAGACAAGTTTGGGCCACTGCACTCCAGCCTCGGAGACAGAGCAAGACTCCATCTCAATAAATAAATAAATAAATAAATAAATAAATGAAAATGAAAATAAAATAAAACTCTCATGCTGATCATTAGTAGGAATCATGCCTGTGAATAGCCACTGTACTCCAGGGCAACATAGCCAACACCATCTCTTTAAAAAAAAAAAAAATAAAAGAAGAAGGCTGGGCACGGTGGCTCATGCCTGTAATCTCAGCACTTTGGGAGGCCAAGGTGGTTGGATCACCTGAGGTCAGGAGTTCGAGACCAACCTGGCCAATATGGTGAAACCCCGTCTCTACTAAAAATACAAAAAAATTATCTGGGCATGGTGGCACATGCCTGTAATCCCAGCTACTTGGGGGGCTGAGGCAGGAGAATCACTTGAACAACAAGAGTGAAACTCCATCTCAAAAAGAAAAAAAAAAAAGAAAAGAAATGTATGTCTAAATATGCTTAGGAGATTCAGTATTATTTAAAATGGCAAAAAGAAAAAAGGAAATCATCTGAATTATGTTCAAAAATCATAGAATAATTAAGTTGCAGAATATTCACTTGATGGACTACCCTGCAGCCATTAAAATGATACTTAGAAACTTTTATAATTTGGAAATATGCTCATATTATAAGCATGAATGCATAACTCATATGTAATTTTGCATCCTTTTCTTTCTTGCATTAAAGAAAATGGCAAAATACCAAATTGTATAAAGATTGTTAATCTGTATGTATAATAAAAGCAAACAAAATAAAGAACAAACATAACTGGGTGTGGTGGCGTGCACTTGTAGTCCCAGCTACTTGGGAAGCTGAGGTGGGAAGACTGCTTGAGCCCAGGAGTTGGAGACAAGCCTGGGCAACGTAGTGAGACCCTCGTCTCTAAAAAAAAAAAAAAAATTGTATTAGCCAGGCTTGGTAGCATGTGTCTGTAGGCCCAGCTACTGGGGAGGCTAAGGTGGAAGGATTGCTTGAGCCTAGGAGGTCAAGGTTGCAGTGAGTCGTGATTACACAACTGCACTCCAGCCTGGTGACAGAGCAAGGCATTGTCTTAAAAAAAAAAAAAAAAAGACTAAATTAATGAGTACCACTCTGTCAGGCAATTGTTCTAAGCACTTTACATATATACTTTTTTATTTCTTCTAATGACCTATAGGCAGATACTATTATAATACCCATTTTATAGATAAGAAAACTGAAGCACAGAGAAGTTATATAATTGGGCCAAGGAACTGATTGGGATTCAGGCCAGGGTAGTTCAGGCCACAGCCTAAACAAATATTGAGAAACAAGACACCAAAATATTTACAACAATTGCCTCTGAGTGGAAGAAAAGAGGACAATTACTTTCTTTATCTTTCTCTACATTTTAAAAAGTTTTTAGGGGGTTGGGTGTGGTGGCTCACACCTCTAATCTTTGGGAGGCCGAGGCAGGCGGATCACTTGAGGTCAGGAGTTCGAAACCAGCCTGGCCAACATGGCAAAACCCCATCCCTAAAAAGGGAAAAATTAGCCAGGCGTGATTGTGTACACCTGCAGTCCCAGCTACTCGGGAGGCTGAGGGAGGAGAACTGCTTGAACCCAGGAGGTAGAGGTTGTAGTGAGTTGAGATCACGCCACTGCACTCCAGCCTGGGTGACAAAGCGAGACTCTGTCTCAAAAACAAAAAAAAAATTGTAATAATGAGAAAACTGCTCTCTAAAAGGGCAAAATAATGAATTAACGTGTTTCTATAATAAATCCGAGCAGAGAATTTTTCTTTTAAGTTGATTACAGAACCCCCACTATGACAACCAGGAATACTGACCCTTGCTCTGCCAGCCAGTCTCTTCTCTGACAGAGGAGAAAATTCGACTAAGTTCTATTTAGAGAGAATGGGTTGAAGATAGGTTGTTTTTATGGATGCAGACAAACTATATCCAAGTCTAGTATCCAGTTCTCAGTTTCAATATCAAATTTGCTCAAACCCGGGTTCTGTTATTTTAGGCCTGATGCTCGGATAGCCACTCTGCCCTAGCCAGAATCAAGAATCTAGGTACCAGAATCCCATATGCCCTCACAAACCAGCAGCTCAGTTCTATACTCAGGTGAGATGGGGGAGAGGGGAGGGGAATGGAGGGCCACAGAGATTCTTGGCTTTTGCTTGGCCAAACTTTAGTGAGGCTTCTGAATCTTCTCGTAGGCCTATCTATGCACCTCCTTGTAAAATCCAGTTTTAGCAAAACTGCTAAGTCAGTTTAGCCAGAACCCCCAATCTTCGATAACCGATCATCTTTGATATCTGATCAGGGTCCTCATCCTTCACCATCCCCCAGGTGATGTCTGATCAGCCTGGCCTGTCTTCTACAAGATTCCTCTAGGTCATTTTAGCCAGGATCCCCCTTACCCCAGTTTCCTCTTAGTAATTTTCTATCCACTGACCCCCGCACTGCTCCTTGGCCATAAATTCCCATTTGCCCATGCTGCTTTCGGAGTTGAGCCCAGTCTGTCTGCCCGCTCCCAGACCCGGTTGCACTGGTCCTATACCCATCACTATGGTCCTGAATAAAGTCTTCCTTACCATGCTTTAACAAGCATCACTGAATAATTTTTTATTTAACAATGGGTAGTCATGGCCCAGGTAAGAGGGACGTGCTGTCCGCTCCTGGAGCTGCAAGGCTCCTGGGGGCTTTTTGTTTTGGTTTGGTTTTATCTTTGTATGCAACGTGAGAGAAAGCCATTGATGCAGGCTTTAGCATGCTGGGAAGGAAGTGTAAAGAAGCCAGTGACGCTGGTAATAACTGCGAAATTGAACAAATGCCACCATATTTATCTAAATGTAAATTTTAAAACTGAGGACAGCAAATCCATTCTACAGTGAGGGCCGCTTGTCCAGTAACAGGATTTCATTTTCAGATGCCGTCGAAGCCCTCTGGCTCCACCCCGAGGGTCCAGCTCTTACCACTGCTAAGAACTACAACTCCCAGCCTGAGGGAGGTCTCTGCGCCTGCGGCCTGTCCCCCTACGCCTACACTTCCCAGAGAACCTAGCGCTTACGCTAACGCGCGCGTGCGCCCTTCCGCGTCTCTCTCTTCCCACTCGGGTTTGACCTACAGCGCCCGGGAGAAGATGGCTGCCCCAGCAGTGTCCGGGGTCTCCCGGCAGGTGAGAGAAAAGTGGTCCTGAGAGCCAGTGGAAGGATCCCTCCTGGGATGACCGGTACCAAACCTCGAGCGCCAGGGTGCGATGCTTCGGCTGGGGAAGTCTGGCAGTCCTCAAGTGGGAGTGGGAGCTACTCAGGACGACCCAGCGTTTGTCCCCCGGGATGCCTACGGGGCAGTAGGAGCGGGGCTGCGCGTGCCGTAACCTTGGCGTCTTCCGAGCACAGCCCCGGGAAGCTGCTAGCCTGAGGGGCGCAGGAGAGGGGGTCTGCCCTTCGCTGAATTCCGGGGAAGGGGCATGGCCTAGCCCCCAAATCAGCTTCCTTTGCCATTGTGGTAAAACCTGTCAGAGATCACTTACTAGTAATGCTAAGGAGTATTTGTAAAACACATTTCACAGTTTTATAAATAAAATGAGGCCGAAAAGTTTAAATGAGTCTTTGGCTGCCCAGTCAGTAAGTGGTAGAATTGAGATTTGAACCCACGGAATCACCCAGAAGATGGAGTTTGAAAAAATGTTATGCTGTTTGTGCTGCATCTCACCATGGTGCTTTACATATCATGACCCCTTCCTGGCATCTTTGGTAATTTTTACATAAGCATTAAAAAGTCTTAATCCTCACAAGCAGTTTTGATAAAACACGTTCCATAGCTGGAGTATTTGAAGGTGACCTGTGATCTGTGACCAGTGCGCTTGCAGGTGATTTTTAAACTGTGTATTCCAGCTCTGTCTTTTGATGGGCAGGATACTGTCTCTCAGAACTAAGGCTTCTTGTCAGATCAAACTCTGCGGCAGTACTAAAAAAATTCATCTTTATTTAAAGATAGCATTTGGATTCCCAGGAGGGTACGTCTGTTGCAAATGATCTGCTCAAGGATCTGTTAATAGAAACGCCAAAATTTTGGTTAAATATTTTTGAAACATGCAGTCCTTGGAAGTTAGTGTTTTTCTGTCTTACGGGTGTGCTAGCCTGGGTCCATTCCTAGCAAACTAGGAGGTTCGTGGGAAGGTGATTTCCCAAGCAACTTGGCATAATCCTCATTGGGTAAGTTTACTCCTTAGTAATAATAAGTAGCTCACCCTCAGGTAATATGTGAATATACAGAGAGACAAAACTAATGATTTTAAGGTCATTTAAAATTTTTTGTTGTTGTTACTGAGTTAAATGCAGAAATCCTTCAAGTAATCTTGTTTGATCTATTTTCCTTTATTGCTTTGAAGGTGCGATGCTTCAGTACATCTGTGGTCAGACCATTTGCCAAGCTTGTGAGGGTATGTTAATTTATATTCTTCTGTAATGATAAAGCACGCGAAAATGTGAGTCAACCAGCAGTACAGTTAGGGCGTGGATTTTTGTGTAGTTACTATCTAAACCTTTTTGCATGACTTTTGGTTCTCAAAATGTGATGTGTGCATAAGGTGGGGAAAGGAGTGGTGTTGTATACTTGCTTTATGACAGGCCCATGCATAATCTTTAAATATGAGAACTTTTTTTTAATCATTTGTTTTTCCATTAACCCTCTAAAATAGGCAAGCTAGCATTTACTAATTTTTTTTTTAATGAAAGAAACAGGTTTAACAAAGTGACATGCCCAAGTTATCACAGGAAGTTATTACAGGAATTGATATTAAAATCAAGATACCGGGCCAGGCACGGTGGCTCACACCTGTAATCCCAGCACTTTGGGAGGCCGAGGCGGGTGGATCACGAGGTCAAGAATTTGAGACCAGCCTGGCCAACATGGTGAAACCCCATCTCTACTAAGAATACAAAAATTAGCCAGGCGTGATGGCGGGCGCCTGTAATCCCTTCCACTCGGCAGGCTGAGGTAGGAGAATTGCTTGAGCCCAGGAGGCAGAGGTTGCAGTAAGCAGAGATCATGCCACTGCACTCCAGCCTGGGCGATAGAGCAAGACTCTGTCTCGAAAAAAAAAAAAAAAAAAATCAAGGTACCTTGGTTTCTAATGCAGTTCTCCATGTTCCATTCTGGTAAGGAATATTCATACTCTTCACACCCTTTCTTTCCGGTAGGCAACAAGGAGGCTAACTATTTCAGGGAGCTGCCAGTCCCTTTCTTTTCAAACCAGAGGTAGTCCAGTTGACCCCGGATAAAGAGGACTATTAGTGACACATAATAAATGAAGTTCCCCAGAAGCCCCCCAGAAATGATACATGGCAAACAGCTGGAATCAACCCAGTTGGAACATGAAGTCTGACTCCATTTCTATGGGTTATTTTGAAATTCTTTATTTGAGTAAAGAAAGTTGCTGTGTGATAGAGAATTGATTCAACTGTCAGGGAGCAGGAACTTGTCTAAGATGTGCTGGGCGGACTATCCTACCCACGCTTTTCCCCAGCAAATCAACAGTGAGCCAGTCCTCCCCTTGGAAAAATCGTGTAAAGGAAAGATCATAATACCAGGTCTATGTCCTTAATGAACCCACATCAGGTGGAATTTAGGGAAATAATTATCCTGTCCCGTCCTCATTGCCAGCCCTAAATCTCAAATCAAATGATCAAAATCATTTTGTCCTTCATGTGAGACCTTAAATCCTCATAACAGCGTTAAGGAGTAACTGGTCTTCCCATTTTACAGAAGGGGAAACTGAGGCCCTGGGAAAATTTACCTGAGGTTACTCAGCTTAGTCCTAGAGCTGGACTGGAACTAAATCTTTCTCATCCAAGCCTGAGCTTTCCCACTACAACCATACAGCACCACTAAGAACATGTAGTCATACATTGATGGTAGAAAAAGGTCTATAGTTTATTGTGAAAAATAATTCAAGCATCAGGTTTTTTCGTAAACTGCCAAAGGGCTCTGTTACGTTGAACATCAATAGGCTATGTAAGGGAAAATGTATAGTGTTAGTATGAAATGTATAAAAGTATACTTGTGTGTTTCATAAACACCTGTTTTCCTAGCTCTAACATACTCGAAACTGTCAGTGTTCACAACCTCTCATACTTGAAACTAAATAGTTATTGAGTTCAAAGGAAACATAAGCTCATCTCAAAATTAAAGTACAAGTAATTGATAAAGGTATGTAAACCTGGAAGGGACTTTAGACACTGCCTACTAAACCCCTCATTTTACAGATGAGGAATTGGAGGCTCAAAGATTGAGTGACCTGACCAAGGAAACATCCCTAATTTATTTGCAAATTGCCATTTAGGACAGCTCTTCAATGACATACTTAAACTGTTTTGTGTTCAAACTGTTTTGTGTTAAAGAGATATATTTTTTAATATATAAATTTTAAATTCTGCTCTTGAGAGTATACTATTAACTGATTTTCCTTTTTCCTTCCTCTCCTATTTCACCTTTTTTTTTTTAAAGCCTCCTGTTCAGGTATACGGTATTGAAGGTCGCTATGCAACAGCTCTTTATTCTGCTGCATCAAAACAGAATAAGCTGGAGCAAGTAGAAAAGGAGTTGTTGAGAGTAGCAGTAAGTCGCTTTCCTATTCATTACATATGAAGTTCCTGTTTGTATATTTTTTCCTTTGGTGGTTTGACTGTGCATTCCTAATGAGGTGTATCCTACAAGAAAAAACTGGGAAAAAGCCATTTTCTGTAAACCCATTTTTAGTAATAATATTGGGTTTTTATTATTATAAGACATATAAGAAGAACAAACAGATACATATAAGGATATTAATATTAGGAACCAAGATTTAGGGCTAAGAAAAGGTAGAAATATAAGATTAAAATTGATGATAATTTAGGAAAATTGCTATTTCAGAAGAGAATTGAAAAGCTACCTCTAAAAAATCAATGCTTATAACTGGGCACAGTGCTCACACCTGTAATTCCAGCACTTTGGGAGGCTGAGGCGGGCAGATCAGGAGGTCATGAGTTCAAGACCAGCCTAGCTGACATAGTGAAACCCCATCTCTACTAAAAAATACAAAAAATTAGCGGGACATGGTAGTGAACACCTGTAATCCCAGCTACTCCAGAGGCTGAGGCAGAATTGCTTGAACCTGGGAGGCCGAGGTGGCAGTGAGCTGAGATCGCGCCATTGCACTCCAGCCCCAGACGGTACGAGACTCCGTCTCAAAAAAAAAAAAAAAAAAATCTATGCTTATGGGCTAGGTCTTTAGAATATATTGTGATTTGGTTTGGTTTTACTGAGAATTTGTTTTCATGAAACCTTTTCCTCAGGTTTTAATTGCCATATTCTATGCTTGTAGAATCAGAGGAGGCTCAGATATGTCTTACAGGTTGTTTTCATTTGGTAGAGATGCCTTTGCAATTGCCAGAACCCCAGAAGTAACCATGTAGACCTTTTCATTGTTTTGGTAAACCTCTTAATTGTTTTGTTCCCAAAATGTGAGGGAAGAATAACAGGGTGGGGCATGCTGGGCAGCAGTTAGTAAAGGGGCATGGACTTCCCAGTAGTAATAGAGGACTAACAGGCAAAGACTGTGAGGCTGCTGCAAGATGTTTCTTATTTTTTTTTAAACATGAAAAGCAGAATAAATAAACCATATTACCAGAAGCCTACATTGTAACTGAATAGGAGAATGTCTGCTTTCGTTTTCACCGAATTTTCTAGTTAACAAGTTTCTACACATTCTGTTGCTTCCTTCTTTGATTTTCTAGCTGCCACCACTGGCAGTAAGGTCTGCATTAAAAAAGGTGAGGGAGACGCAGTCTGGTATATAGCCTCTTCAGAGGAAGTTTGGTTTTTTCTTGATTTTAAGATTCTTCATTCCTTAATTCACATATCTGTAAGTTTTTATTGTTTAGAAAAAACAATTCATAGGCCAGTTGTATGGAGTAATAATACTTATGTTCTATATTAATCATCATATGTATAGTCTATAAGTATTACTGTTCTGTACTGTTTATGTTTTATTCATTTTTCACTTGAGCTTCTATTGGAACTTCCGTCTTAACAGGCAGAATAATTTTGGCTCCATATTCCTTCCTTGATCCATTTATCTCTGCAGATAAAGCTTAAGGTCTTAGCTGGTGTGATAAACTCTTATGATTCTCACAGAGCCCAGGAGCCCAGCCCTATTGTTGGAGTTTGGGGGAAGGGCATGCAGGAACAGACGGGGTCTCACACAGGCATTTTTGGAGGTGATGGTTATTGGCTGCTACTTGTCAGTTATGCCCATTTTAAGCGGAAACAATCATGTTTACAATGGAGAGAATTACTTGGATTGTGGATATTAGAATGGAGTTTGTCTAAAGCCTGGAAGTCAGTCAAGACATGGAGAAAAAGGGAGGCAATTACCTTAAGACACTGAATATTAGCAGGGTTTTGGCACTAAGAGGGAAGGATGATACAAGGATCATACGCACTGTCCTCTGGATGATGCAGGAGACACAGATAAACATGAAAAACTAGGTAACCCAAATTCCAGAATGCTGTAAATCTGTATATTCCTGCATTTTTTATGGAAAAATGTCATTTCTGTGGGGTCACTCAAGTGGAAACGTTAGCATTGGATGATAGTATCTGACCAGTATCCTGGATCAGAGACAGGATTCTGGCCAGGAGCCTGGGAGGAGGTGCTAGGAGAGTAATTGAAAGGCATAGAGAGGTGTGTTAACTGAAGGTGCTCGACTGGAAACTGCTGTTGTTGGTTTGTTGGAACTCTGGAGCAACATGCTGGAAGCTGTACTTGGTCACTGAATTCAGACATTTGTGATACAACAAAATGAGAAGAACGTTGTTTCCCGTGATGGTTGTGCTCCTGTTTTTTTGTCCATTCTGTCTCCCAGACTCTTTGGGGCTGCTCTGGCAGCACCAGAGGTCTCACAGAATCTGCTGGGTCCCCTGGACTCTGTAAGAGGCAGGGCCCCTCCAAGGGAGCGGTGCGGAGGCCTCTGCAGTCAGAGCACAGTTTTGAGGTCTGCACTTTAGAAATAGCACTGCTAGAAAAGCCAGACTATTCCTCTCTTAAATACATTAAAATATGCAGTCAAATGAAGTTTTGGCTGTTTAGTGTTTTATAATCTTTCTTGGAAAGCAAAAACAAATTTAAGAAACTTCAGTATTTTTAAATTTTTTTGAGGAACATCATTCTATCCTTATATAAAATCCTGGTGCAGTGCAGTATATTCTGAAAGGCAGTCAGAAAATTGTTTAATTATAATCTTGTTTTCATATGTTCTTCGGCAGTGCTAATTTAATTCATAAAATATTTAATTCATAAGAAAGTGTATGGCCGGGCACAGTGGCTCATGCCTGTAATCCCAGCACTTTGGGAGGCCGAGGTGGGTGAATCACTTGAGGTCAGGAGTTTTAAGACCAGCCTGGCCAACATGGCGAAACCCCGTTTCTACTAAAAATACAAAAATTAGCCTGGCGTGGTGGCAGAGCTATTCAGGAGAATCGCTTGAACCCGGGATGCGGAGGTTGCGTGAGCCAAGATTGCACCACTGCACTCCAGCCTGGGCGACAGAACCAGACTTTGTCTCCAAAAAAGAAAGAAAGTGTGTGCATGGCACATCCTTCATTTGTGCTCTAAAAAATTTAAGAAATTATTTTTTGATGCTTTCAGCAAATCCTGAAGGAACCCAAAGTGGCTGCTTCTGTTTTGAATCCCTATGTGAAGCGTTCCATTAAAGTGAAAAGCCTAAACGACATCACAGCAAAAGAGAGGTTCTCTCCCCTCACCACCAACCTGATCAGTGAGTATTAGAACTTTTTCATTTGCGGTGTCTTGAAACTATGACTGGAAATGTGGGCCATGGACCATGGGCATCAGCATCACCTGGGAGCCTGTTGGCAGTGAAGAATCTCAGGCCTCACAGCAACCTGCTGAATCACAGTCTGCATCTTAACCAGCTCCCTAAGTGAATTGTTTGCACATTAAAGTGTGAGGAGCATTGTCTAAAGGATACTAGGACCTAAGCATGTCTAACTGCATAGTCAGTAGTTTCAACTGTGGAGGCGGCCAATGTGATACCTACCAAGAAAATGGTTTGTGGCCTGTGGCTGTACCTTGATCCTTGGAGACATTTGCATTCTTGGGTACATTTGGACTGCTTTTCTCTTTCTGAGACAGAGTCTTACTCTGTCACTCAGGCTGGAGTGCAGTGGCACGATCTCAGCTCACTGCAGCCTCAACCTCCCAGACTCACCTCAGCCTCCCTAGTAGCTGGGAATACAGGTGCATGCCACCCCACCCAGCTAATTTTTTGTATTTTTTGTAGAGATGGGGTTTCTCCATGTTGCCCAGCCTGGTCCTGAACTCCTGGGCTCAAGCCATCTGCCTGCTTTGGCTTCCCAAAGTGTTGGGATTACAGGCATGAGCCACCATGCAGCCTGGATTGCTTTTCAGATCCTCATAGCCAGCTCAAAATAAAAGTTGCAGAGAAAGTGTGTTCATGGTATCATCTTTGAATTTGTAGCCAAACATACAATCTGTAACATAAATATGAAAATCAGATTGCAAGCTGAGAACCCCCCATACCTACTAATTTAAATCCTTGTCAGTGCAGTTTATTAAAAAAAAACAAAATTGGATATGCATTTTAAATAACAAGTTATATCTTCTCCATTCTTCTTTTTTTTTTTTTTTGAGACTGCGTGTCCCTTTCTGTCACCCAAGCTGGAGTGCAGTGGCACAGTCTCAGCCCACTGCAACCTCTGCCTCCTGGGCTTAAGTGATCCTTCTGCCTCAGCCTCCTGAGTAGCTGGAACTACGAGCATGCGCCACTAATTTTTGAGTGCCCAGCTAATTTTTTAGTTTTTTTTTTGTGAGACAGGGTTTCACCATGTTACCCAGGCTGGTCTCAAACTCCTGGACTCAAGCTGTCTGCCCATCTCGGCCTCCCAAAGTGCTGGGATTACAGGCATGAGCCACTGCACTCGGCCTCCATTCACGTTCTTAAAGGACATTGAATATACTGTGATTTTAAGAGACAAGATCTTACTCTGTCACCCAGGCTGGGGTGCAGTAGGACAGTCATAGCACACTGCAGCCTTAAACTCCTAGGCTCAAGCAATCTTCCTGCTTCAGCCTCCTGAGTAGCTGGGACTATAGACTTGCGCCACCAAGCCCTAACGTTTTTTTGTAGAGATGGGATCTCACTATTTTGGCTGGTCTTGAACTCATGGCCCCAAGCAATCTTTGCACCTCAGCCTCCAGTAGTTGGGATTATAGGCATGCGCCCCTGAATATGGTGTTTTAAGGCCACAAATCTAAGTTTGTTTTTTGGCTTGAGTATACAACTTCATGAATAACTTGTTCAAGTGAGTTTCATGTTACTGAGACACCTTCACTTTGGCAGATTTGCTTGCTGAAAATGGTCGATTAAGCAATACCCAAGGAGTCGTTTCTGCCTTTTCTACCATGATGAGTGTCCATCGCGGAGAGGTACCTTGCACAGTGACCACTGCATCTGTAAGTAACAGGTTGTTGCTGTTGTGTTTGCCTTGATACTACATGCATCACCTTTTGCAGGAAGAAAAGGGAAAAACGGTAAAATCAAGAAATTGGGAAAGGTAACTTGTCACCTGGGATGTTTGTTTCATTTTTATATCAGCTTCTGTGACCCTTTGCTTTGCAAAAGCCAGCATGTATCTTATTAGTGCTTCTGTAACCAGTGATTATTCATAAGTCCTGGGTTAAATGTAAAGTACATCAAAATGTGTTAGAAAAGAGTGGTTTAGACTCTCTTACACGTTTGAATTATTTTATAAATACCACTTGAAGTAGTTTACTGAAACTAGAATTCTAGAGTTTATTTTTTTGAGACAGAGTCTCACTTTGTCACCCAGGCTAGAGTGCAGTGACACAGTCACACCTCTGCAGCCTCAACCTCCTGGGCTCAGGTGATCCTCCTGCCTCAGCTTCCTGAGTAGCTGGGACTACAGTGCACCACCACCACACCCAGCTAATTTTTTTTGTATTTTTTATAGAGGTGGAGGTTTTACTGTGTTCTACAGGCTTGTTTCGAACTTCTGGGCTCAAGTGTCCCACCTGCCTCGGCCTCCTAAGGTGCTGGGAATAAAGGTGTAAGCTACCACACCTGGCCTGAAACTGGAGTTACTAACCTTTCATCTTTGGTGGTGGTGAATGGGAAGGAGTAGAGCGGATGGGCCTTTGTATCTTTTTGACTCGATAGAGTGGGCTGTGATTAGCTACTGTTTATTGAACCCTACTATACTCTGGGTGCTTTATTATGTTATTCAGTATCAAAAGATTCATGTGAGATGGAAGTATAATTATCCTCATTTTACAGATGAGGAAACCGAATGCAGGGAAATGAAGTCGCTTGCCCAAAGTCATACGAGGTGGGACTAGAACTTGGACACAGGCCTCAAGGTGTCTTAGAAACCCATATTCCTTAGACTACACTACATTGCCCCCCTAGAATTACTTCTGTTGTTGTCTTCAATATGTATTTTCTTCCCTATTTAACTCAGTCAAATGTAATGTAGCTCACTCTACAGGAAAACAGGAGAGTGCGGTAGATTTACTTGGAATTCGTAGCACCTGACCTCATCTAGATTAATAGTTGTAGCGTTTAAAGGACAGTCTAATCTTCTAGTTAGCACAGATTCAAGGAGAGGCATCCTAGCACATCATGCTTATTTGCACATTTGTAGTTCAGTAGTTGGTGCCCCCAAAACATGTGCCTGGCTGCAAATCATTACAGCTTAGACATAAGCAGGGAGCCCTCTGTGGCTGCACCGGTTATCCCTAACAGTGTGGCGCAGATTAGACATTCACCTGCCCCATGGTCACCCATCATGAAGCACTGGTGCAGGCCATTCTTCAGTGACATGATTTTCTTTCTTTTTTTTTTTTTTTTTTTTTTCTTTTTTGAGACTGAGTCTCACTTTGTCACCCAGGCTGGAGTGCAGTGGCACGATCTCAGCTCACTGCAACTTCCACTTCCCGGGTTCAAGCAATTCTTCTGCCTCAGCCTCCCAAGTAGCTGGATTACAGCACCTGCCACCACACCCGGCTAATTTTTTGTATTTTTAGTAGTGACGGAGTTTCACCATGTTGGCCAGGCTGGTCTCGAACTCCTGACTTCAGGCAATCCACCCACCTTGGCCTCCCAAAGTGCTGGGACCACAGGTGTGAGCCACCGTGCCCAGCCACAAGGACATGATTTTCTTTTAAAGAAAGAAAATCTTTGTTTTTGCAAAAGATTTTAGAACCAACTGTTACTAATGCTTTTGATGTTGATACTGTTGGGTGCGTGAGTCTGTACTGTTTGAAAAACATTATGTCTTGATGAGTGACCAAGAGCACAGTCTTTAGAAATACACAAACTGGTTTCAAATACTGGGGCTAGTCCGCAGTTGCTGATGTGACCTTAGATGAGTTTCTTTACCACTCTGATCCTCAGTTCCCTCGTATAATAACCACTGGCCTTTCAGGGTTGCCCACGTGAAGGGAGATAGTAGGTATGAAATGCCTGGCATAGACAGGTACCTGGCAGTTGGTACACGTCTCAGTGGAGGGTATGTATATTTCAGAGTTCTGTAATCTTGTAGTCTCAGTAAATAATGTTTTGAACACGAGTAGATTTTGGCCACTACCAGCACCCACCACCCCCAGAAAAAGGATATTGTTAGATCTTTACAAAGACGTAAATTTTTTTAGGGTCTTAGAAGAGGGGCCAGGGAGGTAGGATTTATGACAAGTAAAAAAAAAGGCCTTTGCAGCAGGGCATGGTGGCTCACGCTTGTAACCCCAGCACTTTGGAAGACTGAAGCAGGTGGATCACTTAAGGCCAGGAGTTCGAGACCAGCCTGACCAACATGGTGAAACCCCGTGTCTACTAAAAATACAAAAATTAGCCGGGTGTGGTGGCACACGCCTATAATTGCAGCTACTTGGGAAGCTGAGGCAGAAGAATCGCTTGAACCTGGGAGGCGGAGGCTGCAGTGAGCCGAGATCTCGCCACTGTACTCCAGCCTGGGTGACAGAGCGAGACTCGGTCTCAAAAAAAAAAAAAAAGACCTTTGCTTTTACAGCCTTCTTCATTTTCACCGTTATAACACTTAACACTGTAACATAACTAACCAGTAGTAAGAGTTGGGGCCGAGAGGAGAGTGCAGTCTGGACATTTGAGGTGCGTGCTCTAAAGTAGATTACGGAGCTGAGCTGACTTCAGGAAAAGCCAGCTGCTCCAGATTCTCTCACTGGGGTTCAGAGAGTGGAGTGGCCTGTGAGAGCTCCAGGTAGCCGTGGATGTGGGGAGATGAACAGCCAGCAGAGCTAGGGAAGCCTGAAAATGTAAAACCAGGTTAAAATGGCAACTTTTCACCCAAGGACATGATAGATGCATGTCGTGACCCCAGGGCTGCACCCAGGAGAGGTCTGCGTCCTCCTGCATTGATGGGGCTGCATCTTCAGGCATTAAAAACTTGAGGGCTTTTCCTTGTTCGAAGTTGTACTGCTAGCACAGAGCAGAGGCAGGGAGGGAGTGGCATTTATAGGCCGTCCATGAACGGCTGAGTGGGAGCTGCCCAGGTGATGCTGTGAGGCAGAGCCTTCCCGTGCTCCCTGAACCTCCAGCGTGAACAAGGAGTGAATGCTGCAGAGCAGCTCCATGATGGGCCCAGGTAGCTAAGGGAGGAGCTCACAAGGCCTGTCTTGGTGATGTGGGCCTGGAGTATTTTAACTCTGGAAGTTTCTGTTTTGCTTTATCTAAATTGAAAGGATGGTTTTGCCTTTCAGCCTTTAGAAGAAGCCACACTCTCTGAATTAAAAACTGTCCTCAAGAGCTTCCTAAGTCAAGGCCAAGTATTGAAATTGGAGGCTAAGGTAGGTTTTAAATTATTTATGATATGTTTCCTCAGGTTATTTTAAGCTTAAAATGGCTACAGAAAGTACTAGTGAAATATTAGATCTAACTCTATACTAATTTTTCTGTAGTTAAAATTTTGTATTTATTTTAAATTTAAATGATTATCTGACTGTGCAGTTTTACTTTTGCCTTTTTCTAGGTGTAATTATAACCTCTTACATTTGTGTAACACGTTTAGCCTTTCAAAACACTTCTTTGTGTGTCCCATTTGATTAGTGCGTTTTCACACTTCCAGTCTTATCTTCTTTTGTAGACTGATCCGTCAATCATGGGTGGAATGATTGTGCGCATTGGAGAGAAATATGTTGACATGTCTGTCAAGACCAAGATTCAGAAGCTGGGCAGGGCTATGCGGGAGGTTGTCTAAAAGTGTTGGTTTTCTGCCATCAGTGAAAATTCTTAAACTTGGAGCAACAATAAAAAGCTTCCAGAACAGATCATATTATGTTCACTGTCTTTTAAACTGGAATGTAGAAGCCTTTATTTTTATGTCCTTTTTTGGTATCCCCTGAGTATAAAGGCCAAAAAGCCCTTTTGGCCTAGAGAATTTGGTCTGAGTAGATTATGTTTAGGAATTAATTGGTTAGACACAGCACCTAACACATGGTCACTCAGCAAAGTCTATCTGGTCCTGCCTGCCAAAATCCCATGTCTTTAAGGGTTTGTTCAGAATTCCTGGTCCTTACTAGATCATCGGATCTGTGCTTGCTCCATAGCCCTCCAGGGAGCCTCTTGCCCTTAATCCTAACGTGAACACACCTAGTTGTAGGCTGCTCTGTAGCTTTCAAGGCCATTTCATGTACATCTGAAGCTGCATGACAGCTTTGTCATACAGGTGGGACAGACATCACCCCACTTTACAAATGAGGAAAGAGATTGAGGAGCCCTAGAGATGTGCTCAGAGTCACCTGTCTGGACAGCTGGTCATCAGGCCCTAGAGCCCATGTTTGTGCCACTATAAAACTAACACCATGCGCTGACACGTTGCTGGAGCAAATGGGCAAAAGTTACCTTAGGTAGGTCCCCTGCCCCTTCCCACTTGGTCCCTAAGATGCTCCCAATTCACCTTTTAACCAAAACCAGTTCCCAGGTCAGCTCTTCACCTACATTTTACCTTTTGGTCTTCTAGAGAAAATAGAGTTCCCCAGGCAACAGCCCGCTCAGGTGCCTGTTCCTTAGTCAACCTCCAAGAGCTTTTGGCCAACAAACCAGTTCCCTTCCCAGAACTACCTCTGGTTGGGCAGAGGCAGGACCATTGCAGCGAAGAAGTCCTACAGAGCAATGACATGGTCCAACGCTGCTCCCTACATGCTAGTGCTGGGACCAGCGTGCCCTCCACGTGGCACGACACTCCTGGTATTCATGCTTGGCTTCAACTCCGGCTTCCTCCTGGCAAAGCTTTTAATACATGATCACCTAATGTGACAACCAACGGAGACACCACGTGGCCCCTCAACCTTTCCAGGAACCAGGAGTGCTGAGGCCCCTCCAACCTTTCCAGGAACCGGGAGTGCCGAGGCCCCTCCAACCTTTCCAGGAACCGGGAGTGCCGAGGCTGCTGGTTGACCTGAAGACCATTCAACCACCTTTTAGGGGGGCCTAGGGCTACTCAGCTAGAGACCACATTCTTGAGCCTCTAGCAGCACCTGACCGTGGTGCTGAGTTCTAGCAAATGGGAAAGGAGAGGAAGTGAGGTGTGCCTTCCTGGACTGCCCTCTTGAGCAATCCTTAGTCCATCCCTCTGGCTAGATGCAGACAAGATGGCAAGCGATGCCAAGGGCACAGCCGCCCTGCCAGGCCTTCCTGCTGCCCCTGGGCTGTTAAACACGATGAAGAAATAGACCTCTCTTCAAAGCCACGGGATATTGAGCTCTGTCTCCACAGCTGAGTCTGCAACCTAACTATGACCACATTCCAGGTTCCCCCGGACTCACTGCTTGCCTCCTGCCTGCAGTGAGGCCTGCTCTGCACAAGGTGGCATCATACACAAAAATCACAGCTCCTACAGACATGTGACTGCCAATGGACAAACTGTCTTTGCGGAAGCCTCATGCTGCTGATGCTGTCCAGATTCTTCAGAGTGAAACTCAGCAACCTTCCTGTTGATCAAGCACATACGATCTTGGGGAATGATGAAGCGCTTCATATGTCGCCTTATGAGGTCACCAGAGAGAACCGAGAGAGCTATGTACAAGGATTTGTTTTGTTTTTTGACACAGTCTTATGCCATCACTCAGGCTGGAGTGCAGTGGCACGACCGTGGCTCACTGCAACCTCAACCTCCTGGGCTCAAGCCATCCTCCCACCTCAGCTGAAACTACAGGCAGTGAAACTACAGGCGGTGAAACTACAGGCAGTGCGACCACACCCAGCTAGTTTTCATATTTATCGTAGAGACAGACAGGGTCTTGCCATGATGCTCAGGCTGGCTTTAAACTCCTGGGCTCAAGCGATCACTGGCCTCGGCCTCCCAAAGTGCTGGGATTATAGGCGTGAGCCACCGCACCCAGCCTACAATGATTTTCTTCACAATATTTTTTTTTTAATCACGGTGAAAGTTTTACAGTATCTTGTATATGGGATGTTTTTGCATATTAGCTATTAAATAGTACAAGAGGCCGAGCACAGCCAGGGTGACAAGAGCGAGACTCCATCTGATAAATAAATAGTACAAGAGTATTTAAAACGCACACACAGAAAAAATACAGAAATGAAGTGCATCAAAACTTAACCTTTATTTTTGTGTAGAAGAACATCTCCATTAAGTGATTTTATTTCCTTTGTGTTTTTCTTTCCTTGCTGAATTTTCTGCATTAACAAGTATTACTTTTGTAACAAGAAGAAAAACTAAATATTTGAGAATAAAGTATTGCCTTGATTATGCTGGCTACTAACCGTGGTTAAATAGGTATTAATTACATGTTTTCTACTAGTGATTCCTTCCACTCTCTGGGCTATGTGAGGGTGCCTTCATCAGACTTGGAGAGAACTAGGTATAGTTTGGGAAAGTTAATTACTGCATTTGTTTTTAATGGCATTTAACTTTTATTTTTATTTTTAAGACAGGGTCTCACTCTGTCACCCAGACTGGAGTTCAGTGGCATGATCATGGTTCACTGCAGCCTTGACCTCCTGGACTCAAGAGATCCTCCTGCCTCAGCCTCCCGAATACCTGGGACCATGAGCATGTGCCACCATGCCTGGCTGATTTATTTTTTGTAGAGACAAGGTCTCACTATGTTGCTCAGGCTGGTCTTGAACTTCTGGATGCAAGCAATCCTCCTGCCTCAGCCTCCCAAAGCACTAGGATTACAGGTGTCAGCCACCACATCCAGCCTTAACTTATTAAAACTTCAAATAACAACCAAGAAAAGGGCATAAGATTTTATGTTCTTCAAAAATGGGGCATACTAGTTTTAAAAAGGCAAAGACATACTGCTTTAGGGTCAACTTTTTAAAAATGTGCTATGTAACAATTCAACTAGTGTCCAAGCCAGCTAGAGAATTTAAAGGACTTATTTATAGTCAGTTAAATCAGTGATGAAATAGGAATGGCCTTAAAACCAGAACGGGAGGAAACAACCTAATAGAATTCAGTGTTGGGTTTTATGGAACTCAGAATTACACATCACCCGAATTCTGAACACGTGGAGTTACGTGTGTTAGAAACTTCTTCCCGGAAATTCAGTGACCCTTCTGAATGTCTTTATAAGAAAATCAGCTTTTTGTGCTGCCCCCTCAACCCCACCCACAGAATTTCTTATGCTGTACAACACAGAACTTCTCCTGTTCTCACAAAGACTTCGTACAGAGAGATCTATTTCTGCTTGGTGTTAGCTAACATTTATCTGAAGCCATAGGAGAGTTGAAACGGTTGTTGGTTGGTTTTGTTTTCTAGGTTTATTTCTGCAAAATTTTCCTTGCACAGCTACAACCTTATATGTGGGAAGAGGAAGAGACACCATTTGCAGGGCTATTAGCTTCCCGTGCTCTCAGAAAAGAGTGAAGCAGAAAGAACCCAAAATAATCCACTATAACAGGTTGGCTTTTCTCATTTTATTCATGAACTATTTGAATTTAAACCACACAGGTCAAAATGACCAAAGAGTTTTTGTTTTTGTTTTTGAAGAGATTGTTCTTTTTAGGTTCAAGATACACAGGAAGAGCAATTTGTACTGATGTTGCTACTGGTTTAAAGAAAGGTCTCAGTTACCATCATCTTAATTGGTAAAATTTAACATTTCACACATAATAAGTTGCCAAAGGAACACTCAAACTGCAAAAACAAACCTCAGCTTCTTTCAAACAAAAAAGAAGAAACAATGTTTTGGCCCTGCTTCATCAAACCCTTAGACAAATACGTAAGTCTACAATTTATAATAGTGTCTAGTAATTCTTAGAATTCCATTAACATTACATATCAGACAATATAGTCTCTCTTTTATGGAAAAGTAAACAGTACCATTATTTGGCAACAGAAGTATATTACAATCAACAGCACATCCATCAAGGGGTGGGCCTGGTCCTACCCCTGGGCAGGGCTGTGAGGGGAGTAACATGCCACCAGCACTGTGGCCCGCTTGTCACTGGAAGCACAAGGAGGTCACGTTCTGATGGATTACATTCTTTTCCAAACAGGCAAAGGCTATCTGGGAGGGTTCGCTAGCACTCCTGGGAAGGGAGGGCCCCATGTTCTAGCTTTTCTTGTCCCCAGACTTTTTTGAAACAACCAGGGCCCAAGGGACAATTGACTGGCTGACTTGTTCCCACTCACAGCCCTCTTGCCACCCCAGCCAGATGGCATCGTTCTAAGGAAGGAGAGTCAGGGCCTGTTTGGGGTGGGTGGACCAGAGCTCATCTCCTCTGCTGGCAGGCCTTAGGTGACCTTCCAAGGCTGCGCCTGAACAAAGAAATCTCTCAACAGCTCCATGTTTGGGAATAAAGCCAGTTATGGACCACATGGACAGTGCCTCTAAGTGATTTGCAGGTTATTCATACAACTAAATAGATTCCAGGAAGCTTCCAGAAATCACAGCTTCCCATACTCCTGAAGTCAGGAGCTTTACCAGTTCGGGCCTCTCAAAAAAGGGGCTCCAGTTGCTGGTTGACAGCATTAGGATGCACGCAGCCTGTTCAAAGAAATGTTGAAAACCTAACACGTTCTGCAGATGTCTTTTCAGACCACAGGCCCTCAACCTTCCACCAGCGGTGTCACTCCCAAACACGATGCCTTGAGATCACCAGAAACCAGCTCTTTTTGTTACTGCAGTATTTCCAGGCTGCCAGGGGAGGCTGGACTCCTGGGGTTGCCCCCTCCTGAAATCATTTCTGAATGCCTCTCTCAGGGGTTTAGACATTGAGTTTCATGGAATCCTCCTTAGGTGGCCTAAGGGGCACTTCTGGTGGCCAAGTACAGAATGTCTGTGCCCCAGAAGCAGCCTGGACTCCTGATCCTTTTCTGGGAATGGAGAGAGGAGGAAGGCATCTTCCCCCTGGGGTCTGCATGCGACATGGGCATCCAGAAGCCTGTCCCAAAACAGCTTAACCCAGAAACCCTAAGCCATCCATCCACCCACCTGGCTGTGCAACAGTTGAAGACAGTGAAGATGCATCAGGAAATTTCATGGAAAACACAAACGCTAATTAGGGATAAACTGAATCAATCCAGATACAGAAGTAGAAAGGGTGACCTGGAAGTCAGAGAGTGGCCTCGCTAGTGGGATAGCTGCATCAGCCCCAGATCCCTAATGAATCCACTAGAACCCAAAGAAGCCTGCTTGGCACATGGATCTGATGAAAAACAGGCTCCCGATCCTTTCATCCTTCCTGGCACAAGTACCCTCTCAGATATGTGATCTGCAAAAATCCATTTTTAATGCAACACCAAGGTCTCATGCGAGGTCATAGCTACAGGATACTTTTCATTTGATCACACCACCACCCATTACACTGAAATTTATCATATTTCCTGCAGGAAAAAAAAAAATGACTCCTTTGATTTCTAACATATACAACTTGGATTTTTTTTTTAATACAAGAAATTTAGTTGAGTTGAACCCAAGTAATCTGATTAAGCATTTTCTACTCTTGGAATAGGTTTTAAATTTTTTTCTATAGTTTTATGCACTTAAATTAGATTCCTAAAATACTCTCATATACATACAGAAAAATAATCTTTCAATGACAAATCACATTTTACAATAACAAGTTAAATATTTTTGACTACAGAATCTGTGTTAGTTTATGCAACATTTAACAGCATAGCCTCTGACATACCGTATATACATTTAGTCATGGCCATTCCATAAACATACAGCAGAGATTTCATGATGAACATGAAATGAATACAACCTTTTCCCTTTATGTAGTGGGAGTTCGCATTTTTCTTAGCTGGAAACAGCACAGAATGTAGAAAACCGGAAACTGAGCTGATTATCATCCACAGGACATTTTTGTTGCAGTTTCTCATCTGTACACATGTATTTACACATAAGTTCACCACCTATATGTGTGAGGGTACAAAGCTGATGGAGCTAAGGCAATACAACATGGGGTGGGCAGGGGCCAACTCCCCTATCTATGCAGGGCCACCAAGGGATAAGAAGGGGCCATGGAGGGCACAGACTCCGGCTTGCGGGGCTACAGCAGATGAGATCTGAGGTTGATTTCACAGTTCAAAGATACTTGGGCTATTGGCCATGTATGCTTTAAATGCATGTCTAAAATTAAGTAGCATTAACATAGATCTTGCTAAAATATCTACTTTCTGTCACAGTGAATGTTTAGCAGATGCCATTTTAAGGATATTGATTTATAGAATGTACCTCAAATGTTCATTCATTAAAACTAATGCTGACACGCTATTAATGAAATGCCCCTGGAGAATCCTTGCAGAACTTCCTGCAGTCCGGAAGATTGCATGACGCATGAAAACAAAGCCATAATTTGTTATGTCATTCAAGGTGACTCAATCAAATTCAGGTGAGATGAGTTTGCAATTTCTGTCAACATTTTTACTTAGCAAATATAATCCCAGACAGAATCAGGAAACATAGTGAGGATTATTGCTCAATGTATATGGAGATGGGGACCTATTTGCAAAAAGCAAATGGAACTGCAAACATTTTGGAGCGTCCAGCCCAGGAAAAGTAAAAGCTTGTGAAAGAGAGCAACAACAGGAAGCCCAGCTTCATGGTCAGCTGCCTCCCGGGGCCATGGTCTTCTAGAACTTGAGGCTACTTACACAGAGGGATCTTTTCTCTCCTACCATCCCCATACATGGGATCCTAAGGGGAGAGTCTAGCTGGGAGGTCGCAGCCTCTCCGAAGCAGGTTCCTCCCATACACCTGCAGACCAGATCGTGTGGCCCAGCTGGGCAGGGAGGCACTGGCTCCGCAGACTCCCCTTCTCTCCAGGGAGTGAAGGCTGGAGGAGCAAGGGTCCAGCCACTGGGAAAGGAACACTGAGCACTTCTATGACCCTGCTTCTCTTTGAAGGCAGAAGGTTGGAAAAGGCTTGCTGTCCTCCCAGGAAAGGGGAGAAAAGCCCAAGGATGCCCAGGCCCCAGAGGAAGGGTTTTATTTCCAAGCAGTGAGCTCAATGGTAAAGGCTCACAGCTGCTTGAGGCCCTGTGGCCCACCCTGAACTGGGAGCCCAGAGCTCCTGCCACCACCGGCAACCCCCTCTCCAGCCTTGGGGTGCAGCTGTGAACTAGGGGCTCAGTTCCACATCCGCTAGCTAGTCCAGGCCATTTGTGCTTTTAGGAAATAAATGCAGACGTTTAGAAAAGTATATCCGCCCAGCTTGCCACAGCCTGCCGGGAGACCATTCAAAGTAAGAAGACCTAAGACAGAGCCCATTGGCTTCGGGAACCAGCGAGAACAGTGTGGTCAGGGCCCGCCTCCTGGGTGTGCCACCTGGCAGCCACAAGGGGCCATGCACTCAGAAGGGACCTGAGCTTGGCTTAATGCTCTCCTGTCACTGTCTAGAAGTGCTTCATCACCTGTAACAAGTGGCCTCGCATTTTCATTTTGCACCCTGTCCACAAACCATGCGACTAGTCCTGACCAAGGTGACAGGACTGTGGAGCAACGTGTTTCCCGTTTCCCTCTCCAAGCCACAGAGCCAAGCATCCCCTCAGGTGTGGGTAGGCACACACGCATGCGCACACACGCACGCACACACACACGCACACATGCACGCACACGCAAACATACACGCACACACATATGCACATACACGCAGACACATACATGCACAAACATGCACGCACACAAACGCACACATACGCACACATATGCATGTAGACACAAACACGCACGCGCACACACATACACGCATGCACGCAAACCCACACGCACACACACGTGCACACACACAAACACATACACGCACACACACACGCACAAACACGCGTGCACACACCACGCACTGAGCTGCTGCGTCCCACCAACGAAAATTCCCTTCCACCTAAAATTCCAGAAGTCAAAGTCTGCAAGTAGAGACTCTGTAATCCAATCACAGAAGAGCACACTGTAACTCCTAGAACGCTTGCTGGGGAGCAGGGCCTCCTCCAGGTCACCTGCCCTGCAGTCCACCCAGCCGACAGACACTAAAGCTGATGCAGAAAGGGTGGAAAGGCTGAGGACCTCCGTGCAGCCCCAGCTTCAGCGGCAGGGAAATCTCACTGGAGACCCCTGGCACGCTAGGCTCGAACCCTAGGCTCGCCGCGAGCTTCCTTCCCACCCATTCTTCGGTCTCTGCCAGGCCCACATTCCTAGCTCTGAGTCCGTGTTCCTGTCTTCCCCTGCACCCCACAGCATCAGCAACTCCTGCGATCTACACAAGAGCAATGCCTAGCAGCTGCGGTAGGTGGAGCCGGCACCTTGAAATCCGCCAGTGAAAACAGCGAGTTTCCTCCTCCTACAGGGAGAACCTCCACCCTCGCCGGTGACAGTGCACAGAACGGCAGCGGCTGCTGCTCACCCAGCGCTGCAAAGCCACCACACCCTTTCTTTGGTTCATGTCTGCCTGAGGCCCCCATTCTGTTTAGATACAGGAACGGCAGGAAATAAGAGATTTGAGTTAAAAAAGAGAAATGCAAAGGCGAAGAGAAGCGGAGTCGCACAGGAATGTTATTCTTTCAAAAGATAAAAGTATAAAACCAGAGCTTCTGGAAGAAAATACGCATTCTTACCACTGCCTAAAAAGAAACCTTAGTTTCTGGTTAATCCTTAGGAAATATCAGAGAAACGCTGATTTTTTTTTCAAGGCTGACCAAATAAGTCCACTTCTGAACACAGCTTTATTTGGTGGGCTTTGAATACTAAAATATTCATACTAGGCAGATGATAGTAACAATATAGGCTGGTATAGAAAATAGAACAGAATCCTATTAAAACACAACTCACAAAACACCCCTGACATCCAGTAAGGGGAAACTGACCCTGAAATCTGACAAGCACACATAGTGTCAGAAAAATTATTACGTGGGTGTAATCTGGTTCCCCCAGGGCCAGGGTAAAGAGGGTTCCTTTGAATGGAGGAACTGATTGAGGCTGCATGAACTAAAGAAGTTATTGGGAGGTGGATATGAACTCTTTTTTATAAGCGTTGGGTCTTATTTTAATGACTTAGTTTGCCATTAAAAGCAATGGCAAAAACCGCAATCACTTTTGCACCAACCTAATCCAATTAGGCTTGCTTGAATACACCAAGGCAGGCCCATCCGAGCTGCCGCCCAGCTTCTAGGAGGGTGGCCTGGACCAGGATGGGGACTCCCTAAATGAACAGTGCATTAAATACTAAGATGTTTCTGAGAGATCACAACCCAGAGATGGACTGTCTAGTGTGTTGGTGTCTGGGTTTTAATGCTCCCAAGACAGACAGCTGTTAGATGTCTTCTGTCTTTCACGTGGACTGTCTCCATGCCTATCAGGAATCGATTTTTTTTTCTGGCTCCTACAGATATAAGGTTATGTATCTTAGTTGATCCTGATGACGTGCAGACATATCCTGGATCTGATACAGTGCAGGGTGAGGAAACAAGAATTCTAGAACTTTCCTTTCCTCTAGCTCAAATAAACAACTGCATTCCAAGTACAAAGAAGCAGGATCCAGAGGAAGCTGTGGGGCACCATTAAGTTGACCAGCCAATTACTTCCTCTGTGTCAGGTCTAACCAGAAGAGGTCTGCATTAGCTCTTTTTTTGTTTGTTTTGAGAAGGACTCTCACTCTGTTACCCAGGCTGGAGTGCAGTGGCGTGATCTCGGCTCACTGCAACCTCCACCTCCCAGATTCGAGTGATTCTCCTGCCTCAGCCTCCTGAGTAGCTGGGATTACAGGTGCCTGCCACCCCCCCTGGCTAATTTTTGTATTTTTGGTAGAGACAAGGTTTCGCCATCTTGGCCAGGCTGGTCTCGAACTCCTGACCTCAGGTGATCCGCCTGCCTCGGCCCCCAAAAGTGTTGGGATTACAGGTGTGAGCCACCGCACCTGGCTGGTTTGCATTATTTCTCTGAAGAACCCCTCACAAAGCAACATTAATTGATCGTAACCATTCAAAATAGAATAAAAATATCCAAGGGCTCGAGGGAAACATTCACTCTAGAAGGCAGGCCCTGGGCTACTGCACATGAAGTACAAGCCACTGCAACAAGGAGAGCAGGGACTGAGCCACGTCTTCATGAGAAACCGGGCTGGCAGGCACATGGCAGTGGCAGGGGATGCAAACGGGCCTAAGACTGCTTCTCCTGGAATGGGCTGACCTGTGGGTCCCCCAGGAGGAAGTTGCAGGGAATGCATCCCTTGGCCCCCAGGATAGCTCTCATCAGGCTCCTCTTAAGCCTGTAAGGTCACTGGGCAGAAGAGCTGGAGGGAGCTGCCCCGTGAATGGCAGCTGTGGTTTCTTTGCACCCTCAGTCTTTCTGCTGCTTTACAATATCACCTCGTGAGTGCAGCCTGATGGACAAGGAAAGCCCACCTTCCTCTAGAAGGCGCCCAGGCAGGTAGGCAATTACACTGTAGTTAGGGGAAAAAAGAAAGAAAGAAAATGCCCCCATTTAATCAAGCATTGAACGTCCCTAAAAGGAACTGAGTGTCTACGTGCAGGAGGCTGCTAGATCAATGTCATGGGAATTCCTAAGCCCCCCTCACTACTGCAGGTTAGGGCTGTTCTAGAGAAGTACCTGCCACTTATACTTAACACAAGCCTGTTTCTGTCCCTGAGATCTGCCCCAGAACCTAGGCTGGCCTAACAATCCTCATCTGAGCTCAGCCTTCCCAGAAATGGATTCATCTTCTGTGTCATTTGAAGAAATGAACTGAAAACATAGAGAAACATAAGGATTTGGTCTCACTGGTCCACTCCAGGCAAAAGGAGGAGAATGAACATTCTAATGATATACTAAGCAGCCCCTGGGCCATCCCCGGAAGTAAGGGGAAGTCTCTAGCAGGAATTTCAGCACCCCACGGTGCGAAGAGAAGGAGGTGTTAGTTTTCCCTAATGCCTCTTATGGTGCCTCAGACTGTACTGTCTGAGGGCTTCATCATGCCACTGGTTTTCGGGGCTACCGGTTATGCTTCTGCCTGGTGTGAGATAAAGCTCTTTTATCTAAAAGCAAAACAAAGCCATCCAGGTGCCTTTGTTTTCATCTCACTTTCTGGCATGGGATGCTCTAAACTTGTAAACAAGCGTATCTGGACCAAGCAGACCCATTGCTAATTGTGCACTCACCTCAAGCCCGAAATGACTCTGTTATATCCAAAGCACACCAGGTATTCATGTAAAAGTGCTAGTGTCTGCTATAAAGCACATCACTGACCGTGAAAAGGAAGGGAGAATTTAGAAATCAAATCAAATCAAATCACACTTTCTGTTTCCAATGGAAATGCTTAAAGTTGTTACACATACAAAACATATTTTCTTCTTATCAATCAAAAAGGCCCAATCAATTAGAAAAAAACGACTTGGAGTAGAGATAGAGAAGTCATTTTCTGCTTATACAAGGTACTGGCCTACTCTAAAATATACTCCAAGAGCTTCACCTTTTCAATAAAGCCAGAAGTGCCTTGTCCATTTCTCCCTTCATCTTCAGCCCCATCAGATTCTAGAACATCCTCGTTCTTTGTGGTCAGTGGCTTTACACTTGTCCTAGCCAGTTCCTGGAGAGACAGCCGGCCTGCTCAGCCTTGGAAGGCAGACCTGCAAGTGTCCTTCCCTGCTGGTGCTAGCACCTAATCCCTCTGCCACCCCGGAATACTCCCCTGGAGGACACCTGGGCTTTGGTACCAGGTCACCGAGATAAGACTTAATGTGGGTGGTCAATTTACTCACATTCTGATGGGATTTTTTTTTCCCAGTTAAATTCAGGGCTACCCTACCAGATGAAATCAGTTAGTTTCATATACTTAGGTCATACTTTAGGTTGTTAAAAAAAAAAAAAAGCAAAGAAAAACATGCCTCCTCTTACATGAATGTTCTTTGGGAGCAGAGCTCTTTCCTCTGCTATCAGAGGACAGGGACATATTATCCAAACAAACAAGGAAGTCTGGCTCTAGTTTCTCAAGCATCCCTGGTGACCTGCACCTAGAAAGTCCCTCTTTCCAGATTAGTTCAGACCTGAATCCGAATGAGCCACATCTTCAGGCTCTCATGGTCACAGCAAACCTGGTTCCAGGAGATGATGCTGTCCATCCACCTGCCAGGATGATGCCAGCAGCCAGACAGCCTTGCCCCAGAGGGACCAGGATGCGGACTCTCCCTTCTAGAGAACTGCTCTATGAAGAAGGCTCAGCCCAAGAGGTCCCAGGGTAGTTCAGTTCTCGGGGATGACTGAGGGTTATAGCATAACCCTATGACCAGGACAGCCCCTTCTTAGGCGAAAGGAGATCAGAGTGTGCAGGAGGAGCTAGCAGTGTGTATCAGAACAGAGGAATGCTTGCAGGGGTGTCTAAAAGGCTGGGATCAGGATGTCAGGATGCAGTGGCCTAGAGAACTCCTATATTTAGAAAACAAAGAGCTAGGAGACAGACTCTTTGTTGGCAAGGAGCATTTAATTTCTATGAAATATAGCCCAGATAGTCAAGAAGGTAGAGGTGAAGGAACAGAGAGGCCCGAGGGTTTGAGACTCCATGCATCACCCATGTTCCTCAATCACCGTGACACAACTCATGAATCACAGCTGGGTCCGAGGGCCAGCCTGACTCCTCCATACAGACGATCCGTTACATTACAAATTACACCAGTAAATACAAGGACACTAATCCAGAACTTGCTACACAGCAGGAGCATCTCAAGGATGCTCAACAGAGTCACTTGAGGAAAAAGAGTCACATATTGCTTTCTCATGCTACATTAATTCCAATAATAGGACACTATGAGTGGGTGACCTGGGACCTAAAACGATTGTTTGTCATTGTGCATACCATACGCTACCTACATGAACAATGATGTCCAACATTGACACGCAAATAAAGTCAATGAAGAAAAGACAGGACAGAAAACAAAAAGAGATTGGAATGGTGACCCACACTACCCCATTTACACATTGAATACTTTCTTTTCTACCATGGTAGCATGTCTTTCATAAATACACTGAACAAATGGTATTGGTTATAGAAATAGGAAAGCATGAGTTGCATGTCTATTTATAGATTTAATTTAAAAGTTTCTTAACAACATCAAAAAATATAAACTTAAAGTATTTTAACCATGTTTTCTGCTGGGAAATGGTAAACAAATGCATGCCTGAAGTTAAACTTGGTCTCTAACATGTTCAGTTGAAAGTTTCTAACTACAGGGTATATTTGCTTGTTTCAAAAAATACTTATGTCTGTTGTTCTTGATACAAAATTCTACACTATCTTCAATAAATAAATAATAAAGTATTTCTTAAAAGTATGAAATGTAAACTTTGTTGTCCTTTCCAACACACACTTTAAAAAAAATTGCTTGAAGTATGACCGGGCTCTCATGGGAAATTATAACACTACACATTCAGTTCCCAGCAAAGGGGGTACTGTGCCACAAAGCTGATGCTATCATTTAGAAAGCACTTTTATAACCCTAATTAAAGTCTAAGGACCTACAATCAAAGAGAACACCATCTAGTACAGGAAAGCTAGACTCCAGTACCAACAGAACATGCAAAGGACATTTCATGACCACAACAAACTGGGATTATGAGAATATTAACATGCGAACAAAACACGGCCCCCACTTTTCATTAGCAAATCAAGTTACTATCTAACTAACCAGACGATCTCCTGGCATTTAAGGGAAAAAAAAATTAAAGAACTCAAACCAAACAGCTTGGCACATAGTCATACAGTCCTGACTCTTGCAACAAGCACATTACGTGAGGTTGGGGTGGTGGAGGGTGGAAAAGTGTCTTAGGTCTTTGCCGCAGGATGTGCGGGGCTTGCATCCTCCTAGGGTCTTTCACCCACCACAGAATGGACTGCCTTCATTTTCTTTCCCAACCTCCAGCTTGATAGTTTTCCTTTTCACGCCTTGGGGATCTAGGACGTGGCTTTTTGGGGAACGTACCAAAGAGAGCTGTTGAAATGTCCTACGACAATCAGGATTCAGCACATTCAAGCACAGAACAGGTCACCAGCAACTACTGCTGCCATGAAGTATCACAGGGCCTCTGAGCCAAAAGAGATTTTTCCAACATGGCTGCCGACCGAGACCCAATGACCCAACATTGTAAAGTTGCCTTTCCAGTGACCTGCAGTGATCTGACCCAGCAGAGGGGTGACTTTCTAGATAATGACTTTCTGTGACCATATTCCAAGCATGCTGGGAATCAGAACTGAATCCAAGCAACAATACGCCGGTGTGTTTTCATTGACATATAATACAAGGCCTACAGGGGGAAGGAACGGCTATAACGGCACACATGCTGGAACCTTCCATAGACCACCTCTTCAAAGAGCTAAGCCAGGGCCTGATCAGACCGTCTCACTGAGTGATCAGCTCCAGGCAGCATTTCCCTGCAGGAGAGATGGGATTCTGAAGCAATGACAGGACCATCATAATTGTTTCTAAACGCACACCAAGGACTGGGCATTGTAGGCCAAGAAGTCTCCTTGGGGACTGGTGGATGTAAGAAATAGGAGGGTTACATGAGTTCTCCAAAAATATAGACATTGCATTTATAGATCTATTTTATAGTAACCAGACCCATCCCTCAAGCCCGGGAAGGGGCTAGACTCCCAGCTGCACCCTGTTGAGGGCTATGGGATTTCAGCGACCCTAGAAGCCATAATGAGACCTGTAGTGAGGACAAGGGAAAACACAGCTTTGTTTCATGAAACAGGAAACTGTTTCGGGGCAGGGAGGATTGTCGAGAATGATTCCTAGGAGCTTTGAGGGGCCTGTCTTTGCCGTCCCATATCCCTGTGACTGAATACCAAACGGTGGTTTCTTAGAAAAGAAATACAATTTCCAGACAGCATGTGTGGCCATGGGCTGGGACCCTGCTGAGCACACCCTGAGCCCGCTGCCTATGGCTCATCAAACAACTGCAGGTCCAAGCGGACCACAATCTCTCCCGTGGGGACTTCGTGCAGCAGAAGACACTTCGTAACTGGACCTTTGGAGCCCTGGTCTTTCTTGATGTCCGCCACACGGATCTCCGTCCGACCCAAAAAATCTGAAAAGAGAACAAACAGACCCTGCTAAGAGGGACCATTCCCTCTCTTCGAGGCAAACGTCTGGCATATTGGGGACCCCCGATGAACTGTTATGCTCCCCCTTCTTCTCTGGACTCTGATGTAAACCAACACTGGGATTTCCAACTCACTCCCCAGCAGAGTTGCCAATGTGTCATGGTATTTCATTATTTAAATAAAGAAAACCCAACCCCAATATTTATCTCTCAGAATTAGAGGGTGGTCGGGCACAGTGGCTCACGTCTGTAATCCCAGCACTTTGGGAGGCCGAGGCAGGAGGATCACTTGAGTCCAGGAGTTTGACACCAGCCTGGGCAATAGAGTGAGACCCTGTCTCTACAAAAAATTTTTTAAAATTAGCCTAGTGCGGTGGTTCACGCCTCTCATCCCAGCTACTTAGGAGGCTGAGGCAGGAGGATTGCTTGAGCCTGGGAGGTGGAGGCTGCAGTGAGCTATGATTGCACCACTGTGCTACAGCCTGAGTGACAGAGCGAGACCCTGTCTCAAGAAAAAAAAAAATGTAAAAAATAAAAATAAAAAGAAAAAAGAATTAGAAGTTGACAGTACACATAGTGTCCAGTTAAGAGTCCAGACTTGGGAGCCAAACTGTTCCAGTCACACTCAAACATTTAACCAGCTACCACAACGAGTACCTAACTCACAATGAGATAATTCACATAAAAAGTACTAAAAGATGAAGGCCATATGGAGCCATTTAAACCTTGTACAGATAATGCTAGCATTCAACCCTCACTCCTTTGGTTATAATTGAGACCATAATCTTTTAACTTTCTCTGTGATCTTTTTATTTTTGGAGACAGGGTCTTGCTCTATTGCCCAGGCTAGAGTGTTGTGGCACCATCATGGCTCACTGCAGCCTCGACCTCCCAGGCTCAAGCAATCCTCCTGCCTCAGCCTCCCGAGTAGCTGGAACTACAGGTGCATGCCACCATGCCTGGCTAAGTTTTGTATTTTTTGTAGAGACAAGGTCCCATTATGTTGCCCAGGCTGGTCTTGGACTCCTGGGCTTAAGCAATCCTCCTGCCTCAGCCTCCCAAAGTGTTGGGATTCCAGGCCTGCAGCACCATGCCCACCGGTGATTTTTACTGGGTTGAGAGAGAGACAGGTAGTTTCTTGGAATCACTGGGCCGAGACTATTCTTTTCCAGGCCCAAGCAGAAACAGAAGGCTGGCTGAAGAAATGATTCATCCAACATGACTGCATCCCTTTGCCTACTTAATAACTGCCACAGAAATGCCACCCAAAGGGACCTGGCCGATTCTGCAGCTCCTATTGTGGGGTAATATCCTTGTTCCATTGGCCAGTTTCATCCATTGCCAGCACGGCTTTTTGCCAAGGACTGAAGAACTATGCTGAGGCTCTTAAACATACCCCTCTCCACAGTCACCTGCTTTGGAAAGTAGAAGATGGATGTGTTTGCCTAGGGCAGCTGGCACAATTCTAGACCAAGCATGCTCTGTCCACATGCAATGAGACGCCTCCAGAAGGCTCCTCCAGGGGAGATGGAGCCTCGTCTTGTGCCAGCCAGCCTCATCTCTCGGGAGGGAAACCCAAGGAATCCTGGCACCAAGTTCCCAGGTAAGAAAACATTAACCCACGCAAACGAGTGCCAGGGAAGGGAGAATAACCACGGGGCCGCGTTCCGCTCACCATCTGGTGAGAACTGGTCCCTCTCGAACACAGTGATGCAGAGGACTTCCTGCTCCAGGTCTCGGATGAAGAACTGGCAGTTGGAATTCCACTTGGGGTTCAGAGTGTCCTGGATCGTCTTGGTGATGTGGCACTGGGAACCCATGGTCACCTCACAGTACGGGTTGCTCTTTCCTGGAGGGAACAAAAGCCTTCGCCAGGTGGAACTCACACCTCATTTTGATCTCCACTCTTTTTTTTTTTTTTTAGATGGATTCTTGCTCTGTCGCCCAGGCTGGAGTGCAGTGGTATGATCTCAGCTCATTGCAACCTCCACCTCCTGAGCTCAAGTGATTCTCCTGCCTCAGCCTCCTGAATGAATAGCTGGTATTACAGGTGGCTGCCACCACGCCTGGCTAATTTTTTATATTTTTAGTAGAGATGGGGTTTCACCATGTTGGCCAGGCTGGTCTCAAACTCCTGACCTCAGGTGATCCGCCTGCTTTGGCCTCCCAAAGTACTGGGATTACAGGTGTGAGCCACCGTGCCCAGCTGCTCCCCACTCTTAAAACTACTATGCTTAATAAGTGTCATTCGGTGGAGAATCCGGGTGAAAACTCCCAGAAGTCAGCTTCATCCTTAAACTAAAAACAAATAATTAATTGAGTGGGCTTTGAAACTAGGCCCTTCCTGTCTCCTTACTTTGGCCTGATTTTGTGTCACATCCACTCTGAATGCAGCCACTCAGATCCCTCGGAGAAGCAGAATGGTAGAAAGGATGGAAAAAAAACAGAAAACCTCCAGGTTTTTAACAAGTGCTAGTTAAACCAATTCTGGAAGGAGACTGGGGAGTATGGAAATAGCACATTTGATTTAGAGCCGGGTGGGGGTGTGGGGAACCCGGACCCTACTTCCAACCCTAAAGCAGGAGCGGGCCGGGGTGGGGGATGGCTCAGAGCCTTACCATGTGACCGACAGGGTTTCAACTCAATGCCTTCAACCACGTTCACCATCAACCTTCCAATGCCTGTTGCCCTTTGAGAACGGACTATGATGGCAAGAAAAACACAAAATGCTTCATTTGAACATGCCACACCTTTCCCATCTCTGTGAGCCTCACAATACATTTCATGTACCTCTCCCGACTCAAAAGTAATTCTCCCCTCCTCTCCTTAAACACTTGCTTCCTTGCTCCTGGAATTTGCCCTCCATCCCCATCTGCATCCCACCCCAAGCTCACTTCCATCTCATTTCATGCCCCTCCTCTAGGTCCAGGGGACTCTTCTATTCTGAGGATTTTCAGCCCAGCCAAATGGCCCTCCCTCCTGCCCAGCTATGCAGGACACCCCACAGGGCCATGCATTACCCAGGTACGCTTTCTCGCGCTTCTTTTTCTCAGTCTCTATGTAGAGTTCAGAAGCAGCTTTGATTTTCTGCACCCAGGCAGTCCTTGGACAGAAAAAGACAGAAAATTGCCAAACAGAAACTCAGGAAAAAGGCTTCAGGTCTGTTCAAACACTGTTGCCAGGACTCTGTTTCTTTGTTCATTTGATTTTAACAACAAAGGCTCGGGAAAGAGAATCTGATTTTATGTCACGTGATGCTAATACTTATTCCTGCCATCAATAAGAAAGGCATGAGGGCCATTTCTATGGATGTCCTAAAGACCTGCAATGATGTCCCCAGGGAAGAAAATCTGTGATAGATGCTGTCTTGGAGGCAACATCGGGACACGACTCCTCTTCCTTCCTTACCGAAGAGCAGCACATATTTGCCTAATCCAACAAAGCCAGAAGGATCTCGCTTATGAAATCACGCAAAGAAAGAACAAAAACCACTTCCCAGATTGGGAACCACTTCACATGAAAGAGCAAAACGCCCTGGGGGAAGGCATTTGTGGCCGCGGTTTTCTCCTTCATTTTTTCTGAGAACCATATGCACAAAAGCTTTAGCCAATTTTCTTGCTTGGTGTAAATGCTCTTTGGAATGATGCTGGCCTTGTGTCAATTTCACCCTTCAGAAAATGATCTGTTTCATTTGGCTCCAGGGCAGTGCCTTGAAGACAGATTGAAGCAAAATACCCACAGCCCTAGTTTCCAGAATGCCCATTTAAGTGAGCCAAGGTGCGGAGAGGTTTGGGTTTGGGTGGTCCTGTTAACCCCAAAATTGCTTTCCTATGGGTTTCTGCCAACTGGGAAGCCAGGCGAAACTTGAGATGCTCCGTTTACCTCAAAGAATGCGAAACATTTCTTAAAAAAAACAAAACAAACAAACAAAAAAAACTGCCAGGTGCAGTGGCTCACCCCTGGTAATCCCAGCATTCTGGCATTCTGGGAGGCCAAGGCGGATGGATCCCTTGAGCCCAGGAGTTTAAGACCAGCCTGGGCAACATGGCAAGACCCCATCTCTACAAAAAAATATAAAAAATTAGCCAGGCTTGATATTGATAGCACATGCCTGTAGTTCCAGCTACCTGGGAGGCTAGGGTGGGAGGATTACCTGAGCCCAGGAGGTCAAGGCTGCAGTGAGCTGTGACTGCACCACTGCACTCCAGCCTGGGTGACAGAGTGAGACTCTGCCTTAAAAAAAAAATAAAAATAAATAATAAAATAAAAAAAAACCCTCAAGCAAAATTAGTTTGAATCCATGTTATTTTGGAAAGTGCATGCCATGTGACAGATTTTTTGAGAGGCTGTAGAAAAAAGTAATAGCCCCATCCCCACCCCCAGCCAGGGGTGATGGCATTGCCACTTGGGAAACATTGGCAATTGCTGATTAATTACCCACCCCTTGTGTGTCCTAGAGCCGTGGAGCCCTGGGGCCCATGCTGGGGAGGTGGCAGGTCTTACCTTTCATTTATGCTTTCTGCTCGGAGAGTATAGACGCGGTCAATGTGGGAGATGTGGAAGATGGGCTCGTCTCCAGAAGGGTCGGTGGGTAATTTTACTAGAACCTCATTTAGGAAAATAGGCTGGAAAGTAACGCACAGGCATTACAAAGCGAGGCTGGGGGTCTGTGTGCTCCGGTAAACCGTGAGTGTGTGAGCACGCTTATGCCAATGTGTTCTAGTAAACGAGACAGCAAGTCAGCACGTGTGTGCACACTCGTGCATGTGTTTCAGTAACCTAGACTGAGCATGTGTGTGTGTTTGTAGGTGTGTTCCAGTAAACCAGACTAAGGGCTTGTGTGTTTTCCAGTAAAGAATCCCAGAATAATAATTTTGGGTTAGTATCAACTTTTACATATTACAAATTATAAATATGATAAATATGGGTTCCCCCGCCCACGATTTTGCAGGTATGTTTTAAGTCCTTCGGAATAAGATCTGGCTGGTGTCGCTTTTCCTGGTATATTCTAAACAGCAGTCTTCATCCACTTTACATCAAGCAATTCCCTCCAAAGATTTTCACATGAAGTTTCTAGTAACTATATAACTACATAGCTCTTTTCTTCCCATAATAAAGCTAACTGCCGCTTCAGAGAAAATTCTTCTGTAAAAACACCCCCATGCAGACAAATTTAGAAAAACAATGTCCTGTGACACGAAGACACACAAACACAGCCATGCACGTATAAGCAGTCCATATAAACAGCTGAGGGAAATTCTCCACTCATCAACTTTTGAGAGAGACTTTGGTAGAAAGGAGAGGGCTCAGATGTTTCAAGCTACCCTGGAGAAGTCTGGCAGGGGACTTAGGACTGTTTGGAGGCGATGGTGGGCCCTGGGTGCTGTTTTGCGCCTCTTCTCCCGAGCTTTTTCACACCCGCCTCATCTGTACCCTAGACTTCACTCCTACAGGCTAAGGCATGCCTTTATCACGTCCCAGGGGACCCCAGCAGCCATTTGGCAGCCAATATATGTTCCACCGATAGCACTGAGTGTCACTGAAACTGCGTGGGATATGGATCGTCCTCCACTCCGGACACCCTAAATCGCAGTTCGACTCCTGGCCTTCTCCTGCACACCACAGCCCCTGACCCTGCTAAAACTCTACCTCCTTTTTGGAAACTTCTTCCTCCCCAAACACATCAACCCTGATAATGCAAAATCTAGAATCCAACTTACTGTTTTATACATTTTATACTGCAGGTTTGATTTGGGGCTGAAGACCTTGTCGGTGCCAGAAGACCCCAAGGGCTTCGTGATCTGAGTCAGCAGGAGGAAGTCGTTGAAAAGGAAGCCATACAGCTCCTTGTTGCTCTTGGCCTTGTAGAGCTTCCCACTGTGCAGAAATTTGCGCGGCCCCAAGCAATTGGTCACTGAATTGAACACAAGTTGCTGAGAAAGGAAAACAAAACCCAAAGTGTAGCATTTTTGTTTCTCCGCATCTGAAAGCATGGGCTCCATCAGAATCAGAGGCCAGGCCCCAGCAGACTCGGATCTCAGGCAAAAGTCAAGGATAGCTTTGAAGACTTTGGAGCCAAGAGATCAAAGTCAGACAAAGGCACAGTTCAGGGGATTCCAAGTATCAAGAAGAGTCTCAATGGTAATTTCTAAGGCTTCTCCTCTAGGGGCATGCCAGTGTCTTACAGTGCAATTGGTGTGTTTTTCCTTTTCTTTTTTTTTTTTTTTTTTTTTTGAGATAGAGTCTCACTGTGTTGCCCAGGCTGGAGTGCAGTGGTGTGATCATAGTTCAGGCAGCCTTGACCTCCCAGGTTCAAGCAATTCTCCCATCTCAGCCCCCCAACACATGCGAAAAAAAATTTTGTAGAGACGGGGTCTCACTACTTTGCCCAGGCTGGTCTTGAACTCCTGACTTCAAGCGATCTTTCCACCTCAGGCTCCCAAAATACTGGAATTACAGGTATGAGTCACTGGGCTTGGCCATTTCTCTTTTTTATTTACTGGGGAAACGAGGCAGGGGCTGCTCGAGTCCCTTGTCTTCAGGATCAAGTTAACGTTCCTTTGCATGATACACAGGCCTTCCTCGGCTGGGCCTCAGCCTGCCCTGCAGCCCCATGGCCCATCATTCCTCTACAGTCCTTACCAATGCCCTGCTCGGAATCTCAGAATGGTCCTCCACTCCTAATGCCCTGCCTCGATTTTTTTTTTTTTTGAGACAGGTCTTGCTCTGTTGCCCACGTTGGAGTGTAGTGGTGCAATCATGGCTCACTGCAGCCTCAAACTCCTGGGCTCAAGCGATCCTCCTGCCTCAGCCTCCCAAGTAGCTGATTCTACAGGTGCATGCCACCACACCTGGTTAATTTTCTAAACATTTTTTGTAGAGACAAGGTCTCACTGTGTTGCCCAGGCTGGTCTTGAACTTCTGGCCTCAAGGGATCCTCCCACCTTGTTCTCTCAAAGTGCTGGGATTACAGGCCTGAGACACAGTGCTTGGCCTTCCTCCAATGCTTCATCCTGCAACACGCAGTCAAGCATCACCTCCAGGGCCCCTGAGAGTCCCCCGTACAACTGTCCCTTGCTCCCGTCACATGTCGCCACAGCACTTGGCACCTAGCTCTGCCTCCTTATCCCTCACATCTTGTTATAAATGTTGGTTTAACCCCCAGCTTCCTCCTGGACCATAAGCTGCTCGGGAGTGGGGGTCACATCTTATTTGTTTTTATGTCCCAGGGTTTAGTACTGAGCCGTGGCACATGGGCGGATACTCACTAAGTGCTTATTGAATGAATGGATGATGAGCGAATAAATGAGCCACCCACTGACTGCAGAGCAACACAAAATCCCAAAATGGGAGCCCACAGCTGTCCTCTCGGCTTCCACGGGGCTGCTTCCACAACTTTGCTCATCCCACACCAACACTGAAGGTGGACAGGAGGTGGGGCCGTGGAGGAACCAGTCATGGTGACTCCCTCAGGCGGTGACTGCCTTTGTAGCTTATGAGAGGGAAGAAACCACACGGGGAGTGGATGAGGGAGACACATTCTCGCTGGGCATTTTGGGAAACCCTAGTGAATGGTGTACATGTGTGCATATATGCATGTGTGTATGTGTGTACATGCACAAGCACATGTGTATACAGAAACAGAGAGAAAAAATGGGCAAAAAGAATGAATGAGACCAAAGGAAAGGTTAAGAGAAAAGAAGAAAATTAAAGGCCAAATGAGAGGTTTCTGGCCAGGTGTGGTGGCTCACGCCTGTAATCCCGGCACTTTGGGAGGTTGAGGCAGGCAGATCGCTTGAGCTCAGGAGTTTGAGACCAGCCTGGGCAACATGGTGAGTCCTTGTTTCTACAAAAAAATAGAAACATTAGCTGGGCATGGTGGCCAATGCCTGTAGTCCCAGCTACTTGGAAAGCTGAGGTGGGAGAATCACTTGAGGAGGTTGAGGCTGCAGTGAGCTGAGTTTGTGCCACTGCACTCCAGCCTGGGCAACAGAGTGAGACCCTGACTAAACACACACACACACACACACAGAGAGAGAGAGAGAGAGAGAGACTTCTGTTTCTGGAAGTAGAGTGGACTAGATACTCGGAATGACTCACCCAACAAAAAATTTAAAGAAACAGAAAAATGCAAACATCCACTTTATAACTCCAAGAAAACTGGCACACACACAAAAAAAGTAGAAACAAAGTAAGAAATTTGCAGAGGCTGAAAACAGAATGAAAATAGGAACCTTGGAAGATCACCGAGAGCCAATGCCACTATAGCTTTGAGGGTCTTTCTTGAATCCGCTGACGCTGACCTTGCATTTTACTCACTACATAGGGTGCAGAAACAGGTGCATCCAGAGCCAACGTGAGCGGTCTAATAGGAGACCTTCACAAAAAGATGAACCCAGAGGAGGAGTGACAGGTAAACTCCAGCTCAGAGGGGATGAGCAATAAAACATTTCTGTTTTTGACCTTGGTGTAATGAAGGAAAATGTGCCCTGAGAATGTGTGGTTTATCAGGTAGCTCTCACGCAAGTTTACAACCACGGTTCACACAAGGGGCGTGATGCCCAAACCCCTCTAAACACAGTTTTGGATAATCACAATAACAGTCCTCCCAGAAGGAATACAACTTCAGACAATAAAGATGCCCGCAGGTGGGCCAGGTGCGGTGGCTCATGCCTGTAATCCCAGCACTTTGGGAGGCTGTGGGTGGATCTTCTGAGGCCAAGAGTTCAAGACCAGCCTGGCCAACATGGTGAAACCCCGTCTCTCCTAAAAATATAAAAATTAGCCAGGCATGGTGGTGTGCACCTGCAATCCCAGCTACTTTTGAGGCTGAGGCAGGAGAATTGCTTGAACCCGGGAGGCAGAGGTTGCAGGGAGCTGAGATCACACCACTGCACTCCACCCTGGGTGACAGAGCGAGACCCATCTCAAAAAAAAAAAAAAAAAAAAAAAGATGCCACAGGTAAAGTTCCAAGGAACATTTAGTTCACAGTCAAAAATCATAATATGAGAAACAAGGTAAGTTTAGCAAGGGCTGGCAGAAACAACAGACAAAACAATAAGACCCATAACTTCAGGTTATGGGTTCTATATCTATATCTATATCTATATCTACATCTATATGTTTGTTGTTTTGAGACAAGGTCTGCTCTGTTGCCCAGGCTGGAGTATAGTAGCATGATCATAGCTCACTGCAGCCTTGAACTCCTGGGCTCAAGCAATCCTCCCACCTCAAGTGTGAACCACCACACCCAGCTAATTTACTTTTTATTTTTTTGTATAGGCAAGGTCTCACTCTGTTTCCCAGGTTGATCTTGAACGCAAACTAGCCTCCTGCCTCCACTTCCCAAAGCACTGGGATTACAGGCGTGAGTCACTTCACCTGGCCAGGAATATCTGTGTTTAAAATGTGTTAAGAAATAAATAAGAAGGATTAACATTTGAGCAAAAAAACAAGATACGAGAAAGAAACCAGCATAGCTGGGCGTGGTGGCATGCACCCGTGGTCCCAGCTACTTGGGATGCTGAAGTGAGAGGATCACTTGAGCTCAGGAGGTCCAGGCTGCACTGAGCTGGGACTGTGCCACTGCATTCCAGCAGCCTGGGTGACAGAGCAAGATTCTGTTGAAAGAAAAAAAAAAAAGAAAAAAGAAGAGAAGAGAAGAGAGGGAGGGAGGAAGGAAGGAGGGAAAGAAGGAAGGAAGGAAGGAAGGAAGGAAGGAAGGAAGGAAGGAAGGAAGGAAGGAAGGAAGGAGAAAGAAAGAGAGAGAGAAGGAAAGAAAGAAAAAAAGAAAAAGGAGAGGAAGGAAGGAAGCAGAAAGAAAGACAAAGACGGAAGGAAGGAAGGAAGGAAGGAAGGAAGGAAGGAAGGAAGGAAGGAAAGAAAGAAAGAAAGAAAGAAAGAAAGAAAGAAAGAAAGAAAGAGAAAGAAAGAAGGAAAGAAAGAAAGGAAAGAAAAAGGGAGAAAGAGAGAGAGAGAAAGAAATCAGCAGACAGGACAAAATAAATAGAACTTCTGGCAATGGGAAATGATACAATTTAAATTAAAAACTCAGTGGATGGCCAGGCGCGGTGGCTCATGCCTGTAATCCCAGCACTTTGGGAGGCGAGGTGGGCAGATCACCTGAGGCCAGGAGTTCAAGACCAGCCTGGCCAACACGGGAAACCCCATCTCTACTAAAAATACAAAAATTAGCCAGGTGTAGTGGCGTGTACCTGTAGTCCCAGCTACTCAGGAGGCTGAGGCAGGAGAATCGCTGGAACCTAGGAGGCAGAGGTTGCAGTGAGCTAAGATGGTGCCACTGCACTCCAACCTGGGCAACAGAGTGAGACTCCATCTCAAATAAATAAACAAATAAATACTCAGTGGGTGGATGAAACAGCAGATGAGAAGCAGCTGGATGGAAATGAGGATGCTATCGGCTGGGGAGGAGAATGGTTCATGCTTTTCTTTGTCCTCCTCCAGGCTGGTGGCCGAGGCTCTGCCAGGGGAGACCAGGGCCCAGCCCAAGGGTGGCTACCTCAGACAGGCCTTCACACTGCACGTGGGCCTGGATCCACTCCAGCCGGTCAGAGTTCTCCTTCTCCCGCACCCCTTCGTTCACCTGGGAACAGAGCTCTTCCGCCTTCTCCAGGGCGTGCTTCAAGTGGCTGTGGTCCGGGTGGTTTTCAGGGGTGTTTTCCAGGATCTACACAGGAGAATAAAAACAATCACCTCCTTTTAGGCAATGTGGGTAGGCCTGTGATCCAGGGTCCTGCAGGACCAGGCCCAGCGGGGCAGGGCACCATCCTTTCAAGAATGGTGCCCACTTGAGCAACCGCAGCTCTGAGCACCCACATGGCAATCACATAGTAGATGACGGCCACTCCTTGATGGCTCCAGTGGGTGGCATTGCGGGGGCGTCGCCTCTTCATGAGCCCAGTGGGGGCTAAGCCCCCACCAGGAAGCAGTGAATGGTCCCATCCTTGAGGTATCAGTCCAGCCCCACACCCTGAATATCCAGGGCAAGCTGTGTGATCTGTCCTGCAAAATGCTAACATCGCAGGGTGGACCCTGAGCCACACGTGCAGACTCACAGGATCACAGCGTGTCCATATAACCATGGGGCCCTTAGAGTTTCTCTTTGAAAATATTCACCCTTGACCAGGCGCGGTGGCTCATGCCTGTAATCCCAGCACTTTGGGAGGCCAAGGTGGGCAGATCACAAGGTCAAGAGATCGAGACCAACCTGGCCAACATGGTGAAACCCCGTCTCTACTAAAAATACAAAAATTAGCTGGGCGTGGTGGCGCATGCCTGTCATCCCAGCTACTTGGGAGGCTGAGGCAGGAGAATCACTTGAACCCAGGAGGCAGAGGTTGTAGTGAGCCAAGATTGTACCACTGCACTCCAGCCCGGCGACAGAGAGAGGCTCCATCTCAAAAAAAAAAAGAAAGAAAGAAAAAGAAAATATTCACCCTGTTTCACAGAGAAATAAACTGAGTCCCTGAGACCAGGAGCAGAGCCCAGGCATCCCAGCCCCAGTTCCGTGCTGTTTTCCCACTTGTCCACTCACTTGGGGAACTTACAATGCAATTCTGGCGTTTGATGTGCAGTGTTCTATCAACCCACTGATGAGGGTCTAAGAGCCAACAGGTGCTCTTGGAGGGCAGGGCAGGGACAGCGCAGTCTATACTTAGCATGCAGCCTGGGGCATAAGAGGAGCGGTGGCTGCAGCAAAGGTGAGGGCACCTGCACAGAGAATGGCTCCTTCCTGGGTCAATGCACCTCTGGAACCACATGCAGACGGGTGCATCAGAGCAAGTGTGTGCTTTTCTAAGCAGACCATTTGGGGTGGGGGCTAAGAATGCCAGCTCCGGAGCTGGACCTCCTGAATTTAAATCCCTGCCCTACCACAGACCACCCATGATTTGGGTTGGTTATATAAATGTTCTTTTTTTTTTTTTTTTTTTTTTCTGAGACGGAGTTTTGCTCTTGTTGCCCAGGCTGGAGTGCAGTGGCGCAATCTCGGCTCACCGCAACCTCTGCCTCCCGGGTTCAAGCAATTCTTCTGCCTCAGCCTCCCGAGTAACTGGGACTACAGCCACCACACCTGCCTAATTTTTGTATTTTTAGTAGAGATGGGGGTTTCATCATGCTCGACAGGCTGGTCTTGAACTTCTGACCTCAGGTGATCTGCCTGCCTCGGCCTCCCAAAGCGCGGAGATTACAGGCGTGAGCCACCATGCCTGGCCCACGTAAATATCCTGAGTCTCAGGTCCCTCGCATGAGAAATGGGGAGGTTAGTAGCCTCCTTTATATGGTGTGTGGAGAACTGAATGATACACGTGGACCTCTTGGCAAAGCACCTGTCCCTTAGAAAGTGCTCAATAAGCGACAGTGACTACCATCAGATCCTCAAAGGACGTCGAGGCCCCTAAAAACAGTTATCACCCTGTGCTGGAGAGTGAAGAAAGACCCTAAGCCACCTTTGAAGTGTACCAGGAGAATGCTGAGGGCATATTTGCCCAGGCCTTGTCCACATACAAATAATGTAAATGGCCCTGACTCTGAATATCTCATCCCAAAGGCATACCGTGGTTTAAAGTCCTAAGTAGGCGCTCAAATGGAGAAAAACACACACTGTTTTCTATGTCTTGTGTGTCCACAAATCAATTCCAAGCAACAACCCCAACCTCTGGGCCAATCCTGACTGTACATTAGAATCCTTTTGGAAAATCTGAGGCCTCATCCATGACTAAACCAAAATCCCTGGGGGTGAAACTCAGGCTTAGGGGTTTTCTAGAGGTTTCCAGATGTTCTAATATGCAGCCAAATCTGAGAACCACTACTATAGGCTAGGAACGCACCCAGCTGGCTTGAGCAAATTCATTTGTTTTGTTTAGTTTCAAAATTCAAACAGGTTTATCAATTTTTCTAATTATAAAAGTAATATTGTACAATGTACAAATTTTAGAAAATTCAAAAAGTTATTAAAGAACCTAGAAATCACCAATAATCTCCCCATTATTTTAAGAATAAAAATTGCTTTGGGAGGCCGAGGCGGGATGATCACTTGAAGTCAGGAGTTTGAGACAAGCCTGGCCAACATGGTCAAACCCCGTCTCTACTAAAAACACTAAACTACTTAACACTAAACTCTACTAAAAATTAGCCGGGCGTGATTGTACATGCCTGTGGTTTCAGCTACTCAGAAGGGTGAGGCAGGAGAATCGCTTGAACCCAGGAGGCGGACATTGTAGTGAGCTGAGATCGTGCCACTGCACTCCAGACTGGGTGACAGAGGGGGACTCTGTCTCAAAAAAAATAAATAAATAAAAATAAAAATAAAAATTGGATCATACTACCATTTTACAAAAACTACCATTTTACACTGTACTATTTTGTACATTGCTTTATAGTACCATGTTCCATGTCCATTTCATATATATTATCATTTCTGAGGGTTTTATAATATACCATTATTGGGGCAGACCCCAATAATGATTGAGCACGTTATTGAGCACAATGCATCTAAATAGCTGCTTTCCCATAAAACTTTATGTTGCTTCCAACTTTTCAATATTTCTTAAATTATTTCCTGAGAATAAATTCCTAGAGGTGGAATTGCTGAGCCAAAGAGAAATTATAGTTTGATCTATACATCGCCTTCCAAAAAAGCCTGCACCAATTTAACTTCCACCCAGATCTTTGCCAACACTGGGGACCTACAATCTTTTCAATATATGCCCATCGGGCAAGCCAAAATCAAAGTATTTTCTTGTTTTGTTATGTATTTTCTTTTATTGCCTGTGAGTTTGAACTTTTTGTACATTTAGTGCATAAGTGTTCTCAATGATAAAACTAACATTTATATACCGCCTAGTATGAGCCACTTTGCATGCATTAACTCAGTTAATTCTCACATCACTATGCAGTAGGTACTATCAGTGTCCCTATTTTACAGACAAGAAAATGAGGCCCAAACTGAGGCCCAACTTGCCCAAGAGCACACAGTGGTTAAGTACCAAGATTCAAACCCCAGCCAGCCTGGCCAGGCCATGTGGTCTTCACTGCTATTCTATACTGCCTACTGCCTCTCAGCAACTTCAAGTTCTATATTCTATCTTTTTTTTTTCTTTTTTTTTTTAGACGGAGTCTTGCTCTGTCGCCAGGCTGGAGTGCAGTGGCGCGATCTCGGCTCACTGCAACTTTTGCCTCGCAGGTTTAAGCAATTCTCCTGCCTCAGCCTCCCGAGTAGCTGGGACTACAGGCGCGTACCACCATGCCCAGCTAATTTTTGTTTTTTTAGTAGAGACGGGGTTTCACCATGTTAGCCAGGATGATCTCGATCTCTTGACCTCGTTATCCGCCTGCCTCGGCCTCCCAAAGTGCTGGGATTACAGGCATGAGCCACTACATCGGCCTTTTTTTTTTTTTTTTTTTTGAGACAGAGTTTCACTCCGTCACCCAGGCTGGAGTGCAGTGACTCAATCATAGCTCACCGCAGCCCGACCTTCCAGACTCAAGTGATTCTCCCACCTCAGCCTCCTGACACGTGCCACCATGCCTGGCTAATTTTTTTATTTTTTATTTTTTATATAGGTTGGGTTTTACCATGTTGCCCAGGCTGGTCTTCAGCTCCTGGGCTCAAGCAATCCTTCTGCCTCAGCCTCCCAAATTGCTGGGATTACAGACGTGAACCATCGTGCCTGGCCTTTCCCTATTTTTCTATTAGAGTATTTATGGTTATTGTAAGTGTGCTTGATACAGCTATATATATTTATTTATATTTTAATACCTATGTATGTACAGTTAAAAATATGTTTAACTAGTTTATGTCTGTCATTTGTCTTTTTATTTTCTTTCTTTTTTTTTTTTTTCCTATCACCCAGGTTGGAGTGTAGTGGTGTTATCACAGCTCACTGCAGCCCCAAACTCCTGGGCTCAAGGATCTTCCTGCCTCAGTCTCTGGAGTAGCTAGGACTACACATACATGCCACCATGCCTGGCTGAGGTTTTAAAAATTTTTCTAGAGATGGGGGGTCTCACTATATTTCCCAGGCTGGTCTTGAACTCCTGGCCTCAAATGATCCTCCCACACCTTGGCTTCCCAAAGTGCTGGGATTACAGGCATGTGCCACCATACCCAGCCTGTCATTTGTCTTTAAACTTTGCTCATTATATTTTGTGGTGAGAACTTTTTAAGAAAAATTTTTATGCAAATAACACATTAGCACATTCTTGGTATGCAAGATTCAATCATTACAGAAATATGTACAGCAAATGTAAAAGTTTCCTTCACTCTCCTACCCCAGAGGTAACCAATGCCAAGAGATTGAAGGGCATTCCTTTGGATACCCTTTATATATTTAATAGTTGCATGTAAAGTTTTTCCCCTCTTTTTGCAAAATGCATCATACCATAGGATTGCTCAGTGAGTTTAGTGTTGCTTTTTCACATAACAGCATTTTCTCAGTGTCTCTCCACACTGATACATACAATAGAAGTTGCCCCATAGCTTTTTAAATATTTTCATAGTACAGATCTACCATAATTATTTAACCATTCCCATTAATGAACATACAGGTTGTTCCCCAGAATAAAATTTGGGTTTTTTTTTTTTTTTTTTTGAGACAGAGTCCCACTCTGTCACCCAGGCTGGAGTGCTGTGGTGCGATCTTGACTCACTGCAACCTCTGCCTGCCAGGTTCAAGATATTCTCCTGCCTCAGCCTCTCGAGCAGCTGGGATTACAGATATGCATCATGTAAGGAACATGGCTGTGCTGCAGCCAGGCAGACATAGGCAGATGTAAACATCCTGCATGACTCAGCAGGATTAGAGCGCAGGTGTACAATTCTGTGCATTACATAATCACAGCTATGTAGCCATAACATGGGAGGCTCATCACCTGGCTCTATGCCACTATTGTGTGTGAGGTATATAAAGACAACACTGACATTGTGAAAAATCTGTTGAATAAAGCCATGTCCCATCTACCTGCTGTCTCTCAAGTGTTCTTCCAGCTCCCTGCCTCACGTCCATCCACTCCCCTCAGACCATAGCTGGGCCTCAAACCTGACACACCATCACTCCTGGCTAATTTTTTCTGTGTTTTTAGTAGAGACAGGGTCTCACCCTGTTGCCCAGGCTAGTCTTGAACTCCTGACCTCAAGTGATCCACCTGTCTTGGTCTCCCAAAGTGCTGGTATTACAGGTGTGAACCACTATGCCCAGATGAAAGTTTGGGTATTTTTTAGGTTGCTATGATCTAAATCCATTAAGTTTCTGTCTTTGAGACCATGCTAAGAATTTCTCCACATCAGTATCATAAAAATATTTAGTATTAGTACTTTAGCAGATTTCATATGTATCTCATAGCTGCCCACCGTTTTCAATTCTCTTCTTAGTTCAGCTGGTTTTCAGTTCATTTTTCTGGGTGCTCTGGAAGAAATCAAAAGTGTTTCTGCAAATAATGAGTTTTTTTCCCCCTTTTAAATATTTGGGCCATTCAGTCCTTTTCTTGTTTTAGTTTTTCTCCCATTGGCTACATATAGAACACCTATTTTAAAAGCTTGTTTTCAACTTCAATTTGCAATTAAACATTGGGAGAAAAAAGAGAAGTACTGAGCTAATTAAATAGTAACTGTGGCGTTGGAAGAGAGAAAACAGTAGGTTGAAAGCTTATTTCAAAACTAAGTATTTAACTCAGCCAAAGATCCACAGTGTATTTTGTGGAGTTAAGCTGGGGCTGGACTGAGGAGATGGCTTATGTGGGAGGGAGATTTGTCACATGTAAGAAGACTGAGCAAATAAGGAAACACATTGAGGATAATGACAGCCAGGCTCTTCACAGGGTAGGGAGTTACAAAGGCAGAAGGGGAAAGGCTGGAATAAATCCTGCAGTACTGGATTAGAATAGGAGGTATTGGTGTGAATTCATGAGTTCTAATATACATGGATAGATGGATCTAGAAATAAATATAAATATATGTGTATATACATTGGCATATGTAAATATGTGTGCAAGAAAAGACATTCATGTATTTCCCAGCTCTGCCACTGAGAGGAACACAAAACAAAATCACCCCAGTAGCAATGAGCACGCCAGTGCCCACATCTGAGTTTCTAAATACCATTTTCCATTAAAAGGAACCAGATCTAAAACCTCTTTCCAGGAGCTACACTCCCTGTGGTTTTACAAACACAGGCTCAGAGGACATCTAAATCTGTTCACTCATTTTACAGGTGGGGACTCTGAAACCCTAATTTTGTTCTTTTTTTTTTCTTTTGGTATTGGCTTTCTCAAAGTGACAGGAGAAGAACAATCATCTAATATCAACACATAGTGTCTGACATGGTTTTGCTCTGTCTCCACCCAAATCTCATCTTGAATTGCAGTTCCCATAATTCCCACACATTGTGGGAGAGACCAGGTGGAGACAACTGAATCGATGGGGTGGCTTCCCCCATCCTGTTCTCGTGATAGTGAGTGAGTTCTCACAAGATCTGATGGTTTTGTAAGGGGTTTCCCCCTTCGCTGGGCTCCCATTCTTCTCCTTCCTGCCATTATGTGAAGAAGGAGGTGTTTGCTTCCCCTTCCACCATGATTGTAAGTTTCCTGAGGCCTCCCCAGCCATGTGGGACTGAGTCAATTAAACCTCTTTCCTTATTAATTACCCAGTCTTGGGCAGTCTTTATAGTAGTGTGAGAATGGACTAATACAGTGTCTCACAATGGCCTTCTGAAGACAGGTCGTAGCATTATGTTTCTTTCTCTTTTCTGCTAAGAAAATCAAGGCCTAGAGGCACTGGGCCTGTCTTTAAGAAAGTCAAGGGAGAAAGGCACAGACCACAGACTGTTTTTGTGATTCCATGTTATTTTCTTCTAGAAAAAAATAAAGAAAGAATCAAGGACTAAGCTCTCATTTTCTGACTTACAAGGTAGAAGCCACTTGTTTACACATCTGAAGGCTGTGCAATATGAGCTCTCATGTTTTTTAAATAGAGATAGGGTCTCATTATGCTGCCCAGGCTGGGCTTGAACTTCTGGGCTCAAGCGATCCGCCCGCCTCGGCTTCCCAAAGTGCTGGGATTACAGGTGTGGGCCACCGTGCCTGGCCAGTTCTTTGTGTGATAAACCAGCTTTTCTTTCTGAGTTACCAAGCAGACCTCTGTGACACCTCGTTGTCTCGTGCTTTCTACACAACAGCTACCAGGTGTGTTCACTGGGAATCTTGTCCATGACCCCAGCCCCCTCCAATGCAGAGAAAGCATTCCCCTGCTTGAAAAGGCAAGACGGGTACTTACATTTTTAATGATCAGTGGGTATCTTGTTACCCGTTGCATAGGCTTCAGTATAAAACTAGAGAGTGGCATCCCTTTACACCGAGGATCCATTGCCAATCTCTGAAATAAGAGATGTTTTTAAATGTACTTAAGAAACTTGCAAAATCCAAAGACATCAATACTAATGTCAGTGAGGACTCTCCACCCATTATCTCATTTATCTGGATGACAACTGAGAGACCTGGGGTTGGAAGGGCCTGACTAGTTACCCTGTCCAGTATGACACACTTTCCAGATGGAGAATGGAGACCCACAGATGTGACTCAGCCAGCAGGGTTAAGCCCTGCACTCTGGATTCAGCATACCTTCCATGGCATGCATGGTTCCTTATGCACAGAGATGAGATTCTGGCTTTACAGAGAATATTTCGTCTGGATGTCTGCAGAAACTTTATAACATTCCCAGGAACAAGAGTCACAAGACTATACGGTTAGAGGAAAAATTCTCCTTACACCCCAGAAATGCTGGAAGGGCTAAATCTCATTGTCTAATTTTGAGTGGAGCCTGACGTGCCTCTGGGAGCTCCAGGCAGGGCTGAGAGAGAGGAGCTGAGACAATGGGGGTCAAGACTCCAGTTTCAGGGTCTGGCCACTTAGCTGTCAAAGGCTATGGTCTGGTTTCATGCCTTAGAAACGGGCAGCTGCATTGACTGGAGCCCTGAGACCTGATAACTGTCAGCACCGGGACCTGCTTCAGCTGTGGACACCAACGTTCCAGGAACACCTCGCAGCTGGCAACGACGTGCCACATTCCCGCTGAGATGAGGTGGGGAGAGGTGAAGAGGAGAGGGGTGGGGAGGGACAATGAGGCCCCTGCCCTGGGCTGGTGTCAGCACTTCCCTGAAGTTCAAGTGCATCCAACAATGAACTCATCTTGCTCGGGCCTAGGAAGAGCCCAGCCCTTGGCTGAAACCCCAGGCGGTCCATGGCGCCCAGCAGCTCAGCATCTGCTTTCTCATCTCCATCCACCCAAGGCCTCCTTCTTAGCAATCTTTCTCCCCTTGGAATGACCTCAGAGTGCCCCATGCCTTGGTTGGCAAGTCTAGGCTGAGAAACATCACGAGAGGCAGAAATAACAAGCTCACATGAGGCTCTGACCAAGAAGAGGCCGCACTTGTGCCTCACCACAGTGATTCCACAAACACCACTCTAGGACAGGTGAGGATGGCCTGTCTCCAAAATGCATGAGATCCAAAGATACGCCTGTTATGTTGTTTATTCATCAAAAGATACCTGTTTCTTAGAAGCTATTTTATTCTCTTCCTCCTTTTTTTCTCCAGGAGACGTGGGGGCTGTTTGAATGGCCCAGCATGGCCAGCAGAGACCCACCCTGGCCAAGGCCAAGTCCCAGAGCTGCAGGTCTTCCAGCAGTATCCGCATTACCTCCCCAAACATCCCCTGGTGGACACCCAACTCTCCAGATCCCTGCTACCTCCAAGGAAGAAGTCCTGGCATCCCACACTGACTCCCACAGGCTGCCTAGGGCTGGAGCCCATCAAGCAGAACCAACTGCGAAAGGAATGAAGGGGCCACTGAGAGTCCTGGCCATTCCCTCTGCAAGTGAAGGGCAGAGACCAGCAGAGAACTCAGGATGTGGCGATTAAACACAAGAGGAAATCTAAGACCTGCCTGGGCCTTGCAAATGAAATGAAAGATTTAAACATGCATCCAAAGAACACCAATGGCATCTGGAAAACAGATCCTTGAAGACACTACAAAGCTTCCAAGCCCAGGGCTCACCCCTCCTCTCCAAGCCCACCCCTTTGGTGACAGCCACACTTGCCAGTGAGTGCCAGTCCCCTAAGGCTTAGCCAAGCCCCCAGGCCCTGTTGGCCTCTAGTGGGAACACGCCTGCAGACTTTTGAATTAGCCCCTCACACGTCCAGCTGCCCAAAGATCGCCACTCTGGGGCCCAGTCTCTGCACAGCCTGGCTCCTTACTTTGACGAACTCCTTGAAGTCTGGGGCCTCATCCGTCTTCTGCTGGATCAGGGCAGCCCCGTTGAGCTGGCGGCTGCAGAAGCGGATGTAGGGCTGCATGTGCGGCAGCTGCGCGCTCAGGATGTCGCCAATCATCTTCACAGGCATCTTCTCCCCGGACATCTTCTTGCGGACTCTCAGCGCTCTGCAGGGAAACACAGGAGGTGAGCCCCCCGCCTTCACGCTATCTGACAGCACCACGGCACACTTCTAGGTTGCACAGAAACAGAATGTGTGTGAGGGGCACAGACTCAAGGGCCACTAAAGGATCTATTTGGGAGACAAGGAATAGAGAAAGAAATGAGTCTAGGGCTACAGAGAGGTAGCACCAGGGCATTTTTCTTTGGCAGAGTGGCTGTTTGTTACAATTTGTTTTCCTTGTGCAGAAATACAGAGTTTTTTTCTTGAACAACTCAAATGGGTCCCCTGTGTCGATGCCTCACTACACAGATTATCGGTGGTGAAATCCCCAGGTTGATATGGCCTGAGAACTGATCCTATTTCCGGGAGACACTTCTGCCCAAGGGAAGCTGCTATTGCCAGGGGATGGGGAAGGATGATTTTTGGCTAAAAAGAACATAATTAAGATGGCAGAACACTGCTTTGGCAAAATAATCCCATGAGATTCAGCAAAAGCCAGGTATAAATGACTGTTTGAACTATCTCTGTGATTCGCTGCTTCATTGCTAGAGCTAAGTTAACTAAATTAAGAGGAGTTCGGAAAAGAGGTCTATTAACTATGATAATGGGCCAATGAACCTAAAAAATGTATATCCTGGAATCCAGGAGAGGTGTTGATGGGACTGGGAAGTGTTTGTTCTGGGGTCTGCCTGCAGTGTGAGTGCTCAGAGCTATGGTAACTAGGACTGTGCTTCCCTTCTCCCAACTTTTCAATACATGAACCCTTAACATCAGCATCTGGAAGAAGGGCACGGCACTGAGCTTATACATGGTAAGGACAGCAGTGTACTACACGGCAGGACCACAACATGAAGCCATGGGTGTGTTCAGCTATCCTAGTTAGTGATCATGGGTGGACGGATGGGTAAATGGAACAAAATGGTATAACCTATGACTTTAACACAAGGCTGGGAGGATGTCCCTATTGAATGCCTTTGGCTGCTTTCATGGTCATGTTGGAGAAGCCTTTGAGGTACGGAGTGGGCTATTGAATTCCAAGGAAGCTCTGCAATATTTATATTAGGCTTTAAAAACTTCAGATCACTTTCTTTTCTTTCTCCCACATTTTTGGCTAAAATAAAGTCCCTTGGACCGGGCAAGCCAAGGAGAGAAACTTAGAGACCATAAATGATGTGGTGTGGGCAGTCAGCAATTCCAACTGAAGCGGATGCCCTCACGGGGAGATCAGCACTGGCTGCCTGGGGTGTGGGGAGCAGTGGCAGCTTAGTGTCCTCAGGATGGCCCAAAGGCCACTGCCTCATTGAGGGGTTGGTGTGAAATACCACAACGAGCAGAATGTGCTCAAGGGTGATGTCACCAATAATCTGGGGGGATGAGAGCCCTGAATAGCCACGTTATAAACTTGCCATGAATGGAAACAGGAAGAAATTCCATCATTCCATCATTTTCCTATGAGGAGTAGTTTTTTTAACAAGTGAATAAAAAGTACTTTCACTCTTTCCTTCTCCTGTTTTGTTTTGTTTGAGACAGAGTCTCACTCTGTAGCCCAAGCTGGAGTGCAGTGGCACAATCCCAGCTCACTGCAACCTCCGCCTCAGTCTCCCAAGTGGCTGGGACTACAGGCACCCGCCACCACACCCAGCTAATTTTTATATTTTTAGTAGAGACGGGGTTTCACCATATTGGCCAGGCTGCTCTCGAACTCCTGACCTCAAGTGATCTGCCCGCCTTGGCCTCCCAAAGTGCTGGGATTACAGGTGTGAGCCACCGTGCCTGGCCCTGGCCGCTGGCCTGTTTTTTCTTAAAGGATGAAGGAGATAAGAAAAAAAGAAAAGAAGAAAGATCATCTGCAGACAGTGATTGTCTTGAGGAATTAGTTCCTGGGTTCTGCAGACCCACACTTGTAGACTAGAGTTACCCAACCAGCAGACAGGCCTAAAATTAAGGCCTGATTTACTATGGACTAGGCACCTATTAGATTCAGTCGTGGGTCTTCGTCCAGGATGGTCTACTGTATAGGCAAAGACTTATGAAGACTGCAAGGTGTTACCAGGCCCAGGGATCATGTGACTCGGCTGCTGCAGCCACAGCCCTGAGAGCACTCTGCTTGTGGTGAGCTGATCGGCAGTCTCCTAGAAAGGTTTACAGATGAGAGGCCTTGAAATGCAAAAGGCAATTAACTGGCTAACGAACGTTTCAAAGAGCGCTCAATGTTTGCTGAACACATGAGTCTCCCTAACCCTCTGAAGTCTGCAGACCAAGAGGACAGTCATGGAGCTAGCATTTATTAATGCTTCCTATGTGTCAGAGTTTTACATATATTATTATTCCCATTTCCTATTGGGGAAACTCAGGCACACAGAAATTGAGTGACTTGACCCAAGTCTCAGAGCTAATAGATGACAGAGGTAACCCTGGAACCCAAGTCTGACTCCAGAGCCCATGGTTGGGACTGTAGCCTCAGAGGCCCCAACACACCTCCCGCCACGACTGCCTCCAAGCTGCTCTGGGCACCTGCCCATCTTCCCAGACGTGGCTGCCCTGCTCCCGCCATCTCGCCCTCAAGCCTTTCCCTGCTGGCCCCAGCCTCAGCCTCTGTACTTCCTGCCCTGCTGGACTTCCCACCATCTGCTCCATACCATCTCTCCTTCCCTCTCCTCCTTCTCCCACCCCACATCCTTTTCTTCTTCTTTCTCACCATCTGTCTTTACCCCAAACTGATTTTTATTTTTTATTTTTCCTTCATTTTCTGTTTAAACAAGATAAAATGGAATCCATTCTTGTTAAGTTAAAAAGAAGATGAGTCAAATATTTAAGAAAAACACGTTTTTGGGACAAGCTCTTTTTTGTTCTTTTCTTTTGTTTTTCCATCAAGGGGACAGGAAAGGCTCTTGATAAAAAACAGTTCCTCAAACCTGGGTTGATCAACCCACCTCACTTCTGCTTCCCTTCTGCTATCTTTTTTTTTGTGTGTGTGACACAGTCTCACTCTGTTGCCCAGGCTGAAGTGCAGTGGCATGATCTTGGTTTACTGCAGCCTCTGCCCCCACCGGGTTCAAGCAATTCTCCTGCCTCAGACTCCTGAGTAGTTTATATTACAAGCATGTGCCACCACGCCCAGCTACTTTATTTATTTATTTATTTATTTATTTATTTATTTATTTATTTTTATTTATTTATTTTTTTTGAGATGGAGTCTCGCTCTGTCGCCCAGGCTGGAGTGCAGTGGCGCGATCTCGGCTCACTGCAAACTCTGCCTCCCGGGTTCAGGCCATTCTCCTGCCTCAGCCTCCCGAGTAGCTGGGACTACAAGTGCCTGCCACCATGCCTGGCTATTTTTTTGTACTTTTAGTAGAGATGGGGTTGCACCGTGTTATCTAGGATGGTCTCGATCTCCTGACGTCGTGATCCGCCCACCTCGGCCTCCCAAAGTGCTGGGATTACAGGCATAAGCCACCGCACCCGGCCCTTCTGCTGTCATTTCTGACAGCTGTCCTGAGGGCCCTGCTCCAGGGTCAGGATATGAAAAGGTTCTGGACCTGTCTGCCCTACCTTGTCTATGAAAGGCACATTCCTCAGATCTCAGCTTCCTCGCAAGAGAGCCAGCCATTTGCTCTAACCCTCGATGAGGCATCATTAGTAGGAAGTCCCTGTGTCCCAGTTAGCCCTTTTTATTTTCATGTCATTTATTTATTGTTGACTCGTTTGATAACTGCCATGCCCCCGCCCCACCCCCCAAATACAAGGCGTGTAGGATCAGGAGTAGCAGACATATGGCTGCTCACTGGTGGCATTCCACGGATTGCTGCCTTAACTTCTCCTTACCCTCAAATGCCTCCCTCTCTCAGCTGCCAGGAGCCCTCAATCTCCCCTCATCACAGTTATTCCTTGGCATGAAGAAATTATGTCTATGCAGCCACACAAATACAGCACAATGTTCTTTGTCCAGTTTATGATGTGGGTGTTCACTCTACAATTCTTTCAAATTTTCTGCATGTTTGAGATTTTTTCTAGTAAAATGTAGAAAAGAAGAAAAAGAAATCAGGTCCCCAGAAGGCTCCGGTTCAACACAAGATTTTATCTGGAGGATGAAGACATGAGCCGGTTAGTCCAAACCAGCTAATCCGGGAATCAAAGAACGGGGAGAGAGAACCTTGGGATGGAGGGAAGCCGGCAGCCCCTGTACACATCAGCGCCCTGATAGACGGCATGCCCCTGGGACACCCGATCCCTTGCTCTCAGAATGACCGTGCATGGTAGGCAGGACAAGCACCATGGCTGCCATCTTCATGCCCAAAACTAGTTAGAAGGGGCTGGAGCCCAGACAAAAACTTGGATGTCTGACTTCTGGGCCCATGTTTTTTTCCACGGGGGCAGGACTGGGCAGAGTCTCTACTCCGGGACCTAGGCATCATCCACAGAGCAGCCACCCTACTGTGTGACTTTAGGGAAGTCACTCAGCCTCTCTGAGCTTCGCTGCTTCAGCTGTAACAGGGTTGTCAGTTCCCACCTCCACGGCTGTGGAGCAAGGCAGAGCCGACAGGAGGAAGAAGCTCGCACACCTGGCCCCCCGCACAGCCCAAGAAAGAGGCTGCTTCTTCCCAGACGGGGGTGAAAAGACAACAGAGAGGTATGGGGAGCTGAGGCCAGCACCAGTTTCCCTCAGGCCAACCGTGAAGTGGGGGAAGCCCTCTCTAACGGCTACTTGGGAACCTCAGAAACATCTCCCGCCTCCCCCAGCCCCCACTGATAGCTGCCCAAGGAAAAAGGTTTTAACTTACAAGTATATTTTCTTTTCTTTTTTTGAGACAGGGTTTCACTCCTGTGGCCCAGGCTGGGGTGCAGTGGTGCAATCTTGGCTCACTGCAACCTCCGCCTCCCGGGATTACAGGCGCCCACAATCACACCTGGCTAATTTTTGTATGTTTAGTAGAGATGGGGTTTCACCATGTTGCCCAGGCTGGTCTCAAACTCCTGACCTCAAGTGATCCACCCATCTCGGCCTCCCAAAGCACTGGGATTACAGGCGTGAGCCACCATGCCCGGATATCATCTATGTAGGCGAGAACACTGAGGCCCAGGGACCAAAGTGACCTGCCGGAAGACACACAGCCACAGGCAATAGCGGATGTGAGCCCAAGGGTCTGACGCCAGACCTAAGTTCGAAAGGCTTCCACGGCATCGGGCGGCGGGGACCGCGGGCAATGGATGTCACCTTGGATTATTCGTCTTCTAGAGCACCAAGCCAGCAGACATTATGTATCTTTCTTTCTTTTTTTTTTTTTTTTGAGACGGAGTCTCGCTCTGTCGCCCAGGCTGGAGTGCAGTGGCGCAATCTCGGCTCACTGCAAGCTCCGCCTCCCGGGTTCACGCCATTCTCCTGCCTCAGCCTCTCCGAGTAGGTGGAACTACAGGCGCCCGCCACCACGCCCGGCTAATTTTTTTGTATTTTTAGTAGAGACGGGGTTTCACCGTGGTCTCGATCTCCTGACCTCGTGATCCGCCCGCCTCGGCCTCCCAAAGTGCTGGGATTACAAGCGTGAGCCACTGCGCCCGGCCATTATGTATCTTTCTTCGTGTCCACCTCTCCACACCTCCTCTCCATCCCTTCATCCACTCCCAAACGCATGCTCAGGAAAGTGGGGACCTGAAATTACTTTATAAGAACAATGCAGAGACCACGTTTAGGAAATGGGGGCTTCCCAGTGACACGGATGAAGATTAGGAATGGACGCAAGGTTCTGGGAGCCTTCCCTCCATCCTCGGGCCCAGGAAGTGGGTGGCCCTTCCTCCCAGCAGGGAGTATCACGCGCCCTGGAGGCTGTGACTTAACCTGTGTTCTAGCAAGTGATGTTATAATGAGAGTGTAGTGGATACAGATTTTGGTTTTTGACTTTTTTTTTTCCTAAGAATTGGAAGAGATCTTTGTGATGATCGAATCCAACCCCTTCATTTCACAGATGGGGAAACTAAGGCTCAAAAAGGAAAGGCAGTGAGTAAGTCAGAATCCAAACCCAGGTCTCTTGACTCCTGGCCCTGGAGCTGCCTCTGCAAACTAAAGTTGGAAGAAAATACAGCCAGCCTTGGGCCAGCTTCCCGGAGTGATCCTGAGGAATTGCTGACGTTAGGCAGTGAACAGTTCCACATTTTTCCATCTGCAGGGCCAAGAATGCCTCAAAAGACCAATAATCCCCCATGGGATCCTGTGTCCAAGGGAAAGCGTGGAGGGAGCAGCCCCACGCCCCAGGATGGAGCCAGCCTGGTCCTAGCCCTGGAAATTCACCACCACAGTAATTCACCCAACAGCAGGCTCGGGGGGGGCCCGGGCAACCTACTCTTGCAATGAGAGAGTCGGAGTGCGTTTCCAGAAAGTATGAAGGCACAAAAGGGTGATGGTGCTTGTGAGTGGCAATGAGAAAAAAAAAAAAAAAGCCAGAAAGCAGCACAGGGCAGCATGCAGGAAGGACACACAGACCCACAGAGGTGCGAGTGCGTGAGAGCCAAGGAGGCCAGGCCAAGCTGGGGATTAGAGGAGAGGCTTACTTCAGTAGTTTGATATTACACATAATCAGCTCCTTCCAGTTCACAAAAATCATAGCAACCTCTTTTTCTGTCAGCAGCTCAGACTCCATCAGGGGTTTTTGAAAGATCTACAGATGCAGAAAACGAAGCAGTTCAGAAAGCAGTTAGCTTAAAACTCACACACGCACTCACCGATCCGCTGAGAGCAGGGAGAGGGCTCAGGTGTCTGTACCTTGGCTGAGAGGCCCAGAGGTCAACGCCTGCCTTCCTGCAGTTTCTGAAGCAGAGAGCCCCTCCTCTGCCCTGGAGGCTGGAGGGGGGTCCCCAGCAGGGCCTGCATTGTTTTACAGGGGAAGGGGGCCAGCTGAAGTCTCCAGGAGACAGGTCTTAACTCCACCAGACAAGCAGGGAGGCCAGTACCAAGTCACGCACCCGGGCTAAGCGGTCTCACCTGCGCACTGGGAGGGGCTGGACCAGTGTGAAAAGCGGGGCTTAAAGATACCTGTCCTTTCATCTGCACAGGTAAACCGAGAGCCTTCTGAGAGGAGCAGCCAAGGCGGCAGGCCCTCTAATAAGCCAGTGGCCACCTCGGTGACTGACTCCATTGCTGTGTCCTCAGCCTCCTGGGCTGACCCTGGACAGACCCAGCACTTGCAGGCCTACTACAAGGGGGTGAGTGCCGCCCTTCTCCTGGGCTCTGGAAAATGAATGAGCCCCTCCAAGCTCTGTGTGGTTGAGCAACTCGCAGTAAATCACCGATCTCAGTGGAACCCCGTGTGGTAGAGCCCCCGCCTGCAAGGAGGTCATTTTCTCCCACGGGAGGCAGGAGGCGCTTCTGAAGGCTCTTTAGGGAAGGGGACAGCCCATCTTTGACAAAAACTTGGCTGGGCTGCGGCTGCTCCCTGGGAGCCCTATTCCACAGGAGTCCTTAAGCCGACGTTGAACCCGGCATGTACCAGGGCAACCACATACGGTGGTGCGTTTTGCGGAGGGCACAAAGGAGCCATATCTAAGGGGTGACCCTTGCACCCTGGACATCCTGAACTGTATATTTAATAACAGTCAAATGCCTTGAGAAAAGGGCACCTTTTTGAATTTGCATCAATGCTTCCTAAGTGTTAACGGTGGTCCTGCGGCCAACAACCCACCCTGTACTCCTCCAACAGCACGAGCCCTGCTGTGTCTTTCCTGGATGTTAAGACTATCAGACAAGATGGTTTCATTGTTTCACACCTGTTTGGTGTGGTGGTGGTGGTTTCCAGACTATCACAGCACTCTCCGAACTGCAGACCCATCTCTGCAAATCCCTGTCTCCCAATATGCCACCTTCCCGTGGATGTGGACAAAAGGCCTGCTGAGCAGCAAGAGCACGCGGCTCTGCATCTCCCCGTAGTTCTGGATGGGGTGGCCAGGGCCCTTCTGGGAGGACTGACAAGATGAGGAGGCATCACTCAGGTCAGGGGGTTTTGTGGGGGCCTGGTAGGAAACATTGCCATTCTCAGTGACAGGTTTGTCTCAGGGTAATATGTGGCAGGAGTGACTCGAGATAGCAGCCAAATGGCCCCCATCTCCAGATGCCAACACTGCGGGCCAGGAGGGCGGCGTGGCTGGCTCCATGGCACCGCCTGGTTGGTGGCTGAGCTGCAGCCGCTCTGAGTAGAGCGTGGACTCCAGACTCTCCGTTCACATGACTCCCTCCATCCACTGCTCAGGGACTCACTTGCCCTTGGCTAAGTGATCTGTGTCTCTCTGTGGGAATGACTCAATGTTGGCCATAGAAAAGCAACAAACCATTTCTGTGGTCAGAATCTCCTATAGCATTTGCCGTCCAGATGCTCCCCAGACATCAGAAAGTGTCTTGGGCTCAGAATCAGGACGCAGACTTCCTCGACGGAACCTGCCCCTCTCCCTCCCTCATTGCCCCCTGCCATGCCCCCTGCCCCACCAGCTCCCTTACCTCTGTGACCAGCTGCAGGTCATTCACGTAGTTCTCCTCGGTGACAATGAGCTCGTGGATGTATCCTTGTCGCTTTCTTTCAGTTGGGGTCAACATATCCAAGAGATGTAAGTCTGAACACCCTGGAAAACAAAACCATTTGGGAGAATTTAGCACAGTCTGGGGAAGCCCACACAACTTCACACGGAAGATCCTTGTGGCTGCTGGGCCCTATGGCCTTGCTCCCGTCCAGTGGGGTCATGGGCTGAAGTGTGTCCTCCCCAGTAATATGTGGAAGGCCTACCCCCTGGTACCTGTGAATGTTACCTTATTTGGAAATAGAGTCTTTTCATATATAATCAAATTAAGATAAAGTCATACTCAGGGTGGGCACCTGACTCTATATGATCAGCGTCCTTATGAGAAGAAGACACAGAGAAGACAGACAGGCAGAACCTGGAGTGATGTGTCTCCAAACCAAGACACACCCCGAGCCTTCAGAGTGAGGCTGGCACCTGCCAACATCTTCATTTTAGACTTCTGGCCTCCAGGAATGTGTGACAATAAATTCCTGTTGTTTTAAGTCCCCCCATTTGTGGTCGTTTGTTAGGGAACCCTAGAAACTGACATAGGCGGCACACTCCTGCTTCATCAGAAACATGAAAATAATGTGAAAACAAAACACTCAGTAACGATTGGCCAAAACTCTGGAGGGCTCACACCATGTCAGGTGGTGAACTGCATTTAATGCTCAAGTATTATACTAGAATTAGCCCCATTTTACAGACGAGGACACTGAGGTTTACACAGGGTGACTGGCCCCAGGTCTCTCAGTTCGGAAGTGGTGAAGGCAAGAGCTAAACCCTGAGACTTGGGCTGCAGAGGCTGTGCTCTATCCCCGAGCTCCAGGAGGCCATGGGTTATCCATGTCGAGGTTGGTTTGTAGAGGATGAGGTGGCTGTGCTGAGGCTCTGATGGTCCTGAGGACCAGGCAGATGCAGGGTGCCTCCAGACAGCACTGGGCACACTCTCCTGGACAAGGCTCCTGCCTGGCCCCTGGGGCAGCTGAGCAGCAAGCTTGCCACAGACAGGGTAGTCCCTCCCACTGCAGAGAGCCTGGCACAAGACCATCACGGAGGCCAAGGCTGCCCGAGAGGAAGGGCTACTCCGCTGCCCTGAGATGGTGCCTGCACTGGAAGTGGGGCTCACTCATGACTCTGCCCACTTAGCTTGTTATTTGGGGTTTTGTTTGAATGTTTGAGCCTCCTGCCCCAGACACACTGGAATGAGCAGGACGGAGGGTTGGTTCTTGGAAGCATCCCATGTGCAGGCCTGGGCCCACCTCTGCTTTTTTGTCAGAGGTTCTTTATTTAATCACAGAAGCCAGACTTGGAAGACAGACCCAGAGGTGTCCCAAATGTAGGTGGGAGGGTCCAGGCTGAATCCCCATTACTTGTTCTTCCCATCCCTTCTGTTCCCCTCAAGGGGGCGCAATGGAGCACAGTGCAAAACCCCCTGCTGGGGACCAGTGGTTGTCAAAGCGTGGTCCCCAGGCTGGCAGCATCAGCGTCACCTAGGAGCTCGCTAGAGATGCCCCTGCTGAAGTGACTCTGGAGTTGGGGGCTGGGCATCTGTGATGTAACAAGCTCTCCAGGGGATTTTTTTTTTTAGGCGCACTGATGTTCGAGAAGGCTGCTCTGGACTACCAGGGGTTCGTCAAGTTTCCATCTTCCCTCAAGGGAGTTATCTGGGGTCATGACTGATCTAGCCTATGTGCTGAAAGCTTCTGCAAATTGTATGATCCCTCTGGGGCAAATGATATCAGAGATTTCTTGGCAAATGCTTTGCTGCTTTAGAGGTTAACTCTCAGGTTGTGGTGCTTCCAGCCCTTGGTTTTGTCACTTCTCTGGGCCAATTGTCCTTTCTGGATGCTGTAGCTTCTCTTGCTGGGACAGGAACAACCCAAGACCAGCAGGAGGATGCTGGGAAAGCAGCAGGAATGAGCCATCATTATATCAACACCCTCGATCTCACTCAGAGTCCCCTGCCCTGAGGTCAAGCAGAATTCCCCAGGGCTGCGAGGGGAGCTCGCACCTTTGCACAGGTCTGCAGATGTGTCTGAGCTTGAGCCCTCTGCTCAGCCACAGGTTTGGCCCAACTGTTCTTCCTGCCTCAGGGCATAGATTGTCTTTTATTAAAACAGCTGCACCAACAATGAACTCTCAGGAAGGAGGCAGGCCACAGGGCTCACTCATTCAGTTCAGCCAAGCTGCTGTGTGAGCTCGGGTTTGTGGGAAGCTGAGTGATGTCTCCGAGTTCTTTGACTTTTATTGGGAAGGTCACCCAAGAAACACTCGAGTTTGGGGGGAAACATATCTTGTTCCTGCCCTCTTTTTACCCCACTCTCCTGTGAGTGAAAGGGCTCAGGCCTCAGGCCATTTCTTGTTAAAGGGCTGAATGCAGCCCCTGCATTAGGCAACTTGGATGCTCTCTCACAGAAGCAGAGTCCCCGGAGTGTTCAGGATGTTCGCTTCTGCAGGGAGATTAGAATATTGGCACAGAGTGGTAGCTCTAAAAGTCACCGCACAAACACGGTGCAGTGACGTTTGCAGCCACAGAAACATCAGGCCAGTAGTGGACACTGGCTGGGCCAGTTTTCTGAATGTCCCTTTAAGGATGCCCCACAGTTGCCTTGGAGAATCTGAGGGATGTTATGGGTTCTTGCTGCAGCGAATACATGTGTACAATGCACACATTTAGAGCACACTTTTATCGGGTTCACAGGCCCTTTTGAAGACTGTTCATAGATCTTATTCATTCATTGGGCAAATATTTACTGATGTCCTACTATGAGGCTAGGACTAACCACTCTGGGTGCTGGGGATTCAGGACAGAAGAGGAGAGGCTCCTGCCCTCCATGGTATAGCTAAGAACCTGGGGGTCTGGTGGTCCTCAACAGGGGGTGGTACTGCCCTGCCCTCTGCTCAAGGTCAGTACTGTCCCCACTCCCCAAAGGCCGAGGGTTGCACTGCACCCCACTCCAGTCCCAGGGCTGAGAGTGTGTTCTTGGTTGTCATAGTGGAATCTGGCAGGCTGGCCAGGGCTGCTAAATGACCCACAACATGCAGGACACAGAACTGCTCACCCCAAATGCCAATAGAGGAGCACCCTGTTGAGAAACACTAGCGTTACTTGAAACTGACAACCTGACCAGAGTTCCAGTCTGCAGCACGGAGGTGCGAGGGACCAGCAGACACACATAGAATGATGAGAAATTGGAAAGAAGGACCTATGAGGAAAAGTCCTGGCTTGCTTTGGATTTCAGAAGTTCTTCTGAGTCTTCAAGTTTTACACGGTGCAGGTTGTGAAGAAGCTCAGAGCCAGAGCAACAGCAGAAGGTTCAGGGTAAATTTGGGCCATTTGTCCAAGAATCCTAGGAGCCTGGGGCCAGTTGGGGACAAGCTGGAGGGCTGCTGCGTGGCCTCCTGCTCCAGGTAGTGTTGGCCTCTGGTCCAAACACTTTGCAAGGCCCAAGTCAGAGCCGATGGAGCTTGGAGGTCAGGGGAGGCGCTGGGCAAGTCTGGGCTGCTTGCCCCCACCAAATTCCACCTCTCGCAGGTCCACCTACCACCCTGCCTGGAGACAGGGGGATGGCCCCAATGGCCTCTGCAGAACACAATGAAAAGCAAAGGTTTTGTGGGGAGAGTCTTCTCTACATTATGTGCCAATGATGTTGGCTTGGAATCGTCTTTTTAGCCATCAGATTGACCCACGGGAGGCTGCTTTAAAACTTGCTGGTGAATGCCAGACCAAGAGAACCATTAAAGATTTGAAATAGGCACTTTGAGCTCAAAAATATCCTTCCTTTGAAAATTTAATATTTAGAAAAACAAGCGAGTTTAAAAACTCCATTATTCAAAGTAGGGTAAATGGAAAAGACAGTTCAAATAAAAGCATTTTCTTTAGGGGTGGAGGGACGTGGCCTTTTCCTCCTTTGGGTCCTAGGATAAACATGGTTTCTGGCCCCCTTTCCCAGGGAAAAACGAGAGGAGAAAACACATCAAATGGTTTTCCATGAACATCTTGGTGTGACGGAGGGATTCTCAAAACTAACTGAAATCCACACACAGCTGAAATAATATTGCAAATGACTCCACGCGGTTACAAATGATCCCCTGTTACAGCCCACATAAAATTCCTAATCTATGTGCCGTCCCTTAGAATGTTGTCTAGTTAGACACATTTACGAAATGGAGAGAGATGTGATGGCCTTCTGGAAGGATTTTTTGAGTCTAGGCCCTGAAGAAAATCATGGGGGAAAAAACCTTCCCAATAAAAGGTCATCTTGCTTCCCTCAACTGATAATTGCATGAACAGCACCATTTCAAGAACTTGTTTTATTACAAAAGTAATACACAAACACATGCTGATTATTAAAATTTCAAGGGCTACAGAGCATTCAGGGTAAAAAGTGCACCTCACGCATCTCCACACCTCCAGTTATTCTACCTTTCCCAATGAGAAGCAGAATTTTGAAAACGAAGCCAGCCCCCGCAGCAAGTTGCCCATTGAACAAAGCAAATAAACAGATCTTGTTCCTGTATGAAAGGGGCCAAAATATACAATAAGCTGGTCCATAAATATTAAGTTCCTCTGAAGTCCAAGAGACGCAGAAATAAGCAAGATCCTGTCCTTGTCCTCAGGGAAACTCACAATCTTGGGAGAGACACAACAAGAAAATTAAATTAAAAATATTAATAGCAAGCAGCTGGGCTTGGTGGCTTATGCCTGTAATCCCAGTACTTTGGAAGGCAGAGGTGGGTGGATTGCTTGAGCCCAGGAGTTCATGACCAGCCTGGGCAACATAGTGAGACCCCCATATCTACAAAAAAATTAAAAATTATCCATGCATGGTGGTACATGCCTGTAGTCCCAGCTACTTGGGAGGCTGAGGCAGGAGGATTACCTGAGCCCAGGAGATAGAGGCTGCAGTGAGCTATCATCGCACCACTGCACTCCAGCCTGGGCAACAGAGCAAGCACCTGTCTCAAAAAAAAAAGGAAAGAAAAGAAAAGAAAAAAGAAAAAAAAGAGAAAAAGAAAGAAATTAAAATAGCAAGCATTAAAAGAAGAGCCCAGGCCGGGCATGGTGGCTCACACCTGTAATCCCAGCACTTTGGAAGGCTGAGGCAGGTGGATCACTTGAGGTCAGGAGTTCAAGACCAGCCTGACCAACATGGTGAAACTTCGTCTCTACTAAAAATACAAAAATTAGCTGGGCATGGTGACAGGCACCTGTAATCCCACCTACTCGGGAGGCTGAGGCAGGAGAATCGCTTGAACCCCGGAGGTGGAGGCTGCAGTGAGCTGAGGTCGCACCACTGCACTCTAGCCTGGGTGACAGAGAGAGACTCTGTCTCAAAAAAAAAAAAAAAAAAAAAAAAAGAAAAGAAAAAAGAGCCCGTGTGCTGTGCTGCTGGTGGAGACAGTAGGACCTCAGAAGGGAGCAACTCCTCGTGCTGAGGGGAGGCTTCCTCGAGGGCCCCTCCTGAGGCTGGGTCTCCATATGGCTGGGGAGGTCAAGACCATACATTGGGGGGTATGGGCACCAGCAAGAGCAAGCCTTCACCCAGGTGCCAGGTCAACGCAGAGACACTACAAGAGATAAGGTGGAAAGGTGGGAAGGGCCAGATGACAGGGTGACGGGGATTGTGATGCCAGAACAAGAGTTCAGAAACGACATGTGGAAGGACCAGGAGAGAGAGCAATAAGCAAGCTTGGGCAACGGCTTTCATCTTTAAGGGAAAGGATCTACCTTTCCTGTTTGTCTCTGGGGACGTTCAGCCCAAATCCTCTGGCTCAGTGGCCCCAGATCAGCAGGGTCTATGCTACTTGGGCTCCTGGAGGTCCCGTCTATACTGCAGGCTTCTCCCCATGGCCTGAGTCTCTCCTGCCAGGTGAGCCCATGCACCCCAGGGCTGCACTGGCTTCTCCCGGGCAAATTAATCTAACTGCACTCCCTTCAACATCCTGGGCCTCTCCTGGTAGATGTGGGGTGGCCTGTCGTGTAGGAAAAGCAGATGAAGCCACGTGGATGTGACGTGAAGAAAGTTCTCTGGCCAAACACTATGTCCCTTTACCCTGCAGCTGATGTCTGAAACCCCAGAGTTCTCCAAGCCGTGAAGCTGTGTACTCCCGCTGTGAAGCAGCATCCACGCTCAGCCCCAGGGTTCAGTGAGAAGGAGGCAGTCTGGGTCCTTGTCCTCTGGGAGCCTGCTGGTTGCTAGACCTGGGCGTCCCGGGCCAACTTGGATCCTTGCTGAGTTGCAGGCACTTTGCACAGGGCATCACTCCAAGCAGTTATCAGTCCTTGAGACCTCGGAGTTGCAAATCCTCAAGATGTGATTTTTATGGGGGTCTGGAGAAGCCGGTGGGCACAGAGGTGAGAGGGGAAGGAATGCCCCCAAAGGCACCAGAGACCTTCGTGGGTCCAGCAGAGCTCAGGCATCCCACCCCAGCCTGTCCTGGTGACCCACCTTGCCCTATGTAGCTGGGTCCTCAGGAGGCTTCCACTCAGATGTAACCTAGATGCTTAAAAGTGCCAGTGTAACTCCAAATAAGCTTTATTTTCTCCCAAGGAGGGGAATCCAGTCCACAGGGGTTGCCAGGCAGTTTAATGACTGCTGAGAAGTGGTGAAGATCAAATTCTTCTCAGGGATAAATCATCTCTTAATTTTCCATAAATATGCACATTTCGGAAAGTGAAAGGGTGTATCATTCATAGTTTTATAATGGCACTGGAATTCCTGGCACGGCTTTACATCCTCTGTGGTAGGTACGCTTCAGCTCATTCCAGGCCCCTTTTATGTCCCACCCCTGACTTCCTGCTCTCACTGCGCCCTCTCCTGTAGTATGAGTAGCTCCTGTTAACAAGTTTTTTGGGTACAAAGGCAGACTGGCGTGTTATAATGAAAGTACAAATGCATTTTTATTGGAATATGAAGGAGGAGCCTGTTGGTTTTGGTTTTATTTTTATTTTTAACTTTTGTGGGTACATCGTAGGTGTATATATTTATGGGGCACATGAGCTGTTTTGGTACGGGAATGCAATGTGTAATAATCACATCATAAGAATGGGGTATCCATCCCCTCAAGCATTTATCCTTTGTGTTACAAACAATCCAGTTACACTGTTTTAGTTATTTTTAAATGTACAATTAAATTACTATTGTAGTTGCTCTGTTGTGCTCTCAAATACTAGGTCTTTTTTTTTTTTTTTTTCGAGACAGAGTCTTGCTCCGTTGCCCAGGCTGGAGTGCAATGGTGCGATCTTGGCTCACTGCAGTTTCCACCTCCCAGGATCAAGCAATTCTCATGCCTCAGCCTCCCGAGTAGCTGGGATTACAGGCATGCACCACCACGCCCAGCTAATATTCGTATTTTTAATAGAGATGGGGTTTCACCATGTTGGCCAGGCTGGTCTCGAACTTCTGGCCTCAAGTGATCCATCTGCCTTGGCCTCCCAAAGTGTTGGGATTACGGGCATGAGCCACTGTGCCCAGTCAAATACTAGAGTTTTTTCTTGTTGTTGTTCTTGTTTTTGTTATTTAGACAGAGTCTCACTCTGTTGCCCAGGCTGGAGCGCAGTGGCGCAATCTCAGCTCACCACAACCTCCGCCTCCTGAGTTCAAGTGATTCTCCTGCCTCAGCCTCCTGAGTAGCTGGGACTACAAGCACATGCCACCACGCCCAGATAATTTTTGTATTTTTAGTAGAGACGGGGTTTCACCATGTTGGCCGGGCTGGTCTCAAACTCCTGACTTCAGATGATCTGCCCGCCACGGCCTCCCAAAGTGCTGGGATTACAGGCATGAGCCACCGCACCCGGCCAAATACTAGGTCTAATTCAAGGGGGCCTGTTGTTTTGACGAGAAGGATTTGAAAATATCTAGCAGAGGAGGAGGAATTTGAGTTGGACTTCAGCAGGCTAATATCGGTGGTGAGGGGGCAGGCAGTGGTGAGGGATTCAAATGGAGGGAGGAAGAATGGGAGTAAATAGAAGCTGGAGTCGGGGGCGTGGAGCCCTGGGGGCAGGTGCAGAGGAGGGAAGCAGTCTCTGCGTGATGGCGAGTCATGGGCGTTCACGTGGAACGCCACTCGGAGCTCACAATGCCGGGTGCTGCACATGTGCGAACTCACTGAATCCTCACCAGGAATCCTATGCGGTAACTATACTGTTGTTATCCCCCACTGAACAGACAGGGAAACTGAGGCACAGGGAGGGTAAGTCAGCTGATAAATGGCAGAGGGAGTCTGACCCTAGAGCTCATGCTCTTCCCCGGAGGCCTCTTCCTCCTCGCTGGTGTGCTAGTCTGCTCAGGCAGCCATAACAAAGGCCACAGACCCAGCAGCTTAAACAACATATACTTTCTCATGGTTCTAAAGATACAAAGTCCAAGATCAAGGTGACAACAGGGCTGGTTCCTCCTGAGGCCTCTCTCCTCGGCAGGGTCTTTCCTCTGTGCATGCACATCTCCAGCGTCTGTGTGTCCACATTTCCCTCTCTTATTAGGAGCACCCATCAGATGGAATTAGGGCTCACCCTAACAGCCTCGTGTTCACTTCATCACCTCTTTAAAGAATTTATCTCCAAACGAAGTCATATTCTGATGTCCTGGGCTTCAACGTGTGAATCTGAGGGACACAGTTCAGCCCTAACAGGTGGGGAAGTCCAGTCGAGGAGGCTCTGGCTGCAGAGCTGGGAAGGTCTTGGCTGGGTTTCAGGGGATCAGTGCAGCAGCTGTGTGTGGCATGGACGGGGCTATGGCCCTGGAGTTTGGCCACACACTGGGGTCACTCAAGGAGTTTTTAAAAATCCCAGTGCCCCTGCTGTATCACAGACCAACTAAACCGGACTGGCTGGAGTGGGCAGGCACTGTTATCTGCAAAGCTCCCGTGTGGTTCCCACGTGCAGTCAAGAGATCAGAGGAAAGATGGCCTGGAAATCAAGACACCTGGCGCGAAAAGGGAGTGGGATTTGGGAACTGATCCGTCCAGGCCCAGGGATCATGAGAGCTGCCACAACTGCTGAGCTGAATCCAGCCCATGGCAGGTCACTCAAGCCATTATCCAAGAGGCTCAATGGCTGTAACTACAGAACGCCATCTCTCTGAGCCCAGAGACCATCTGACACGCTGCTTTTCCGGCCCCTTGAAGCTGTTCCTCAGGCCACGCTGCCACCACTGACCCCCAGGCCTGGGGCTATGGCTTCAAAGGCTACTCTCTCTGCTCAACGCCCTCATCTTATGAATGGAGCAGCAGATCCCAGCAATGTACGGTGACCTAGCCTATCAAGAATAAAACCTATGCTGGTGATACGTCAGGAAATGGAATCATGAGGAAACCACCAGCTTTTCAAAGGGCAGGCCTGAGGGTGGTCCTTATGCTTTTCTCTCCCAGCAGATGCCTGCAAGATCAGGCTGAGAGGTTGTGCTTGTCCTTGGAGCGCAGGGCTGGTGGGGACTGGCAGGGGATGGCAGTGGCCAGTCTAGGCCAGGGCAGCCAGGCCTTCTCTGAAAATGACCCTTGGCTGACCGGTCCCTGGACAGCCCCAGCCCACAGGAAGCTCTGGAGGCCAGACCAGCTCTGAGCTGTCCAGAGGGGCAGATGGACTTATCTCAATGGAACTTTCTTCAGAAGGGTCTAAGCACACATAGCCTGTTCCCTGGGGTCGGTCTCTCCTAACTTAGCAAACTGGTCCCGTAGGAACCCAAGAGGCAACCTGAGCCATGACATTTCCTGCTCATTCACAGCAGCTGCATAGATCTGCAGGGGCCCCTACTTTTGTGGGGCTTCCATTTTGGTGGGGGAGACAGAAAACCAAATACATACATAAATAGACAGTACTGAAGGTGGTTATGAGAACGATGAAGAACAATCCTTATGCGTCATAAACTCACTTCCTGTTTTGGGGTCTTTTCATGAGAATTTATTTTGTAAACGATGGTGCCTCGTTTACCATTCCCTTTCCTCCTGGGGAGGGAAACTCAAGCACAGGTTTCGTGTTGGGTTCCAGGCTACACGCAGCAGGGAGAATGAACACTGTGATGTGTCCTGCCCCTCACAGCCTAGCTGGGAAGGAAGGACCAAGCCTGTGGAACAACAGGCGGGTAGAAAGGCAGCCCAGGACTGTCTGCCACAGCACTTCCTGAGCAACTGGCAATAGTGAGGCGCCAGGACGATACGCACATGTGGGAGGTAGGCCCTGCCCTCTGGTTTGTAATCAGCAGGGAGGCAGGGTGCCCTGCAATAAGACAACTATACAAGGCAAGGTACCATCGCTGTTCATTAGTGTTGTTACCATGGAGGTCTTAATGGGGATGTAACAAACCACAAGATTTGGGCCCTGCCTTCACGGAGCTCACAGTCTAACTGGGGAGGTAAGAGTATCTATGAATTTCTGTATCAGCCTTTCTATCTAGTCATCTTTCTCTGTGATAAGGAATTCAGAAAAGAGCTGAGTCATTACAAGTTAATGGAGCAGGAGAGGTGGCAGTGAAATCAGGAGGGGTGAAGGCAGGTGGGCAGGAAAGGCAGGGGAGGTGGGGCAAAGGTATTTGCAGCTGGGGCGTACCAGTGGCTTAAATGAGACTCAAGAATCCTGGGGTGGTGGTGGAGGCTGACATGATGGAGGGAAGGTTCTGGGTTGGGTGAGACTGGACAGCAGAGTGAGGCTAGATGATGAAGGAAGTCCCTGGACCCAAGCACCACCTCCCTATTGGACAGGTGGGCACACAAGATTCCTGGGAGGTAGACAAGGGGGGTTGAGTCATGCAGTCTCTAAGGCTGGGGGAGGCTCCTTGCCCACACTGCCTGCCTGCACCCCCATCACTTCCTGCTGACGTGGGCCCAGGATGCCACAGTGGGCACCAGAGGTGGGTTCCGACTCTGAGGAGGGACTCCCATGATGAAAATGGACCTTTCCATAAAGTGGTTTGGGGGGTCAAAGGGGATGTTTTCAACAGGGCCATTTGGAAAGCCATGGGGGCAACAAAAGCCTGGACTTTCGTGACGGATCATGATGGTGACTCATAGGTGGCAGAAGAAAGAACACTGAGCGGGCTCCTGTAGAGCAGCTCTGTAACCAGTCAGCCCAGTTTCCCCTCTACAAGCACAGAAGAATGCAGGGTTAGGGAAGGCTTCCTTGAGGAGGTGACAACTGAGCCGTGCTAAAATTCAGCACAAATAGGAATAAATGAGGAGAGGGAAGGTGAGAGGGCTGGAGAAGGGGGCAGATCAGGCAGGGCTTGCAGACCAAGTAGATTCGGGTCTTTTATCTCGGAGGACCGGGAATCCCCTGGATGATTTTAAGCATAAGAAGTGATGTTTTTAGAATAGCTCTCTGCCTGCAGCATGGGGGAAGCTGGAAGGAGGGAGTGAGTGCAGAGAGACCAGGTCGAAGACTCAGTCATCCTTCTGCGAGGGGCAGGAGCAGCTCCTTCAGCCCTGGCCTTTGCACTTGCTGTCCCTTGGGCCGAGAAAGCTCCTCCCCCTTGATCTTTGGACGTGCCTCCTCTGCAGCCAGGTCTCCATCCCCTCTTCAGAGAGCTTTCCGGGGCCATCCTCTCGGCTGGATCCCTGGCCCCCAGTCATCTCTGTGCCACCCCATCCTTCACTAGCTGGAACCACCACTCATTTCTCTGCTGCTTGTCACCTGCTCCTGAAAGTTCTAGGCATCTCCTCTGCTTGTGTTGCGCTGAGCACGGCCCTATGACCAGGTCTGTTCCAGACCAGGCCAGACCAGGTCTCGGCCACGACTCTCAGTGGGCAGCTGGAGAGGTAAACAGAGTAGCCTGGGTCCGTCCTGGGCTCATGGGCCACACAGCAGGAGGCAGGGAGAGGAGAAGACAGGATGTAGGATGGAAGGGGAGGCGGACAGGACTGGCAGATGTGCTTCTGCCCCTAGAGGATGGGATGGAGTGAGGAATCCCACTGGATACCAAGTCAGCGGAGGGCTGTTACTGAGGATTCAGCCATGTGGGGTCTTGTCACGGGGCCTCAGGACTCCAAGGTAACGCTCCAGAGAGGAAAGAGGCATCCCTGGCCTGGTCCCCTCTCCTGGGGGCCTAACAAACACAGTGGAAACGCAGGTCTGGATCTTGAGAGGCATCTTGGGGGTGCACGCAGTGGGCAGGGAGGGAATTAAGCACGCCTGGGGCAGCTGCTCTGGAGACAGCGCTTTGGGGCAGCATCCCCCAGCAGCCCACGCCCCTTATCTAAGCTCAATGATCGCTTAAAAAATCCAGCAGCCGACATGTCTAGGGGGCTGAACGTTCCATTCTTTGCTGGCAAGAGAACACAAGGCCACAAAATGCCGTGATGAGAAATAAAGGACCCAGTGACTCAACGCATTTGTGACAGGTTTATTGTGGAGCGCTGCATGGGCCTGCCAACACAGTCCAGACGTGACATTTAAAAGCCCTGCACATTCCATTTTCCCTGGTGGCCTCCCCACCGTCAACCGTGTGAAACACAGGCAGCTTGTCCACATCAACCAAGAGTCTGCTGACTAGGCTCTGGTCTTTGGTCCAGAGGTCTCTGCACATTGCAGGAGTGCAGCGAAGGCGTTTAAAAAGCTGCTTGCTTCCACCGGTGGGCCTCCTGCTATCAGGAAGGGGGCCAGGGTTCGTGCACAGATTAGTGGGGCAAATCTTGCAATGAGATAGCTCAAAGTTTTTAGGGAAGCTGTCCAATCTTTTCTCTCGGAAATTCCTAATCTATAAAAGCATACTTTCTAAAAAGTCTTAAAAATGCATACAACCTACCTGCTGTTTTGGTTTAATGAAAGAAGCCACTTGACTGGATTCCATGATGCTCACTGACCAGGCACAAATGCCTTTTCTCTCCAATAAAAACAACAGCAACAAAGCTATTATTCTCTGCTTATTTTCTGCTAGATGTTATCATTCTCTCTCCATATGTAAATCAGGAAACTGAAGCACAAAGAGGTTACATAACTTGCCCAAGATCACACCACTAGTAAGTGGCAGAGCCGGGATTTGAACCCGTGCTCTGAGCCACCATCCTAGATTGCTCCTTAGCCTCTATAAGGTCCCCGGATGCAGTTATGTGGATGCCCCGTCTGAATCACTATCTTCCTATAGGCAGGTGGCCTACAGGAAAATAGAATGTTCCAAAATTATAAGAGAAATGGAGTAAAATATTAGGCTGAACTTGTAGAGAAGCCTTGCTGTTATATACAGCACCATGTTTTTCTGGAGGCCAGGAATGAAAATTGAGAAGCTACAGCAGCACATGTTCTTACATTTGGCTCAGACTGAGGGTGTCTTAAGTAAGCCTGAGCATTTGGCAAACTCGCCCAGTGGAGGAGAGAAGGACAAAGGGCTGAGGCGGGTCAGCATGGAGCTTGTGCGTTGAAAATGTGTTGGAATCCTTACCAATGGCTCCAAACTCCCATGGCAACCCCACCAGTGAGGGAATCACATGAGGGAAGAGGGGCCCCTTCCCCACCTTTCCAAAGATGCAGCCACCAGTTCTGTGGAGGCAGGAGCTCTGGGGCTATGGACACACATGTCCATCTATCTGTGCATCAAATGGTACGCCTAGAACGAGGACTTGCCGGAGTTTGAAAAGCTGACTTGAGAACATCACTGTGTTTCCCGAAACCCTCAGTGCCCTCAGCTGTGTAGGTGCAGGCCTTATGCTCAATGTTCTCTAAGATCTCGACTTCACTGAATAATCCGCAGAGAACATCCTGTGCTCCACCCCAGCCCAGGCCTTTCCTCACTTTCTGAGTGGGGCCCGGGAAGCAACGCAGTGGATCAGCGTGCATGAGTGTGTGGGGACAGGTATCAGAAGCGGTCAGGACAGCATAGGAAATGGGAGGGGAAAGCAGAGGCGTCAGGGGTTTCACCTCTCGCTGAGGGAAACAGCGTCCTTGATGAAAACTGGTAGATCAAAACTGTTCTCCCCTCTCCTGGGTCAGAGTTCAGAGAAACCGCATCAAGAGGAGGAACTGTTCAGCTTTTAAAGACATGATAGTCTGAGTCAAAATAAGGAACATCTCTTTTGAGGCTTGCAAATCACTCTGAAGCGAGGTGCCAAGCAGATGTGGAGAAATAGCAGCTGTCAGCCTCTGCCAGAATCTTCTATACAGCAGTATTTATCTGCCTTCTGGCTGTACCCTGAACTCACCGTTTGACCTACTGTTACTAAGCTACAGATGTAGGCATTTAAGTCACCTGGAAGTTGCTGCTCACTGCCTGTCTCTCTCTCTCTCTCTCTCACACACACACACACACACACACACACACACACACAGTTGACATCATAAAACAATAGCATGGTAGCTGGTAGCTTCTAAGAGGTAGTATGCCCAACATTAAGTTGCACGGACACTATATATATCTTATAGCTGATGCTCATTTTTTATAAACAAAACATTTTTGTGAATCAGGTCATACAACTTAAAAATGCCTGGGGAGCTTTTAATTTAAAGAATAGATTCTTCCTGAGAGGCTATGGAGCCCTCTGAAATGGAGTAGCTAACTAGACATCAAGAGACACTCTGGAAGCCTGGTTTTTCCTATGTGGGGTTTTCTTAAAGAAGTGCCCAAGAGTGGCCAGGCGCGGTGGCTCACGCCTGTAATCCCAGCACTTTGGGGGGCCGAGGCAGGCAGATCACAAGGTCAGGAGATCGAGACCATCCTGGCTAACACAGTGAAACCCCATCTCTAGTAATAATACAAAAAAATTAGCGGGGCATGGTGGCGGGCGCCTGTAGTCCCAGCTACTGGGGAGGCTGAGGCGGAGCTTGCAGTGAGCCGAGATCGCGCCACTGCACTCCAACTTGGGTGAACCGTCTCAAAAAAAAAAAAAAATGCCCAAGAGAAGTCTGGCTGAAGCGAAACATTCACCTAAGGCTACTGTGATCTTGGACTTCATTACATCTCCCTATCCTACCAGACCCCAAATACCAGACATTTCAAAGAAGGAGCTATTTTTCCTCGCATTTTTGGGACCGTTGGCATCCAATGTCATTTCCCCAAAAATTCTCTTGGGTATTTTTGGAACTAAAAAGAATGAAAAGGATTAATGAAGCAGGACTGAGATTTGCTGTGCCCGTTGCCCAACTGTTACCTGGGTGGGGTGTTGCCCCTGCCCTGTGCTGGAGTGGAGACTTGGCTCAGACAACGGTCCCTGGTCCTCAGCCTCCTTAGGCCAAATGAGCAAAAGACTCCAGGAGCAGCCCCTTCCAAGGCCACTGTTGCTTTTGGGAAGCTCACGTCTAAAGGAAAAGGAAACTGGAAAGACAGCATGGTCTCCTCTCTGAGGGTGATGTGGTCTGTGTCAAAAGCTGAGACTGGTTTTCTACAGTCACTGGTTGATTTCATTCACTCATTCAATAAGCATTTTTTTTAACCTAACCTACCAGGTGCCAGGTGATGATACATTGTACTAGGTTGAATTATAGATTGCTGTTTTTATAGGTAAGAATTGACAATTTCATATGGTTAAACCTAGTATTTAGAGGGTTTTCCTAAGCTAGTGTTACTATTTCTTCTGATAGCGTCACTGAAGGCATAGATAACCCAATCGTTAACATTTGCGGCCTGGGTCTGCCCAGGTTCCTTTCCAGAAACAGGGCAGATACCAGTTTCTACCATGCACGTAATGGTTAGATATTTTGTGACTTAACATAGGGCTGAGTTACTGCTTTAGATCGGCTTCTCCCAGACACCCTTTTATGCAGAGGCAGTTTGAGGCGTGGGCCACTTGGGGAGCTTAACCACCATGGCTCCCCACCTCTGCAGGCCCTGCTCTGCAGTGTGGAGAGGGAGCCGGCCAGAGAAGAGTGATTCGTAAGTGCACAGTGAAGACAATCTCATTTGGACTCATCTTGTCTAATGCTACTGGAGCAAAACTGTACCCAAAGTTCACTTGCAAATATATTTACACAGACCAATATGAAAAACAAAACAGACCGGGCGCGGTGGCTCACGCCTGTAATCTCAGCACTTTGGGAGGCCAAGGTGGGTCGATCACCTGAAGTCATGAGTTCAAGACCAGCCTGGCCAACATGGTGAAACCCCATCTCTACTAAAAATACAAAAATTAGGCCAGGCATGGTGGCTCACGCCTGTAATCCCAGTGCTTTGGGAGGCTGAGGCGGATGGATCACTTGAGGTCAGGAGTTGGAGACCAGCCGGGCCAACATGGTGAAACCCTGTCTCTACCAAAAATACAAAATGCAGCCAGACGTGGTGGTGCACGCCTGTAATCCCAGCCACTCAGGAGGCTGAGGCAGGAGAATCGCCTGTATCCGGGAGGCGGAGGTTGCAGTGAGCCGAGATCGCGTCACTGCACTCCAGCCTGGGTGACAGAGTGAGACTGTCTCAAAAAAAATAAAAAAACAAAAAACAAATAGCTAAAGAACAAACCAACCAAAACCTGACACCTTTAAACTCTGAGGCCATAGGAGATACCTAGTATCCCTTCACTAATTTATTAGAAGATGCCCTTTCCCTTGTACTCAATTTTCTGTTAACCAGATTCTCTGTGAATATGACTGAAGTAGTTTAATCTAGTATCAAAGTGCAGAGTATGGGGGATAATAAGATTCTGAAATATAAAACCAAGGTTCTGAGATACTTTTGATGCTGCAGATACATGACATGAGCTTAAGTGATTAAATTTATTCAACAGGAGTTACCGGGGCAGCCTTTCTGGTGGTGAATAACCAGGTAGACATTAACCACAGTGGCCAGTGGGGTGAGACTTGGGCTTCTCAACCTCAGCTCTGGTGACATCTGGGCCCACATCATTCTTTGTTGCAGGGGACTGTCCTGTGCACTGCAGGATGAGGAGCAGCATCCCTGACTCTAACCATGAGACACCAGCAGCACTCCCACTGGCTGAGAATCATGGGGGTCCAATGGATACAACCAAATGCAAACTCAATGATTTGTAGGGGAAAGCACAGCTTCCTGGGGAACAACCCATGTCAGCTTCACAAAGCTGGAGGCAAGCCTGGGGAAATGGCCTACAGTGAGGGCGTGGGGCCTCTGGAGTGAATTAGATAGAGTGTTATGGAGTAGTACCCACCTTGACAACTGCATCCCTTCCAGCCAAACTCAAGACTGGAGAAGCAACACTGGCTTACACAGCTGAAGGGATCCTGGGGAAGAGATGGGACTTGCAGACTCAACCATTGCTCCACAAGGGGGTGGCCTGGGGGACAGTGAGAAAGATCTCTCCACCCACCCCTGGGCCTTTGCTTGTCCTGACAGCTCCATCTACAATAGCCACACCTCTTCCCCCAATCCATCTGGCTCCTCTTTACTCTTCCAGGTCTCAGCTCAAATGGCACTCCCCGCCCCGGCCCCTGAAGGTTCTCTGATCCTTGCCCTGCGGCCACCCTCCCCTGGCCCTGCCAGTCTGCTCAGTGGTGCCTCGCATCCAAACTTCTAGTGCAGAACTTGTCACCTTGTCACACACAAACCGTGTATATTTATATGGATTGCAGGAGTTTGGTTTTCTGTTTGTTCCTTCCATTAAAATATGAACTCCAAGAAGACAGGGACCCTGTTTCCACAGAGTACCACACTCCTCCCAGAAGCCAATGGGGCACCCGACTCATGGTAGACATCCCCCCCACCAAATATCTGCTGAACTGAGGAAGGAAACCACTTTTCCACTGAATGGCAGGAGAGGTCCAATAAGTGAAGCTCATGAGGATGGAATCAAGCATGTGGTCATTGTAGCAAACAGTGGCATCAATGTGGACGCTGGTTTATTTCTGCAAAGTGTGCCAGGCAGAAGCTGATCCCAGACAACAACGTGGGGCATGTGCAAGTTTCTGTCTTTACCCACATATTTTTGGGGGTGTTCACCAGTACCTTATTATGATACATCTTTTGGACAAATGGTTTGTACCCTGAGCCAAATCACACACCCTCAATGTGTTGACAACTTATATCAAAAGCCCGGTGAGACAGTGAACTGCTAAACTGGGTGGTAGAGTTCTATGTTTCAAAACTATTATAAGGAATGATCATTTGCATATTGATCAGGGAGGGTGGAGAGCACGAGGAGAGGGAGGGCTGTTCAACAAAGACTCGGCGAACCTCTGATTATGTCTGTATTTCAAAGAGCACAGGTCATGGTTGACACGCGGGCAGCAGGCCCACTGCTGACAGCTAGTCTGCTTGGTTCCTCACCACCACTGCCAGGTTCCAACATCAAGAACACAGAGACATTTCCGTCTAACTTTTATATGAAGAATTTAATTATCTATACACGGAACTAATTCAAAAGGTTGTATTACAGTTGTTAAAGCCGCAGGTTTATATATTTATATATTTTACATTCATATCCGTGAAAATACTGAAGCGCAACTGAACGAGGAGGAGAGGTCCTCGCTCTCTGCACCATGTGAAAGGAGAAGGACCTCTACACGACCACCAGCACAGCCTCCCGACAGCGCCGGGAGAACGCGAGGGGAGTGAGCATTACAGAGTCTTCAGGAGGACACCTAGATTGTGCTTGAGGCTCCCCCTGCCCCATTTTCTGTGCTGTGAGCAGCAGGCATTTTTATTGAGAGCTTCCAACTAGTGTTTAAAAGACAAACAGGGCTTCAGCTACAGCATATCTAACACACAAACGGACCATGAGCTCCATTTCATATTAATCTGTAGAAATTCCACAGTCTAGTTAAAAAATGTAAACATTGGAAATTAATTGCAGGGAGACTTCTATACATTCTTTCTTGTCAAGAAAATTACTTGTTCAAAATAGGTCATTCCATGAAAAGTAATTGGAATAAAACTTCATGTAACAGAGACTAAAAAGAGATTGTGGATATCGTTGATCGTAACGACCTCAACGGTGTTGTCTACTGATTTTATGCTATGCAAAACACGCAAAATTAAAAACCCCAAACAAAACACCAACTCAACCAGATAAATCTGAGACCAAACAAAAACACAGAGTGCTTTCTCATGTGGCTACAAGGTCACTGTGCAAAATAAAATTAAATGCAATATGATTAGAGCATCGTACAAGGTAATAGCTTTGCCATGGAAAGAACTAATTTCTTATGTACAGGATGTATTACATGCTCAACAAGGTACAGCTGATACACACAAACAAGCACAAACACCTTCGCTTTAATTGGGCTCATTCTACACGTCTTTAAAACAGAGATACTGAACTCCTCTGCACTTCTGTAGTAAGGGGGAAAAGCCCCAAACTACACAATTTAGTTGGTAACACTGGACAAAATGAAAAAATACATCAAGTCTCAGATTTATGGACATTTGGAACAATTTTTAATAGCACATGCAGCATTCCTTGATAGTGGGTCTTTTTGCAAAACCAAAATAGCAAAGAAGTCATTTATTTATTTTGTTTATTAAAAAGCTAAAATATATATTTAAAAATAATTTTAAAACTATTGAAAGCACCTGTGCAAAGGTGGGGGAAAGTCAATTTGAAAAGGAAAGCCACAAAAGGACCCACTACCCTGTGTGTTTTTGTAATTTTTGCTCCTATCTCTGCAAGTAATAACTCAAACATTGCGATCACATGCAACTAAGGTAAAATGAGGTAAACTGCTCTGCAGTGAGTTCTTCTACTCAGAAGGCAGTAGGTGATCATGCTGGAAGTCACATGATCAAGGCTGCATCTCCCATCATCCCTCTGGGCAGTGATATGGGATAGTGGGTCTCTTTGAGGACTTTCAAGCCTGAGGGGGGGATGGACAACATATGATTCCTAGAAAAAGGAGGAAAACAACACATAAGCAAAACAAAACAATGAGCAAAATTCAAGCTAGGAAAATGAGTCAGGCATGTAAACAGCATGGTGCCAAAATGATTTAAAAAAAAAAAAAAAAGGAAAAAGGAGGGAGGGGAGGGAGGGGACATGCTACAGAAGGAATGAAAATTAAAGAAAAATAAAACCCCATGAGATAAACTCTTGCATTACAGAAGGTCTTCAAAGAGACGATTGCGAATGCAGCAATGGTCTAGCTTTAAGTTCTGCAAACAAAGCTCAGCAGAATCAGAGCAATGCTGCATGTTTTACGGGAAGATACCAGAAAGGCGAGGCGACAGAGCCACCAGGGCACTTACATTGCTGGCTTGGGTCCATGTCTGTGGTCAGCTTCACATAATTGGATGGGAAGAGCCCCACTTGTCCATTGACTTCTCCTTTCCACCAGTCAGGGTCCTCCTTGTTGAGGACGTTGATGATCTGGCCCTTGTTGAAGGCCAGCTCATCGTCATTCTGCGCGGTGTAGTCGTACATCCCAATCACCTGGCACACTGCAGGAGACAGGGCTGGGTGAGCGGCTGCACACCCACCGGAGAACGCACAACGGGTACCACGCAGCCATTCAACATTCCCAGCTACTATTTCTGTCCTTTCGGAAGACAGTGACAGTAGGGGGAACTGTTCTATTGGGCTTTTTACAGTGTAGGCAACAGAGGAAGATGAAGAATTAAAAACTAAGACAACAGCAAAATTTTCACACTAAGTCTTTAGTTTTTCATGTTTACTTGTCAGCAGAAAATGTACAGTGCTAATCGAGGGCTTTCGTTTTGAGTGCAGCGGAACTCCTTCCTACTGCTGACTCTGGAAAGAGCAGCCCAACCCCATCCTATCTTCTGCTGCACAGGACAGCTATGTATCATGGGGACTTTACTATCATTTTTCCTTTTTGGTTTAAAGTGGAAGGTAATCATCATTTAACCTCCAAGAATTCCAAATCTTAGGGAAAACTAAAACCAGTGATTTATTTATTTATTATTTATTTATTTGAGACAGAGCCTTGCTCTGTTGCCCACGCTGGAGTGCAGTGGCACGATCTCAGCTCACTGCAACCTCCACCTCCAGGATTCAACCGATTCTCCTGCCTCAGCCTCTTGAGCAACTGGGATTACAGGCATGCACCATTACGCCCGGCTAATTTTTCTATTTTTAGTAGAGACGGGGTTTCACCATGTTGGCCAGGCTGGTCTCGAACTCCTGGCCTCAGGAGATCCGCCCGCCTCGGCCTCCTAAAGTGCTGGGATTACAGGCACGAGCCACCATGCCAGGCCTAAAATCAGTGTTTCAAAAGATTTTTCTGCTGCTGTATCTTTGCGTCTCAAAATGTTGTCTTGAAAGAAATCTCCACCCTCAAGAACAATTTTTCTTTTCTCATTTTCTCTCAAGCCTATAGGAGGTAAAATTGTTCTTATTCTTTGGCACTTCTACTTCAGATGAGTCTGCACCAACAGGTCACAGTCCCTATGAATCTTTCTTAACAAACCTATTAATAAATAGGTTTAGGCTTCTTAAATTCTCCAGCTAATTCAATCACTTCAGCAACTGATTTTGGCGGGCCTGAGGAAGGGGCTGTACATGGAAGTGGAGGGATACTGACACATCTCTCCAGGGGACAGCAAATCCTGCGGGAACCACATTCCTCAGCCTACACAAGGCCACAGCTCAAGCAAAGAGGCCCAGTGGGGACTGCGGCTCATCACAAAGTTTGCCCATCCTTTAATTTCTTGAGAGGGCTGCCAGTTTTTAATCTTATCTCACTGGGTATATACAGCACAGATATTTAACCACAAGGTATTGGAACAAAAATTCTACACTTTCCACAAAAGCCAACCAAGAATGGTGGCTTAAAGACCTAAAGCAGAAATCTGCTCCCCTGACCTCACCTCTCTCAGATCTTGCCGAAGCGTCTCATTTGGTCCCTTCAATCAGAAAATAGCTAACTGGGCCAACTGCTGTGCTGTTCTTTTCCAGTCCTCCAGGAAAGTGAGTACAACATCCTGCCTGCGCAGCAAAGCCCCCTCTGCCCACAGTGAATGTCACAGGGGAGCTATTTTGGTCTTCAGTGAACACCACATTATAGCCCCCAACCCCCGTGGCCCCCAGCTCCATCTCCTGACCTACTGAGACCCCAGCCATTTATTTTTGGGTGTCCCTTTCTGTCACCTCACCCCCTAGCCTAAACCCCAATTTAAATGGCTGGAAGGAAATCAAGAGGAAAATGTGGCCTTAATGCCACAGCATTCATGACTCCTGCAAGAAGAGCGTTCCAACAAGGGTTCTGTTGTATCCAGCACAGAAAAGCCACTTAGATATCTGGTCCTTTTGAAAGACATATTCCATATCACATTAGTTGGGTGTCAGTCCCAGCAAGTACAGGAAGTGCTTTAAAGCACATGTGAAAAACAACCTAAGATATTTAATGAGGAAATCAAGTGGAAAAACTCAAGTGGCATGCAGACCATCTTCCAGTTAGAGACGGGAAACTCCTTACCTGCCGCTAATGCTGTTGACTTAGGTGGCTCTGTTGGGGTGATTTTGCTCGTCCCAGGGCTTAGAAGCTTTACATAATTAGCTGGAAACCAGCCTATCTGGCGCTTTTTCCCACGTGCCTAGTAAGAAAATAATTACATCAAACATTTTTAAAGGCTCATCTTTTATAATACAGTTCACTTTATAACAGAGCACTTATGTAAAGCTTACATATAACTGAAAAACATTAACAGTAAAATCTATGGATTACTATGTCACAAAAGTAAAACACCATAGCTAAAATTCAAATTGTGGCAATCACTGGTCAGCAAAGCCCAGAATGTTTTTGCTTGGGCTAGACTGTGTGGATCACAAAATCAAGATATACCATGGATTGCCTGGGATAGGAAATTCTGCTCATGTAATGCTAGCACTCAGCTGTTAATTTCAGGTAATGTAGACATTATGGTTAATGCCAACACTGTATATGGGTTTTAGGAATAATAATAATAATAATAATAATAATAATAATGACCACCAATACACACTGAGTACTTCTTTTTTTTTGAGACGGAGTCTCGCTCTGTCACCCAGGCTGGAGTGCAGTGGCAGATCTCAGCTCACTGCAAGCTCCACCTCCCAGGTTCAGGCCATTCTCCTGCCTCAGCCTCCCGAGTAGCTGGGACTACAGGCACCCGCCACCACGCCCGGCTAATTTTGTTTTTGTATGTTTAGTAGAGACAGGGTTTCACCGTGTGAGCCAGGATGGTCTCGATCTCTTGACCTCGTAATCTGCACCCCCTCGGCCTCCCAAAGTGCTGGGATTACAGGCGTGCACCACCGCACCTAGCCCTCACTGAGTACTTTTTATGAGCCAGGCCCTGTGCATTTATGCACACAATTCCAGAAGGATAATAGTATTATTATTCTCAATTTCCAGATGAAAAGTTGAGTGACAGCCCCAAGGCCACAGGCAGTTAGTGGCAAGCCAAGATGCACTCATGTGTCTGCATGCCCCTTTATGGGTAATATACATCCTTAGATGCAAGATGACATACATGCAGTACACACAGAACACAAGGAGACTCGACGTTATTTTCACAAACCCGTAGGCCCATGTGATGACTAAAGCCACATTTTTCACCGCCATTCCTTTCTCACTTAATTCAATCTGATTCAACACAAGACTCATCTATGGAGTGTTTCTGCACCATGCTGTTAGGAAGGGACAGTAGATGACTGTCCCTATAAACCCGGGGAGTTTATAACAAAGTTGGCGAGGCAGGTTTTGCAGTTTAGGACACAATCCCATTAAAAGACTCGAGTTGGGGATCATGAGTCGGGCTTTGACTACCCTTCTGTATACCACCAAGAAAAGAGAACCCAAAACTACTTGTGCATACACACGCATGCATACACACACACACACACACGTCTAGAAACAAGGCTCTCATCGAAACAGCCGCCTCTAGGGACAAGGTGGGAAGGAGACATTTATATCCCCTCGTAACTTGTGAATTTTAAACCATGTGACTGTAATTACCTATTCCCAAAATAAGGAAATAAAACTAAAAGAAAAGAAAACTTCCACCACATTACCTCCGCCCTCCCACCTGCCAATTTATCAAGAGGGATACCTCTGGGTCATTTTCAGAACACAGAGCAGGTTTCCCTTTCCTTGAGGTCTGATAGATTTCATCCCCTTGGCTCAAGGACTAAAGCTTTCATGTTCACAGTGAACCGGCCAATGACTGAAGCCATCTGGTTACAAATTTCCACGTTTATCTACCGAGTATACCACCATTCAGCTCGCAATGACACCACTCTTTCCCACACCTCTGCAGCAGAGCACAGAACTCACTGGTGTTTCCTCATTTGTGGATCCACGCTGAGAGTCACTCTGGTGACAGCGCCAGGAGCTCTCCTGGGTCATGGCAACTCAGCCACTTTATTGAGTAACCTAAGAACCACTCAAACGCTCACATAAGCACAGTGATAGAGGTATGGGGACTGAAAAATACGGCTGCTGCCTCCAAGGGGCTAGTCAACTACATGTGGAAATAAGAAATGTGCACAGAAATCAAAGTAATATAAAATACTAAAGAGTGGTGCTGGCATGGGGCCAGCGCTGGAGCTCAGGGGAGGGAGATGGTGCTTCTGGTTGGGATGGTCACAGACAGCTCCCAGAAGTGGGATCTGCCAGCTCTTGTGGAAGTGGAGAGGTTGGAGCTGGTTGGCCCCTGGGGAGAAACGTCATGAACAACGGCAGCAAGGCAGGAGAGCAGGGGGTGTTGGTGTTTCAAAGAGGCTGCAGTGGAGACGTCATTGCTCAGCGTAAGACGTGAGGCTGCACCGGGGAGAGGGGCCCCGCAGGAAGCCTTCTCCTGGCAGGTGAGGAGGAAAGGCGATGGGAGTCTCCCACGTCTCCAGAACAGGACAGGGGCATGATGCTGGCAGGGCCAATGGGTGACACAGCACAACTCTAAGCAGGGAGTGGGACCTGAGGGTCTAAGGAGGCCTCTCCCTCCCCAGCACAGGAGAAGGCATGTTGACAAAAAGGAGTGGATTTCCAGACCTCCAGAGGTCAGATTCCTTAACCAGTGAGTAGTATCTGGAGGGTGTCCACCAGCGAGCTCTCCGGGGAAGTTTCATCTTTAGTTATACTCCAGGTTGTGCCTTCTATTCTGGCCAAGATGCGTTTCTTATATATTCAGCTCTCCAGTGCGGCTCTTCCTGTCCTGGCCTCAGGCTCACCTCCACAGAGTGGTAGACAGGGGACTGCGTGAGACCCGAAGCCTTCCCCAGCAAGGCCTTCCTCCTTCCTGCTCCTGCTGTTCCAACCCCCATTCCTCAGCGCCTGAGGGTCTGTCTTCCGTGGCTAGCCCACTGCATGGCAAAGGTTTCCTGCCTCCCTCTTCCCCCTCAAACTTACATAGTTCCATACCGTCCTGCTCATGGGCAGACAAATACCAGCAGATTTGGGAAGTCAGTCTACAGGCCCACTAATAGCCACCAAAGGGTTCCCATGGGCCCCTTCCTCACAAAGCATTCCAGAAACCATTCCTTCCTACATCCGGCCAAGCCTCACTGAGGCCCCCTGTGTTAAGCAGAGGCCCACGTTCAACAAACGCCAGAGAGACGGATGGCTGCTGGAAAATTCAGTCCTTCCACAGGCCCCACGTGGGCAAGCCAGGGAGCAGGCCCTGTCCTTCACTAAGCTATGAAGCAGGTGGCCAGGTGCCCGCCTGGCGGTCTGAGGCTGATCTTCACTTTGGATGGGGAGGATGCCAGGAGGGAGACACACTTTCTGTATGAAAAGTCAGCTGGCTTACCTCTCAAGTAACTGCTATAGTAGTAACTTTTTAAAGGCAACTTTTTATTTAGAAATGATTTCAAACTCACGGAAAAGTGGCAAGAATAAGAAAAGCACACAGAACACCCGTAGGCCCTTTACCCGAATTCACCTACTGTCAACACTCGGCGCCAGCTACTCCCTCATTTGTGCGCGTTCTCCCTCCCTCCCCACCCTCTTCTCTGCAAGTTCTTTTTTTGAATCATCTGATTGCAAGTTGCTTACATCTTAACTCTTTACCCCTAAATACTTCAACATGTATCTCCTAACAATAAGAATATTCTCTTATATAACCACAGTACAGTTATTGCTTTCCATAAATTTAACACTGGTACAGTAATTTTGTCTAATCTAGTGTCCATAACCCAATTTTGTCCATTATTCCAATAATGTCCTTTACAGCGTGGTTTTCTTTCACACAGGGTCTAGATACTGCAGAGTCTAGGTACTGCAGCCAGTCTTCACGCCTCTTTAGTCCCCTTTCGACAGGTTTTGTCTTTTATGATCCTGACGTTTTTGAAGAACAGTCACTCTCTTCCTCCTCCCTCCCAGCACAACTGCACACACACGATGTCCTCTGGTCTCCCCACTGCTCATCATTCTGATCACCTCATTCAGGTCTTGTCCCAGTTCCCCACTCTATAATTATTGTGTTTTCCCCTGCAGATCATGAGCGATCTGTGGGGGTCACTTCAAGACCATGCACATTTTCTGCTCCTACTGAAAATTTTCCTGCAGATTTGGCATCCACCAATGATTCTAAGAAGTTTTACCATGAGAATTGTGTAACAGTAATCTTTTTAAAGCATCTTTGTCTCTGGAAATGAGAATTATAGGAAGTATCTGGAATGGTAAAATGCGTAACAAGATGATATGATTAACAATACACACACACACACACGGGAACTAAAAATACCGTGATGTATGGATGTGGCTTTGAATGCAAAGAAATCTGCTCTTGTGCCACACCTTCTAATACCACTGACGAAAAGCTCCACTCTCTAATGCCAAGGCACATAAGGATATGCAGGCATCCCTCATCATACGAGTTCTCACTATGCCGACACTATCTGAATTCAGGAATGGAAAAGATATGTTTTCATATGAGCTCCTAGCTCTCAGAAATCTGTTACCGGCTGTCTGAAACTTAGGAACTAAACAAACACAGAAAATTTGGCATCTCTCACCATCCAAATACAGAATTTAGGCGGCGAGGGGTGGTTTGTACTTCACAATAAAATAACGTCCCTTTGAGATTTTGTGTATTGAAACTTGGGTGGAGAATTGTAAATAAACAAAAAAGACACTGACTTGCAGCTCTCCTTCCCACCATCCACCTGGGTTCTTTTTTCGGATCAAAATCAGCTGACCAGGGGCGAGAGTGAGCTGCTCGGGGCCGGTGGCGGTGTATGAGGCAATAACCTGCGCAATTTCTGAAAAACAAGATCAAACATGGCAGTGCACTGTTAGAGTCAGCAGGAGAAAAGGCCAAGAAGATGCAGGCGCCTCCCAGGTTCACAGGTGAACACATCAAAACCAGTGTATTGGGCTGGATTTCTGCTAAACGAGTAAGGCTCCCTGAATCGCCCCTGTTCCCAGAGCTACCAGGAAGACGCGGCATTCAAGGGCCTGGCTGATCCTCGAGCCCTCAGTGGGCTGCAGACTCCCTTGTCATCCCGTGAAACTTACTTACCAACTTCCCTCCACGAAGTCCGCTCCTTGCCCACTCCAGGCATCTTCTGTCACACCCCTCCCATAATTACCCAGAATGCCCTGAGGCCAAGTGTGGGGCCTCATTCACCACCCACCCCAGCACAGTAGCACTCAATGGCTAAAGTGCTACTTTAAAGTGACTAAAGGACTCAATAGCTTTTCCAGCTACCAAGTACAGTAGAAAGAGAAGCCCATTTTCCTCAGAAACCACTGGGAGCCCGGCAGGGGCTTATTTCTATGTTGTTGCTGCAGATTCTCACTCCCAACGACACAGCCTTCTTCTTTATGGCTCACATTTTGAGAGTAATCCCTGAATATCAGATGCAAATCCCGGCAGGGCAAATTTCTTTCTTTTTATTTCACGTTATAGGAGGGACCTGGAGTTAAGAAGGGAACTTTATACAAAAACAATTCAGCACAGGGGAAAAAATGTAAACAGTTCTGTACTTTTCCTGAATGTGAAAAGTCCCATGGGAAAAATTCCAGCAGTACCACAGACCAGGCTCTGAAACACACATTTCCCCTGGCCCCGGAGATCGAGTATGAAAAGACAGAACCCTTCTCTGCCTGAGTTCTGGCACATCTGCAGCTACTGCTTTCTCAACTTCTAGAAGCAATACAGAACAAACTGTTCTACTCCTCTACCCTTGCTCTCCAAGTGTGGTTTGTGAAAGGAGAAAAGAAGGACAGAAAAAAAAGAAGAAAGAGGGAATGAAGTAAAGAAGAATGGAAAGGAAGAACGCAAAAAGGTCTCATGTTCTGACGAGATTTCCTACTTTTCTACTCACTCCAGGGAACAAGTAAGACTGGCCCTTAAGCAAGCCGCTCTCATCCTGTTCGGCATGCTATCAGGGGTCGGCCACCAGGACAGAAGCACCTGGCGGTCATGGTGCAGGCCTGGCCCTGCCTAATGCTTTGAAGAGCTTGGGGCAAGCAAGAATGGCCACAGCACAGTCTACTGGCCCAGCCGAGGCTCTGACTGGGAGCTCCAGCTGGGATGTCTACGCTGGGATGAGGACTCTCCTGCAACACACCAAAGACCAGCTCTTGGCTCCAAGAGTTTATGGTTTGGAGAAAGACCAAACTAGCGTCCTATTTGGCACTGGATGCTCTTGCTCCTCAAGGGACCTGGCATATGTAGCCAGCAATCTGCCCCAACATTCTCTGCAGTCTTTTGTGTCCTTTCTTGCTAGTTTCAGTGCAAAGCAAAGCCCACCTGGGCTTCATCTATGAAATATCTGGACCCTCTGGAATGACAAATGTCCAAAACTTAGAAAACTTACACTTAAAACAGAGATTTGGTGGGGTGGTCCAATGTACCTCCATCCATTGACAGTATTTATCTGACTAAAATAAAAACCTAGACTATGTGAAATTTCCCTTCCTTTTTCTGGCCATGTAAGCCCAGTTGGAGTTGGGCACCAGACAGACAAGCAAATCCGTCTCTTGGCATTTCAGTGACTGTTTCAACCTATAATTTCCTAAGGATATTACAGCAAAAAAGTTCAAATGACCTAGACCAGGAAGATGTGCCACAGAAACTGTATTATTTCACATCCGCTTCTTTCTTTTTAGTGCTATTTATAGCACATGTGATTTTATTGAAATAAACTAAAACACTTTGGATTCAGAGGCGTGACTATAATTTTGTACCTTCAATGTGTACTGAGGAAAACCATCCGATGGCTTCTACATTAATGGGACCTACACTCAGATGTGTTGCTCCTCTAATCTTCTCCATTGTTTGTGTCCTGGGAATGCATTGTTAGAAAATGAAAAAGGGCTAACCAAGCCTAAGAGGAAGATGGAGAAGCAGCTGAGCCCATAATCCTACAGCTCCATGTATTATAACTTCCCAGCATCTTGCCTGAATTACTTATTTATGCATTTATTTTATTTTATTTTTTGAGATAGAGTCTTGTTCTATCGCCCAGGCTGGAGTGAAGTGGCGCAACCTCGGCTCACTGCCACCTTGGCCTCCCAGGTTCAAGTGATTCCCCTGCCTCAGCCTCCCGAGTAGCTGGGGTTACAGGTGTATGCCACTATGCCTGGCTAATTTTTGTATTTTTTGGTAGAGACTGGGTTTCCCCTGTTGGCCATGCTGGTCTTAAACTCCTGACCTCAAATGATCCACCTGCCTCGCTCTCCAAAATTGCTGGGATTACAGGCATGAGCCACCGCGCCTGGCCTCACCTGAATTATTTCTCGACAACCCAAGAGAACATTCTGTCAGGTAACATCTCCGCTCTTCATGTGTGAAGCAAGAGACAAATCTCATAACCAAGTAAAATTATTAATGGATTCCAAGGAAAGGACTTACTCTCACCACTCTTAGGAAAGATTCTTTTTATTTTAGGCTTCTGGCCCTAATACACAAAGATGGGGAGCAACTATCAATTACATTCAAAACATTGAAAAGTAAGCATCAGGGTTTGTAACTTACCAGGTTTTTTTCCTAAACTCCCTGTTTTCCCAGCAGTTCCAGAGCCCTTAAAACAGAGCAAAAGGTCTCATTTGCATGCTGAAGTTTTGATCATGCAACTTTAAAAACGATTAATGATGATACAAACCCGCTTGAGCCCCAAAGCCCCACTTTTCATTCTGGGAAAACACAGCACTGTATCACCTGACACAAGGATATAGATCAGGAAAACACGGAAAAAAATAAGTACTTTAAAACATGTGGCTTTTACTCGTTTCTATAAGAGAAAAAAACAGCAGAGTATGGGGCCCGTAAGAGCCCAGACGGCTCCGAGCACAGGCATTTCTTGGACCTGGTCAAATCTAACAGGAGGTTCCAGGCTAGGAAGACTGTTAGTTTACATCCTAAACACTAAGCTCAGACTTATTTTCATATGGCTAATTATGAAATACTTCACACATAAAAAGTACAGGGAATATAACTCATGAGCCTACCACCCGGTTTTAACACATTAAAATATTAATATTTTGCACATTTGCTTCAGGAGCTTTCTTTTTTAAAAAACTAACAGGGACAACTGGAGCCTCTCTTCCCCCATCCTATTCACCCCTCTCTATCCAAAGAGGCAGTGGCTGTCCTGTGTGGCCTTTCCACCCAATTTCACAGCGTTTATACACTGAAATTTCTCTATCAATGCACAGAGGCAGAGCATATTTCTTCCCAACTATCAAGTGTTTAAAAAGTGCTCTGGGGTTGAATTCCTCTCTGGGATACTCATGGAATTTTAAACCAGCCAAGTAAGCCAACAACAGAGATGAGAGGCAGGACAGGAGCCAGAACGGAATCTGTTGTTACAAAGTGCTTTATTCTAAATTAATTTATGCTTCAGTCTATCTTGCAGTAAATTAAGTATTCCAATTAAAACAAAACAAAAGGCTTAATAAACTAAACATGAGTTACTGAAAGAATAAAAATATGCCATTTATCTACCAGGAACACAACTTATAGTCTCTTTATTTTGCTTATTGAAATTTAAGAACCATTTACCAGGAAAAGTTCAGGTTAAACTTTTACTCTGATTCTGCTTTATTAATGAACAAAGTTATACAATAGCAATCTCTCACTATTTTTCAATAGGCTGCATATCAAAAAAGGAATACCAATGAAACAAGACTCCAGTGACCAGTTAACTTTCCTAGTACAGGCTTAGAATCTACTCCCTATACTCCATAAAAAGAACAAGGCAATTGACAGTACCCTAGAGTTCAAGTAGTTTCAGCGTGCTCCCTTTGAAAAACCACAGCCAGCCCCATAAGCTGAGATGGATTCAGAAGGCCATGTTCTGTCCTCCCTGCACCTATAAAGTCCCCCAGACTGTGCCCCAGACCTGCCCATACAGACAAGGGAAGCAGGATGGGACAACTCTCCCCGTGCCCAGACGTCAATTCTGGTATCTGAAGCTGGGTCTAGTGTTAAGTTTGGTTGGATATTTTGCTTTTACACTGAACTCTGTATTCAAGTAGGACGAAAGAGCTGAGTTTTCAGACTTTTTTTCATATTATTGAATAGTATAGCTAGATGTATATCTAAAAATTTTTAGTACTGCTAGTTCTTCTGTGGCTAGTAATTTAAGACTGTGGTTAAGAAAGTACCTTACAACTCCACTTACCTTAAAAAAAAAAAGTCACTGTGTGTTTTCCTAAAATTTATTTCGGATGGTTTTATTAAAGTAGAAAACTGTAACTTATTAAAATACATTACAAGTAATGGCTTTCATATTTTAACTGATCCAAAAGGTAAAGTCACTTTAAGAGTTTTCATGCACGGTAGTAGAAATTGAGTCTGGCTTTTAGTGTTTTACCCAACTCCCCTGAAATATCATCCGTACGACTCCCATTGGACTCAACTTGCTGGCCTGGCGAAGAATTTAATTCTCTGTTTCCAGGTCTGAAAAGTCCAATATGCCAGCTGTCTCACAGGGCAAAATTACTTTCTTCCAGGCTTCTGCCAGATTCTCCAAGGGTGGGCAGACTTATGTAAATCCATCCATGGGAATTCCACTTAGCTGCTCTCAAGACCACAGCAAGAAAAACCAAAAAGCAAAACAATGCCACCCCTTAAAAAAACAAAATCCAAGCAAATAAAATCATTTCTGGGAGCTGCAGGAGAGGTGAGCAGGCCAAGGGCAGGACTCCTAGAGCAGGGCACCAGGCCCAGCCTCGCCCCCAGAGCCTCCGAGCACACGGAGCCGCACATGGAAGGCCCAGTATACACTGTACTACTGGCATTTGAAAGAGAGAGAGAACTTTGTCCACTTGCTCACTCCTGAGAAAGCGGCCCCTACAGGCTCCCTGCCAGCCTTTTCTCTCTCAGTACCTAGGAGGTATGAGGAGAAAGAGAAAATAACTGTGAATTGACTGTCAATGCTTAAAAAAAAAAAAGGAGTCAATTCTTGTTGGTTTTTTTAAATGTGCATTGGATCTGTTAAATGACTCCATTTATAACCTGAAACTCCACTAACGTGCAAGTGGCTCCTGCAAGACTGACTCCCATACTCTGTGGTAGGTCCACCCCACCATTCCATTCAACTTGCACTATCTTAAAGACCACAGTTTATGCGATAAAATTTTTAGAGCTCTATTTAACAACAGTGAGAGCACTTTCAATTTATACGGGTAACAGCACTTAAATTCCGTCCTGATCAACGGAGATTCTAAGGCCTAGCCAAAAGTGTACCCATCTCTTAGATCTTGTGTCTTTCTACTGTGTGGGCAAAACCAGAAATTCTAAAAACTTTCTAGTAATATCCAATATTCTGGGGCGATTATCACCAGAATACTTCTGTTTATACAGGCAAAATATTGCTATCATTCTTGGGGCATTTAAAAATCAATGACCATAATGATCTAATCAAGAAAGTTTACTCCAAAGCATAAGTCAGTTACAGGCAGGAAGAGAGCTTAATACTGAACATTATCCTCCCAGCTGATGTGGACCAGCCCCATCACACTCAGCCTCCACTTAGCCCTGATGGCGTTCTGCTTGGGGGAAGCCAGTGCTTACTCCGCAGTGCCAAATGACAAGATCAAACAATGACAGGTCACACTGGATTTACTGTCACATTCCAGAACTTAGCAAAACCCAACAAAGTTCCGCTGTCAAACATCGTGACTCCCCAAAAAGAGAATCACCGCACAGAAAGGGAGAGGAAACAGTTAATGTGGGTTTACCTCTGAATCTTTAAGCCTCACATAGTTAGAAGGGAAGACTCCGGCCTTGTCGCCCACTGTTCCTGTCCACCAGTCACCATCTTTCTTGGTAACCAAAATCACATCCCCTTGCTGAAAGGTTAAATCTCCTTGCTCAGAACTCTCGTAAGTGTACATGGCAATAAATTCTGGTGGGGAGAAATATTGAGATACGGAGAGAGCTTGATTGTTTAAAGAAATCCCAGACAGCTTTGCAAAAGCAAGTTTACGAATAAGGAAGTTAGAACAAGATCCATTCAAGAGAAAGGCTAGTCACAGATAAAATACAGAGCTGCAGAATGCCCTGGGTTCCACATTCCCCCAGTGCACATAAAAGTTCAGTAGCTGCAGACAGGGAGACAATTCCTGGGAAGACCCAGACACAGGAACAAAAAACCCAACTGCATGTTTACCAACACTTGAGTATTTAAGAGTGATCTACCATTTAGCGTCACGATTTCTTTTTGAATGAAAATGGTTTTTACATTTATTTTTAACTAAGAGTTACACAATACCTACTCTGTGCTGAACACTGGGTCAGATGCATTCATATGCAGGCTCTTGGTAAGCATATTAAATATGTGTATTTCAGTTTTGAGGGTACCAAGTCACAGTTTTAAAAAATTGTTAGCATATATCCTTTGCGTAAATTAAGTAAGACATACTTTTCATTATTCAAGTGCCTGAAAACTTATGTCCTATTGTGCCATATACACAATATGACAGGAAGCTGTTAGAACACAAAATGAGTTACACATATTATTGAGTTAAAAATGGGCATCTAGTTGTCATTCAAGAGGACAAACAGGTAGAGAGGACTGATGATAAAAGGAATGTCTAACCCAATCCCAGAAAGCCTTTCAACAAGTTAAAAAGACAAATCATAGTTTATCACATTTTATTATTCATGTAATTTAGTCTTAAAGGATAAGAACTATTGTTCCTTTGTGTCTTGAATTTGAAGGGTGTGCATTACAGAAGAAACTTTTCTTTTTAATTAGACGTAGAACTTTGCATCACTCTTGGTGGATTTCATTAAGGTTTAGAACCAAATCACACTCTCAGAAAGACCACCAGACCCAAAATCCTGGACGGGGGTTCTAGGTACAGGATAAAAGATTTACAGAAAGATGCGCGTGTTTCTTGTTTCCACTCTTTCTCCATTTTATCCTAGGCTTCTGTATGTATTTTTTTAAAGCAACAGAAAAATCACCATTTACCCAAAAAGTTCATTTTTATGATGGACAATGTATGTTTCTCTCTAAACCTCAGATGATGTTCCTTTAATGTCGAGCCTCGTGTTGAGTAAGAGGCAGGAATTTTGTATGGAGAACTCCTTCGGTTGATTATCAGAACCTCTGCAGGAGGTACTAATGAAAACTAAAACAAACAGACAAAAACACAAAAACCTCTAACTCTTGTGCTCACGTGGGCAGCCCCTGGAGCAACAAGGGCCTCCTTCAGCGCCAGTGTTGACCTGTCAGCGCCGAGGCCAGCAGCAATTGCTGGTGGAAAGCACTGAGCCCCATGGCAGACACAGGTCATTCAAACGTCCCAGGGAAAACAGAAGACTCTCTGTCTTTAGCCCTGAGGCACTGGTAACACATACCTCCACAGTGAAAATTGGAAAAATGATTTCCCACAAAAGGAAATCAAAGTTTGGTGGCTTTAATAGGGTCATTCTTTCTTCACTAACAGACTCATTTTTCTGATTTCTCCATACTTTCACCCTTCCCTTTTCATTTTGCTCCGTTACTGTTCTTTAGATCATATTTGGCCATTTAAGATACAATCCTTGGCCATCAATACTTTCCCCAGTGATTCCTCAACTTCAAAGTTACTTTCTTTAAAACTGATTCAGATTTTGAAGTAACTTTCCAAATGCTTAAGAAACTTCAGAAACATGAACTCTGGCTGAACTTGGTATTGCAGTATAAGATATAAAAGAGACTGGGAAGACTGAGGCTGGCCCTGCCCTGCTTGCCTTGCACAAAAACATCTGAGAGTGGCTTTAGGGTGACAATGAAACCCAGAGACGTGATGATGGATAGGCAGAGGTTCCTCTTCTGCTACCCCTTCTCAGGAGACATTTCACAGAGGGCACTGGCCATCCCAAGCCAATATTTTAAATATTTTAAAAGCAACCCAAGCCAATCATCTATTTTATCTGGTTTACAGTTTACTTTAAATTTGGTTATGTTCAATGTGGTATTTACATGACGCTCATTAATATATGTAAATAGCTTTTCTCAGAATTTCTAATGTCCTCCCACCCCTTCACAAAGCCAGCAACCTTTCCAAATATTTCTAATAACTAAGTCATTTCAAAATGGCTGTAGTAAATACAAACTAAGATCAGAATTTAACTCTATTATGTTGCCCAATTTTAAGTATATGCATAGTTCACTTGTGACCTATTTATTGAGGCCTCAGTATGTGTCTCAAAACAAATAAATAAACATTCCTCCACACTGCTATTGGATGAGGATGCTCATACTTTATGTGGCTTTATCAGTAATCCAGGGAATAAAGCAAAAACGACATAAAAGTAGCAGACATTTACTGAGCTTTGTTCTAAAAGCCTTCTGCATATTATCTCATTATCCTTGTAATGATTTCCTACCTCAAGTGGTAGTTATCACAGCCAATTTACAGACAAGGAAGCTAAGGCATAAACAAAATAATACTGTTACTAGATGGGTGAGTCAAGATACAAACTCCAGCCCTCCAGTGAGCCTTGACTGGATATAACACACCAAAGTTTTTTCCTTTCTTATTTTTTGGTGAGGTGTATAATTTGCTTTTTACTAAACTGACTGCATGTGCTGTGTTTAAAGGAGCTTTTTGCCTTGTTACCCTAACAGTGGATTAAAAAAGTCATTAAGATAATGAGAATGTATAAAGGGAACTCTGTTAATCATTTTCATGGTAATAGCAAAAATTAGATGCTGGATTTGTTTAGTGATAAGGTTTTATAGCTATATTATGAGCTAAAAAAAATTTTTACTTTAAAAAATCCTCTTGAAAAAAGAACATTGTTACTGTGAGTCTGAAATGCCATTATACCTTAATCCTTGCTGTCTTCACCTAAAACAGCTGTTTTAATAATTCTATTTTTCATTGGGCAAGGTTTCTAAGGAATTTAACAATCTCATTATGGCAGACAAACTAAATAGAACATTCTATTCTCCTGTAATGTATTCAAGGAACCCATAAAGAATTACTACGGAATTGGTTAGTTATGGCATCTGTTAACTACAACACTGCTCAGACGTCTACACGGAAAACCCATCTAACTCAGGGAGCACTCTTCAGTTAGGATGTGATGATGGCTGTTCTGAATGTAAAAAAGATGTGAGATTTTTACCATGAGGGCCTGAATTACATAAGTTTTGTTCAGCTGGCATCCATATAATATTTAGGATTATGTCACCAAGTGGAGATTGAGAAAGAAAGCAATTATTTGTGTAATAAATACTCAAAATGATTTTTTTTTTAGTCCTAAATTGTCTGGTTTGGTTGTTTTCATGGAGCACAGAAATTGAGCTTCACTTTCATTTGGGATGGCACAGATGGCATTCATGTTACTGTGAGAACTCTAGTGGTCTGTGTAGTTACTTTTAAAATGAAATACTTATCTATGAAGTCAGATGAGACTAGACTATGTTAGGTGAAGCAATGACCACAATTTAGCTATAGAGATCCTCGGAAAACTTGATTCTTAGTGAACCGAATGGGTCTCTTTTAAAAGTCAAAGGGCTTATAATAAAATATAATTAGAAAAATCCAGTTTTGATGATTAATATATCTGACAGTATTTTCCATGAAGTACTCCGATTCTGTAAGGAGCTAAACTTTCACTTTACTGTAGTTTAGTATACTGATCATAAATGTAGTCTATCTTAAGATGAAATTCAATCTCATTTCAAACATTTACACAATGTCCTTGACCCTTCTGAAGAACATAATACAACTCAGGCCCTCACCTTCTCCTGAAACGACCGGCTTGGCTGCTGGAGAGGCTACTCGCTTTAGACTAGCAGGACTCTCTGAAGAACCAGAATCCATGCTGCAATAAGGGAAGAAGAGAGTATTTTAATTTTTATCTTCAAAGAAAATAGTACGATGACACTGATTTTTCTGTTAAAACTGCTTAAGTTTTAAAACTTTAAACAACCCACAGCTGAAATAGTTGTACTTAGCTAGGTTAAAAATACATAATAAGGTACTACAGAGGCATGACTCTAAGCTCGCATTCTTATTTTTCAGCATTTTGCTATACTGGACACATGGCTTATGTACTAGTTTATTTCAAGGCATGACTGACTGAGAGATGCTCATTGAATACTTTTGCTATTTTCATCCTTTTAAAGCTCATAATTTGTTTTGAACATCAATATGGTTGGAGGAATTAACAACCTTAGGTTCCATGCTAGGGACCCTAATGAAAAAGACAATTAAGTCCTTCTGATCATTTCCCCAAATGCTTTGGGTTTCCAAGTATTCATATGTATCTGGTACAGCACTGGGTAATAAGCATAAAGAGAGTCATAATCTCCAACTAATGCACAAGAGTGTTTCAGGTCTCAGAGCTGAATTCCTTCTTGCACAAGGCAATGAACAACAAGGCACATAGGTTTTCATGAGAGAAGAAAGAATGCACTTATCTATAAGAGGCTCCCTTTTGGTACTCTATATACTCTAACTTTTGCAGTTAAAAGATCTAGAAGACAAACTAATCCCGCAACTCCTGTCTGTGAATCTTAACTAGTGCAAATAGTAATTTAACGCCTAATATTGTTTTCATCAAATACAAGCAGATAAATACAAAAATACCTTGTAGATTTCCTTATGGGCCCTGAAATGAGTTTCACGTAAGACTTGGGGAACCAACCCTTCTGACCTTGAACTTCTCCAAACCACCACATGTCTTGCTGTTCCAGGACGGTTATGACATCATTTTTGTTAAAATTTAAATGGTTGTCTTTTTTGGCTCTCCAAGGATACAGGGCTTGAGCTTGTAGCCCCTCCACCTTTTCACCCTTGTGTGGAACAACATAAAGAACCTCTTGTTATGTTGCGGTTTGTTATCAATTAGGGCAGACGTGAACATGTGAACATGGCACCTCTCCAACAAGCACAGGCCAGACAAGCACACACCGCCACAAAGGGCCCTGAGGCAGCACAGCAGGAGGGCTGGATGCTTCACTGTTTCCCAACAATTGTTTATTTCCAAAAGTGGAGGCCAAAGCCTGCCAGCCTCTTAACAAAGTCATTGTCTGACCATCTAGAACTCTCTATTTCAACAAGCCAGGAGGTCACAATTATTCTGTTGCATCTGGCTGTGTGCCTTTTATATTTTGGTTCTATTTTCACTCTCAAGTTGCCCAGGACACCTCCCCATTTCCAATTTGACTGGTATTTTTAGTGGTGGATTAACACTGGAGCAGAAATTTCATGAACTATCATGAGATCATTAACTGGCATTTTAGTTTAGGTGGACCCAGGGAAATAGGCCCTATCTGGATTATGCTTGTTTTAGTTCCTTTTCAGAGAAAACAGGGATTTGGTTAGCATAAATTCACTGTAATTACCATTTATTGTACATCTACATGCACTGCCCCACGAGATTACAAAGATGAAAAAAACAGTCTCTGCCTCCCACAAATAATTTAGGGAAAAGCACTTTATTAACCATAAAGCACTATAAAGATGGGCAGTATTATTAGCAAGTAACTCACAAGTAATAGGGAAGACAGAGATAAAAACAACCAAGTGTACTACCTGGCAGAATAAAATATACTAAAAAGGAGTTCCTACTATTCACTGCAGGAATAAAGAGAAAAGAGGGATGAATTCTGCCTGGGGGCATCAGCGTAAATTTCACAGAGGGGGCAGCATCTGAGATGGGCCTTGAAGGATGAGAAGGACTTTGACAGCTAGGGCTTCGGAGGAAGGGCACTCCAGGCCGAGGGCACAGCATGGGCAAAGGCCTCGAGGTGGAACACTGCAAGGGGTCCGGGAAGAGAAGCACAATCCGTGGCTGCATGTGGCCTAGTCTCATGGAGGGGTGGAGGAGGAGGTCAGGCTGGAAAGGCAGGGTGAGGCATTTATTATCTTTTAAGAAGCTATAGCATTAAACCATTACAGTATCTTAAAGCATTTAGTAAAAAATGAAACACCAACTTTCAATCATATATATGAATGGACAAGAACAAAGGATAATGCCTAGAGAGAGTTACTTCAGAACCAATTTGTACTTGCCTTTGGAAGTTATTTATATTATACTGACATTAAGTTATGATTATGTCTGATAAGCGGAGCATTTACAACAGGTCAAATACTTTCAGCATCTATGTTGATAACCTCTAATTCCTGGTCTTCATGGGTTCTTGCCTTCTTAAACCCACAACATCCCTATCCTACTTCCTTCCACTTAGCTGTACATTCACTCCTTTAAGTCCCTCAGAGCTGAGGGGGTTTCCCTGGATTTTGAACACCCCTAAGATTGTATATTCTCGACCTTCCATTTTCCCCCTCTTGCAGCGGACCTGCTGCCCGCGTAGCTCATCTCACAGCCCTTCTGCACTATCTAATCCTCTCGGCCACTTCACTGATTTCTCTATGTATGGACCCCAGGGTTGGCCTTTCAACTGTGCCCTCACTGGTATTTCAGAATCTCTCCCCCTGAGAAATCTTCCCTGTGTCTGCTTTGTCAACCTTTTCATTTTCACATCGATGGGCCCTAATGACCCCAGCCTGGGCTGGACGTGGACTCCGGGTTTGAATCCCAGGTCTGTCACTTACTAATTTTCTGGCTTTGGCAACTGTTTAATCTCTCTGAATCTCGATTTCCACATCTGTAAAGTAGAGATGATACTTTCTCCAAAAGGCTATTAAAGTTTAGCAATCCCACGGTAATGTAAGATGTGTGTAGGTGGGGAGGGGGAAGGAAGTTTAGTAAGATCCATGCACAGTATTGCTATGATAGAAGTAACAGTGGTGAGCTATATAACTATTATTATTCCTAGTCCCAAGCTGTGAAGCATTGCTAGAGAAAGCTGAGGCAATGTGCAATGATCTATTACAGACTCAGGTTAAATTAAGCCAGGCAATTCTTCATTTTTTTTTTTTTTTTTTTTTTTTTGAGAACTCAGTCTTGCTCTGTCGCCCAGGCTGAAGTGCAGTGGTGCGATCTCAGCTCACCACAACTTCCGCTTCCCAGGTTCAAGGGATACTCCTGCCTCAGCCTCCCGAGTAGCTGGGATTACAGGCGCCCACCATCACGCCTGGCTGATTTTTGTATTTATTTACTTTTTTTAGTAGAGATGAGGTTTCACCATGTTGGCCAGGCTGGTCACGAACTCCTGATTTCAGGTGATCTGCCTGCCTCCCAAAGTGCTGCGATAACAGGCATGAGCCACCGCGCCAGCCCAATTCTTCATTCTTCTTTGTCGGATCCCTCATTTGCCTGCTCCCAAACCTCTTCTACACTCCGCAGCCCGTCCAGGCTCCCTCCTCACTGAGAACAATATCATGCAGCCCAACATGAACATTTTTCTTGGCTTTATCTTCTCCAATCTCTTCAGTCTTCCTCACCCAGAAGAAAAAGACTCCTGTCTTTTCTGTGCCTTTAATGTTTTCTGCCTTATACCAACTATATCCTCTGACACTTCACTTTTCCATCCCCATCTCCACTGGCAACATGGCCGGTTCTTGCTTTCCCGAGGACCCTCCACTCTGATCCTTCTCTTTTTGCAGATCTTTCCACTTTCTTGCTGCTCATTTCCTTTTACGCCCCTGCAGTGTGGTTTCATCCTTCTCCTTCCCAGGTTACAAAGCTCTACCTGTCACAATGAATGGTCTCTTCTTTGCCCTGACCTTGGTGCTTAGTAACATAAGCAACCTCCCCTCCCCCACCTCCACTCTCTGGAACAGCCCCCCACCCCGTCACTGAGTCACTGTTGACTGAGCATGTGACACGTGCTAAATGCTGAGCTAGGACAGATGCAAAGGAAAGTACCATTTCCTGCTGAGTAGCTCCTCTTCTTCCAGACCACAGAACACACACGTGCCTGTGGATTTGCTATTTTCTCCCTGTATTCTCTCTCCTTGGACGACCTCACACATTTCCTGAGATCTGATAATGTTCTCTATGGGAATGGCTCTAATCTATAATCCCAATCCCGTGCTCTCTTTCACCCTCCAGATCCATGTTCTAACAGCCTGCCAGACAGGGTCCCATGTTCACCTTCAACTCAACACAACTAAAACCCAACTCTTCCCTTTAACTGCGCATTCATTTCATTTTCTGCCTTCCTCCTTTCCCCTTTAAGGTGGGCCCGTTTTCTCAATCCCAGCCCTCTTCCCTTTCCTTGGGCTCCCACAGGCATTGTGACTCCAACTTCTTCACTCTCCTCTGCAGTCTCTCCCACGTGCTCGCCTCTTCTGCTTCCACCGGCACCTCCCTACTTGGTGAATGTGAACTCAGCTGGGTCCAGGCCTGCCCTGGGTCTCAGCTGGGTGACACCAACAGCCCCCTGACTGGTGGCACTGCCCTGCCAGCCCTCTACTCTAATCTTCCTGCACATCGCTCCTCCAGATGGATCTGCCTAGAGCCTGTGTTCCATCTGGGTGTTCTCAGATCAGAAATGATGCTGGAACCTCCAGTGCCTCCCAGATGGGCACTCGCTATTTGGCATGATTATTGATAGAAATTTGAGTTATTTTATCATTATTGTATTAAGCAAAAGAGAACTATTCAGAATAACCACCTTTATCCTTTCAGACATTATTCTTTCCGAGCAGGGCATTTCAGAGCCTCCCATTAACCTTTAATTGGTCTACCTTTTCCAAAAAAAACTCAGTGGTCTAGACAAATGGAGGGGTGCGTGATTTTCCTTAAATACATTCTGACTGTCTGCCTTCGAGCCTTTCTCCCAGCAGTTTCTGTCTGACAGGCCGGATCTCTGCATTTTCTAGTAAGATCTTAGCCACTGATCAAGATGTAGCTCAAGTGCCACTTCTGCAATGAAGCTTCGTTCATCAACCCAGGCAGCAGAAGTTGACTGTGTCCCACCCCCACCCCCAACTCCCAACTATTCACAGCAGATTTCTGGCTCCTGCATTGGATTCCCATACTGCCAGCCAACCAAGACACACACAACAAGGCTTGCTTCAAAATGACATTGCTAAAAAGCATTTGCTGAAGTTTTTGGCACTGGATAGCGTGCTAAGTCTTCACACTCTCACTGGCTGCCTTTACCTGGCCTAGCACAGGAGACGGGGAGGAGCCAGTGGCCGTGGCTGGAGTAAAGGCAGACCTCTGCCTTAACTGGCCGGCACTTGGAACGGTGAGAGAGGGCTGGGCTGCCCATGCATCCCAGTTATCCGTTTCTGGTTTCTCATTCGTGCTGGTGGGCCACCTGGAGGGAAAAGCACAACACCATGAATAACAAGCACTCCCTAATATACCAGCTTTTTACCCACAGTAAAGAACCAAAAAAAAAAAAAAAAAGCACTCCCTAATATGCCAGCTTTTTACTCACAGTAAAGTACCAAAAAAAAAAAAGAGGAAAAAAAGAAAAAGATGGCAACCGATGAGCCTGTGCAACACAAACCTAGTATACTTATGTGGCTTTCTACAGTGAAAGAACAAGGAGGAGGCTGGGCACAGTGGCTCATGCCTGTAATCCCAGCACTGTGGGAGGCCGAGGTGGGCGGATAACCTGAGGTCAAGAGTTCGAGACCAGTCTGACCAACATGGTGAAAGCCCGTCTCTACTAAAAATACAAAAATTAGCTGGGTATGGTGGCACACCCCTGTAATCCAAGCTACTAAGGAGGCTGAGGAAGGAGAAATGTTTTAACCTGGGAGGCAGAGGTTGCAGTGAGCCAGGATCGCATCACTGTACTCTGGACTGGATGACAGAGTGAGACTCCGTCTCGAAAAGAAAAAAAAAAAATTAGCTAGGTGGTGGCGTTGAGTCTGTAATCCCAGCTACTTGGGAGGCTGAGGCACAAGAATTGCTTGAACCCGGGAGGCGGAAGTTGCAGTGAGCCGCTGAGATCACGCCACTGCACTCCAGCCTGGGTGACAGAGCAAGACTCTGTCTCAAAAAGAAAAATAAATAAAAGAACAAGGAGGAGAGGAAAAGGCATTTGTCTGAATCTTGATTTCCTCAGTGATAAAATGGGAACAATACTGTGCCACTTAAGGTTAGTTGTGAGGGTATATGAAATACAGGCTAGGGAAATACTCTGTAACTGCAAAGCCCCGGAGAAACATCCTCACGTGATCATTATCATTTGTAATAACAATAGTTAAACGAGGAAAAAAAAAGCTACATGCCACCTATGGAGCTGGAGCTTCTCAACACCATTTCTCAGACCCATGCATTCTATAGTAAGTACCTGGTAGTATGCCTAGATGCCACAGCAATTACAAGTGGCATCCTGACAGCAACCAGTTGTCCTGGGTCCCAGGGACAGTTCTAGTTTTGTGATTTCAATAATTTTAGATAAACAGGCTGGGCATGGTGGCTGATACCTCTAATCCCAGCGCTTTGGGAGACCAAGGCAGGAGGGTCACTTGAGTTCGGGAGTTCAAGACCAGCCTGGGCAACATGGTGAGACCTTATCTCTACAAAAAACTTAAAAATTAGCTGGGCATGGTGGCAGGCACCTGTAGGCCCAGCTACTTGGGAGGCTGAGGCAGGAGTATTGCTTGAGCCCAGGAGGTCAAGGCTGCTGTGAGCCATGGTCATGCCACTGCACTCCAGCCTGGGTGATGAAGTGAGACCCTGTCTCAAAATAATAATAATAATAAATAATTTTAGATAAACATATCTGTGTGACTGCAGATCTAAAGGCAATTTACTTTTTACATCTTTGTAAGATATACAAACAAATCTGAAAATCAAAATAATTCCTGATTTTTCATTTGGAAAATAAGGTGCCCACAATTATAGCAATAGAATTGCGCACCATACATGTACTGAAGAAGAGGCATACTGATTTGATCCCCAGCAAAACGAATCCTGGAAAATATGGTATTAGTCTTCTATTTTAGCCTAAGCTTTAGTTTAAAAACTCAGAACTTTTCAGTCAAGACCAAAAGAGTAAGGGAAAGTTTCAACTTGGAAGTCAAGCTAATGGAAGGCTATTTTTTTCTTAAAGCAGAGATTAGATGAGGGGATCTTCTTTAGCACCTTCAGCCTTTTATGTGAAAATAAAGTACGAAAAACTTGCTATTCCTTACATCCTTCCCTCCACTTCCTCCCGCCCTGGGTAATTATTCTTTCTTCCCTCTATTTGTTCCATCTGATCCTTCTCCAGCAATACATCTGGATTCCTTGCCTTCAATTTGTTTCTTCTGAAAGATGATTAGACTTGAAAAAAAAATTTAAACACTTCTTATTCAAATCACTCATACTTATATCCTAGTATAAAATATTTTTAGACAATTGCTCATCTAGGTCATGGCCCTATAACTGGAAGTCTGAACAACAATTTCATCTATCATTTCAAACCTCTGCTTACATACAGTTTTTAAAATGCCATTTCCTGATGAACCAGGGCACAGAACTAACCGTGGCCAAGTACAAACACCTCTTCATTCTACTGTACATTTGTATAAGATTAATGAAAGTGGAAAGCTTTAAAGGAAACAGCTTTCTATCTTATTCAGAACCACATGACTGAACTCAATTTTTGCTTCTGCCTGGCAAAAAAAAGTGCTATTTGCATGCAGGAAATGACTCTGAAAATTTGCTGACTGACATGGATGTCAAAACAGATTATTAGGAAACTGTATTTCTCCATTTCTTCCACAAGAATGATAGATACAAATACATTATTGAACAAAACAAGATAACAGGCTTCATTTTGTACCATGGTAAGTCACTGTTAGACAATGGTATCATTAAATCCAGTTCAGGGACTGTAATCTCCAATTCGCCAGCCAGAAAAAGGAGCATTGAAAATGAGCCAGCTCCCTCACATAGAAGGACAATCCAAGACTATGAAAATACTTAAGAGGGGGGGAAAAATGACCAAATTGGGATTTCGAAAATCATCAGAAAGAGCCCACCAACACGTACGTGGAGCTGAAGTCGGCCCAGTTATTAGGGGTCGTGGAGGGCTCTGAAGAGGTTACTGCCAAAGGGGCGGGGGTCTCACGCAAGGCCAGTTTGGGGGCAGGGGCAGATGTTGAATCAGTCACTGGTTTCACTGGAGCGGGAACCTCATTTTCTGGGATTTTCTCTGCATAGTTTGCAGGGAACCACCCTGTCTTTCCTTTTAATTCTCCTCCAAGCCAGCCGGGTTCTCCAGTTTGGCTTTCATCCACCTGTGGAAAAAGTCACAACTTTAAGTAGAACTAAATCAACCCCTGAATAGATCCAGCACCCAACTACAGCGAAGTCCCAAGCCTCTGCCCTCTTTAGATTCACATATGGTATAGGAATTTCTTCATTTTAGTCCAAGTGCCTGGGAAAAGAGTCTAAGCAGTAATGCTGAAAAACAAAATGCACTATAATTCAAGCTCTTATTCTCTGTACCTTTTTAAAAAGCCTTACCCCATGCTTTCCTAATAATGGCAGTTGAGACAAAGTGCCTGGAGTCCTGAGGCATGTAATTTAAATATTTTGATTTGGGAAGTGACTTGACAGGCTTCATCAGAAAGTCATGTCATTATCAAAAATAATTTGATTTGAGTTTATTACTTAAAGTTGAAAGCAAAGGGTGCAATCAATATGAATTCAGTACTCTGAAAACTTCCAATAACTAAGTAGTATTTATTCAGTATAGGGACAAGGAAGATTAAAAAAAAAAACCATGGCCTTAAATGGTTTCCACGGGAAGCAAAGCTGACTGCTGCTGTGTTTAGGCATTTAAAAGCTCCACAGACACATGATGAGAAAATTAAGGAAGTCATTATTTGCAGCAATAATCAATTGTATTAAGGTCCTATAGTTTTCTTTTGTATAAATTTAACTTGCATATTCAGTGCACAGGAAAATACAGGATTATACTGTTTAAAAATTTCACAGAGGCCATTTATTACGCCAAATGCTTTTAAGCATTTTAATTCTGATTCAAATGGATCATCCAAAATAGCCAAAATGATTCTACTTTTCTTTACAAGTTGTCCCTACTATTTTATGAGCAACAGGGGAATGACTTTGGAGGACAATCACATTTGCTATTAGGAAATTTATTTTTGGGCCAGGCACGGTGGCTCATGCCTGTAATCCCAGCACTTTGGGAGGCTGAGGTGGGCGGATTACCAGAGGTCGGGAATTTGAGACCAGCCTGACCAACGTAGTGAAACCCCGTCTCTGCTAAAAATACAAAATTAGCCAGGCATGGTGGCGCATGCCTGTAATTCCAGCTACTCGGGAGGCTGAGGCAGAAGAATCGCTTGAACCCAGGAGACGGAGGTTGCAGTGAGCTGAGATGATGCCATTGCACTCCAGCCTGGGCAACAAGAGTGAAACTCTGTCTCAAAAAAAAAAATTTATTTTCATTACTATAATTCTTATAAGGGTCTTATCTTATGAAACTTTATATTTTATTTTTACCCCTTCCTATGGCTACCTAAGGAGTAAAACATCAAACACTTCACTGGAAATTAAAGTTGCTTCTTAGAAATCAGACATGAGTAGGGAGGGTCTTAACAATGATTTTGGAAAAATCTGACAAAAATACCAGTTATCTAATCCATTCAAGTATTCAGTAAAAATTAATTAAAAATAAAGCAAAAAATGATTACATTAAACAAACCAAACATCAATCTGTATGTACTCAGTGGACAGTGAGTAATAGGGTTCAATACTTATTAGCTTGTTTGAATTAACAAATGTTTGGGGTAGAGGTGGAGAAAACAGAATGCAAGGCAAGGCTTACTGCTGAATTCTACCTGTTATTTACAATATATTCAGCAAGTAGGGGATGCCTGCTTGCTGCTTCACTTTAGGGAATCTTTACTGTCACAGATAAAAGCAATTTTTAAAGCTGAGAATTCTCCAAACAACCAAAAAGGGAGTTCCCTTGCATAAAATGCAATAACACTTCCAAAGGTTGAATTTTTGGCTTCACGGTTCTATCATTTCTGCTCACACTTACACCCACATGAATACACTAGCCACTTTCCAGTCATTGTTTTGTTCTTACTGTTCTTTTTCTGGACAGCCCCAACTGTTTCTCTAGATGAGGATTTAAGACAAATTTTCCCCCATTTGGATCTTCTTTTGTGCTAAACTCAAATGGCTAGATGTCTTTCCTTCCTTGTTTACATTTTGGTGATATGGTGACACATTATAACTTTGCTCCACACTGGAAACATAGCTGTCTTTATCCAAGCCAGGTCCTGCCAGACTTCTCAGTAGGTTCAATAGTCAAGATCAGCCACCTTGGTTCTAGGACCAAAGGTGATGTCAGGCAGGAGTGGGTTAGGAGCTTGAGCCAAACACACAATAACTTAGTGTCAAGACTGCAAAGTGTAATGATCAAGAATAGGGCTCTGCAGTTAGACCGTCTCAATTTAGGAGCTAGTTCTACAATCTATTAACTGGTTGACTTTGGGCAAGTTTAATCTTGTGGCACCTCAGTTTCTTCATCTGTAAAATGGGGATAATAAAAATACCTGTCTTATTATAATGCTCACTGTGAGGACTGACAAATGTTTACACCAATGCCTGGCATACTAAAAGTGGTTTTTTTTTTGTTTTTTTTTTTGAGATGGAGTCTCACTCTTGTCAGCCAGGCTAGAGCATATTGGCACAATCTCAGCTCACTGCAACCTCTGCCTCCTGGGTTCAAGCAATTCTCCTGCCTCAGCCTCCTGAGTAGCTGGGACTACAGGTGCCTGCCACCACACCTGGCTAATTTCTCTATTTTTAGTAGAGATGGGTTTTCACCATATTGGCCAGGCTGGTCTCGAACTCCTGACCTCAGGTGATCTGCCCGCCTAGGCCTCCCAAAGTTCTGGGATTACAGGCGTGAGCCACTGTGCCAAGCCAGATTTTTTTTTAATTCTCTCTTCTGCTGTCCAGCTCTGATGTTGTGCTGTAGTTGTCTTACTTGGGCTTCTGTCCTGTTCTAAAAGCCTGGTCTTGACTTTACCTTCCTCTAGGTAACAATCTGCTTCTCTGTTCAGGAGTTCCCTGCTCTAACTGCCGGGTCCTCTGCTCCCTCTAGGTTTACCTTCTTGCCATAAGCAATCCTTTAGGGGCTCAAGTGGATCCATTGATCAACGGGAACTCCTACTCGTCTGCTCATTTTGGACCTCCTCAAAGGTCAGCTGCTTTGCTTAATTATGTCCCATGATCGATTGTCACTCCCTTGAAACACAGGGTATTGACTGGTTAATAAGACTTTTAGGCCAGGTGCAGTGGCTCACTCCTGTAATCCCAGCACTTTCGGAAGCCAAGGTGGATGGATCACTTGAGGTTAGGAGTTTCAGGCTGGTGAAACCCTGTCTCTACAAAAAATACAAAAATTAGCCGGGCGTGGTGGCACATGCCTGTAATTCCAGCTACTTGGGAGGCTGAGGCAGGACAATTGCTTGAACCCGGGAGGCGGAGGTTGCAGTGAGCCAAAATCACACCACTGCAATCCAGCCTGAGTTAACAGAGCGAGACACTGTCTCAAAAAAAAAAAAAAGAGTTTTGGTGGACATCTGGAATGCGACCTGAAGCCCTGGGGAAATGTCCTCCCCCTCCAGTAAACTGTTAACACCCAGCCTGTCCCCAGATGTGATAGAAAGCCTGCTGGTGCAGTGTACACCTAAGAGTGAAGGAGGGGGCCATATCAGCCTCATCCTCATAAGCAAGAGCTTCTCCCATCCCTAAGGACAACAGTGAAATCAGCATTTCACTTTTAAGCAAAGAAATCTGCTGGTCTCAACAGCCCCTCAAACAATAGTCTCAATTAGTTTAATTTACTCTTACAGGTATACACCAATTTTAATAAATTATTACATTTTAAGGTTCAGGGGATGTAACAGACTTTCATTCTTAACACCTAAACTAAACCACTAGAAAGGGCACAAAGGTCAACATACGAAAATGAAAAATATTTCTTCCTGGATTTGGAAAACTACCCAAAATGCCAATCCAATTTTGGAGAACATAAGATTATGGCAGACCAAGAAGTAGGAATACAAACTGCTTTGTAATATGACTGGTTCCAATGTGGACTTTTACATAATGTACATTTACCGACTGGGGGCTATACGGGAGATGTTATTATTAACAATTTTGGTCTCAATACAATTTACCAGGCACACTGTAACACCCCAACGTATTTGGGGGTAATTCTAGTGAAACATCATTTAAGTGAAGTACAAACAACAGATATTGCTCACATTTCTGGGACTATGTTACAGAGCTGCTCTACAAAATGTTAGTAATTACACACTGCATATTGTAGCTCACTGACGCAACAGTCAAATATACACAGCAGCCACTTCAGCTTCAAGTCCATTTGGCAAAGGCTGATAATATTACACCTCTTTTCTCAATTTTTATATGCTCCATGGCTACCATCTTCATTAGGTAAGATTAATATTTCTAAAATCTCTGACCTTGTCACAAAGGGGGGAAGCAGAAATTCCTTTTTCCCTCACAGAACATGATAAACAAGTGTAGCAAACAGGTTTAGTCTGTATATTCAGACCAGCTGACAGTGGCTGCATGGGATATGTTGAGGAGTGCAGGTAGCAAAACATTTCCCATGGATTTGCCGATTTTGAAATATAAGGTTTCTCCCCAAATTCCTAGATGAGGATATTAAAAGTCTTTGTTTTTTGGAAGGAGTCTCGCTCTGTCGCCCAGGCTGGAGTGCAGTGGCACGATTTCGGCTCACTGCAAGCTCCGCCTCCCAGGTTCATGCCATTCTCCTGCCTCAGCCTCCCGAGTAGCTGGGAGTACAGGCGTCCGCCATTATGCCAGGCTAATTTTTTTTTTTTTTTTTTTGTATTTTTAGTAGAGACGGGGTTTCACCGTGTTGGCCAGGATGGTCTTAATCTCCTGACCTTGTGATCCGCCCACCTCGGCCTCCCAAAGTGCTGGGATTACAGGCGTGAGCCACCGCGCCTGGCCTTAAAACTGTTTCTGAGGTCAGGAGATTGAGATCATCCTGGCTAACACAGTGAAACCTCGTCTCTACTAAAAATACAAAAAATTAGCCGGGCGTGGTGGCGGGTGCTTGTAGTCCCAGCTACTCGGGAGGCTGAGACAGGAGAATGGCGTGAACCCGGGAGGCAGAACTTGCAGGGAGCCGAGATCGCGCCACTGCACTCCAGCCTGGGTGACAGAGCGAGACTCCGTCTCAAAAACAAAAAATAAACAAACAAAAAAACTCTTTCTAAAGCTCCAACCTGGAGGGTGGCAAATTTTGCCTCTGTTGCAACTACTCAAATCTGCCACTGTAGCACACAATATGTGAATGAAGGAGCCTGGCTGTGTTCCAATAAAACTTTATTATAAAACAGGCAGTGATTGGGCCAGATTTGAGCCAACCCTGTAACCATGTGTATACTGGTCCCTCAAAACTGCAGTGATATTACGGCCAGTTGTTACTAAATAAGCTGCTTTCTGATGTTTAATCTATGGAAATCTATGGAAGGCAGAGGAAAAAGGTATTGTTGGCAACATTTAAAAAAAATGTCTGTCAGGAGAAGAAAAGGAAAAGAATGAGTTAAAAACTGTTACAAGAGTAACACTAAGACAATTTCCAGAATGAACTGACTGGCTAATGACTGATAACTACTAAAGAAGTCCATTCTTCTTTGGATATTTTTAAGAGGATATTTTCTAGAAATGATTTAGGATTAGTCCTGACATGAAAAAGAGATTAGGTTAGATCAGTGGTTCCTGAAATTGACTCCCTAACAGAACCACCTGGTCAGACTTTTGAAGGCTGTATATGCAGTAGAGTTCTCAGAATCTCTGGGGATGAGCCCTGGCATGGTTATTTTTTGGAATTTCCCTCAGCAATCTGGATGCATTCAGGCCTGTACCAGTCCAAGGATAAGCATTTAAACCAAGCTTGTCCAACCCGCAGCCCACAGGCTGCACGTGGCCCAGGACAGCTTTTAATGCGGCCCAACACAAATTCGTAAACTTTCTTAAAACATTATGAGATTTTTTTGCAAGCTTTTTTTTTAAAGTTCATCAGCTATTGTTAGTGTTAGTGTATTTTATGTGCGGCCTAAGACAATTCTTGCAATGTGGCCCATGAAAGCCAAAAGACTATACTGATTTAGACACTCAGCTTGTGTTCTCAAGATAAACTTCAACAAAACAGCAGTGAGCATAGGTCTTCTCATTTCTTATGTTCTACTAATATGTTACGGATGTCAAATTTGATTTAATTCACCCTCCAAGTATTTGGACTTCCAGATCAAGAGAGGCCATGTGTTTTCTAAGCATCTAAGCCTTAGCCATCAAGGTCAAACTCAACTGGAAGGCATTCGGCTTCCCTGAGCACATCACTGTATACTGACTCCTCTCCTCTTTTAAATTCCTAGCAGAGTTAGTGAATATTTACTGAGAACTTCATCACATGGTGGCCTTTTCATGTGTTTCTCTAGATTTTTCTAAAAAGATTTTAAACATATGAATGGCAGACTTGATAATTTTCTATTATCAACAGCACTGAGAATAGTGCTATATACAAGGTATCACATTAAATTTTTGTTAACCATGAAAAATTATAGTTTTGGATAAAACCGGGCTAAGGTTTCTAAAAGCAAAATATTTTTTAAGGCTAAGACTGCCTACATTAAATGTAGGAAACACTGTCACATAGTTAGACTTCTAAAAATCGAACATATTATAGTAAGCTATGTCCCAAAGACGTTTGAGGAATCTGAGAATCTGATGACTGTGCCCACAAAAGTATAAGTGAACCCCGGACTTTTCAACCTAGAGAGACTGACAGTAATGTTGTACTACATGTTTCATGCTCATCATTTGTTAACTGCAAAATTCATGAAATTAAAAAAATACAAACCTGTTGCTATTAGATGTCAATATCTATCTTTTTGCATTGACTGTTATCCTCACGAAGATAACACAGCTGAATGGCACCTGGAGTATCACAATGCATTTTGTAGTACAAAATCGAAACACTGCTGTCCCTTCCACAAGCCAACGAATTATGCCTAGTAGTACATTCTACATTTCATTACATATTTGGGAGGTCTGAGATACAATAAACACTATTACAGTTCTGAGTAGATATTCTCTAATATACTTGTCCTTGAATTTATTTTTAGTGTTTTATTAAAAATTACAAATTAGATACATTTATAAAAATGAAAATAACATAGAAGTCTATAAAATTCAACATGAAAGCCCCTTCTTTGCTGCCCAGTGGTAACCATTGTTAACAGTTTGATATATATATTTCAAAACTGTTAACTATACATAAACACATGAATACACATATAGTTTTATTTCTAACCAAAATGCAATTAGGCTGCACATATTCTTCTGCTTTTTTGATGGAAATCTTATGTGTATATGTGATCTATACAAGTTTTAATCTTCATTGTATTTTTTAGCTATATCATAATTTATTTAAGCCATCCCTTTACTGATGGACATTGGGCTGTTTATTTGCTTTTACCAACACCACTGCAGTGAACATCCATGTACACACATATTTGTGCATGTGCCCAAAAGAGGAAGAAGAAGAATGAGAGGAAGGAGAAAAATAGAATTTCTGGGGCAGAGGGAACGAGAATTTTAAATCTAAACAGGCACTGCCAAATTGCCTTCCAAATTGCTTAACCAATTTATACAACCATGCTAACAATGTATATTATATCCACTGTCCTATACTCTTGACAAAGCTGGATATTACCAGACTTTTAAACTTGCTCATTTGACAGAGGAACAATGCTATTTTGTTTTATAACTTGCATTTTTCTGATCACCCAAGAAGCTAGGCATCTTTTCATGTATTTTTTAAATAACTGACTTTTTACTTCATCTGTGAATGTCCCTTCCCACCCTCTGCCAATTGTTTAAGGCTTGTGGGTGTCTTTCAAAGTGAACTGTTTGGAATCTTTATGTAACAGGGGTAACCCTTTATGTAACCCTTGGTCTCATATATTTTGAAACATAGACATTTTAATTTTTGCATATTGTCAACTGTCCATTTTTGCCTCTTACAACTTCTGGTTTTTATAGCTTAAAAAGGCCTTTCTTAGCCAGAAAATTATTCCAATAGTCTCCTTAAAAAAATTTTTTTCCCAGAATTTTATCTTTTATGTTTAATCTACTTGGAACTCCTTTTTGTCTATGGCCTGAGATGGAGACTTGACCTAATCCCTTGCCAAACACAGAGCATTCAAGTTAGTCCTTAAAAGGAATCTAACAAAAAGAAACCCAGTACACAAACTGAGAAGACTTACGACTTATTTTTTTTTTTTAAAGCACAACCTACTACACAGACTCAAACACATTTTTACTGCCACAACAACACCCAGAGATACGTGTACTTACACAGAAATCAAGTGACTTAAAAGGACAAAACATTGAATAAGATGCAGACTTCCTGACAGTTAGGCAACACTTACCCATTCCCCTTTAACCTCCACCAGGAAAGCAAAGGTTTGAAAGCAAGGCAAAATATATGTTTAATGACATGCTTTATTCTTACAGCATATCTAAACTCTACATATCTCATCAAGCTGGTGGTTAACTAGCCAATTCGAGGAAAAGGTTTCGACAGGCCTAGGATTACAGGTGAAGCCCAAATATGTTCCCGAAAAACAGCAACACTTTCTCATTAAGATACAGATCACCTGCAACATTTCCTCATCGTCACATTTCATAACGTTCCCTTACTTTAGGATGAGAGTGAGCTGCTTCTCTGCACCTTGTGTTGCAACAAAATCCAGTTTCAAAAATATTAGGCTGGTTTGTTTAACGTTAAAAAAAATTATAATGAGGTCCTCACTGATGTGACATTGTATTTTCCGAAATTTTAGATTCCTATTACATGGTATTTACATATTTGACAATCTGCTTTACAGGATACACTACTTCAAATATGAGGTAGTATGAGTAAAGTAGCTTCAGGCTATTAGAAACCACGGCGTAGGAAACAGCAGGTGGTGAAGTCAGAGGAAAGCTGACAAACATACCCCGCTGGCTCGTTACCATTTGTGTGTACAGAGTGGTGTGCACAAACCAACAGTTCTTTCTGTAAAGGATGAGTAAGGCTGGCACCCAGCATGTTTCAGGCAATAACTGTGTGCTGAATGAAGCCATGGAGTATATTTGAAGAGGTTTTCACTACTGTTAAGGTGATTTTAACTTTTAAAGATCTGGAGCCTGGGCAACATAGGGAGACCCTGTCTCTACAAAAAATAAAAAAATAAAAATTAGCTGGGTGTGGTGGCACACGCCTCTGAGCTACTCAGGAGGCTGAGGCAGGAGGATCACTTGAGCCTGGGAGGTGGAGGCTGCAGTGAGCCAAGATCATGCCAATGCACTCCAGCCTAAGTGACAGAGTGAGATCCTGTCTCAAAAAAAAAAAAAAAGAAAAGAAAAAATAATTTGGGATCTTTGGCCTTGCTTCTTCTAGCCCATGTTAATTACAGAGAAAGCAGCTATTAGGAAAAAAGGGGACACAGGAATTGATTTCTCTAAGTGCCAAACATATTGTTATTTCTAGGTATTTTAGCCTATTAAAGATCCACAGATATGATGTGTATATGGCAAGATGAATGCATGAGTAATAGTATAATCACCTGTACACCACCCTTTATACTTCAAAGACATACAGTCCTTCGGCAAGAAACATGTTTGTTTCAATTGTTAACTTTCACAGTTCTTTACAAATTCTAGGCCAGGCATGGTGGCTCATGCCTGTAATTTCAGCACTTTGGGAGGCTGACGTGGGAGGATCGTTTGAGCCCAGGCAATTCAAGACCAGCCTGGGCAGCATGGAGAAACCCTATCTCTATAAAAAATACAAAAATTAGCTGGGCATGGTGGTGCACGCCTGTGGTTTCAGCTAGTTGGGAGGATTAGGTGGGAGAATCGCTTTGCTTGAGCCCGGGAGGCAGAGGCTGCAGGGAGGCAGAGATTGCAGGGAGGCAGAGGTTGCAGTGAGCCAATATCGCGCCACTGCACTCCAGCCTGGGCAACAGAGCGGGAACTTGTGTCAACCACAACAAAAAAAATCTAAATTATCTTAAAAAAAAAAAAAAAAAAAAAACGCTAAGAGTAATGCAAAGTTGACTACTTCTAAGACTCTAAAGCGAGTAACTAGAACAAGGAACTATTTTCTTTTAGAAAATGATTTAGATCAACCATGTTGTCTGATTTTCTTTCTTAAACTGGTTCCTATAGTTTTAGTCACATCATAAAATTATTATTAGTTAAAGGAAAGAAACAATAACAAAGCAAAATTCTAAACTATTTTCTGTTACAAAGTAGGAAAGCAGATTAACTGTATAATTCATTACTTTTTTTTACATAATTCAAAGTTCACATAATTAAAGGGAAAAAAGATGCTTTGATGCAAAGATACAAAAGTTATTGCAATTATGAGAATGATGATAGAGTGTTTTGCACTTATAACTATTTCTTAAAGACTCCTGGCCTCCTCCCACCTTGGAGGATCCTAGTGTGTGTGTGTATATATATACACACATGCACACTAGTATATATTATACATACACATATGTATATACACGCACACTAGTATATATATTGTCTATACATCATATATAAAATATATGTATTACATATATATGTATATCCATAGTATATAAGTAGTAATCTAAACTCTGAAATTATCATTTATAGATTTAAAAATAAGAACACACTGTCTTTATCAACTCAATTTTAAAGTGATGTTAGGATACATTTTTTTAAATGCCATCTTTCATTTTAATAGAAAAGAAAGAAGACTGAGCTTATACTTTAAAAATCTAGATGCTGGATTATTGGGTTTCATACTCACTGACAATCTCACAATTGTTGAATAAAGTGAAAAAAGAGGACAGAGGCTGATCTTCAACAGAAATGACCCTCTCACTGGAGTCTTTCTTACCATGACTATGTCTCCTGGCTGGATAGTGATTTCATCATGGCTTCTGGATTCAAAGGGGTACAGTGCCCGGTAATACACCACTTTTACATTTTCCTGTGCAGAAATGGTAAGTGGACCTTTTTCTGTTTACAAAAAAAGGTGGGGGGGACAAAAATAAATAATTACAGAGAACACAAACGTATGACAACAAGCCAAACAACTAACCTCTCCTCTATTGCCTATCTTAACCTCTGAACTATTTCCCTCCATTCAAGGAATTTCTGAAACACATACTGAATGCCAAAGCACAGCCAAATCTGACGTCAGCAACTCAAACCCATCAGAGAGTTCATTAGTGACTCTCTGTAAACAAAGGTCACTCCAAGCCTGGGTGCGGCAAGGCTGCCTAAAGGTCCCTTGTCTCTGCGTCTTGGCTTGGGCTCCAGCAGTGCAGATCTGTAAAGCATCAATATCCCCCTCCCTCCCTACCCAGTGTGTTCAGTACAATGTAGCAGTTAGGATATGACCCAAAGTCTGAATCAGCCAAGGAGTCAACTTGTTTGGGAGGGAACAGAGGCACCAGTTTCCATACTGAAACATGAAAATGCAGATGTTTTAGGCTCTTTAACCTGGTCATATAAAAACTATATGCTGATTTTGGTTATACTGATAATCCCCAATGAAGAAACTCTTCCTCTACATTTCTTTGGGAAATCATTAGCCTAAGGATGAAACCTAGATGAAAATAATTTAGATTTTAAATGAAATAAAATGTTTAAAAATGTACATGAGCAGAGGATATTTTGGATTCTGGTTAGCAAAAACTAAAAACAGACCTTTGGGCATTTTTACTCAACAGCTACAAGTATTTTGACATATACCTATCTTATCTGAAAAGCAATGAGGGGGAAGTATTATCTCCACATGATTTTGAACTGTATGACATGCAAGATTTCCTACTGACTGAAGGGGAAAAATAAATCCTCATTTTATACTAGGAGGATGCATGAAGAACTTAAACTAACTTCCTAAGATCAATGGTGAAATTATTTTCAGATAAAAAAAAATAACAAAAAATTAATTTGCCCCTCCTATGACATGGTTGCTACTCTGTAGGTCTGATGACCTGCCAGTCTTTCCCCTGGACTGCATGCATCTGAAGGCAGGTAGGTGCCTAATGCAACTCCATACCTCACGCCCATCTCTGCCCACTATGCAGCTGGGGACCAGTAAACCTTTACAGAATAGCTTGAAAGTGTTTTTTCTTTCTTTTCTTTCTGTATACTGGCAGCACTACTAAAGAAGCACATGGATGACCAAGCAAAATTGGTATAATTTACCACACGAAGAAAAAGCAACGACTTGCTTCCACTGAGCATTATTTGCAAAACCGTATAACCACACAACCACACAAGAATCTTAAATACATTCTAGCTCACGTCAGATATTATAAAGGATAGCTTTTTCTAGCTATTCCAATTAGATTGGTCTTTCATTTATCTTTTTGTTCAGTCTTTCATTTATCCCTTTTTTTTAAAAAAAGGCAAATTAGGCCAGGCATGGTGGCTCATGCTTGTAATTTCAGTACTCTGAAAGGCCAAGGTGGGAGGGCTGCCTGAGCCAGGAGTTCAAGACCAACCTGGACAACAAAGTGAGACCCCCATCTCCACAAAAAAAAAAAAAAAAAAAAAATTAGCTGGGCATGGTGCTGCACGCCTAGAGTTCCAGCTCCTTGGGAGGCTAAGACAGGAGGATTGCTTGAACCCAAGAGTTTGAAGCTGCAGTGAACTATGAGTGTGCCACTGCACTCTAGCTTAGGCAACAGAGTGAGACTCTGTCTCAAAGAAAAAAGAGAAGAAAAGAGAAGTAAAGAAACGGCAAATTATGTTCAAAGGGTAAAACGCTGCCATTTTTCAAAAAGTAAAAGCAGTTTTATGCAATGCAGACCGAAGACAGCGAATGGCCCATCAGTGGAGGCAAGGGTGAAAGGTGCCACTTTCTGTTGCAGAAACAGCTCAGAAATTCCAGGGAGGGAAATAACAAAACAGAGAAACAGCAGGTTCTTTTGCAGCATATAAGACCAGTGTAACTTCATGCCACTTGTTAACTCCGTAGAGGACTCGTGGATGCCAGTGTAATGTGGGCCAGAGGCTGGCATGGTGGTGGGAGAATTACACAGATCTCAAATGACCCTGGGGAAAGAAGAGCTGGCCATGCTCAAAATAAGAGACTGACATTCTCATCTGTTAATGTAGCCAAGATAGGTCCTGATGAGATATGGGCATTTTTCAGGAGGATCTGGGAGAGAAGATGACTTATTTTCTAGAATTATTTTTGGCTTCTAATACCTGCAGTGGACCAGGGTGCCTGGACAGCTGGCTTAGCTGGTTCTTGGTGTTGATGGAAAAGCCGGCCCAGCTTGTCTTGTGCTTCCTGTTTGCCTTTTTCCTCGCCATCCTTCTTTTTGACACTTTCCTCCCTTTTCAGTTTTTCCTCTTCGTGGAGTCTTCTTGGTCGCTGATGCTCGTCCTCCTGCTGCACATGCTCCAGCCACTGCTTGTCCCTTTCCTGAGCTCGTCTGCCAACAAACACGCTTGATTACAGCAAGAAAGCAACTTTAAGTTAACACTACTGTTGCCTCTTTTCACAAAAAAAGCTCCATCCAGTAAATGGGATGGGAACATCAAGTGAACATTGTTCTTCAGATGGGGCAACTGAATCAGGGCTCCAGTTCTGAGTGAGAAGAAATCACATGATTTAGGAAAACACAGAAAATTTCTGATGTATTTTACAAAGTGGTTACAAGAATAAGAAAATACTTCTTAATAATAAAGCTGGTATTAAACTGACAAAACAAACAAACAAAGCCATAAAACACAGAGAACATAACTTCTATAAAAATAAAATACACCCAACACTGTAAAAATTTCCCCCCAGCAAAGGGAACAACACATTTACATGCACACACATTGCTCCCCAAACCTGAAGTTGAAAGCAAGGGATTGTTTTATTGACTTCAACTACTTTGATTTTGTTTTTCAAAGTAGCTACCACAAATAGATAATTGTAATTAAATCTAGGCCTTGAAATTTTTGATGGCCTCAACCTGAAACCCACAGTAAAAGACTTGAGAATGATTTTTCTCATTCCATAATACTTTATAAAGTCAGAAAATACTTTAAATGAAACTAATATGTAATAACAAATGATATAATAATAACTAGCTCCCCAAATATTAACTCCTTTAAACTGCAAATCAGGTTGGTAGTCCTAGTATTACTCCCATTTTACAAATGAGGAAGCTGGGGCAGAGGTATTAAATGACTTGCCCACGTCACACAGCCATATATGCATGGGCTTCAATCCCAGGCAGCCTGGTCCCAGAGCCTCCACCCTGAACTGCCATCCTGTGACATGGCTAACGCACACAGGTCATCCGCTAGAATTAGGAATCTGCCATGGGAACATAATTGAAGCAAATTATACTTTTATTCTCCATTGTCAAAAAATTACATTTATTTCTAACTCTGTATGAATGTGAAATATTAATGCGGAAGTCTTTAAACTTAAATCTTAAACATTTTATTTACAATTTTTAAAATGTCTTTTAAGACAGTATAAAAACATTTTTTGGAGAGGTAAGGATATTGTTATTCATGACAACAAAAAAACCATAATAAAAACAGTGGCCGGGTGCGGCGGCTCATGCCTGTAATCCCAGCACTTTGGGAGGCTGAGGAGGGCAGATCACGAGGTCAGGAGTTCTAGACCAGCCAGGAGTTCTGGACCAACATGGTGAAACCCCATCTCTACTAATAATATAAAAATTAGCTGGGCGTGGTAGCACGCGCCTGTAGTCCCAGCTACTTGGGAGGCTGAGGCAGGAGAGTCGGTTGAACCTGGGAGGCGGAAGTTGCAGTAAGCCGAGATCGTGCCACTGCACTCCAGCCTGGGTGACAGAGCAAGACTCCGTCTCAAAAAAAAAAAAAAAAAAAAAAAAAAAAAAATTACTTTATCTTTTCCACCAATAAGGGTCACCATATATAGTGTATAACCAGCTAATTTCTGAAGTTAATTTGCAATTTTTATCTATATAATTGGAATATATATTACATATTATATTTTATTATGCTATTTTCTGTATTATGCTATTTTGTGTATTTTCTGTATTTTTCTGTATTTTATTTTATGTTTATTTCTACACTGTAGGAATTTAACAGTTCAGTGTGGTATAGTGTGAATAATAAAAGCATTTTATAAACTCTGGAGGTAAGAAAAGGATGGAGTTAATCAATACATCCAAGGAGGAGATCCTTAGTCTGACCCCCAAGAAAACCATAAAACAATCCTGTAAACTGGTTTGGGACCCCAGATACCTCCCCACTGGCACTGAAAAACAGATAACTCTATATACCCATAAGAAAGTATGCACAGCTCTCGGCAGGTTAACTGAACTCAGCCCACTAAAGTCAACGACTTGCCTCAAGTATCTATTTCTTCGTCTTTTTAATCTAATTTCTTGAGACGGAGTCTTGCTCTGTTGCCAGGCTGGAGTGCAGTGGCATGATCTCAGCTCACTGCAACCTCCACCTCCCAGGTTCAAGTGATCCTCCTGCCTCAGCCTCCCAAGTAGCTGGGACTACAGGCGCATGCCACCATGCCCAGCTAATTTTTTGTATTTTTAGTAGAAACGGGGTTTCACCATGTTGGCCAGGATGGTCCTAATATCTTGACCTCGTGATCCGCCCACCTTGGCCTCCCAAAGTGCTGGGATTACAGGCGTGAGCCACTGTGCCTGGCCTTAATCTAATTTCAATTACTTTACAGGCTATCATTGGGACACTTGGTCATTTTTGTTTTGTGGAGTCTAAAATTAACTGATATTTAAAAGGCAAATACCTAGTAACAAAATCAGACACAAATTTCTACAATTTACTACAGTAAGTTACAAGTAAAAATAAAAATATCACAAACACAAATCTTCAAACAAAAACAGATAAAAACATGTCTGTATCCTACACACTAAGCAGCAGTGGCAAATTTCCCCCTTTTGTACTAAAGTTTAATTTGCAGTTGAAAAACAGAAGAAGGGGCCCACCCTGACCCTGCTGAAGAAGCCCTGTGTGGGGCACTAGCTCAGTGGCTTGGATTTTAAACCAGGCATTCTGATCCCTGTTAGCTGTTAGTAAAAGGCTGTGAACTGGAAACGTTATTTTGGCCATTAGCATGCAAATGAGCACAACAAGTGTCCCAATTTCCTTGTATAATTCCATTTATCTACATAGTAGTAGCTTGAGAGAGCTCTGGGAACTAACCAAAAACTTCAGAGGGTACTGATATATGCAAAGATTCATATATACAGGTGTTTGTGTTTGCACTCACACTTCACACGCACACTAAAGACTGAAGGCTCTTTCTGGTGCAGTAACTACTTGGAGAAGCCAGGCAAAGAATAGTAAATCCTCAAAGTTCCTTCCAGATGAGTCCACAATCCAAAGAAGACTCACCTTTGGGCTTCTTCTTTTTGTTTTTCTAATTCTATGATCTTTCGCTCTTGTTCTTTCTGTTTCAGTCGTTCAGCCTCCATGGACTTTTGCTTCTGGAGTTGTTGCTTATTGTGTATTTCTCTTAGTTCCTATAATTAACCGAGAAACAGTTCATGTAGCGACATGAGTGGCAGATACATCAACTATTTATCAGCATGCAACATTTCATAGTGGGAAGCCTAGGACACTTAGGAGATAATGTTTCACAGTTGGAAAAAGTCAAGTCGGAAAGCTAAAATCACACCACATTTTGACATGACTGATTTCCAAAGGGCACTTAAGATTACATTCTAATGAGCCATACACATTATACCATTTTCTATGATCTGCTCTAGAAGAAACCTGCTAGCGAAGGGCAGGAGGTGAGCTCTGCTGCTAAAGGCTCAGCATTCATAATGGAATGTAACCAATTCCAAGATATGACGATGATCATGAATAAAACTTAAGCTTCTTTTGATTATCAATCAACACCAACCTTTACTGGCTTTGAAAATACAGATGCCTCTTCTTCACTCACTACCTCCATTCAAACCTCACCTCCACCTTTCACTAAGCTTCCTTAGAACAAACGGACATCTCTTTGCTCCTCAATTCTTTGACCTCAATTCTTTCCCCCAGGGTCTATTTTTCTTCAAACTACACCTCTTCACAGCATCTTTTCTTACTAAATCTATCCTTCAAGTTGCTAACTGCCCCAAACTAAACCAGCAATCAGGTTGAAAGTAAAAAGCTGTAATTTGATGATGACTACCTTGGATCCAATTTCCTCACTTGATACTACTAGCTGCAGGAATAGCAGTAATTTCCTTAGCAGGCTACTGAAAATAAAATGCATTCTATGATATTTAAAGTACTCGAGTCACAAGTTTAGACACCTGAAAATATGAAGAACAAGGAAACGTCTGCTGAGGAAGAAACTCCCTGATTCCATAGAAATCAAATGGTCACCAATAGACTGAGTCACTGATACTCGTCTTACTTGGGCCAACAATAAATCAGATGAGTCAAAGAGCCCAGTAGAGCCAAGGTATCTTTCCAGTTGATTTCTTGATCTAGCCAGGGCTGGTCCTCCCAGTACATGGCCCAGGCATCTCTATGGGGAGACTAAGATTTGCCCTGTCTTCTATCACCTTTCTCACTGGCAAGACTAGATGGGCAGGTTTCTTCCAGGCCCTAAAATTCCTACCTTTAGATTCATTCAGAGATTGAACAACAAAGATAGACGGTTTGTCTGTAGAAAGTCAGTATTAAAATGCACTTGTTATTGGAAAAAAATCCTAAGGGTTAGGCTAACCTTTTCCTACTAATTTTGCTAAGGTTAAAGTTAAAATGCATACACAAATGTTTTATAAACTGTAAGTGATGCTGAGAGGCTTTAAAAGAGAACAATGAGATAAAAGAAAAAGTTTAACTGGAGATTAGAGGTCTGGGGGGAGGTACTTAGGAAGAGGAAGGTACAGGAGGAAAAGGGGAAGGGGAAAATGGAGAAGAAGGGAAGAAGGAAAAAAGGAAAGGAAGGAAGGGGGAAGGAGGGAAAAGGAAGGAAGAAGGGGCTTCAGTGGGGAACCTAGCAGATGACACTGGGAACATCCAGGCAGGACACAGCAGGAAAAGGTACCTTTGTAAGGCACAAATTGGACTGCTCCCTATGGCAGCAGACCTGACATGTGGAACAGAGGGAAGGGGAAAAGAAGGCTAAGACTGGAAAGCAATGATGAAGCCTCACACTGACTGTTTAAAGTGCTGAGATCAGAAAATCAACCCTAGGGAGAAAGAAGTCCATTTTTCATCATCTTTCTCACTGCCATACCAAGGGATGTAAAACTTAATTTTAACGTGTTAAAATATCAGCAGTATTGGTTTTCATAGTAACCTGGAATCAAGAATAAATAATCAGTAATAATATGAATGAAAATTTCATTTTCAATACCATCAAATTCTTAAATAGGTTCAGAAAAAATAATTTACAGCAAAAGACTATACTTAAAAGGTATGCCACCCTGGCTAACACAGAGAAACCCCACCTCTACTAAAAATACAAAAAATTAGCCAGGCATGGTGGCAGGCGCCTGTAGTCCCAGCTACTCGGGAGGCTGAGGCAGGAGAATGGCGAGAACCCAGGAGGCGGAGCTTGCAGTGAGCCAAGATCGCGCCACTGCACTCTAGCCTGGGTGACAAAGCAAGACTCGGTCTCAAAAAAATATATAAAAAATAAAAAAGGTACAGAACCAGGAATTAAGAAACCAGGATTCTAATCTCAGGTCCCTGACATGAGCTGGCAGATGAATCAAAATAGACGATCTTTAGGTGTTCTTCTAGTTTTGGGATCTGTTAAATCTTAGACATTGTTCATCACATGAATATTTATTTATTTCAGTGTCTGTTTTACTTAGAATTTTATTCTTAACTGCAAGAATAAGTGAAAAAAGCATAAGCAAAATAACCCTGAGCTGAAATTAAATACAAAGGAGTAAGAAATGACGGAAGAGAAATAACATTTCAGCTTGATGTTCAGGAATCTGATTATATATTAAATAAAGAAAAGTCCTTATTTCATCCAGGAAAAAATGTATTTATGAGTGATATTCAAAATATTCAACAACAGGTACTGCACAACCAGAATGGACACTGGCCATGATGTATCAACATACTATAATAGATAGCCCATAGGCACAAATGAAGATTTTTCATTTTTCCCCAAGAATTACACCGCACATTTCCTTTCTATACTAGGCTCTTGTAACTAGATATGGATTTATAGATCACTGATTACCAGATGTAAGTAAAGCTAGTAATACATTAGGAGAGACTATAAAATTGAAAAGCTTGTAAGAAAAAGTGATTTTGAAGAATCTACAGAAAAAAAATCCTATCTATGACAGTTTCAAAAATAATTTTTAAATGTATCAAATACATGAAAAAAGATATTTAAATTTTTTAAACACACTTGTTTTTGAGTATAGCAGCATTTGAACCGATCTTAGGAACTGATTATGAAAGTTGCAGTTTCAAGTACCTCCAAGGAATGGCGCTTGCAGGAACCATAAAATAATAGATGACAAATAAGCTAACAGAAGGCTCTGGCACCTTATGATCCAGATTTCAAGATGGCAAAGTTTTTCTATCATTTCCTTCACCCAAGTCAAACACTGCTGAGATACACAGTTGTAAGGAAATCAACGTGCTGCCCAGAGGCAGGCATTCTGGGTCTTCTCTTTTCTTGGACTTAGGAGTTTACTATGGCATGAATCAAAATAAGCAGAACATGGATGATTTCTAAGTTGATAAACTTTTAAAAAAGTTGAACTTCCAAGAAGGCAATCTATAGAAATGAAGAAATATACTCCTAAAAAAATGAGTGAATGACTCTCCTTCCTTTGCCACAACAAAGTCCTTGTAGAACACCTAGTTCTTTCACATAGGGGAGCAGATGGCTACACTATTCTCTCATTCTTCTCCATACTATTAAAGAGACTCAAGCACAGTTACAATTATTAAGAAGTATCCTTTTAACTCTTTCAGAAAAAAAAAATTCAAAGTGACAAACAAATCTGGTGTCATTAAATTACATATCTAGGAAATAAGCAAATTATTGGCGGAAATGGCAAAGGAAAATTTCACCACACTGAAAGTATCAACTTTTCCTGGTAGGCAACTTGATTAAAATGACCCTGCAAATTCTATTAAATCCACATGGAATTTTTCACAGTTATTTTGCTATTATAACAGAAAGAAAACAAACAAGAAATTACCACAAATCAAAAGTCAGTATCTCACTTGGTTCTTCCTAAAATTACGTGATTTTTTTTTCTAAAACCAGTACTCTACAAAAACATGTTTCTTGGCTGGATATTAATCTAGCAATATAGTACGGAGTGTACAATTTTGATTTTTCTTTTATGAATTCTACTGAAGTGTATGACATGTTTTACACTAGGTAGAGTATATAATAATTTGATATTATCTACCAATAAAACATAATTACAGTACTTTCTTAAATAAGAAATTATTAAGTAGTCAAGAAATTTTGGCTGCATGTAACAAATACTTATGCAGGAAAAATAAAACTATAAAATGTGTAGTATATATACTACACACATATATTAAATATTAATATTAAATATTAAAATAAGTTTTTTTAAAAAAATCACAATTTATGCAGAATCATGAAAATACAGAGTTTCTTAACCAGGTTCCATGAATAAGCTTCAGCCCTGTGGATACTATGTTGCATGCAGACTTGGGGTATGTGGGCATTTTTCTGGTGGAGAAAGCTCACAGCTTTTATTAGTCTCAAGGGGTCTCTGATCAAGCACAGCTCATGAACCACAATAAAAAATTATTGGCATATCAAGATTCTGTTTTGTATTAGTTAAGATAAATGAAAATCAACTTGCTTTTAATTTTTCTCCCCTAGACCAAAGAGGGAAAAGTTACTTATTTCCCCTAAAGAACTAAGATATTTGAACCATAAAACAACTTTGGACATCCTATGGCACAGAGCCAAAGTATTTCAAAAGCAATCTGTTTGACAAATTGAATACCCAAGAAAATCCAACTATTTTTCCCCTGAGAAATGTGGCTCAAGTTTACTGAAGATGGTTGTTCTATTGCTAAGCTAAAAGGCACAGAATCACTTGATTTAATAACTGTGACTGTTTTTCCTTCATCTGGTCTTAGAGACACTCAAAAATACATGTATTATGTGAAAAAATATTACTTGAAATATAAAGTAGCATGCACCTGAACAATATGTATAGGATTCCTTTTCATAGACATTACTTTGCATAAATGTTTATGAAGAGAAAAAATTAACTAGCAACAGGGGTCTGTGAAAGGAGACTAGCAGTTAATGGAAATCTATTTGCTGATTTAGATATTTAACTTTTTTGAAGGATTTTGCTTTTGGTTCGCCTCCAGATGTCTCTTGGAAATGAGAGACAAAAACAAACATAACTTAATTACTTAAATTTCATGAACTCAACACCATAAATCAAGATAAAATTATTTAGCTCACATATAACATTTATAATAATCTTCATACCGTTAATATTAAATTGACCTCATTAAAAAATGATGTAGCTACCAGCATCAGAAATTTCAGGTGTTTATCTATAATATCATATCCATAAAAAGTCAGAAGTAGAAGTGCTTTTCTGTAAATAAACATTATTTCTCACCTAGAGATAATATGTAGTACACAGTATCAAAATTTATAGAAGGCCTTTGGAGTTTTAAAATACATTAAATTTTTCAAATTAAGTGGTTGTGAAACAAATCAAGAGCTATTAAAGAAAGCCAGTTAACAAGCCCCATGAGGTGAGAACTTGTGCCTGTATGGAAAATTTTGAAAAATAACGATTTCAGAACACAGAAACGATACCCAAATCAAGGTAAACTGATAGTCCATTTATCATGAAATTATAAATTTATTCATTCATTTAAAAAATTTATTTATTTAGAGATAGGGTCTCACTGTGTTGTCCAGGCTGGAGTACAGTGGCTATTCACAGGCACGATCACAGCCTTGAACATCTGGCTTCATGTGATCCTCCCACCTCAGCCTCCTGAGATACATGTCACTGTACCAGGCTATGTTTATTCATTCTTGATGCATTAAAACTGAGAGGACTACACAGAAAAAGATACACTGATTGGTTATTTATTTGAGATGGAGTCTTACCCTGTTGCTCAGGCTGGAGTGCTGTGGCATGATCTCAGCTCTCCGCAACCTCTGCCTCCCAAGTTCAAGTGATTCTCCTGCCTCAGCCTCCCAAGCAGCTGGGAGTACAGGTGCGTGCCACCACACCCAGCCAATTTTTGTATTTTAGTAGAGATGGGATTTTGCCATGTTGGCCAGGCTGCTCTCAAACTCCTGACCTCAAGTGATCCACTCACCTTGAACTCCCAAAGTGCTAGGATTATAGGCTAGAGCCACCGCACCTGGCCTGATTGGTTATTTAAATTCTGAAATGGGATATACTGTTTGAAAACATGTTCAAAAATTTAAATTTGAAGTCAATATTTAACAAAATAATAAGACTATTTCCCATGGCACAAAATGGTAGTCAATGTATCACAAGTGCTAAGGGAGACTGGAGCAAGGTGTGTGTGGAAGGGGGTGGGCAGAAGAGCTAGAAGCTCCTTTCCTCTCTGCAATAGGAATAGGTAATCAGACACCCTCCACCATGAGGCTTTGGGAAGTACCCTTGGGAAGTATTACCAGAAAGAGAAAACTGATTCCAGTTTGTCCTGAAAATCTGAATTTCCCTCAAAGTGTCTGCTTTAGTCACAAAGCAATATTCCATTAAGAGAAGAAAGTATTTTTTCAAAAGACTGAGTTCTTCTTAACCCTTTCCCAAATTACCTTTTATGAAATTTTTACACCTTAAAAACAAAAAAACCCCACGCTATAACTAAAAAACAACCAAGCAGCCTACTGGTATGGCACAGAATCTGACAGAATGAGAGCTAGAGCATTTTATTACTTCTATGCAGAAGAGGTCTTTTCCGAAGGATCATACAGGTAAAAATAAAATTTTAGCTTGAACAAAATGAAAGAACCAAACATTATTCTACTAATTATGAGAAAGCAACATGGTTATTTGAATTCATAGTGATTTCTCTCACTGTCTCTGCGCCTCCTCTTTCTGAGTCTTTCTCCTTCCTTCATTGTTTCCCTTCACAAGCATTTTTTTCCCTGACTTCTTACTCTGTTCTGCAGTTCTTTCTCCAGCTCTTTTCTTTTTTCCTCCGGTTGCTAAACATTTTGCCTTTCACTGCCTTCATAATGAATGAGCCTCCCATGAAAACAAATGTTTGAAACCAAGAGTATAAAGGCTTTAGTTAAGCAAACAACCTCATTTACTACAACTGGCCTTCTCAATTCAACATCGATTCAGTTCTAAGAGCAATTTTTAGAACAGGTAGCATTATGGGGAGAATTTATATTTCTAACAGCCTCTTGTGTCTAATTTTTGAAGTCTGGATTTCCCAAGTATACTAAGGAATTAAATCAAAATTGTGAATTAGTCTTAAATACTCAAACTTTGCTAGAAAATAAAATGCTATACACATTTGGAATAGTATAATGACCATAGTATGTCTCCCATGATGGAAATATGCACATGACCCAAGTAACATCTAAGCGCTTTCACATTTTTGCAGACAAGCTCAAATTCAATGATCTAAAATGCTTATTAAAAAGACAAGACTACAATATACAGTACCTTGTCCAGCTTGTAATTCAGTTTACACCACCATACACACACGCAACTTGTCAATAGGAAAGAATCAATCATACTCCACGATTAATAATAACTAATAATTAACTTTTATAAAGAAGGCTTAGTACTTCATGGTAAATGCTATCTTAGACACTGAGCACTCATCTGCGCAGGGGAAACTGAAGCACAGAGCTGGAGATGGTTCATCATTCTTAGTCTGAGAAAGATGTGCATTGCCTGAGTAGGGCATGGAGACCTTTAGAAAGAAGTCTAAGTGGATGACGCAGCCCAGGAGAACTGCCAGGCACTGCAACACTGCCTCCTCCATTGCCACTGACTGGAAGAAAGAAATGCTCAAATGTAAACGGCCATTCACATTAGGACTTGTCCAGTACACACTGACTAGACAGGAACCAACAAGGACTCAACTTTTCAACATGAAACATAAAATCTAGCTCCGTTGGCTGTTGGATTCTCCTTATTTGACCTCTTAAAGGAGCGTGGAAAACTACAAGTTATACTCTATGCTGCTGCTCCATGTTAGAGCTAAGACATTAAAATATGGAACATTAGGCTGTCAGTGCCAAGGAAAACTGCTACAATAACTACTGACATCGCCAAGGTCAAGGTAAAGTCAAGTGCTACTGTCCAAAAAGTCCTGGCAGTAAAGTTATTTAACACTTGTTTGAATGATAATTTTATGCCTACAGGTAAGCACTGTGTGTAAGAAAAACAACTATCCTTTTGGTACATAGAGTCTCCAAAAAAGTTGGGAGTTTTAATTTTCGTGTAAACTGAAGTAAAAGTCATAGATAATAATTTTAAATTGTTGTTTCTAGAACGTGGATTTGAGAAGACTACCAATTTCTTAATAAGGTATTTGTTACATATAGAACGCATTTTAAAAGCAGAAATTAATGGTAAATAAATTTTATCCACTGAATTAAAACTATTTTAAGATGTACTAATTCATGCTAGCAATAATCACAATCAAATTAATTATTCCTGGTTAATTCACTGTTCAAAAATTTCATTTGATAATCAAAAACCTAAAATTTATCATGCATAGCAAGGGCAGCATAAGTACAAAGGCTGCCAATTGGGGAATTTGTAGCATAAGAGCTTCAATATTTCAGGGTGCTATCGTTTCTCCTCTTCTCCCACCCTCCCTGTTTTTACAGACTTATTTAAAACCCAAAAGCAAAGTTTATTTGCTACAGTAAGATTCCTGTTTCCTTTCTCAAGTAATTATTGGTTTGGGTGGTAAATAGAAAGATATTTACATCTTAGGATCTTTTTTTGAATATATAAACATGACACCTAAAAGGTAAATATCTATTAAAATGCATGGAAAAACAGCCTTGTTTGGAAAACAAAAAATGAGCCTTCAATTTCCATGGATTAGGTAGAAACTTAAAGGCCCACGACTTTGAATATGGAGTCATTTAACAGAAGACCACAATTATAAGTATGCCTTATGTTTTCAATAGGTTGCTTCCTATAAGAAACAAATACGTGTTAACCTGTAACTTTTTCCTCTTTAATTAATGCTTTGAGAATTTCTGTCTTTGCTTATCAGATTTTGGGTAGGGAAGGGAGGAATGTAATTCTTCCTGAATTGAAGAAAATGGGAGAAATCCACAAAAGACAAATTAATCTGAGCAAGACATTCTGGAGGAAAGAACTAAATCAGATTGTATGTTAAAAGAAAAGGAAAGTATAAGTGTATTTAGTTTTTTTTTTACTAAATACGCTTCCTATACTTCCTAATCACTGTCTTATAACTCAGAATCTGGGCTGAACCAGGGTACGATTATTCCCTGTATTACCTTTATACCTAAGAAACTGGACTTAACTCTGAGCATGCATCAAAGTAGGTGAATGACTTATTGCAATTTACCCAAAATAGTGAGAATCAGTTTTTGTTAAATATTATCCTCATTTGTGGAGCCAGCCACTTAATATAGATTTAGTAACCTGATCAACTAATTTTAAAATTCTGTACTCTGTAAGGTACTCCTCCAGTGTTACAGTACTAATCTATAATGAGGGAACTGCATTTCCTTCTTCCAGGTGAACAATCTACGTGAACACGAAATACAAAAGAACAGGAAGCCCTAATTTCTTTTCTGTACTCTCCAGCTGGCTTCCTTTAGGGAAAGGAAGGTTTAGGATACAGCAAATTCACACCATCAGGTTAGATGTGTGAAATGACACATCCCAGGAAGGCAGAAGTAATTTTTGCATCATCAGTGTGGATGCTCTAAAGGCACTGCCGATCAAGAGGGGCACTGAAGAAACCCCAAGGGTCAGGAGACTGGCTCTTCCTGGTCTATCTCTTCATCCAAGAAAACACAGTTGCTAATGGACACATGCTCTAAAGTGAGAAAAAAAGTATTTCATTTTCCAGTGTGGCTACAACAAAGAAAAGTGGGCAAGTGACACTTAAGAGACTAAATGATAAATCCATCTCTGAGTTGTCTCAATCAAATTCTATAAATCTTTTGATTCTCCAATTTAATTGTTTGTTTTGGCTTTACCAGGTTCGAGGGGAATACTAGAGATAATAACCATAACACAACGTATTCACTAAGTCCTCCAAATGTGTGTTAAATAACAAAACAATATAGTTATACTGACCTGTGATTTGTTTACTGTTTTGTTTGTTTGTTTTTTGAGACAGGGTCTCACTCTGTTGCCCAGGCTGGAGTAAAGTGGCACAATCATGGCTCACTGCAGCCCCGACCTCCCAGACTCAAGTGATTCTCTGACCTCAGCTTCTCAAGTAGCTGGGACTACAGGCACACGCCACCATACCCGACTAATTTTTGTGTTTTTTTGTTTGTTTGTTTTTGTTTTTTGTAGAGACAGGGTTTCACCCTTTTGCCCAGGCTGGTCTCAAATGATCCACCTGCTCAAGTGATCTACCTGCCTCCCAAAGTGCTGGGATTACAGGCACATACCACCGCACCAGGCCTGACCTGTGATTTTTTTAAACTCATCATATTAATTACAGTTAATAAAAGAAAGCCAAAATTAAAATTAAAAAGCAAGAAGAAATATTCTTATTTAAAAATAAGCATATTTGGAAAAAGGGCTAGTGGAAAAGGGGGCTAAAACTGGCCTTTATGTAAGAAACTCTGTGACACTGAAAGCAGCCATAGTCAATTAAACAAAGTAGGGGTGACTTGCCACATATTAAGGGTGTTCTCTTTAGTAATGGCAACAGCAATTCAATCACCAAAATTATTTAATCTTCTAGACATTTATCAAAAGCCTCTCACTACAGTATCATTTTCTAATACCTGAACCTTGTTTAGGGGAGTCAAATTTCTAGAAAAAGAATCTTAATGTGGAGGCACAAATCTGGACTACTGCCTGGGTTCAGAAGAGAGCTTAATATTTAACAGTTTATATCCCAAGAGACTATTAAAAAGCAATGCAGGCTTTGCAACAGTGCTTTTTTTTTTCTTATAAAAGAGACAAGTGACAATGAAAGTTTATGTGAGCATACTTTAATTAAACTTATTCTTTTTTGTTTTTTTGTTCTGTTTTTAATTGCACTTATTCTAGAGATGGTTAATTTACAGCTGTACTTCCAATACTGACATACCACACATAATCATATATGCATGAATATAGAACATATACAGTGTACACACATACACACACCATGTAAGCATGAAAGCAAAGTGAAGAAAAACCCTAAGTTGGCTCAAATAGTATTTCCCCTAAGAGCACTTTCCTGGAACTGTACAATTGAGAAAAGATCATTACCTAATACTCTGAAAGAACAGCACACATACCTCAAACTCAGATGTCTAGACAATTTGGCCTAGAGTCTCAATCCAAAAGTCAACTATTATAAAAGTTTCAAATATGCTAATTTTTAATTTTGTTTTTAGAATTATAGAATAGGAGTTTTACTTCTTCCTACTGTCAAAAGCTGAACTGGCTTAAAAAGAATTTTAAGTTAGAAAAGGAAAACAAATATTTGGAGGGGAAAAAAGTATAACATCCAATTTCTTATAAGAATAACAAAAACGCTAATATCTACATACATCTAAAGTAGTATATGATTGTTTATAAGAAATAAACTGTTTGTGTTCTGATTTTAAGAATTAACATTCCTTTTTTTTGAGACAGAGTCTTGCTCTGTCACCCAGGCTAGAGTGCAGTGGCGTGATCTTGGCTCACTGCAAGCTCTGCCTCCCGGGTTCACGCCATTCTCCTGCCTCAGCCTCCCAAGTAGCTGGAACTACAGGCGCCCACCACCACACCGGCTAATTTTTTGTATTTTTAGTAGAGACGGGGTTTCACCGTGTTAGCCAGGATGGTCTCGATCACCTGACCTCGTGATCCGCCTGCCTCGGCCTCCCAAAGGGCTGGGATTACAGGCATGAGCCACCACGTCCGGCCAAGAATTAACATTCTTAAGATGATACAGTTGTAAAGTTAAATCAGAAACACCAAATCTGAAAGAGGCTGTGATCTAACCATTTTACATTTCCTCAGAGTTTTGGCATTTTCCCAATTTTACTGTGCAAATGTGACAAAACCATACACCACTTCTGCCACAAGAGACAAAAGCAATTACTCCACTAAAACAGTAAGATTTAAAAATGAGGTAACAAAATAAAGATCTACATTTAAGTGCAATGAAGATAAGAAGTGGCAGAAAAATTCTTAGTTTTAAAAAAGAAAACAATCCCTTTTAGTAGTATTCAAAGAACATAAGAAAGATAAAGCTTTTGGAATCAACTTGATGTGATTATAAACAGACAAAAGAATGGAGATGTGTCAAAATATGATTCAGGTTAAAAACAGATGTCATGCTGGGGCCACTCATTCAGCCCTAACTTATAGATGCCAAATTCATTTTTATATTTTCAAGGAGAAAAGTGCAATTTAGATTGTCTCACAATGGCATAATAAATTTTTCTGCCTGTGATTAAATAGCAACTAATCATTTGGACAGTTAAAAAAATTAAAGGTAGGACATACATGCTGGCACACATAGAAGAGTTACCTTTAGCTGATTATTGAAAATATCAATCTCCTGTAGTTTTGATCTAGTTTCTTTCTCCACTTCATCCAGTTGGTCTCGTAGCTGCTGCCGAGCTAGTTCTTTTGCTTCTAAGGCTCTTTTAAGTGTAACAAGTGAATCTCCTATTTTAGAAAAACATTGCAAAGATAAGAAAAACTTTAATTTGCAGTGAGGAAAATGTTTTTTAATGTTCTCATTTCACTTAAGGAAATTCTTGCTCATTAAAAAATAAGAAAAGGCCGGGCGCAGTGGCCTATGCCTGTAATCCCAGCACTTTGGGGGACCAAAGTGGGTGGATCACCTGGGGTCAGGAGTTCGAGACTAGCCTGGCCAATATAGTGAAACCCCATCTCTACTAAAAATACAAAAACTAGCTGGGTGTGGTGGCATGCACCTGTAGTCCCAGCTACTTGGGAGGCTGAGGCAAGAGAATATTCAATCCGGGAGGCGGAGGTTACAGTGGGCCGAGATTGCACCACTGCACTCCAGCCGGGGGTACAGAGTGAGACTCCGTCTCAAAAAAAGAAAGAATAAAGAAAAGGTCAACTTTAAAAATAAAACACCTACTGTGCAAACTGTTCTGCTGAACTTGTTTTAATTGGTCATTGAGTATCTGTTTTTCTGGAATAAGTCTTCCAAGCATTTGCTGAGATTCCTGGGAAGGAAGGAGGAAAATAGTAATGAATGACAGGGAAGGCTACCACGTCTACATTAAGATCCAGGCAGAGCTTAAGTCAGTTTTCTCAGACTCTTCCCAAATCCTGTATGGTGAAGCTGCGTTTAATTATTAATTAGGTGTGGCTCCTGCTTTCTTGCCAAGAAATTAACTCTGTTTGCCAAATGCTTTTCCCTAGACAGTTATAGCTTCCCTGACATTTCTTACATTTTTGTTGACTTACTGGATATTTACAAGCTTCAAAAAATGTACATTAAGTACTACTCCACAGAGATAAACTGAAGTAATGATCTTCCAATGGCACCGGGATCAAATGCAAATGCAGTGATCCTACTGTTTGTAAACTAACTCAGTGGTCTAAATAGGAGCTACCCTATTACTCTATTCTGAACTTTGATACTTACTAAGGCTGAACTTAGGTTTACTGTATACCTGAAGTTGGAAACAGAAATCAAAGATTTTTAACAACTAGAATCTTAGCGGCTGTATATATTTTTCCACCACACTGGATGGAATTTTAAACAGGTACACAAAAGTTTTGAAGCAACTATTTTTTTAAATGACACAAGAAAAAAGTTAACCCACACTGCACAGGCTGTTTGGAATTTTTGTGGTTAACTTGCCAAGCACAGTATTTGCTTAAATTTAGCCGAAAACATCCTGTATAGTTTCTGCACGTTTCAGTAAAATGGCAGTCTTCCCAGATTATAATAAAGAATATTTGAATTTTATTTTTACCTTGATAAAAAATGAGCTGTACGTATTGACTTTTTGTTTGAAAAACTAAAAATGCCTTAATTAAAATTTTTCATCAGAAGCTAAAAACCAGTCCATTTTCGAATAACCACCTTTAGATACAGACTGGCTTATGTGGAATAAATCTCTGTGTAATGTATGTCTAAATGGTAGAAAGAGTTAACTCAATAGCTAGAATTTAGAAGCATCTTCTCTTATGAATAATCTATACCAGAAAAAAAAAAAATCTTGATAAAACAGAATACACGAATCAGATCTAACTTATCTCCAAAGCAAGTATCTGCTAATCCCTGTACAGAAAGGGAACCAATATCTGATTACCTACTACATACTTTTCTTTCTTCAAAGAATGTTTCATTTTTCACTTCATTACATTTTTGGGAATCCTGATTTTTATCATATTATCAATAAGCGAACATTCCTTTTTTTTTTTTTATTATACTTTAGGTTTTAGGGTACATGTGCACAATGTGCAGGTTTGTTACATATGTATCCATGTGCCATGTTGATTTCCTGCACCCATTAACTCGTCATTTAGCATTAGGTATATCTCCTAATGCTGTCCCTCCCCGCTCCCCCAACCCCACAACAGTCCCCGGAGTGTGATGTTCCCCTTCCTGTGTCCATGAGTTCTCATTGTTCAATTCCCACCTATGAGTGAGAACATGCGGTGTTTGGTTTTTTGTCCTTGCGATAGTTTACTGAGAATGATGATTTCCAGTTTCATCCATGTCCCTACAAAGGACATGAACTCATCATTTTTTATGGCTGCATAGTATTCCATGGTGTATATGTGCCACATCTTCTTAATCCAGTCTATCGTTGTTGGACATTTGGGTTGGTTCCAAGTCTTTGCTATTGTGAATAGTGCCGCAATAAACATACGTGTGCATGTGTCTTTATAGCAGCATGATTTATAGTCCTTTGGGTATATACCCAATAATGGGATGGCTGGGTCAAATGGTATTTCTAGTTCTAGATCCCTGAGGAATCGCCACACTGACTTCCACAATGGTTGAACTAGTTTAAAGTCCCACCAACAGTGTAAAAGTGTTCCTATTTCTCCACATCCTCTCCAGCACCTGTTGTTTCCTGATTTTTTAATGATGGCCATTCTAACTGGTGTGAGATGGTATCTCACTGTGGTTTTGATTTGCATTTCTCTGATGGCCAGTGATGATGAGCATTTCTTCATGTGTTTTTTGGCTGCATAAATGTCTTCTTTTGAGAAGTGTCTGTTCGTATCCTTCGCCCACTTTTTGATGGGGTTTTTTTTTCTTGTAAATTTGTTTGAGTTCATTGTAGATTCTGGATATTAGCCCTTTGTCAGATGAGTAGGTTGCAAAAATTTTCTCCCATTCTGTAGGTTGCCTGTTCACTCTGATGGTAGTTTCTTTTGCTGTGCAGAAGCTCTTTAGTTTAATGAGATCCCATTTGTCAATTTTGGCTTTTGTTGCCATTGCTTTTGGTGTTTTAGACATGAAGTTCTTGCCCACGCCTATGTCCTGAATGGTATTGCCTAGGTTTTCTTGTAGGATTTTAATGGTTTTAGGTCTAACATTTAAGTCTTTAATCCATCTTGAATTAATTTTTGTATAAGGTGTAAGGAAGGGATCCAGTTTCAGCTTTCTACATATGGCTAGCCAGTTTTCCCAGCACCATTTATTAAATAGGGAATCCTTTCCCCATTTCTTGTTTTTGTTAGGCTTGTCAAAGATCAGATAGTTGTAGATATGCGGCATCATTTCTGAGGGCTCTGTTTTGTTCCATTGATCTATGTCTCTGTTGTGGTACCAGTACCATCCCCATCAAGCTACCAATGACTTTCTTCACAGAATTGGAAAAAACTACTTTAAAGTTCATATGGAACCAAAAAAGAGCCCGCATCGCCAAGTCAATCCTAAGCCAAAAGAACAAAGCTGGAGGCATCACGCTACCTGACTTCAAACTATACTACAAGGCTACAGTAACCAAATAAGCGAACATTCTAAGCATCAGTCTTAAACAATAAAAATTGTACTTGGTCATATAGTATTAGGTGATAATACTTAGTTTAATAAACACATGGCCTCATCCCTAAATTTTCCAGGAGATTATTTTATGAAACTTCACCTCAAGAGTTAACGAAAGACACATAAAGAGAGTTAACACATAGAAAAATATACTTAGGCCAAGGTGGGCGGATCACCTGAGGTCAGGAGTTCGAGAACAGCCTGGCCAACATGGTGAAACCCCCCCATCTCTACAAAAAATATAAAAATTAGCCGGGCATGGTGGCGCTTGCCTGTAATCCCAGCTACTGGGGAGGCTGAGGCAGCAGAATCACTTGAACACGGGAAGCAGAAGAGGTTGCAGTGAGCCAAGATTGCACCACTGCATTCCAGCCTGGGCAACAGTGAGACTTTGTCTCAAAAAAAAAAAAAAAAGAAAAGAAATATATACTTTAAAAAGTTGCATGCATTTTGTAATATTTTAAAATAATTTCCAGCAATCAACTTGTGGTACTTTTTACTTTACAAATCTCAAATTTCAAATGTATAAGGACTTTCTTCAGACTTCAAAGTACATGAAACAACTGAACAGAAATGAAAGGAAGATATACAAATCCACAATGATCAGGGTTTCAGTGTTCCACTCTCAGTAGCTAATAAAAGCAGTCACAAAATCAGTCAAGACATAGGAGACTTGAAGACCATGAATCAACTTGATCTAACTGACATTTAGGGGACACTCTACCTAATTACAACAGCATGCACATTCTTTTCAAGCACCCATAGAATATTCCCCAAGACAGATCATATGCTGAGCCATAAATCTCAATAAATGTGAAAGAATTAGAAGAAATTACAAAGAAAATTTTTAAAAGATTTTGAATTGAATAAATATGAAAATGCAACATATTAAAAATTTGTGGGATATGGCAATGTGAGTGTTTAGATCGAAATTTAAAGCTTAAAATGTTTGTATCAAAAATGAAGGTCCAAAATCAATTATCTAAACTTCCTCCTTATGAAGCTTGAGAAAACAAAATTAAACCCCAAATAAGTAAATGGAAGAAACAAGAGAAAAAGAACAAAAATAAAACAGAAAACAGACATACCACAGAGAAAATCAATAAAGCCAAGAGCTTATTAAAAAAAAAAAAATCAATAAAGCCAAGAACTTATTTTTAAAAAATCAACAAACTCCAGATAGATTGATCAAGAAAAGGAGGAGGACAGACAGAGTAGGAGAAAGGAGAGAAGAAGGGGTTAGGAAGGAAAAGAAGGAAGCAGGGAGACAGAGTGAGATGACACAAATTACCACTATCAAGAAAGAAAGAAGGGACATCACTACAGATACTACAGACTTACATACAATAAGAGAATGTTATAAACAACTTTATACAAATAAATTTAATAATTTAGATAACATAAACAAATTCATTGACAGATACAAATAATCAAAACAGATTTAAGGAGAAGAAGAAAATCAGAATAGCCCTATACCTACATAATAAATCTTATAATTAAGTCTTCAAGAAAGCTCCAGGCCCAGAGGCCTTCACTGGTGAATGCCACCAAAATTTAAAGAAGAAATGCTATTTCAACACAAACATTTTTAGAAAATAGAGGAGGAAGGAATACTTTCCAACTCATTTTCTGAGGCCAGCATTACCCTGATATCAAAACCAGACAAGAATATTAGAAGAACACTAAAAACCAATATCTCTGTTGAACTGAATTCAACACATTTAAAAAGATCCTTAATAAAATAATAGGAAATGGAATGTAGTGAAATATTTTAATAAAGGGTAATATACCATGACCGAGAGTGGTTTATCCCAAGAATGGAAGGCTGATTTAACATTCAAATGGCAACCATGTATTTCATATTAACAAAATAAGAAAAAATACATACTTATCTCAATAGATGCGGGAAAAAACATATGATCTAATTCAACACCCATTCATCATAAAAACCCTCAGCAAAAAGGGAAGTCCATCAACCTGATAAAAGGCGTTTACAAGAACCCTGGTTAACACTCTACTCAATAGTGAGAGAGCTTTCCTTCATTGAGAGGGAACAAGGCTCTTCCCACTTCTATCCAATATAGTATGGGAGGTTCTGATCAACAAAGTAAGACACACAAAGAAAGTTAGTTAAGCAATCATAGATATAAGGTCAATATACAAAAATAAATTCTATTTCCATATACTGGCACCAAACAACTGGAAACTAAAACAAAAATATGCAATATACAATAGCATCAAAAACCACAAAATACTTAGGGATAAACTTTACAAAGTATGTACAAGACTTGGACACTGCAAACTACAAAACATTACTGAGAGAAATTTATAACAACCTAAATAGAGATTTATGCCATAGTTACTATTGCTAAGATGTCAAATCTTCCCAAATTGATTTATAAATTCAATGGAATTCCAACAAAATTCCAAGCATTTTTGTAAAACCTGATAAGCTGATTCTAAAATGTACATGGAAATGTTAAGGACCTAGAATAACCAAAAACAATTCTGAAAAAAGAACAGTAACAGAGAATTCTTATCACTTGACTTCAAAAATTAGGTATCAACAGAGTGAGATACTGGTAAAGGACAGACAGATCAAAAGAACAGAAGAGAGTCCAGAATAGACCATTACAAATATGTTCAACCAATTTTCAACAAGCTACCAAGGTAACTCAATGGGAGAAAAGCCAGTGTTTTTAATAAATGGTGCTATAACAACTGCGTATCAGTATGTTAAAAAAAAAAAAAAAAAACTCAACCGTTACCTTATAGTATATGCAAAAATCAACTTGAAATAGCTCATAGACCTAAACATATAAGATACAACTATGAAACTTAAAATTTTAAGTTTTTTTCAATTTATAAAAACTTATAAAACTTATTTTTTTAAACCCCAAAAACTTCTAGAAGAAAATAAAATATTTGTGCCGGGTGCGGTGGCTCACACCTATAATCCCAGCACTTTGGGAGGCCGAGGCGGGTGGATCACGAGGTCAGGGGTTCAAGACCAGCCTGACCAATATGGTGAAACCCCGTCTCTACTAAAAATACAAAAAAAAAAAAAAAAAAATAACTGGGCGTGGTGGCGGACACCTGTAATCTCAGCTACTCAGGAGGCTGAGGCAGGAGAATTGCTTGAACCCGGGAGGCGGGGGTTGCAGTGAGCCGAGATCGCGCCACTGCACTCCAGCCTGGGCGACACAGCAAAACTCTGTCTCAAAAAAAAAAAAAAAGGAAAAGAAAATATTTGCAATCATGGGGTAGTCAAAAGATTTCTCAGATAGAACATAAAAAGCATGAACACCAAAAGAAAAAAAATGGCAAATTGAACTTCATCAAAATTTAAAACTTCTGCCCTTTAAAAAATACCATTAACAAAAATTAAACCCAAGCTAGACTGGGAGAAAATATTTGCAAAACATGTATCTGACAAATGACTTGTTAAGAATATAAAAAGAATTTTTACAAGTAACTAGTTAAGACAAACAGCCCAATAAAAAATGGGCAAAAGATTTGTTCAGACACTTCAACAAAGATATACAGTAAAAGATACTTGCCAATAAACATGTAAGATGATTCCCAACATCATTAGCCTTCAGGGAAACACAAATTAAATGATCAGAATGTAAAATGGTACAAACTCTTTGCAATTTGACAGTTTTTTCTTTTCTCTTCTCTCTCTTTTTTTTTTTGAACAGGGTCTCGTTCTGTGGCCCAGGCTGTCAGTGGCTCAATCATAGCTCACTGCAGCCTCGATATCCTGGGCTCAAGTGGTCCTCCTGTCTCACGCAGGTACTACAGGTGAATGCCCCCATGCCAGCTAATTTTTAAATTTTTTTTTTTTTTAGAGATGGGGTCTTGCTATGTTGCCCAGGCTGGCCTCAAACTCCTGAACTCAAGCAATCCTCTTACCTTGCCCTCTCAAAGTATTGGGTTTACAGGTGTGAGCCACTGTGCCCAGCCTGACAGTTTCTTATGGGGTTAAATATACACTTATATGACACAGTAGTTCCATTCCAAAAAGTTTACCCAAGAGAAATAAACCATTTCCACATAAAGACTTGTAAATAAATGCTCACTGCAGTTTTATTCTTAAAAGTTCCACACTGGAAAGAACCTGAATATCAACCAATAGGTGAATGGACATATAAGGAAACACTACTCAGCGATGAAAAGAAACAAAGGAGTCATTCACTCAATAACATGGATCCATCTCAAAAACATCATGCTAAGAAAAAGCCTAACATAAAGGAGTCACAGACAAATATGATCATCCGCAGGCAATATTTACATGAATTTGATGCCCCTGTAGTTCAACACTTGATACCAAACCAGGTGATATTATAACAACTTTGGATAGGCTTTAAAATGAAGACAGAACTACTAATAGTGCTCTGTGTGTCTCCAACTATTTAGTATACATATAGCTCTCATATGACCCCCTAAAATACTTAAGTGTACTTACTTATTGTAATTACCACAGTAAAGCCAAAGTCCTGTTGGTGGACTACAGGTTCTGTGTGATCCAGCTCCCACCAGCTCTAACCAGTAGTCTCCTTGCTGTAACTGGCATCTCAGAGTCCTGCTACGGCCTCAGGACTTTGGCACTGCTATTTCCCTGCCTAGATCTTGTTCTGCCCGATACCCACATGGCTTAGCCTATCATTAATTTCAAGTCTCTGCTCAAATGTCACCATCCAGAAAGACCTGTCTTGGCTACCTTAGTTAAAATCACAACCTTTCCTATCCCTAGGACTCTCTATTCCCTTCCCTACTCACTCACCCATAGCACTTTTCATCTTCTAATACAGTACACACTTTATTTTGTTAGTCTCTGTTCCTCCTGCAAACAGAGGGTAAGCTCCCAGAAGACAGAGTGTCTGTCCCTGCTGTAGCCTCAGAAACTGCAAAAGCACCTGGCCCGAAGCAGTGCTCAGTAAACATTTGCTGAGTTTGTCTCCTTGACAGGCTACTTTTCACACAAGGACCTTGTCTACTTCATTTTTGCTTCCCATTGCCTAGTACAAGATAGTTGCTTAATGTTTACTGAATAAATAAGTAAATGAAATGAATTAGAGAAAAGGATGCCAGTTTAACAGCTTTTAAGAGGCATATTTCCTCACCTGTAATTGTTGCTGTAGATGGGTGATTTCGGCAATTCTCAACTCTCTAGATTTGTTTGTGCTCTCAATTTCTTGCCTTTGGGTGGTCAATCGACATCTGATATCTTGAAGTTTCCCTTCTAGTTGATGCTTTTTATCATTCTTGAACAAATGAAAGATAATAAAAATTGTTACTGTTTTTAATGGTTCCATCTTAGTATATTTCCAAAGTATAACCAAACTTCACTCACTAGAGCTTCTAATTCAAATTCCAAAGTCTTTTTCTTTGCTTTCAGTACAACTATGTCCTCTTGTTCTTTGTTTCTTTGATTTAGTAGTTCTTGCCTTCGATTCCGTTCCCACTCAAGTTGTCGTTGCCTTTCAAGTTCCCGTTTTGCAGCCTGTGACATTTACAAAGAGACAAATTACTAATTTTTCAGTTCTTACACTACACAATGTCTTTTCACAAAAGTGGCATCTAGGAAGTCTTTCCTTTTAAGGATGAAATATTAAACATTACAAGAAATCACATTACAAAACAGAAAATAACATAAAAATACAGTATTCCTTCTATGGGAATAAAGGGAATATGCAGAACTTGCTATTATATTTACATAAGATGACACAATCATTTCCCCATTAGAATTCCATTCTTTATGCCTTCAGGAATGCTTGATGTGCTAACTAAAAGTGCTCCTTCTTATTTACTGATACGCCAAGAAGGAAAATTTCTTTACGTAGTAAAATCAAAATAAAACACCCCTGAACAAAAACAAACAAAAGTTGATTTTACTCCACCAAAAGAGAAATTATTACTTAACTCATTTTAAAAGTCTGCAACTCCCGCCTTCCTAATCATTCATTTCCTTTTTACCACAAAAGCTTTTGCTCCCTCCAACGACTGGCTCTGATGACTGCTAGATAGAGTACATATCAGAGCATCTCACAGTCTATCGGAATTGCCTCTGACTCATGGGTCCTCCAACTACACCTGGCACATGGTAAATGTCTATTAAGTAATTCTGAATAAATACTCTAGAATATCATTTTTTTTGGTACGTTGAAGAAAAGTTTGCCTATCTTTGTTCATTCTGAAAATTAAAATTTTGTTAGTGTCTGTCTGAACAAAAAGGAGTCATGGGGCCGGGCATGGTGGCTCATGCTTGTAATTCTAGCACTTTGGGAGGCCGAGGCAGGCGGATCACCTGACGTCAGGAGTTCGAGACCAGCCTGGGCAACATGGCAAAACCCGTTCTCTACTAAAAAATACAAAAATTAGCCAGGCATGGTGGCTCACGCCTGTAATCCCAGCTACTCCAGAGGCTGAGGCAAGTGAATCACTTGAACCCAGGAGATGAAGGTTGCAGTGAACTGAGATCGCACCACTGCACTCCAGCCTGGGCGACAGAGCAAGACTCTGTCTCAAAAAAAAAAAAAAAAAAAAAAAAAAAAAAAAAAGGAGTTATGGCTATAAGTTTTGTTTCTTTCTGTTTTTGAGATAGGGTCTTGCTCTGTCACCTAGGCTGGAATGCAGTGGCCTCCAACTACTGGCCTCAAGTGATCATCCCTCCTTAGCCTCCCAAAGTGCTGGGATTACAGGCTTGAGGCACAGCACTCAGGCTATTTTTTTACATCGAAAAATTCCTCATTTTTATTTTTCATTCACATGAGAGAACCATGTGTTGCTTCTGCAGTAATGTACTAAAATTGGAAAGAGAGACAAGATTTGCTTAGCCCCTTTCCAGGTATGGTGCTAAATTTATGAAGCCTTCCATAGAATATAGGGAGGATGTCCCAGACATATTTTTAAAAGAGTTTAAAAAGAAGGTTGCATGAGCTGGGGGCGGGGGTTCATGCCTGTAATCCCAGCACTTTGGGAGGCTGAGGCGAGTGGATCACCTGAGGTCAGGAGTTCAAGATCAGCCTGACCAACATGGTGAAACCACATCTCTACTAAAAATACGAAATATTAGCTGGGCGTGGTGGCAGGCACCTGGAATCCCAGCTACTCAGGAGACTGAGGCAGGAGAATCGCTTGAACCCAGGAGGCAGAGGTTGCAGTGAGCTGAGATCATGCCACTGCACTCCAGCCTGGAAATGACAGAGCCAGATTCCGTCTCAAACAAAAAAAAAAAAAAAAAAAAAAAAAAAAAAAAAAAAGAAGGTTGCAGAACAATGTAATTGGTGTGACACTATTACAGTGGTTTTTAAAAAATTATACAGCCCTTACACTCTCCACCATATAAATCTTTATATTTTTATATAGGTGTATACAGAGAAAACAGTCTGGAAAAACACTTAACTGGTATCAGTGGTTTGTTACAAAATTGTATCATCAAAAACTTGTATATTAATGTTCGTAACAGCATTGTTTATAATAGCCACAATGACCATCAACTGCTGAATGAATTAAAAAATGTGGTATACCCATATAATGAAATATTACTCAGCCATAAACAGGAATAAAGGACTGATTCATTTTACAATGTGGATGAACTTTGAAAACATTATGCTAAATGAAAGCCAGAAACAAAAGTCCACATATTGATGATTCCATTTATAAAAAATGTCCTGAATAAGTAAATCTAGAAAGATAGAAAGTAAATTAATGACAGACAGGAGCTGGAGGGAGAAAGAAATGGGGAGTAGCTGCTCAGTGAGTAAAGAGCTGGACTGATGAAAATCTTCTGAAATTAGGGACGATGGTTGCACAACTTTGGGAATATACTAAAACTACTGAATTGTAAAAAGAAAGACAAAGATGGCATGAATAGATCACTTGGATAATTCTTTCTGAAAGGGGGTAGTCGCACAGTAACTCAGGGTGGCTCCACTCTCGCCTGCTTACCTCTCGCCTCTCAATTTCCTTCCTCCTCTCCTCCTCTCTCTGCCGTTCTAGCTCCCGCTGCTTTTCCAGTTGCTTCTCCAGTTCCAGTTGTCTTTTGCGCTCTTGCTCCTGGCGCTCACGCTCCTTCCTCTCCTGCTCTGCCCGCTCCAGCTGGGCCAGGCGCTCCTGCTCCTTGCGCTGCTGCTCCAGGAGAGCTTGCCTTCGTTTCTCCAGTTCCAGATTGCCACGTTCAAAGTTCTCCCGCTTCTTATCTTCAAACGTTACTTCAGACAAGGAACACAGCCAACTATGAAAACTCAAGATTTTCAACGTACTCTTTTCGAAGGAAAACTCACCAGTGTATTTGAAACTTGTAGTACAAACCCAAACCCAGAACTCCCTAAGCTTCTGTGTCCTTGTTAATGAGCACAGTGAAAACCCCCTTTTCCTAACCTCTCTGCTTATATCTTCTCCTCCACGACACACTGTTTCTAAAAGATCCTTATCTAGCAGTTCTACATCACCACCTAGACTCCTTTCCTTCCCTGTTACTCCATCCTTTTCCTTCTTCCCATGAACTTGCCCTAGGAATTAACCCCCTCTCTTCTAGACCATGAGTCTCTGTCTCTCTCCCTCCTTCCCTTTGCCTTGTAATTGTGCTGATGAGTCCTCTATTCTAACAAGATTTCTCAAAGCAGAGCGAAAGGTGAGCATTCCACTTTTCACACTGAAGAACAAGCTGTGCCCTGATCCTTATGGAGATCACAGTCAGTCAACAATTTTTTCTAACCCATTATTCAGTTTCCTTCTTTGATACATCAATTATAAATTTAGAATGATTACTCAGTTCTATCCTTTCTTCTCTAATACTTTATGTCCATTTTATTTCTTCATTTTCTACAGCCCCATCATCCGTGTCCCTTACTATCCTCAGCAGTGTCTATTTCATTTCTGTGTTGGCCTCACGTAATCCTCCTTGGTACCAACGCCAGCCAGGGGAGCGCTCAGTGCCACCCTGTGCAGCATGCCAGTCCCTGGTCCACGTCTATCTAAGAACCATCGCTTCTCACTCTGCCTTGAGATCTGCAGCTGTGAACATCCTTCTTTGGCTTCTTCCCACATTCCTGTTTGGACTTCACTGCTTTAGACAGACTTCCTTCACATACTGTAGTCAGCGATTAGAGATGAAAGCGGGCAAGTATATTTTGGTTTTCTTGCTCACCTTTGGTGATTTCAGAGGAGATGGTATCCTCTACTCTGATATCTTAAAATTCAAAGTCCTGGTTGGGCGCAATGGCTCACACCTGTAATCCCAGCACTTTGGGAGGCTGAGGTGGGCGGACCACTTGAGATCAGGAGTTCCATACCAGCCTGGCCAACACGGTGAAACCCAGTCTCTACTAAAAATACAAAAAAATTAGCCGGGTGTGGTGGCAGGCACCTATAATCCCAGCTACTTGGGAGGCTGAGACAGGAGAATCGCTTAAAGCTGGGAGGCAGAGGTTGCAGCGAGACAAGATTGCACCACTGCACTCCAGCCTGGGTGACAAGAGCAGACTCCGTCTCAAAAAAAAAAAAAAAATCAAAGTCCCCCTACCACAAAAAGGGATGATGTAATGATACATGCTGCAAGGTGGATGAATCTCAAAAATATTGTGCCAAGTGAAAGATGTCGGTCATAAACAGTCATATATGATTCCATTTATATGAAATATCCACAAAAGGTAAATCCCAAGGATCAGAAAGCAGATTGGTGGTTGCCAGGGGCTGGAGGGAGTGATATGGAGTTTTGTTTTGAGGTGAGGAAAGTATCTTGGGACAAGAGAGGTTGTGGCTACAAGACACCGTGAATGCACTAAATGTCATTGCTAGGAAGTGAATGTTTGTGTCACCTCACCAAAATCCATACGTTTAAGCCCTAATTACCCTAATGTGATATTTGGAGATGGAGCCTCTGGAAGGTTAAGATTAGATTAGCTGGCCAGGCATGGTGGCTCACGCCTGTAATCCCAGCACTTTGGGAGGCTGAGGCAGGCAGATCACCAGAGGTCAGGAGTTCGAGACCAGCCTGACTAACATGGAGAAACCCTATCTCTACTAAAAATAAAAAATCAGCTGGGCGTGGTGGCACATGCCTGTAGTCCCAGCTACTCGGGAGGCTGAGGCAGAAGAATCACTTGAACCCGGGAGGCGGGGGTTGCGGTGAGCCGAGATCGCGCCACTGCACTCCAGCCTGGGCAACAAGAGCAAAACTCCATCTCAAAAACAAAATAAAACAAAAAAAATTAGCCGTTAAGAGTGGGGCCCTTATGGGAAATTAATATCCTTATAAAAAGACAGGGACCGCCGAGCGCAGTGGCTCACACCTGTAATCCCAACACTTTTTGGGAGGCCAAGGCCGGTGGATCACCTAAGGTCAGGAGTTCGAGACCAGCCTGACCAACATGGTGAAACCCCCATCTCTACTAAAAATACAAAATTAGCTGGGTGTGGTGGTGCATGCCTGTAGTCCTAGCTACTTGGGAGGTTGAGGCAGGAGAATTGCTAGAACCCAGGAGGCGGAGGCTGCAGTGAGCTGAGATTACGCCATTGCACTCCAGCCTGGGCAACAAGAGCGAAACACCGTCTCAAAAAAAAAAAAAAAAAAAGGCAGGGACAGAGATAGAGAAAAGAGAGAGAAGAGAGGTCTGTCTCCCTCTGCATGCACAAAACAAGGAAATCCCATGTGAGCAAAAAATGTGAAGGCTGCTGTCTGCATGCCGCGAAGAGGGCCCTCACTGGGAACCAAATCTGCACACCGTGATCTCGGACTTCCAGCCTCCAGAACGGTGAGAGATAAAATTCCCACTGTTCAAGCCGCCCCGTCTATGCTATTTTGTTATGGCAGTCCAAGCAGACTAAGACAGCCACTGAACTGTACATTTTGTATTATGTGAATCTCATCTCAATTTAAAAAACTCTCCAAGTCTCTATACATCTTTTTAATTCCAGCATCTGGCAATATTCCTAGTACATAGGAGGCATATAATAAATGGCTGTTGAAGGAATGAATGCACAAATGAAATCTCTGATAATGTTGCTTCCTGTTCAAAATTTTAAATGAATGTCTACTAAAAACAGAAAAAGAAAATTCTGCATTCCAAGCATTCCTGTCCTTATCTGCCATTGAAATTTCATTCTCATTGTTATCAAAACAACTATTCTCACTTCCACTTGTGGTGACCTTATTCATCTTCAACTCTCAACTCAACTGTGACCTCTTCCACAGACACTTAATTCCTCATATCTTCCCCAGTCTACACCAACCAACCATAAGTGAGGTCTGTTTTGCATCTATAATACTCTCCAGGAATTTATCCCACTCACATACTGCTTAAGTGACTGCTTATATGGATGTCTTAAATCCTCTAATATATTTTAAAGTTTCTAGAGAGTATGAACCATGTATTAACATTTAGATTCTTTGCTCAACGTGCAGCCTTGCACATAAAATATTTACAATAGTATTTCATCAGTGAACAAAAGGCAATTTAGTTTAGACAACAAACTGGGACAGCTAGTGTTCTGACCAGACCAATTAACTGCTGAGCATCTTAAATGCAGCAAAATGACACCGACAAAGTATTTATCATAAAAGACTCCATAATTTCATTTGCTTCTTAGTATCATTATCATCTCATCATTAATAATTCATAGCCACCTTGGAATATTTTAATAGTATGATGGATTTATCATTGTAAATGAGGATTATTTAAAATAGGTTCAGGGTGGGTGCAGTGACTCACACCTATAATCCCAGCACTTTGGGAGGCTGAGGTAGGTGGATCACTTGAGGTCAGGAGTTCAAGATCAGCCTGGTCAACAAGGTGAAACCCTGTCTCTACTAAAAATACAAAAATTAGCCAGGCATGGTGCACGTGCCTGTAGTCCCAACTACTCCAGAGGCTGAGGCAGGAGAATCACTTGAACCTGGGAGGCGGAGGTTGCAGTGAGCCTAGATTGCGCCACTGCACTCCTGCCTGGGTAAGATAGTGAGACTCCGTCTCAAAAAACAAAATAAATAAAATAAAATAGGTTCACATTAAATTTAAAATAGGTTCCTGCAATTAAGGAGTTTCCAATTCTCTTATAACAACATGAGAAAATAACAGTAGATAATTTCACTTTCTATTTCTGCGCTGGTGGTATTAAGCAATCACCTTAATACTCATCAGTTTTTAGTGTTGTATGTTCTATGGATAACATTTATATAATTTTTGTTTAGCAGTTTATAATCAGATTTCAAGTTACAAGTTAGAACAATGGTGCATTAGCAGAGTGCATAATGTTCTTATTTCTCTATCCAGATCCAGATCCACAAGCTTAATTAACAATTATCTCTGACTAAGGTCAGTTAAGTTACAAGGCAAAAATGTCAAAAACTAAATTTATGTTTACCTCTATCTTTGTCTTAGAGATAAGAAATCTCTAATTTCGTTTAATCTAAATGATTTAACTCAATACAAAGGCTGCCTTACCAGGTAATTTCTTTTCTAATTGTTGTTGTTCATCTTCTAAAACTGGTTCCTCTGGTAGCCTCTGATCTACAGATGTTGAGCTTATGACAGATACACCACTGCCAGATCGAACTCTTCTGCAATTGTGGGAAAAAAGAAAAATAGATTCACACAGAGCTGTCTGGGTGGAGTTGGACAAGTTATGAAGAAGAATTTTTAAAGATTTTACCATACCATGGAGCAAATTTCATTTATAGTAAGGAAAATATAAAGATTTGGTCTTCTCTATTTACAAAGAGTTTTTCAATGAATATTTGAATGTCATCAGACTCTGAGTGCCAAGCTTGTTTAAGAATCACCACCAAAATTGAAACAATTCCAAAGGATGAAAGTAGTTAATAATCAAAAAGTGGTAAGAACAATGCCTGGGACATGGTGAGCACTAAGTGGGAGCTGCTATTTCCATTGCCCTCTCAAGTGACCTTAAATTCCTCCAAGGGAAGATCAGCAGCTCGGCTCACTGGGAGCATCTCTCTTCCCTTTCCAGTCTCTCCATTTCACCCCCTAAGAAACACATGCAATGTCTATACTTTATAGTTCATAAAACAAATCACTTTGTTTACTAATTTCTTCCACTTTACACTTTTATTTATTTATTTTATTTTATTTTTTGAGACGAAGTCTCACTCTTGTCCCCCAGGCTGGAATGCAGTGGTGCAATCTCGGCTCACTGCAACCTCCGCCTCCCGGGTTCAAGTGATTTTACTGCCACAGCCTCCCGAGTAGCTGGAATTACAGGCGCCTGCCACCACGCCCGGCTAATTTTTGTATTTTTAGTAGAGACGGGGTTTCACCACGTTGGCCAGGCTGATCTTGAACTCCTGACCTCAGGTGATCCACCCGCCTCGGCCTCCCAAAGTGCTGGGATTACAGGCGTGAGCCACCGCACCACCCGGCCCACTTTACACTTTTAACTTTGCTGTGTTTAAACGGTCTCCCAATCCTTTTTATGCATTTATTATCAGCTTCCAATGTTGCAGTTGTGGGATTTCACAGGCAAAGTGCCTCAGCTACCTGTTGTTCCTACATAGTCACAGTTTCCTCAGCTTGCTCCTGTACCATGTGTGTGCTGACAGTAATGGCTCTATTTCTCTTCATTTAAAGGGGATTTTGCCCCGGTCCTTCCTGCAGTTTGAGGACTCAGGACAGAAATCCTAATCTTTCTTTCATTCTCCTTTGTACTTGTAAGATCTCATATTCAGTTTTTATGTTCAAAGCCAGGAGACAGAGCTGTCCTGGACAGCGTGTGCATGCATGCATGGATGTAAATGAGGATGCCAGTCATAATACTGGACCTCAGGTGACTCTCTTGACATCTTTACTGAGACTGTCTTTCAGTCCAGGGTAATTTTCTTTAATCGTCTTCCTGATTACAATTTCTACATTGCTAGCAGCTTTTGTTACCACTGAAATGTGTGGAATTCACAAGTGTGATCTCCTTGGTTTCTTCTCTATGCACAGGCTCATGCAGTTTCTCTTTTGCTGCTGGCATCTGTTGTGAAAATTTCTGGTAAGCACTGATGACATATGTTGGTACAAAATCACCAATCTTTTGATATTTTACTTCATTGTTTCACTAATATACTACAAGTACTTTGAAGAACAGAATGGGCCCAAGATTAACACAGACCTAGATAAGAGTCTCTAGAATTCACGGATACTTAGTTTCCTTGTCAGGGATGAAAATCAGGTAAGACACATAGTCAATAAAGCCAAGTTTGGAATTCACATACTCTGCATACAATTCCTGATCAGAGCCCATGTTCCTTACCTAAAAGAAGGTGGAATGTATTCTGGAGGCAGGACAGGTGGCAGTGGTTGGCCAGACATAGCTACATCAATGAGGTGCATTGCCAGGATAAATTCTTCTGCTGTAAGTTTTCCATCTTGATCAATGTCAGAAAGATTCCTATTCGACAAAAAGTTAACTGTAATCCGGTTTCATAAAAATTCATGTTTTTTACTATTCATGAGTGATTTAAAAGCTATGTTTTCTTATTGACCACAGGCCAACTGAGTCTCTTTGTCCCTCATTTTGTCAAAATAGTACCTGTTTTATACTGTTGCAAAGATAAAATTACAAGTAGTTGGGACAGTGTTCCTCATTCAACAAATGCTATGATTATAATGATACTCTTTCCCAACCTTTGCATATTTAAAATATAACACACTCATATTCCATGTATCTTTTTTAACAGATGAGCTCTCACTCTGTTACCCAGGCTGATGTGCAATGACATGATCATAGTTCACTGCAGCCTCACTGCAGTCATGATCACAGCTCACTGCAGCCTCACTGCAGTCATGATCACAGCTCACTGCAGCCTCACTGCAGTCATGTTCACAGTTCACTACAGCCTTTCTGGGCTTAAGTGATCCTCCCGCCTCAGCCCCCAAATAGTGAGATTACAAGGTGTGTGCCACCATGCCTAGCTAATTTTTAAAATATTTTGTAGAGATGGGGGTCTCACTGTGTTGCCCAGGCTGGTCTTGATCTGTCCTAGCCTCCAGTGAGCCTACCAAATTGCTGGGATTATAGGCATAAGCCACCACACCCAGCTCTATATTTAAATGTTCTGCTCTAGACCAGGAAATGACAAACTATCAGTAAAGGGTCAGGTAGTAAATATTTTATGGTTTATAAGACACACAATCCCTATCATACTGAATTCTGTCATTTTGGCAGGAAAGTAGCCATAGACAACATATAAATGAATGGGCATGGCTATTTGTACAATAAAAACTTTCTTCACAAAAACAGATGCAGGCCAAATTCAGCCCACTGGGCAGAGATGGCCACCCCTTAATCTAGGCCTACACGGTGGATCTTTATGAACTCCAGCCACAGAGTCAATGTGTTTCCTCTTCCTCAATCTCAGGATTCAATCTCCATCATTCTTCATAATGACTCCATCATTCTTCATAATGAACTTGCCCAAGTAGCTAATTACAGCAAACATTTTCCTAGCAAGTCCAAGAATGTGATTTTACTAAACAATTTCTGGACCATCAAAAGAAGATACATGACAACACATCTGTTCACTAGAATGTCAACAAGACAAATGCAATGGGAAACTGGCTTTGCCAATGCCAAAAATTAAGAAACCTTCTTAATTCTGAAATTTCCTTAGGTGCTATAAACTTTTTTTGTTATAATTTCCATAAAGTAGAATGAACACCTTCTAGAGTATAAGTCTGAGAGTTTTGACAAACATGAACCACAACATACAGAATAGTATCAGCTCTACCTAAAATTCCACATCTGTTTGTAGCAACTCCCTCCTTTGCCCCCATCCCCTGGCAACTGCTGATCTCTTTTCTGTTCCTCTAGTTTTGCCCTTCCCATATGCAAGACATCCGGCTTTAAAAAGAAATGCAAATGAAATAAAATGAAACCCCTGCTCGCTCTTTATTCTCTTTTCCTTTTTGTGTCTCACAATTAGCCAGTCCTAGGTAAACCAGTTAGAAGGTGGCTGAAATTCTTGTTTTTTCACCACACTTACCTAAATTATGATTATAAGCATTTAATTAAAATATCTTTTTTAGTGTGTAATAGCAGAATATAACGTTCTAACAGAAGAAGCCTCAAACGTTTTTCTCAAATAGGATAAGTTATAAATGAGAAATTTAAAATAAATATTTCAATATAATCTGGTATCATGAGAACAACCTAATAAATTGTCAACCAACCTCCATTAATGTTAGATCTTAAGTTTATATTTCAGGGGGCCCTAGGATACTGTTCAATACCCAGATTTAAAGAGTTCTGGGTGTGTCAAAGATATAAGATATTTATTAACTGGTCTAGTCTATCGCCAGAGGCAAGCTCTTTCATACAAAACAGAAGGGAAGAGAAGGGCAAAGGGAGCTGCATTAGAGCTTGATCATTTGTGAAACAACCCTATCAATGTGGCCTGCAAGAAAATCACGAACTTTGCAGTGAGCCTTGTAGACAAGGTTTATTTTCCAGGGACAATCACCAACATATAGCTATAATACGCACATTACTTAAGAAACCATTCTAGTTAACATTTAAATTTAAGGAAGCCAGGCAATGCTCATGGATAGCTATTCAAAATCACTACACAATAGAGACATTAAGTGCCTCTTGAGGAAAGTACACAGAGACCTCTCTGGCACAGTGTTATCAAAAACAAAACAACAAAAACAAAAAAATCAAATCTGATCTGCAGTTCTCAACCAGGGAAGATTTTGTACCCCAAGACACATCTATCAAAGTCTGGAGACATTTCTGATTGTCATGCTGGGTGTGGAGCTCATGCTACTGGCATCTAGCATCTAGTGAGTAGTGGCCAGAGATACTACTGAACATCCTACACTATACAGGGCATACCTCAACAACAAAGATTTATCGGGCCCAAAATGTCAATAGTGCTGGGGTTGAGAAACTTTGCTCTAGATCTAATTACCAATTTACAGGAAATACAGAAACAAATTAGACAATCCCACAGTGATGCAATCTTCAAAAGTTAAGCCATTAAGAAACTACAGGACAAACGATCTGGTTTGTTTTTAACGGAGTTTTTTTGTTTCTTGTTTTTTGTTTTTGGTTGGGGGGTGGCCTGGGGAACTTGGGAAAAGAAGTAGAGAACAAGACAAGGGGAAATTTATAGATTAAAGGAGACATAAAAGATGGAACAATCAAGTATTACAAAATATAGGCTTATTTCAGTCCTGATTTGAACAAATCAACTATAAAAATGTTTTGAGGCAATCTAAGGAATTTGAACACTACCTGATTAATTTAATGATTAGGATGACTACTAAAAAATTTAGGTGAGCTATTTATTGGTATTATGACTATGCTAAAAAGAAAATTGGTCAGGCACAGTGGCTCACCCCCATAATCTCAGCATTTTGGGAGGCTGAGGTGGGCGGATCACCTAAGGTCAGGAGCTCAAGACCAGCCTGGCCAACATGGCAAAACCCTGTCTCTACTAAAAATACAAAAATTAGCCAAGCGTGGGGGTTTATGCCTGTAATCCCAGCTACTAAGGAGGCTGAGGCAGGAGAATAGGTTGAACCTGGGAAGTGGAGGTTGCAGTGAGCCAAGATGGCACCACTGCACTCCAGTCTCGATGAAAGAGCAAGACTCCATCTCAAAAATAATAATAATAATAATAATAAATGAAAAAAGGAAAATCCCTCTCTTTTGAAGATACAAGCTAAAATATTTGCAGTAGAAATTATATAATAACTAAGATTTGGCTTAAAATAATCAAACAGGCTGGGCACGGTGGCTCACGCCTGTAATTCCAGCACTTTGGGAGGCTGAGGTGGGTGGATCACCTGAGGTTGGGAGTTCAAGACCAGCTGACCAACATGGAGAAACCCTGTCCTACTAAAAATACAAAATTAGCCGGGCATGGTGGCGCATGCCTGTAATCCCAGCTACTCAGGAGGCTGAGGCAGGAGAATCACTTGAACCCGGGAGGCGGAGGTTGCGGTGAGCCGAGATGGTGCCACTGCACTCCAGCCTGAGCAACAAGAGTGAAACTCTGTCTCCAAAAAAAAAAAAAAAAAAAAAATCAAAGAAAGGGAGAGCCAAGACTGGTCACGAGTTGAGAATTGTTAAGTTGTATTATCACTCCTTGAGAATTCATTGTATTAATCTGCTTTTGTATTTTTCAAAATCGAGAGGGGAAACAGTATTATAAAGCAGGCAATCATTACAACTCATTGAAATTAAGCAAATTCTACATATTCCCCCATAAAAAACGGTATTAAGAACCCATGAGGGTTCTATACTAGAACCCATGAGGCCACACCAATCTAAGCAAGTTTTCACTTTATCCAAACCAAAGAACTTTTCATTCCTTACCATATTGAAGCCAGCTGAGCCTGTGGTAAACTTGATTGCATAAGAATAGTTCTTGCTTGGGGACCTAAACAGGAACCAGGAAAAAGGACATACAGATGAGTCAGCAAATACTCACTGTACAGGAGGACCAGGGTTCTGCATATATGGACTACTCCATGACCTCATGCAATCACAATGCTTTAAATAACATTTGCTACTACCGCAGGGGCTTTGTAAAAAGGAAATTAAGCCCCAATGAAAAAGAGGAGAAACACAGAGCACAGCATCTGACACATAATAAATTTTTGTTAAATGGATGTTTGATAAAGAATGACCATGTGAAAGATTTAGAGTTTCAAAATATAACCTGACCTTTTGTCCACATTACCATCTTTATTTGTATTGGGCTTTATTTACAAACTTGAAACTTACTCTCTTTTTAACATCTTTTGCCGCTGCTACCACCTGCTGTCTCCACCCTGCTCAACCTCAGGCAAATTCAGGGAAGATTCGGAGAATCTTAGAGGAGACCTAAGAGAGACCTCGGAGAGATCTCCGGGAAACTGTTTCACTAAACAGACTTAAAAAGAAAAAAAAAAAAGTTGCGGGAAGCGCTAATAGCCAGGGTTAAAACACATTTCCAGCCTGGTGTGGTCGCTCATGCCTGTAATCCCAGCATTTTGGGAGGCTGAGGCAGGCAGATGGCTTGAGCTCTTCAAGACCAGATGGCAAAACCCCATCTCCACCAAAAGTGCAAAAAATCAGCTGGGTGTGGTGCCATGAGCCTGTGGTCACAGTTACTCGGGAGGTTGAAGTAGGAGGATCGCTTGAGCCCCAGAGGCGGAGGCTGCAGTGAGCCAAGATTATGCCACTGCACTCCATCCTGGGCAACAGAGTGAGACGCTGTCTCAATTAAAAAAAAAAACAAAACAAAACACATTTCCTATGTTAGCTAAGAAAAACAAACAAAAAAGAATAATTCCTGGAATTTCTACTCTTCTCTCAAAATAAGCTCTCATTTCTTAAAATAATCATAAACATCTTCACTTCTGGTATGAAAGTGGCCGCAGACATCAGACAAAAACACAGTAGGAGACTCTGTTTAAATAAACTAGGGTCAGGGAGGGAGAAATAAATATGTCTTCCTTTCCAGCACTGCCTCTCAAGGTGTGGTCCCAGGAAGACTGCTGGACAGAGGAATGGAAGGCTGTGGCAATTTTGTTGGGAAGATTCTGGTGTATATGCTTTTGCATTTTGCTATTTCATTCTTCAAGCATCACCTCATCAAAAACCACAAAACTGGATGTGTTTTTGCATGGCCAACAGTAGAGGTCAGGGAACCGAGGAGCTGTAGGCTCTAGTCCTGACTTAGTCTAGACTTTGCTGAGTGACTGGGCGAGGTAGTCTGGACTCTAGTTTGCTCATTTCAGATAAACCGGTCTATGATCCATTGGGGCAGTGAGCTTAGCATCACATTAGCACATGAAGGGTGCTCTAATGGCAGGTAACATTACTGACAATAGTTCAACTTTTATTTACATATAAAATCCTGACAGAAAAGCACACATACGGATACATGTGGATATATACATGTGCACATGTACACAGCTGAATTAATTTTCCAAAGTGAAAATACTCAAACACTATTGAGGTCATGAAAGAGAGTATAATCGCACCCCAGATGCCCCTATTTGCCTCTCTTTTAGAATCACCTACCACCAAGGTAGCCTAACTTCTAACCAGATAGTCTGTCCGCTGTTCCACCTGGCTTATTTTGCTCAATATACTGTTGTGTAGAGTTGTAGAACATTAATCCTCACTGCTATGTAGTGTATCATTGTGTCATTACATCCCAATTCATTGTCCATTCTACTGTTTTCTTTTCTTTTCTTTTTGAGATGGAGTCTTGCTCTGTCACCCAGGCTGGAGTGCAGTGGCGCCATCTTGGCTCCCTGCAGCCTCCACCACCCAGGTTCAATGATTCTCCTGCCTCAGCCTCCTGAGTAGCTGAGACTACAGGCATGTGCCACCACACCTGGCTAATTTTTGTATTTTTTTTAGTAGAGACAGGGTTTCCCCATGTTGGCCAAGCTGGTCTCGAACTCCTGACCTCAAGTGATCCGCCCGCCTTGGCCTCCCAAAGTGCTGGGATAACAGGTATGAGTCACTGTGCCTGGCCTGTCCATTCTACTGTTGATAGGCATTCAGGTAGTTTTCAATTAGGGCTACTATTAATAGTGAGCATTCTAACTTCTGGTGAATATATGAACACATTCCTGCTGGATGTGTGTGCGTACATGAGCATGTGTGTGTTTTGGGAGCATCTAAGAATAAAAAACAACCTACTGAATTCAAGTGAAGATGCTAAAGGACTGTGGTACAATGGAATGAGCAAAGTTCAGGCATCACTTTCTTTAGTCCGTAACATTGTATCTAGAATGTTGGTAACAAAGTAGAATTAACAAAACTTTAGTGGGTGATTTAATTTACACTTGTAACAATTGCCCTTACTCCAGAACTATAAAAAAGGAAGTTAATATTTTATCTATTACACATAAAAAGCCTGACAATAAATGTGAAGAACTAGCTCTAAACCTGGATATCAGGAGACTTGGATTCTAGTCCTGACTCCCTAATGGCATGTGGCATTAACAAAACTACTTTAACTTCTAAAATGAAGTTCTTCCATCTGTGAAATGAGGAAAATAATCTACAACAGGGATTGGTAAATTATAGCCCTTAGGCCAGATCTGGCCCACTGCCTGTTTTCGTCAGCAAAGTTTTATTAAAACAGCCATATCCACTGATATAAGCATGATATATGGCTGTTGTCATGCTACGATGGCAAAGTTGAGTAGTTGCAGCAGAGAACATACGACTTATGAGCCTAAAATATTTATTGTGCTATTCTTTACAGAAAATGTTTGCTGATCCCCACACTAGAAGATCACAATTATCTCTTGTAATTCTACTATTTGTCTATATATGTCCTAAATCAATGTTGCAAAATATTAAAAATAGATCAGCGACAGCTAAGATAGTATCTTAGCACATTTGGACAACACACAGTTGAGCTTTGAGCGCACAGAACTCTTCTGTGGAAACCTAGGTACATAAAGGGGTATTGGTTTTGCAGTACTGGCTTATAAGGAAACACAGGAATAAAACCAGAAATCCCAAGCACACAAACCCCACTTCTGGCATCCATGTTTGGGCAGGGAAGTATGGCTAGAAAGGAGAGGGTAACTACCTGAAATGAGCTTTATTTGAAATAATGACTAAGACTTTAGCTTTTCTGATTAACAGATGAATTACCAAATAGCATATTCATTGTTTCAGAATGCAACAATAAAATACCTCTTTGAGAAGAAGGGCTAGCATTAACAGGAATACCAGAGTTCTAGAGCTTCTTACATAACCTTAATTAAGGAATGACCCCTCTCTATTTTATAAGGCTGTCTCTTTTGAAGACATGCAACAGTACACACATCGAGCCGTGAAGGAAGAAGAGGGTGTCCAACAGGATGTATCAGCGAAATCAACCCAGATAGTCAGTGAGGTAAACAGTGCCACTGTTAAGGCCAGGCGCGGTGGCTCACGCCTATAATCCCACCACTTTGGGAGGCAGAGGTAGGCAGATCGCTTAAGCTCAGGAGTTCGAGACCAGCCTGGGGAATGTGGCAAAACCCAGTTTCTACAAAAAATACAAAAAATTAGCTGCGCATGGTGGCACATGCCTGTAGTCCCAGCTACTGGGGGGCTGAGGTGGGAGGATCCCCTGAGCCTGGGAAATCAAGGCAGCAGTGAACCATGATTATGTCACTGTACTTCAGCCTGGGTGCCTATAATACCAGCACTTTGGGACGACAAGGTGGTAGGACTGCTTGAGGTCAGGAGTTCAAAACCAGCCTGGACAACAAAGACCCCACCTCTAAAGAAAATTAAAAAAAAAAAAAAATTAGCTGGGTGTGGTGGTGCATGCATGCCTGTAGTCCCAGCTACGCAGGAGGCTAAGGTGAGAGGATTGCTTGAACCCAGCAGTTCAAGGCTGCAGTGAACTACTATCGCACCACAGCACTCCAGCCTGGGTGACAAAGCGCGTCTCTGTTTCAAAAAAAGAAAGAAAAGAAGTGCTTTTTAGTTCTTGAAAACAAAAACCCACAAAAAACAAAAGCAAGAAGGATGAAAAACAAGAGATTACAAATATAAATTATATATTTCTTCTGGGCCATGTTATATACTGAAACCTTTTCTCAACTTTCTTGATATTTTGCTTCTCCTGCAGCTGAGTGAACTGCTTTGGGGATTCTGACTTCATAAAATTATTTTTATAATTGTGATCAAGACAATGACCTTTATGTTCTATCCACCTCAACAAATCAGCTGTTTCCATCAACATTCTAATTTAGTATAAAACATACTTTATATTGATTCCTAAGTATATAAAGGGAAAACAAATTAAACTTCTATTGTTTATTCCCATTTTAAAATTTACGGTAATAAATTATTCTACTTGACATGACTATACAAAGGTCTGGTTCAAAAGTAAAATTCCCACCTTAAATTCTTGCTGGATCAAAGCAGCAATAAGTATGCAGATAAACAATATCAAAATCTGCTTTCTTTCCAGTATATTTCAAATTTTACTTTCTGCCTCAGATATTTAAAAGTTCTAAATGTTCAAGTGCCTAGGCCATTATATTTGGAATGTAGATACTGCATTTCATTCATAAAACACACATCCTACCAAGAAAGAGAGAATTTCTCAATCAATGTCTCAATTGAATACTATTTTAATCAACTCACAGCAAACACCAACGTTTTCAAGAAATGTTTGGATTCATTGGCAATGTAGTTCTGGGTTTGTATGGAGCACTGGTGTCAAACCATGTAAAACAGTACTTAAAAATATGCTATTAAATATACCTTCAGTGGGCCAGGTGTGGTGGCTCATGCCTGTAATCCCAGCACTTTGGGAGGCTGAGGTGGGTGGATCACCTGAGGTCAGGAGTTTGAGACCAGCCTGAGCAACATGGTGAAACCCTGTTTCTGCTAAAAATACAAAATTAGCTGGGCGTGGTGGTACATGCCTGTAATCCCAGCTACTTGGGAGGCTGAGGCAGGAGACTCACTTGAACCCAGGAGGTGGAGATTGCAGTGAGCTGAGATTGCACCATTGTACTCTGGCCTGGGCAACAAGAGTGAAGCTCCATCTCAAAAAAAAAAAAGCAGAGCCTGCATAAGCTAGGCTGGTTTTGACAGCTACTGCTTTATGAAGCAGTATGACACATCATGAATCTGTGTGTATTTACTATTCACCCACTCAAACATAAATACATGCTTATTTGGGGTGACTGCTGAGATCCTTCAAGGGACCAGAGTTCAAGATTAGATTAGAACCCTTCAAAATCTCATCCAACTCTGACATTTTTAAACATAAGACACCTTTTTCTTTTGAGAGTAAAAATTGCAATTTTAAGTAATAGCAAGGAAAAAAATAGTAAGAATCAGTTCTTAAAAGTGTTTTGGATTATAATCCTCCCCTTACCCCACTCCACCACCCAGGAAACCTAATTTTTTTCCCTTCCTTTCATATTTGTTAGAGGGCAGTTAGTTTTTCCCTTTAACACTTAATATTCGTATCAGAGGTCTTTATTTTCTTTTATTAAGGTTATGCTTTTCTTTATAACTTTCTTTTTTTTTTTTTTTTTTTTTGAGATGGAGTCTCACTCTGCAGCCCAGGATAGAGTGCAGTGGCATGATCTTGGCTCACTGCAACTGCCTCGCGGGTTCAAGCAATTCTCCTGCCTCAGCAGCTGGGATTACAGGTGGCCATCACCATACCCAGCTAATTTTTGTATTTTTAGTAGAGACCATGTTGGCCAGGCTGGTCTTGAACTCCTGACCTCAGGTGATCCACCTGCCTCAGCCTCCCAAAGTGCTGGGATTGGGATTACAGGCGTGAGCCACTGCACCCAGCCTTCTTTGTAACTTTCTAACAAGTATTTAAACCTTTGTGAGAAAAATTTTGAACAGTATGCTAAAATTCCTGTCTATCCTTCTGAGGTAGATAACAGAATCATTCTTCTTTTAAAAAAATCCATTGAGATCACCTAAGTTAACTCTGGCCTTTTATATTAATAGATAAAGAAATATCCAAAGTGGTGAGCCCTGTCTAGGCAGTGACAGAGCCATGTTCTCAACTCCCTGCTTTCACCCTGCCTGCTGCCTCCAACTCTAACCTAGTGAACAGACAGCTTCAAGTTCATCAAGTTCAAAGCTGGACTTCAGAAGTTGAAGCTAGTTTTTGTTCAAAGAAGTGTTTCTTGCTAGTGCCTTGATTTGCGTATCAGTGGCTTTCAGCGTACAGGAGTATCCCTGGTCTATGTTCCATTTTACCACAAAGCAATAGGGCATGAGAGAATGATATAACTGTAAAGAGTTATCAGTGGATAAGAACACGAGGTAACAGAGACAATGGAAAAAATGCCAAGAAATAACCACACAGACAAATGGAAAATATCCATGACTCAATATCTAGAAATAGTTTACTTTGAAAACAAAGATCGTATTTCACTAATTTTTATTTGTAAATACCTGTTAAGTGTCCACTCATAGTTTTGTCATGACTATTGAATAATTGCCTGTATTTCAGTCTTGATGACTGAGGAACAGCCCATTCTGCCACTGGTGGGACACTGTGGGGAAAAGAAAAAGGAGAGAAAGAGGATTATCCATAAGGAACAGCCTGGTAAAGTTCCTTAATGACAGTAAACTAAGAACTTCTCTAGATAATCATATCTTTCGTATTTTATTCATTTTATTATCACTATTTCTGATTTTTTTTTGCCATGGGTATTTCCCATTTTTAAGATCATAAACATTTCCCTCAAAATAGATACTTACTTTTCCAGAATCATGGATAAACACAACAGACCGAGAGGCTGTTTCAAGTTGTATATATAATTTAATAAGTTAAAGGTTCTATAAAAGTATGAAAAACCTCTTGTAACTGAGGTAATACAATAATACCCAGGCTATTCTAATTTCTAAAACACTTCTTTTTTGGTTAAAAAGCAACGCAAAAAGCAAACCAATAACTGCCTTTAAAGGTACTAATTCTCCAAAAATGTTTTAACTTTCTATACATGAATACACAGGACCCATTTCTTAATGAAGTGAAATTACTCCATTCTGGTAAGTTTAAATTCAGACCCATTGGACAGTTTCCCAGAGAGAGAGAAAGAACAGAACATTTCCATGGTCATGACACATAAGCAGAGTGGGAATGGAGACAGCTTCACTTTCTCGACTACAATCCAATACTGATCTCTCCCTGCCAATGTGCCACAATCCTGACCTGGCCCAAGGACACACCTGCCAGTAGTTAGGCTGGGTCTACACTTCCTTAGTGATTAGTTCCTCAGATGCCACTGTCCACACAAATATCACATTGGTACCAACGGCTTGTTAAGCTTCAACATCTAAATTAAACCCAATGGCTGAGCTCAGACAGTAAAAATGGCATTCCCCTTCCAGGACAGATTACAGCTAATGCTCTGTTTGCAATTTCATTTCAACAAAAATATCTATTTCGAACATGTAAAAGCACAATCTTACTGAAATACTGAACTTTTTAATCATCATTTCCATGTGTTATCTATGCACTTATACCTATTATATACAGTTCAAGTATAGGAAATAGCTCCCAACACTCGAGAAGTACTTATATGAATTCACCTTTTTCCATTTTTATGAATTTCTTAATAAAAAACACTTACCATGATCTATTCTGCTGTGGGTACTTCTGCACCAACACTCTCATGTTAAACTAACATTTTGCTGATTCCAACTCCCGCCTATTTGTCAAGAAGCTAACTATCTAGTTGCTACACGCCAGGAATGTTGGGTGTTACACACACAAGTTGTCCCAGATTACACTTATCACATCAGAGTTTTCTGCCCAATTCCTGAGAATTTAAATAGACTAAAAACTCATGAAGATGTACCCAAAAGTTCAATACTGCATTGCAAAAATTGGCTAGAAATTTAAGTTATTAAAAAGGTGACAACATAAAAAAAAGTTGTTTTAATAGCACTAATGTTTGCTCATATTGATAGTTTATTCATTCTAATGTCACAAATCAATAAAGCAGACGTCAAACTCGCTTTTGCAAAGTCATAATAAACTCAAAACTTCAGCATCGTATAGGAGAATTTTTTTTTTTTTTTTAGAAAGAGACTTGCCGTGTCGCCCAGGCTGGAATGCAATGCCGCGATCTCAGCTCACTGCAACCTCCACCTCCTGGATTCAAGCAATTCTCTTGCCTCAGCCTCCCGAGTAGCTGGGATTACAGGCGCCCGCCACCATGCCCAGCTAATTTTTTGTATTTTTAGTAGAGAGGGGGTTTCACCATGTTGGCCAGGCTGGTCTCAAACTCCTGACCTTGTGATCTGCCCACCTCGGCCTACCAAAGTGCTGGGATTACAGGCGTGAGCCACCGCACCCAGTCCAGGAGAATTTTTTTTAAAAAGGAACTTAGTGTAAGATGATATAGGTTTAACTCTCAGGTCCACCATGCACTAAGCTGTAAACTATGGGTGAGGACTAGAGCTTCTCTGGGTGTGCTTCCTCATGCACCATCTTGAGACATCTACTGCATAGGTAGTTGTAGGGTTGAATAGGATTAATGATGTGCCCGGCAAAGTAGATGCCCAATACATATTCAGGCATCTTAAGGGCAAAACCGCAATTAAATGGAACACAAATAAATACCTGTATCTTACAATTAGGTTTTTTAGAGAAAACTTGCATAGTTAAGAACACACGTCTTAAAATCAGACATAATTCAGTTTGACTCAGCTCTGTCACTTATGAGTTACGTTCTGTTGCACGAGTTACATAATGTCTCTGAGCTTGTCCCTCATCTATAACAGAGAGTAACAGAATCATCTCATGGGGAAGAATGAGTTAATGTAAAGCTTTCGGCACGGTGCTTTTCAGTTTATGGATTTTCTTTAAATCATTGTTAAAAGGTAACGAAGGCATCACTGAATTATATTCAACATGCTTTTCTCTTGAAAGTGGGAAAATGACTTGATTCGCTTAACAATTTCTAGTGAGGATTGACACAAGACAGGATAAATTCCAAAAGCTTTTTTTTTTTTTTTAGGCAAGGTCAGGGTCTTGCTCTGTCACCCAGGCAAGAGTGCAGTGGCACAATCACAGCTAACTGCAGCCTCGATCTCCCTGGCTCCAGCCATCCTCCCATCTCATTTTCAATTTTTGTATCGACAAGGTCTCCCTATGTTGCCCAGGCTGGTCTCAAACTCATGGGCTCAAGCGATCCTCCTGCCTCAGCCTCTCAGAGTGCTGGGATTACAGGCGTGAGCCACCACACCCGGCCCAAAAGTTTTGAGATGGCTTAAAAGAGACTTAATTTCTCTTCTTAATGTAGCAGGATGCAAGGGTAAAACATAGGAATAAAATAAAATAAAAATATGGAAGGTAATAATTGAAACCAAGGTTGGCCAAAACATAAGCAATAAGGTCATGTCAGCTTTAATAAAACTGAGCCACACATTTGATTAATGTGAATTGTCCACTATCTGGATAATTTTTTTCATAATAAATGGCTTTTAATAGGATTTTACTAATTACCTATATAAACTCCATAAGATTATCAGAGATATAATTAAAAATAAGACCAACTATAACTCCAATCTTCATACAAAAATTGTATACATAAACTCGTAAATCATAAACACATAAAATAGTTCATTTGCTTTTTTCCCTTATACCCAGAATTTTATCTGTTTTTAAACATTTTATTACTATCCATTTGTTATCCTCTTAAAAAAAAAAAAAATACACAAAGCCTTTAAGGAAATGTTATGTCCTTGATTTCTCTCATCTCCGCAACAAATTAATGATAAAAACTAGTGACACTATCCAGAAATTAAGAAAATTATTATTAGCACTCTACAAAAGCCTACAAAAAAGATGACAACAACAAAAAGAATATAGATGATTCATGGTCAAATTTATGATTTAATCAAGTAACGGCCTTAACCAAACTTCCCATTTAAAAACAAGCAAACTTACCTGGCCACGTCAAATGACTGTGCCTTTTGTAACTTAGTGTTTAGTTGTGACCCTGGACCAGATCTACTAAAGGAAGAACTCTTTGGCAACGTGGCTGCTGTAAAAATAAATGTTGAATAATTTTAATTCTATAAAGATAAGAAACTTTCCCCAATTTACAAAAATTAAAATGCACAGTCAACAAATCTGAGGCAGAAATAATTTCCCCTTTCTTGACAGCCTAGACTGAAAAGAGCTTTTCCCTCCTTACTCTCTGTCCTCCTGCCAAAAAGGTTTCTAGATTTACTTGTTCTACTGAAAGTCACCTTACTGTGTAGTAATGCTGATTTCCATAAAATTTTACTCTTCATTAAACATTTTGTATCACATTTTACAGGACCTATTCCAATAGTTAAAGAGGTAACAGCTTAAATATATAAAATGGTATTTTATTCACTGCACTGAAGGAGCTGAATTATTAGTTCCAGATGTAAGAGCCAAGAAGTCACAAACTGTAGTCTTGGCCAGATAACATGTGACACTAGGGAAGGTCAGCTTTTGTGTCTGATTATCACCAGAGTTGGTTAGTTGAGTGTCAGAAAAAAAACACTCTGCGTCTTAGCCACATTCCCTCACCCTTGCCCAATGGCAAATGACTTGCAACATTTGCCATTAGCCACAAAAGAATAGAAGACTCAGAGCGTGTGGATTTGCTTATGCTCCTGGAAAAACAACTGCAAACACTTTCTGGGCTACTATCATGTCTACAGTCATGGTCATAAATGCAAGGTGAACTACATGTGACAAGAAAAAATCTAAAAAAAGGAGGTACATTTAGCTTATTTGGCCATAACTTAAATATATATCCTGATAGATACACAACAACTTCAGGGGGCCAAAGGCACAGAAATGTTTCAAGTATGATGCTAAAACCCATGTCGTCAATACTGAATTTACTTAGATGTAGTCAAAGTACTTTAAAAATAATACTTTCCATATTGATATGAATTCATTAAGATGTTAGACCAAATTCACAGTTAGACAATCTACAGTTTTATACTTTAACCAAAGGAAAAAAGACTTAATAAAGTCTCAAAGTGGAATTAATTAAGCCAGAAACTTTTAAATCCTTTCCTTCAATTAAGCAGGTATGTAATACCATGAAATAGTATAAACTGTTCTTTTTTATTCTTTCCTACCACCCCCAACATAGTTCTATTCCTAGGGGATTGGCTTGCTTATTAGCAATTCATAGGGCTAAAGAAAAGTAGTAACGATACATAAAAATAGAAAATGTTCAAATACAGTTCAACTTCAATTGCTCTTCTCAGCCCTTGAAAGAAAATTACATTTGTGGCTTTCACTGCTGAGCTCACCTTTGTCCACAGTGGTACCCAGAAATCTATAATTCTCTTTGACTCTCTCCACACTAACATATCCCATTTAATACAGTGGAAAAAAATGTGAAATTAAGTGAAAAAAATAAAGATATTTTCCTCTGGACTAAAATATCATTTAAATATAATCAGAACGTGAAAAGATTTTAATAATGAACAGCAAAATACAAGTAGTAAAAATTCAGACTATGTTTTCAGCAAGTCACATACCAGGATGAGCAAATGCAGGCAGAGGTTGTATAACAGGGGGAGCCCCGTTAGCCAGGGGGGGCACAGTTGCTGTGGGAACAGAAGATACTAGGGCTGGAGACATTCCAACAACTGGAATGGATCCCAGTGGCACTGGAGCAACAGCTGTAAGTGGTGGCATGCTGGCGATACCTCCCATACCTATGAAGAAAAAAAACCCCAACACAATTCACATCCAATCACATTTCAACATTGAATAATAATTAACCCAGTACTGCTTAAAGAAGAAAATCACTTTCCAGCTGTAATATATTCCAATTAAAACAGGGCTTCAATTAATCATTTTAAAGAGTAACAAAAATTATGTCAAGGATAACATCAAAAGGACTCAAGACTCAACCTGAAGACAGATCAAACAAGATGAGAATCAAAAAGAATAATAACTGCAGTGGACTTAAAGGCTCAAATATAATTAAATCCATGAGTCCAAAATGATATTTAAAAATAAATAAAATCCTAACTGGTCAAAAAAGGAGGACGCTAAGGCAATCAATTTACTACTTTGAAAACTAGTAAATAAAAGGTAGAAAAATCAAACTGCAACCTGCCTTTCCTATGTTTATTATACCTCAGGGAAACCAGATGTTTGATGGGGAAACATCTTTATTCTTTTCTTTTTTCTTTTTCTTTTTTTGAGATGGAGTCTTGCTCTGTCACCCAGGCTGGAGTGCAGTGGCGTGATCTTGGCTCACTGCAACCTCCACCTCCCGAGTTCAAGTGATTCTCCTGCCTCAGTCTCCTGAATAGCTGGGATTACAGGTGCCCACCACCACGCCCGGCTATTTTTATATTTTTAGTAGAGATGAGGTTTCACTATGTTGGCCAGGATGGTCTCAAACTCCTGACCTCAGGTGATCCACCTGCCTTGGCCTCCCAAAGTGCTGGGATTACAGGCATGAGCCACTGTGCCTGGCCCTGGAAGCATCTTTATACAAAAATATTCTAACCAATAAAGAATAAATGATAAAACAAAAATAAATGTTTCCAGCTGGGCACAGTGGCTTATACCTGTAACCTCACTACTTTGGAAGGCCAAGGCAGGAGGATCTCTTGAGGGCAGGAGTCCAAAACCAGACTGGGCAACGTAGCAAAATTCAATCTCTACAAAAAATTTTAAAAATTAGCCAGGCATGGTGGTACCTGCCTGTAGTCCTAGCTACATGGAAGGCTGAGGTGGGAGGATCACTTATGCCGAAGAGGTTGAGGCTACAGTGAGCCACAATCACACCACAGTACTCCAGCCTGGGCAATACAGTGAGATCCTTGTCTCAAAGAAACAAAAAAGTAAAAAGCTTACCTTCTTTTTTATTTCTCTGTCCCAACTTTAATACCTTCTTTCATGTGGCGTAAATAAATTTTAGTGTTTAAATGCCCCCTATTGATTTTTTAAAAATATTTTTGTTTGTTTGAGACAAGATCTCACTCTGTTGCCTAAGCTAGAGTGAAATGGCATAATCATAGCTCACTGTAGCCTTCACCTTCTGGGCTCAAGCGATCGTCCCAGCTCAGCCTCCCAACTTGCTGGAACCACAGGTGTGCATCCCTACACCTAGTTTCATATATATATACATGTATTTTTTTGAGGGGGTGGGGGTAGAGATGAGGTCTTACTATGTTGCCTGAGCTCATCTCGAACTTCTGGGCTCAAGTGATCGTCCTGCCTCAGCCTCTCAAAGTGCTGGGATTACAGGCGTGAGTCACCATGTCTGACCTTTACTATTTTTTAAAAGTAAATTTTCTTTTCAACCTGAGAAAGCTAATTGAAAAGAGTATTATTACATAATAATAGTAAATAAAATTTTCTTTTTTTTATTTTATTATTAGAGATAAGGTCTCACTCTTACCCAGGCTGAAGTACAGTCATGTGATCATAGCTCACTGTAACCTTTAACTCCTGGGCTCAAGGGATTCTTTTGCCTCAGCCTCCAAGTAGCTGGGACTACAGACACGCACCACCAAATGCAGCTAAGTTTTTATTTTTTTGTAGAGACAGGGTCTTGCTCTGTTACTCAGTCTGGTCTCAAACTCCTGGCCTCAAGCCTTTCACGGTGCTGGGATTACAGGGATGAGCCACTGTATCTATCCAAAAGTAATTTTCTATGTGGTTGTTGTAGGGATTAAAATCTCCAAATTAATTTATCATAATCAACTTCTAATGGCAGAATATAGAAACTTAACACAAATATAGCTCAATTCCCTTTCTCCTGTGCTATTACTGTCACATACATTATGTTATAAGCCCAATAATAGTTATAATTATTACTTTATACAATCTTATATCTTTTAAACTTGAGAGAAAAGAAGAAAAATAGATTTATGCAGTCTTCTAAATTAACCTACATATTTACCATTTTCGATGCTCTTCATTTCTTTCCATATATTAAAGTTACCACCTTTTGTCATTTCATTTCATCCTGAAAGTCTTCATTTAGTATTTCTTCTAAGGTAGGTCTACTAGCAATGAATTCTCTCAGTCTTTGTTTATTTGAAAAGGTCATTATCTCACCCTCATTTTTAAACGATAGTTTGGCTGAATATAGAATTTTGGGTTGAATTTTTTCTTGCAGCATTTTGAATATTCCACTGCCTTCTAACCTCCATTGTTTTCAATTACAAGTCTGCTGTTATTTATATCTATGCTCCCCTATCCATGATAAGTTGCTTTTCTCTTGCTGCTTTCAAGGTTTTATCTGTGTTTGGCTTCTGTAGTTTAACTATGATGTGTCTGGGTGTAGATCTCTTTGTATTTACCCTACTTGAGATGTGTTGAGCTTTTGATTGTGTAGACTATTGCTTTTCACCAAATTTGGCAAGTGTTTGGCTTTTATTCTTCAAATATTTTTTCTTTACCTTTCTCTCATGATCTTCCTTCTAAGACTCCCATGACACACATATTGGTAAACTTGGTCTTGTTCCATAAGTCTCCGAAACTTTATTTTTTTTTCAATCTTTTTGTTCCATATTCTTCAGATTGAGTAATTTCTATTGATTAATCTTCAACTTCACTGACTCTGTCTTCTGCTATCTTGAATCTGCTATTGAGACCCTGTGGTAAATTTTGCATTTTAGTTATTGAACTTTTCAGGTTTTGTTTTTGTTTTGAGACAAGGCCTCACTCTGTTGCCCAGGCTGGAGTGCAGTGGCACCGTGGTCTTGGCTCACTGCAGCCTCCACCTCCCGGGTTCAAGTGATTCTCCTGCCTCAGACTCCCCGGGTTCAAGTGATTCTCCTGCCTCAGACTCCCCGGTAGCTGGGATTACAGGCATCTGCCACCACGCCCAGCTAATTTTTGCATTTTTAGTAGAGACGGGGTTTCGCCATGTTGGCCAGACTGGTCTCCAACTTCTAACCTCAGGTGATCTGCCCACCTCAGCCTCCCAAAGAGCTGGGATTACAGCCGTGAGCCACTGCTCCCAGCCTTAGTTATTGACCTTTCCTTTTGTGTGTGTGTGTGACAGTTTCACTCTTGTTGCCTGGGCTGGAGTATAACGGCACAATCTCATCTCACTGTAACCTCTGCCTCCCGGCTTCAAGGGATTCTCCTGCTTCAGCCTCCCACATAGCTGGGATTATAGGTGCCTGCCACCATGTCCAGCTAATTTTTTGTATTTTCAGCAGAGACGGGGTTTCATCATGTTGGCCAGGCGGGTCTCAAACTCTCTACCTCAGGTGATCCACAGGCCTCGGCCTCCCAAAGTGCTGGGATTACAGGTGTGAGCCACTGTGGCGGGCCAGTTATTGAACTTTTCACATCAATTGTCATACTTTTCTAGAATTTCAATTTTCCTCTTTTTTGTAATTTCTATTGTTTTTTGGAGAGTGTCTGTTGATTCATTTCCATGCTTTCCTTTAGTTCTTCAGTTCTTTGAACGTAATTGCTGCTTTGAAGCCTTTGTCTGCTAAATGAATCCAACAGCTGGATCAGAGATAGTTCCTACTGACTGCCTCTTTTCTTGAGGGTGAGACAATACTTTCTTGTTATTTTTTTAATGTCTCAAATTTAGGTGAAAATGGACATTCAGATAATATATTGTAGCTACTCTGGTTCTGATTTTCCCCCTGAAGGTTGTTGTTTCTATCTTTATTTAGTAACCGGCATAGGCTAATTCAGAAAAATCTGTCTTCCCTTGTTGTGCAGCCCCTGATGGTTCTGCTCAGTTGGGTTTTTAAAAAATTCGTTTCTATCTTTGAGCCTGGCTTTTTACAGATTGCACCTGCATCTTTGTAGCACAGTAGTCAGCCAATGACGGGACGGAAGTTGTGCTCAAACACCTCAAGTCAGTAAGGCTTCCTTTCTCTGCCAATCTGTCAGCACAAAAATGCATTCAAAGTTCAGACCATTTTAAAGTCTTCCTCAACTTTAACATTTCACAGAGCCTTTCTGCATATTCTCTATACGTGCATGCAGTTTGAGGGCTAGTCAAGAGTTTGCAGCTGACTCGGGCCCACCCTGGTCTCCGCGACACATGTGCATAGCCTCAGCCAAGAATATACTTGCCCTGGCCATGGCCACAAGTTCAGGATAATAGAGTGGCGGGTCATACCTGCTCTTCTGTGGCCAAAATTGTCATTTCCACTGACAAAGCTGCTGGGCACAGGCATGACTTCCCACTCGCATTGAAGTAAGCCCCCTTCAATGACAGCAGTTAAGACTGCTAGTATTTACAACCTGTCCCTCCACGTTACCAAACTGAAGTGTTAGGGGATAGGAAAAAGCCCAGGAAAGAATGCAACAGACTTCTGCTTCATATCTGAAGCTCAGCAGCTTTTCAGGCATAAATGATTCTCGGATGTCACATACCTTTGGTTAATTTCCAGAGCACTGAAATGGTTATTCTGTCAATTCCGCCCTTGAGGGAAGAATTTGCTCATCTCAACTCAGGCATGGCCAGAAATCTCACTGCTGAAATGTCTTTCTACAGTCCCCTCTCCATCCTTTTCATTTTCTTTTCTGTTGAAAGACCCAGGCCATGTGACCTGTGGAGTTTCCCAGTCTGGATTTTGCTGATTGCATTCTCATGGTGCAGTTCAACATTTCCCTCTATATTCTGTATTTCCTGCAAATACGCAGCTACATCCAAAGAATGGATCAGGCTGAGGGTGGATCTCTTTGGCAAGACTACAGGAAGCACACAAAAGGTAGCTGTCTTTTTGTGATCTTGGCAGTCATTGTTGCTTAACGCCTGTATTTATTCATTTATGGGGAGTTGAAAATAGTGATGTTCTAATCCTACCATGTCTTTGTCATTTATTAGCTGTAATAATTTTATAAAGAGGTGCTTCTAATGAGGATATACTAGTTGGCTATCCAGTTGTACAGCTCATATAGGAAAGGCATAATAAATGCCTGATTCTTTCCCTTTATCTGTTTTCAAGGTAATGAACTGGTTTCTTAGGATCTTCGTAAGGTAAATTATTCCTGTTAAATACAATATTAAATCATTATTGAGTCATAAATTTACAAACATTTATTGAGTTTTAATTCATGGCACGCTATCATGCTTGAAGTTCAAACTGTCCTCTCTTTGGCCAATGTGAGCCTCTTTGGGTTGGCTTCTGAGAATTTCTGATACCTTCCTATTATTCTTTGATAGCTTCCTTGCTGACCAGTACTACAAGATGGGTCCTTCAAACTCTTCACATTTCATATCTAGACCTGGATTCAGCCATTTCCCCAAGAAACTCTGGTTTCTTTTGGTGAGAAATGATATTTCAAGTTCACAATCTGGACACTGAGGATGCTCAGTGCTGCTGGGGTAGATGACTGTATCTAGTCTTTTCAGTGAACAGAACCAGGAGACAAATAGATGAATAGATAGATGAAGAGAATGGGGTGTGTGGCGAGAGACGCCTTCTGAGTTCATATTAATACTTTCGATTTGAAAATTCAAATCCAAGACTATACAGCTTTTTCTTTACATTTGATACTATTACATTTGTATCTCCTTTCTTCCACACCAAGAATAGAGATATTCAAAGATACAGAAAATGACAGAATTAGACTATTCCGTAATTACTCATTTGTTTTTACCACGTATCTCAGACAACAGTTTCAGAATAACAATACTAATTTCTGAAAGCATTAAATCATTTTATTTTGCATGCAGTCCTGCCCCCTTAAAGTTTTATCGTATCTAATTGACAGTGCATGGGAATTACATCCGATACTCTCTCCTCCTCAGCCTTCCTTCAGTCTTAGTTCTACAGCTAACTATATATTTAGTGCTCACCACCAGTCCTTATGTTGACCTAGCTCTAGCTATTTTGATTGTCTGAAGCACATTCTCTAATGGATTCCTTAAGAAAGGCTCATGTTAATAGACCCCAAGGCCTTATAAATTGGTAACATTTTGTCTGTTTTTTCTACTTGAAAGTCAGTTTTTCTGGACACAAAATCCTTGGCTTGTTCTTTCCCTGAGAATTCTAAATATGTTACTCCATTTTCTTCTAGCAGAAAGCACTGCTGTTGAAAAATCTGAAGATAATCTAATTTTCCCCCTTGTAAGTCATATGCTTTCTTTTTCTACATGTCTAAATAATTTCTCCTTTAACTAGAATATATCTTAGTGTTGGACTTTTTAGATTGATATTCTTGGCCACATGATACTCTTTTAAAAATAGTTTAGAATCTCTTATTTTAAGAAAGTTGTCTTGAATTCATTTTTACCATTTGTTCTATTCCATTGGTTTAGTTTTCTTCCTCAGGGACTCCTGCTGCCCATACATTCAATCTTCTTTGTCTTAAATACTTGTTACTGTTTCTCAAATTCTTTTTATATCTTTTCCATTTCCTTTTATTTATTTAGGAGACCTAGTCTCACTCTATCCCCGAGGCTGGAGTGCAGTGGTGTGATCTCGGCTTACTGCAACCTCTACCTCCCGGGTTCAAGCAATTCTCATGCCTCAGACTCCACAGTAGCTGGGATTAAAGGCATGTGCCACCATGCCCAGCTAATTTTTGTAATTTTAGTAGAGACAGGTTTTTGCCATGTTGGCCAGGCTGGTTTTGAACTCTTGACCTCAGGTGATCCACCCACCTCAGCCTCCTAAAGTGCTGGGATTACAGGCGTGAGCCATTGCGCCCAGACTCATTTCCTTTTAATTTGAATTTTTTTCCTCTTTGTAACCTCTATTTTTCTTCAGTTAGTATCCCTTGTGTTGCTTCTAGTTGCATCCTCATTTCTAGAATGAATTTTTCTTTTATTTCTCATTCTGTCACCTTATTTCTGAGCCTTAAAAACTCTGATTTACGTTCATCTTTCAAGTCTTTTATCATTTTCTTATTCTCTTTGAGCTTGTTTTGAAGTAGTGATTTACTGGTGTGCTTTCACTGTCCACAGGGGTGTTATTTCTCCCTTTATTCTCCCTTTTTCTAATAATAACTTTGTGTTACTTGACCTTGCTTGACACTTTCTGCAGTGGATTTGACCTTGCTTGATACTTTCTGTTGCTCATTTTTATGTGAGCCTTGCTTCCTAGGAATTCCAGTCTCCATTCTCCTCCCCTACTTTTGTCTGGACCATCTCTTTCCTTTGTATCCATGTCCCTGTACTGCTCAATTTTGATTCCACTCCCAGTCATTTTTCCTGAGTATGAAGCCCTGTCCCACAAGGAAGGCTTGTTGGGCCAGTCTTTTGAGTTCATAGGGGCTGGACTGCTCCAAATCTCTCAGATCCTTTGTACTCACTCAGTACTGCAGAGAGCATAACCTTTTCCTATTTCTATTGCTGCTCTCAGCCTGGTTGAACTTTCTTGCAAATACCTGTTAGCTATTTTGAGGTTCTCCTGTCTCAAGTGCACCAATTCTTCCCTCTTCCTCCTGCACTGTTACAAATGTACACGATTCTGTTTTGTTTGTATTTCTTTTTACTAAGAGCATGTATTACTTAAGATTTTAAAAATAGGGCCAGGCGCAGTGGCTCATGCCTGTAATCCCAGCACTTTGGGAGGCTGAGGTGGGTGGATCTTGAGATCAGGAGTTCGAGACCAGCCTGGCCAACATGGTGAAACCCCGCCTCTATTAAAAATACAAAAATTAGCCAGGCGTGGTGGCACACGCTTGTAATCCCAGCTACCAGGGAGGCTGAGGCAGGACAATCGCTTGAACCCAGGAAGCGGAGGTTGCAGTGAGCCGAGAAGGCGCCACTGCACTCCAGCCTGGGGGACAGAGCAAGACTCCATCACAAAAAAAAAAAAAAAAAAGATTTTAAAAATAGTGTTGTTGAGCACAGCGGTCATCACTGGGTAATAGAATTAATAGTAATTTTTACTTTTTAAGTCTTTTTGCATTGTTGACTCACAATCAGATTATATAGTAAGAAAATCAGACTATTTCCTTTTTTTTTGCGACGGAGTCTCGCTCTGTCGCCCAGGATGGAGTGCAGCAACGCAATCTCAGCTCACTGCAAGCTCTGCCTCCTGGGTTCATGCCGTTCTCCTGCCTCAGCCTCCCGAGCAGCTGGGACTATAGACGCCTGCCACCAGGCTTGGCTAATTTTTTTTTGTATTTTTAGTAGAGATGGGGTTTCACTGTGTTAGCCAGGATGGTCTCGATCTCCTGACCTCGTGATCCGCCCACCTGGGCCCCCCACAGTGCTGGGATTACAGGCATGAGCCACTGCGCCCGACCTATTTTCATTTTTAAAAACAATGTTTATAGACACTGAAAATCCAACAAAGAGAAGAAAAAAATTCTAACTTGGGCTTTACTGAGTAAAAGTTTATTAATTATAGTCATCTAGATGACCGGTTTATAGTTCACATACACACTATCAAGCACAGTACCACACATCTCATTTGGAATCAGATTAACTTTACATATCCACACATAGCAATATGTATCAGGTTTACCTTGTCAGTTTTAGAATTCCAAAATTTTCTAAGATTATTTGATAACTATATTTTTAATGTGTTTTTCTTTAAAAAAATTTGGTTTTCTTTTGATAACTATACTGAATTATACTCCAAATCCTGGTTTTGGCTTAAGTAAGAATGTCAATCTACTCAAGTAACAACTAAAAACAGATGGAAACAAACTAAAAAGTTTTCTTGCTGGCCAGCATGTTCCCAGCAACTAGGACACACAGTAGGGGCTTACAAAACACTGGTTTAATCCAGTAAAACCATGTACTCTGGCAAAACAAAAACCAAGCAAAAGAAAAATAGACTCCTCCTGTATAAGTTGGGTCCAGAACAAAAGAATTATGCTGCGTGCACACTGGTGAAAGAAGGTACCAAGTCTACCCACAGAATTTCCTAGAATAGAAAATTCTATTTTCAGGGTGCTCTAAGGCAAGTCACAGTATCACTGCACCCCATTTTTCTCTCTTCTTTGTAGGGGAGTTGAACAAAATCACTGATCAGACTCCAGTCTGAGCCTTAATTCTACAGTGTGTTAACAACTACATTAAAAAATAACTGAGGCTGGGTGCCATGGCTTATGCTGTAATCTCAGCACTTTGGGAAGCAAAGATGGGAGGATTACTTGAGATTAGAAGTTTGAGACCAGCCTGGGCAACAGAGCAAGACTCCATCTACAAAAAAAATTTTTTAATTACTTCAGTGTGGTGGTGCATGCCCGTAGTCCCAGCTACACAGGAGGCTGAAGCAGGAGGAACACTTGAGCCTAGGAGTTGGAGGCTGCAGTGAGCTATGATCGTGCCACTGCACTCTAGTCTGGGCAAGAGTGAGACCCTGTCTCAAAACGAAAAACCCATGCAGACAAGGAAACATGGAAGAGTGACACGTCATGTCACCCAGTTAGTCTGGTGATAATGAAGGCATGGAGAAGGTAATTTTAAAAAACTTAAAAGCCAGCCGGGTGCAGTGGCCCACGCCTGTAATGCCAGGAGTTTGGGAGGCCGAGGCAGGTGGATCACAAGATCAGGAGTTCAAGACCAGCCTGGCCAAGATGGTGAAACCTCATCACTACTAAAAATACAAAAATTAGCCGGGTGTGGTGATGGGTGCCTGTAATCCCAGCTACTCAGGAGGCTGAGGAAGGAGAATTGCTTGAACCCAGGAGGCGGAGGTTGCAGTGAGCCGAGATCACGCCACTGCACTCTAGCATGGGCGACAGAGTGAGACTCCATCTTGCCTTTAGATAAATGGTAGCTTTGGACAGGTTCTACCTCCTTTGTTAGAAATATGGCCTTAAGCAAAATGTTCAATTTCTGAGAATCTCAGTTCCCTCATTTATATAACAGGGCTAATACATTCTGCATACTTTTTAGGGTTATCATTGTGATCAAATATTATATGCGAAGGCACATACTATATATAAGGGCAAGGAAATGCAGAGACAGATTTTTGTTTTGTTTTGTTTTGAGATAGGGTCTGGCTCTGTCACCCAGGCGGGAGTGCAGTGGCACGATCTCAGCTCACTGCAACCTCCACCTCCTGGGCTCAAGCCATCCTCCTGCCTCAGCCTCCCAAGCAGTTAGGACTACAGGCACACACCACTATACCCCAGCTAATTTTTGTATTTTTTGGAAAGATGGGGTTTTGCCATGTTGCCCAGGCTGGTCTCAAACTCCTGAGCACAAGCGATCTGCCCACCTCGGCCTCCCAAAGTGCTGAGATTACAGGTATGAGCCACCACACTTAACCAATAATTTTAAATATTAATTAGAAAGCAGGCCAGGTGTGGTGGCTCATCCTGTAATCCCAACGCTTTGGGAGGCTGAGGTGGGTGGATCACCTGAGGTCAGGAGTTCAAGACCAGCGTGACCAACATGGTGAAACCCTGTCTCTTAAAAATACAAAAATTAGCTGGGTGTTGTGGCATGTGCCTGTAGTCCCAGCTACTCGGGAGACTGAGACAGGAGAACTGCTTGAACCTGGGAGGTAGAGGTTGCAGTGGGCCAAGATCATGCCACTGCACTCCAGCCTGGGCGACTGAGTGAGAGTCTGTCAGAAAGAAAGAAAGCAAGCAAGAAAGCAAGCAAGCAAGCAAGCAAGCAAGAAAGGAAGAAAAAGAAAGAAAGAAAGAAAGAAAGAAAGAAAGAAAGAAAGAAAGAAAGAAAGAAAGAAAGAAAGAAAAAACAATGACAGTAGTAATAAATTATTTTATTCTCAAGTGGCTGAACTATTATATGTATATATATATATATGTGTGTGTGTGTGTGTGTGTGTGTGTGTATATATATATATATATATATATATTTTACCCTAGATTGAGCTGAGAGGTAGAACTAGAAAATACTTAAGTAAACTTGATCAAGATCATGTACTAGTAACTTCTCCTATGTCCTGATATCCTTCATGGTTTAGCCTCATCAAAATCATTTACTGAGAACATCTATGTGGTGAGAACGAGGTGAGGAAAGACAGGGAGAAGTCTGGGGGGAAGAGTGATGGGCTGCCTGGCAGAGTATTAGGTCAGAAATCCTGGCAGGTTTAACAGTAGCAGGTTACTTAATGACTGTAAAACTTTCTCAGAAGGTCACAACCTCCTGAAACTAAATCAGCAATAGCTCCACAACTGAAATTCTGATGGCAGAATGGAGTAAGAGAAAACAAATTATATGGTACAGGAAAAATTACTGACCCCAGGTTTGAGAGAAAAAGAAGAAATGGTCTGCCTCTAGTCATCTGACCTTTTCTCCACTATGAGATTTCTTCTTGTAGCATTGGAAGAAAGCCAAAAGAAAACCAAATACCATTGTTTTTTTGTTTTGTTTTGTTTTTTTAAGACAGGGTATCACTCTGTCACCCAGGTTGGGGTGCAGTAGTGTGATCTTGGCTCACTGCAGGCTTGACCTCTTGTGCTCAAGTGATCCTCTTGTCTCAGCTTCCCAAGTGGCTGGGACTATAGGCACCCACCACTGTGCCTGGTTAATTTTTAAGTTTTCAGTGGCGACGAGGCCTTGTTATGTTGCCAGGCTGGTCTCGAACACCTGGGACCAAGCAATCCTCCTGCTTTGGCCTCCCAAAGCGTTAGGATTACAGGCATGAGCCACTGTGTTTGACCCCAAACACCCTTGAACTATTTTAACACCTGGATCCTGACCAAAGATTGGCTACAGAGACCTTCAGGGATTCAAAGCAAGTTCCACTTAAATTAGCTGATTAACCAAAGGCTAAACATTGTGAGCACACACTGGACAAGACAAACAACGGCCCCAGTCGTGTGGAGGTTGCTGCAGTGTTCACTTCTGCTCTTCCTTGCCTTTGCTCATATATGGATTTTTCTTTCTTTTCTTGGACCACTATCCTATTTGCCTAAAAATCTTCCCAAAACCTTTCCCCTTACAAAAATCAGCCTTGTGGCTAAAACTTACTAAAAGAAAGGCAATACATTGTTTTTAATAGGAAATCTAATAAGTAAAACCAGAGTATTTCTGTATCTTAGCTTATCGTTAACTGTATCAGAGACACCCTGAATTACTGTTGACTGCCCCCTCCCAAATCTATTTCACTTTATCACCTATCATCAGCTATCTGAGGATGAAGAGACGAAAAGAAACTCTAGCCACAATTTTCATGTTTTGTTTTAAACTGTTAAAGAACCTCTCCACGAATCAGATGTTAGATTTGATTACTGTGATCTTCAAATTAACCTAAATAATTGAAGTCTAGAATGAGAACAGAAGTCAGAACTACTGATCTCAGTCAACTAATCAATTGACTTATAAGAAAAATACCTGGTTGAAAGATAATTTTTTATGGAATCACGTTTGTTTGTTTTGAGACGGAGTCTTGCTCTGTCGCCCAGGCTGGAGTACAGGGGTGCAATTTTGGCTCACTGCAGCCTCCGCCTCCCAGGTTCTCCTGCCTCAGCCTCCCGAGTAGCTGGGATTACAGGTGCGCACCACCACACCCAGCTAATTTTTTATATTTTCAGTAGAGATGGGGTTTCGCCATGTTGACCAGGCTGGTCTCGAACTCCTGACCTCAGGTGATCCACCTGCCTCAGCCTCCCAAAGTGCTGGGATTAGAGATGTAAGCCACCAAGCCCGGCTGGAATTAGGTTTTTAATCAGGATAACAATGTTGATTTTTTCTCTATTCCATTTTGTTCTAAGAAAGAATTTAATGTGACCAAGTGACTCAATACTGTGATTCAAAATATATATTTCTAGATGCCATAATCCAAAGGAATTGTTTATGCACAAGGAGAAACAGACATTATGGAAACCAAAAACCAAAAGGAAGTATGCAACAATCTGAAGGATCAATGGAAGGGCAAAAACAAACAAACAAAAAAACCCAGAAGCTGCAGCAGCAGACTGTTTAAGTTTGTTCCTTTTCCCCTGACTGCCAGCCTGCATCTATGCTTTCATTTTGGTTACTTTACATCCTAGGGTTCAAATGTGAACATGCTCCTTCTTCTCCCCAGCACCATCTTCCTGCAGGGGGCCATCATTTTTCAGACAGAATTACCTCCTAGAAGTTCATAATGTTATAAACTGAGAGGGAAAAAAAGGAAAACCTTTATTTTTAAAATATACAAGAAAATACAGAAACCAATTCATTTTCAGACTTACCAAATGCTGGTGTGCTAGAAATAGCAACTGGTTGCTGTTTCATGACAGGGGGAAGTGCAGAGGGTAGCTGATACCCTTGTAGCTTCAGTTTGATAAGTTTCATAGCTATGGAAAACTCCACTTGATCCATTCTTCCATCATTATTCATGTCAGCTAGTGCCCTGCAAACCAACAGCATGGCCTGAGAACAACTGTGACCATAAAAGAACCTTTCCAAAACCACCACTCCCACCAACACGAAAACAAAATAATTAGCACTCTTACCCCTAGAGAGAACAACAGAAAACATAACTGTTTACCAAGCTATGGGGAACAGCCTGTAAATACTGGCCAAGTTTTATATAAACATAAAATATCTTTCACTCTGCCACTTTACCAGGTAATTTTCAGCCTCAGCGTGAGGATTTGTACTTTAGACATCAAAAGGGGTTTCTTTCTGAAGTGATGAAAACATCTAAAATTAGCTAATAGTGACTGTCGCACAACTCTGTGAATAAACTAAAACCAATGAATTAGACACTTTAAACGAGTAGATTTTATTATGTGAATTCTTTCACAATAAAGCTATTATAAAAGAGAAAGATTTAGAAACAGAAAATGTGAATATTGCTAGAGATACTTAGATTGCATTCTTTGTAGAGCTCTACAAACCTCAATGTGGGAACACGACACAGTATGCTATGCTACCTACTTATGCTGTGCCAGGGTTACTCAACCATAATGCTACTAAACCTCTAAAGCTCTTGAAACTAACTTTTCTTTAGAATCGTGCCCCATATCACTCAACAATTTTGTAACTCAGCTTACAAAATCTGTTTGCTATTTGAAAATGGTACTCAAATACACATGGTCCAAGTGCAAACTGTAATGAGCTTTAATGTAAAGTACTTTCTCAAAGAAGAGTAAGCAAAAGGAATCGCTTCTCGGCCTTTTGGCTAAGATCAAGTAAGCAAAAGTTTGTCCTTGTAAGTGGAAACTACAATATATCATCAAAACTGTGCGTATTCATGACTTGACCTCTTCTGCATAAAAAAGCTTTATTCAGATTTTATTTCTTTTAATCCAGATATTAAAAGCATGAGGATGTTTTTTAAACCAATGTTCTGAAAAATGTATTTGAAAGATCTAAATAAGACAGTTCAATTAAAATACCATGATAGCAATCTTTTAGACTGAGCCATATCCGGACAGTGTTCACAAAAGAAAATTAAGTTACACAGAAAATAATTCTGCATAGAATAATTCTGCATGGAATTAAAGAAAGAAAACATGTAACACAATAAAAAGCATGGCATAAGACAAAGATCAAAAAATCTCTAAAAGTGATCAAGATTGTAAAAGTCAGCAAATCATTTTAGAAAATAAAAATGCAGGAAATAAAGCTCTGTCGTTGCAGAAACCTTCTTTTTGCCTCAGATAGGAGTTCCCCATTCTCCTCTAGTCATGGGCCCTTCAGCAAAGAATTCAGAATCTGAATTCTTCTCACTACTTGTAAATCTGAGCATCACTTTTCTATATTTCATGGCCATTTGGATTTGCACTTCTATGAACTGCTCATTCAAATCCTTTGCCAAATTTTCTATATATTGCATGTCTTTTTGTTGTTAGTTTATAAGAGCTCAAAGTATATCACAAATTAACTGTTTATCTGCTGACCGCTGAAGGATTTTTAAAAATTCATTATTTGTTGATTTATGTATATTTATGGCATAGAAATTCTAAATTTTCATATATAAAATACTTATCATATGATTAGAAGGTTGTTAGTCCTTGATTTTCTAACATCATATTATTTTATTTCATTTCAATCCTTAAACCAATAATTATGTGTAGGGGTGGGGGAGTTATTCCAGGGTCCAATCATATTTCTTCTGCATGGATTCCTAGCTTTCCCAGTAATATTTATTAATCAATTCCTCTTCTTCTCACTGAACTAATATACATTTTTATCATGTATCAAATGTTCATATGAAGTGAGAACTATTTCTGGACTATCTGTTCTGACTGAACAATTTCCAGGTCAATATTACAATGATTTGATCACACTGGCTCTCTGGTATATTGTGATCCGGGAAGGTCTGGGAAGGCTTTTTTTTCCCCCTTATTCATGGGTGTCTGTTTTCCTATGAACATTTAGATTATTTTATCTATTATACAAACAACCCTACTGGGATCCAAAAACTGCCTTAGAAGGGGATTTTTGAAGAATTGATTAAACCACAATTGCTTTTGCACCAATAGTTTACCCAACCCAAAGAGAATCTTTCCAGTTGTTCAAATATACTAATATTTCCTTTAACTTTTTTCATATAATACGCTTTTCTTGCTAAATGTATTCTGAAGAATTTTATCATTTTTGCCAGATTTTAGATGAAACATTCCCCCCATTTCCATTTTTAGATGCTTATTTCAAGCACAGAGAACATTTTTTATTTTAAAAAATTATTTAGGCTGTATTTAGCTATCCTACCAGACTCCTACAAGTCTTATTAATGTTTTAAAACTAAAATCTCTTGGGTGTACTAAGTATACAATCACATAACTAGAAAACAATGAGCATTATCTTTCTTTTCCAATATTTAGACCAATCTTTTTTATTGGTCTTACTGCCTCTAAGACATTACTGAATGCGTTCTTGCTCAGTTCTGAGTTTAAATGAAACAGCAGATTTACTAAACCTAATAGTTTAATAGAGTTCATCGTTTAGAATGACAGTTGGTAGTGATTTCTGGAAAGTAATGTAAACTAAAAACAAAATTTTGAGCCCCCCACCATCTGAATGGACCCCTCATCTCAGCCAAGGGCATTCCAAAGTTAACCCGAAAAACTAGTTCAAGCCAAGATGGGAAGAGGAAGTCAGACATGCCTCATTATACCCTCCTCCCTTTTGGAATTCAGGCCCAGCTAACCAGCATTAGCATCAACACAGGCCTTAAGACTGATAAAGAAGGCTCTTAAAGTCTGTTAAGAAATATTTACCATCTATTTTCTCTGAAGTCTACTACCCGGAGGCTTCACCCGCATGACAAAACTTTGTTCTCCAAAACCACTTATGATAACCCACACATTCCTTTCTATTGATTCCAGCTCTTTGGATAGTAACTCTTTCAATGAAATGCCAATTAAAAACTCTTGAATCCACATATGGCCCGGAAGCCTCTGCTTCCAGTTGTCCCATCGTTCCAGATCGAAATAATGTACATTTTACATATATTGATTGATGTCTTATGTCTCCCCAAAATGTATAAAACCACGTTATATACCAACCACCTTGGGCAAATGGTCTCAGGATCTCCTGAGGGCTGTCTCACAGGCCATTGGTGACTCATATTTGGCTTAGAATAAACCTTTTCAAATATTTTACAGAGTTTGACTCTTTTCATGGATAGTAGTCTCACACATTTAAGTAGTTTCCTTTCTACTTATTAGAAATGGTTACTGTATTTTTCATCGGGTACCTAATCTGTAATTACCAATCCGATCACAAGTTTTCTTCTTCCTTTTATCTGCTGAAATAATGACTAATGTTGACAGAATTTTTCGACTCTGAACCAATCTTGCGACTCTGGCATAAAGTTGGTCATGGTGTATTCTTTTCATACATTGTGAAATTCTATCTGCTAAGATTTTGATTTTTTTTTGCATCTATGTTCATAATTGAAACTGGTTTCTGGTTGCTTAATTTTTGTACTACCTTCCAGGTTTTATAAAGGAAATTAAGTAAATAAAATGAAATGGTGACCTTCCTTCTTTTGCTAAGTGGTTTTTTAAAAGATACGCAATTATTTAAAATGGTTTGGTGAAGAGTTCCCACGAATCAAAATCAATATCAACATGCATACTAAAACCAATCAATCAGTCAGGCAGGTGCCCACTCCCTATTCCCTACACCACTGCCCAATATGGTTTCTGGTGAGAAACAGGAATATCCAGTGTGGGATAATGAGTAGGTTAGGGGAGAAGACTTTAGGTAATGGCTTAATTAGACCCTAAAGGCGTCCTACAGAAGTGTTTCCAGCTGGGCGTGGTGGCTCCCGCCTGTAATCCCAGCACTTTGGGAGGCCGAGGCAGGCGGATCACGAGGTCAGGAGATCGAGACCATCCTGCCTAACACGGTGAAACCCCTGTCTCTACTAAAAATACAAAAAAAAAATCAGCCAGGCGCAGTGGCGGGCGTCTGTAGTCCCAGCTACTTAGGAGGCTGAGGCAGGAGAATGGTGTGAACCCGGGAGGCAGAGTTTGCAGTGAGCTGAGATCGCGCCACTGCACTCCAGCCTGGGCAATAGAGCCAGACTCCGTCTCAAAAAAAAAAAAAAAAAAAAAAAGAAGTGTTTCCATGGGTGAGGAGAAGAAACTTAATCATGAGGTTCTAGGGACTTGACTTTAAACCACATACCACAATCCCAACGTTTAGTTTAAAATGTCGTGATACTCAAAAAATGCTTTTCTCAATAAATATAACTGTGGGGAATCCCTGGTAATGAAAACTCTAAGAAATTTATGGAAATATGGTAGTTACGGCTGGGCTCAGTGGCTCATGCCTGTAATCCCAGCACTTTGGGAGGCTGAGGCAGGTGGATCACCTGAGGTCAGGAGGTCAAGACCAGTCTGACCAACAAGGTGAAACCTCTGTCACTACTAAAAACACAAAAATTGGCTGGGCATGCAGGAGCCTGTAGTCCCAGCTACTTGGGAGGCTGAGGCATGAGAATTGCTTGAACCCAGGAGATGGAGGTTGCAGTGACCTAAGATAGCACCTCCAGCCTGGGCGAGGGAACGAGACTCCATCTCAAACAAAAACAAAAACAAAAACAAAAAAACAGGCTGGGTGCGGTGGCTCATGCTTGTAATTCCAGCACTTTGGGAGGCTGAGGAGGGTGGATCATGAGGTAAGGAGTTCAAGACCAGCCTGGCCAAGATGGTGAAACCCCATCTCTACTAAAAATACAAAAAATTAGCTGGGCATGGCAGCACATGCCTGTAATCCCAGCTACTCAGGAGGCTGAGGCAGAGAATTGCTTAAACCTAGGAGATGGAGGTTGCAGTGAGCCGAGATCATGCCACTGCACTCCAGCCTGGGTGACAGAGCAAGACTCTATCTCAAAAAAAAAAAAAAAAAAGAACAAAGAGCATTTATAGCAGGTTACCTTAATGTAAGGAGGAAAGGAAGTAATTTAAATATGAATACATACACATTATATACATTATCTACCTGCTTTTTTCCAACAAAAATAAACAAATGAAGGATAACAGGAAACTAATACAAAGGGTGGAAACAAGGTAAAGGGATAGAAGAGGGAGTGACCTTGTCTGAGCACACCTTTTTGTTGAGTTTTGGCTTTTAGAACCTTTTTAATCTGTTATGTATTTAAATAATAAAATTAAGTCCATGAAGATGAGAAGCGATATCTAAATTAAATAAAAATGAAAATAAACCTAATCATATTATAAATAACGAACATATCCACATAAGTCGTGGAAAAAAAAGCCTAGTCCAAGTAACTTCACATAGTACTTTATATGTCCTCTGTTTAAAAACAAAAGGAACTACAAACTAATCTGGAAACCTAATGTGAAAGGAAAATAAAAACTCAGGACTCCAATTCACTATGCAAAAGGTAGAAAAGTAAGCTGAAAGCTGGGTCATGCAAGAAGCTGTCATTCCCTTTGTTCCTAAGCAGAGAGCTACAAATAAAAGGTCAAATACCTCTACAGGTGGCTACTTTATGTTCCATTTTATCTTATGTAAAGTGCCGACTTACTGAGCACTTTACCGATTTACTATTACCTAATTGACTATTCCCCTGCCTGCTCCTTGTCTCTAGCAACATATGGATTACCATATCCTCCCTCTTTGCCCTCCAGCCTACCTGTTCCCTTTAAATACTGAAGCCATCAAAATCATCATTGGAGAAAAGCACAGTTTCTGTGATTCTGTGCTTATTTCCTCCCGGCATGTCCTTAACTTTAGCAAAATAAACTCCTAAACTGATTGAGATCTCTTGTCTCAGATACTTTTTGGTTTACACTACTTACTAGGTTCGTTGTTTTGTTTGTTTGTTTGTTTGTTTGAGACAGGGTCTCACTCTGTTGCCCAGGCTGGAGTACAGTGGCACAATCACAGCTCAATGCAGGCTTGAATCCTCGGCTCAAGTGATCCTCCCACCCCATCCTCTGAGTAGCTGAGACTACAGGCATGTGCCACCACACCTGGATAATTTTTTTTTTAAAGTAGAGACGAGGTCTCACTATGTTGCCCAAGCAGGTCTCAAACTCCTGGGCTCAAGTGATCCTCCTGCCTCAGCCTCACAGAGTGCTGAGATTACAGGCATGAGCCACTGCACCGGGCCTAAATTTGTTGTTTGTAGTGGAGGTGAATGCAACAATTCTGAAACTACTTTGTGTGTGTTACAGGATGAAGGGATGAGGCCAGGCTCCTCTTGCCCCACCTCATTCCCTGCAGTGTTGGCACCTACAGATTCCTTTAGGAGCCCAGTTCATCCACAAAGGCTGGCCTCAGGCTGCTCATCTCTCACCTGCTGCCCCCTGGGCTGGAGGTGAGATCCAGCAGCAGTGCAGACTAATCCAGCTTTGTCAATCATTCATTCTCATTCATTCAAAAACCAATTATGGGGGGAGTGGGGGGCTGGGCATCTATCTGGAAATTGGGGTTACATCTATGAAAAAGACACAGTTCCTGCCACCACAGAGCTTATATTTTACTGCAAGCAGAACTAACAAGAGAACAAACCAGATTATTTTACATGGTGATAAGTGCTACCAAGGTAAAGGGAAAGAGGTGGGCAGAGGGGACCACTTTAGACTAGCTGGTCAGAGAATGCCACTTTGGGGAGGTGACATATGAACTGAAACCTGAAAGGCAATGAACCTGCGATGTGAGGAACTAGAGCAACTGAATTATAGGAAGAGGAAACACTAAGTACAATGACCCTGAGGCAAGGAGAAACCTGGCCCATTTAAAGAACAGGAAGAAGGCTGGGCAGGGTGGCTCAAGCCTGTAATCCCAGCACTTTAGGAGGCCGAGGAGGGCGGATCACAATGTCAGGAGATCCAGACCAGCCTGGCCAACATGGTGAAACGCTGCTACTAAAAATACAAAAATTAGCTGGGCATGGTGGCGCGCGCCTGTAGTCCCAGCTACTCGGGAGGCTGAGGCAGGAGAATTGCTTGAAGCTGGGAGGCAGAGGTTGCAGTGAGCCAAGATCGCACCACTGCACTCCTCAAAAGATTATTCCTGGCCAGGCGCAGTGGCTCATGCCTGTAATCCCAGCACTTTGAGAGGCCGAGGCAAGTGGATCAGCTGAGGTTAGGAGTTCGAGCCCAGCCTTGCCAACATGGTGAAACCCCGTCTCTACTAAAAATTCAAAAATTAGCCAGGTGTGGTAGTGTGCACCTGTAATCCCAGTTAGTCAAGGTGCTGATGCAGAAGAATCGCTTGGACCCAGGAGACAGAGGTTGCAGTGAGGCCAGATTGTGCCACTGCCCAGCTTGGGCGACAGAGTGAGACTTTGTCTCAAAAAAAAAAAAACAAAAAATTATTCCAGCTGCTGTTTGGAGACTAGAATCTAAAGGGGCAAGTGTGAAAGAGAGAAGCCAGTCCAGATGCTCGAACAGTGGGCCCAGGTGAGATGACAGGTTAGGATGGTAGCAGTAGGAAAGAAGTGGCCAGACTGGGGATAAAGTCTGTAAATGCAATCATGTTGATGGACTGGGTGTGCAGGGTGAAGAAAAGAGAGAAATCGAGCGTGGTGCCCAGGTGTTGGTTTGGGCAGCCAGGTAACTAAGACGTCATCTTAGTTCAACGCCATGAACTACTGAGATGGTAAAGACTCAGGAATGAGGGATGGAGAGGGGATCAAGAGTCCAGGATTTTTTTTTGTATGAGTTTAGCAAATTGATCTTGTTGGGGTTGAAGGCACTTCTGACACATACTCAGGAGTGTCTTAAGAAAGTACAAACTATTAATATATGGCTGTTTGCCCTGAACTACCCATTCTGAACCAGATCACAAAGTTGATCTAATCCTTGCCTTCATGTGTCTGGCTCCCTTCCTTCCTCTCAGGGCCCATTTCCAGGTAGTGCTTCCTCGCTCCCTCTTTTCTCTCCATTTCTGCTGGCCCTCCGTCTCAGATTCCAGAGCCCTCATCCAGCCTCTTTACCCCCATCTCTTTTTCCTTCCTGTACCTTCTGGCTCTTGTCTATTCCCACTGCTTTATTCTCCTCCCCTCCACATCACAGCAAGGTTGAAAAAATTCTAAGCACTTCAATTGCTAAAAGGATGTCTGCCAACCTCCTTCCAGCTCCTTATTAATAAGACAATTTCTAGGAAGATGTATCATCTTTGGCCACGGTTATAATTTGGCCATTACACACACTGACTTGACTCCATCCTCTGAGAATTAAGGTTTTCTTGTATTCTTAATTGGAAATCAGCTAGGAGAGACAAGGAGTCCCCAAAGCATTAACAGATTACAGTTGAAAGTTAACAAATTAGTTAACTGGAATATAGTTTCTAAATGGAAATAAAACATAATAAAGGTTTCTAACATATACTGCCCATCAGTTCGTGTCACTCAAATATTTGAAACAAAGTCCAGAACAAAGTTAAGTAAAGCTCAGAGAGTGAAACTAGTCACAGTTTCCAATTCTCAATCCAAACTTCTCTTCTTTGCTGGATGTGGTGGCTAATGCCTATAATCCCAGCACTTTGGGAGGCTGAGGTGAGCAGACTGCTTGAGTCTAGGAGTTCAAGACCAGCCTGGGCAACATGACAAACCCCATCTCTACATAAAATACAAAAATTAGCCAGGGGTGGTGGTGCATGCCTGTAGTCTCAGCTACTCAGGACGCTGAGGTGGGAGGATCGTTTGAGCCCAGAAGGTTGAGGATGCACTGAGCTATGATCATGCCACTGCACTCCAGTCTTGGTGACAGAGTAAGACCCTGTCTCAAAAACAAACAAAAAAGCAAAAAATTATCCTCTTCCCCAGATGACTGATACAAGGACTGCCTAAAACTTCAGAATCAAACCCATTCCTCTCTCTACCAAAAGGAGTAAGGACTTACCCTCGGACCCTACCAGAAAAATCACAGAAGAACATAAGAATAGTATGGGGGTTGGGGGGAGCTGCTTCTTTAGATCAGCTATTATTAGTTGCAATTTTAAAAACCTACGCTTGGCCGGCTGCAGTGGGTCATGCCTGTAATTCCAGCACTTTGGGAGGCCGAGGCAGGCAGATCACTTCAGGTCAGGAGTTCGAGACCAGGCTAGCCAATATGGTGAAACCCTGTCTCTACTAAAAATACAAAAATTAGGCGGGCATGATGGTGGACACCTGTAATCCCAGCTACTTGGGAGGCTGAGGCAGGAGAATCACTTGAACCTGGGGGGCAGAGGTTGCAGTGAGCTAAGATCGTGACATTGCACTCCAGCCTGGGCAACAGAGCAAGACTCCATCTCAAAACATAAACACAAATAAACAAACAAACAAAAAAACCTAGGCTTTAAGAGATCAAGTACCGCCCAGGGTTACTATGTGAATAAGTATCAATCAGCTCGGTTGAAAGACAGATCTTGCTAAACTCCTAATTTCCACTGCATTATTCCATCATCTGGGCAGGATATCAGTGGTTCATGAAATTTCCAATGACTTTTCAAAGACATTTCTTTTGGGAAAAGAGAGTTACAGACATTTTTTGATAGTAAAATATGCCATCACAAACTTATTTAGCAAAATGTAAGAAAAAAATTAAAGATTAATTGATTCAATCTAAGATTGCCAAATTACCCATCTTTAATTAATAAAAATGGTCACTGTAAAAACCTGACTTTGGGCCACTCAGGTAAAAACAGTTTAGAAAGTTAAGACAACTATTTTTATTTTTTAGAGACAGGGTCTTGCTCTATCACCCAGGCTAGAAGGCACAATCATAGCTGACTGCAGCCTCGAACCCCAGGGCTTAAGCAATCCTCCCACTTCAGCCTCCCTAGCAGCTAAGACTACAGGCATGCACCACAATGCCCGGCTAATTAAAAAAAAATTTTTTTTGGCTGGGAGCAGTGGCTCACACGTGCAATCCCAGCACTTTGGGAGGTCAAGGCGGGCGGATCACAAGGTCAGGAGTTTGAGACCAGCATGACCAACATGGAGAAATCCCGTCTCTACTAAAAATACCAAAATTAGCCAGGCGTGGTAGTGTACGCCTGTAATCCCAGCTACTCAGGAGGCTGAGGCAGGAGAATCGCTTGAAGCTGGGAGGCAAATGTTGCAGTGAGCTGAGATCATGCCATTGCAATCCAGCCTGGACAACAAGGGCAAAACTCCGTCTCAAAAAAAAAAAATTTTTTTTTCTTTTTTAAAGATGAGGGCTCGTTACATTGCCCAAGTTGGTCTCAAACTGCTGGGCTCAAGCAATGCTCCCACCTTGGCCTCCCAAAGCACTGAAATTACAGACGTGGGCCACCACACCCAGCCAAATGTCACTTTTTTCAATTAAGACAGTTGTCTTTGCCAGGCATGGTGGCCACACCTATAACTCCAGCACTTCGGGAGGCAAAGGCAGGAACATGGCCTGAGTCCAGGAGTTCGAGACCAGCATGGACAACATAGCAAGATCCCACCTCTACAAAAAACGGAAGAAAAAAATGAAATTCATTAGAGTGTATTTTATTTTTCTCCACCACACTTACCACCATGTGACAATTTTTGTGTTGTTATTGTCTTCCTCCACTAGACTGTTGTTTCAATAAAAGAATGGATTCTCTCTATTTTGTTCGTTGCTATATCCCCAGCACCTATTAACAGTCCCTGGCCCACAGCAGATATCTGATAAATAATTTTTCAATGTTGAAAGAATAAATGAACTTTCAAAAACTGGGAATATAACATAAAAGCATAATCCAGTGGAGGAAGTTAAGTCTGGGGAAGAAGGTTCCAGTGAGAGGTCCTGACGGTGTGAGACATGATCATGTATGAACTGTGAAGCAGAAGCAGCTTGTTACAATTCACAAAGGTGCCACAGGTCTCTTGCGTTTAAACTTTCACATTTAACTGACAGAACAGTGCTTCTGTGCTCATTCTTGGAGCTGTTTCTTCATCTGAGCCTTTTACTTTACTTAAACTGTAATTCCAAAACCTCTTGGTTATCTGATTTTTTAGCTCTAATAGATAAGAAGTTAGAATTAGAATGGCTTCAGAGGAGCAAGCACACTAGTTTAAAGACAGTCTGGCGGCCAATATGCTGACAACCAGGAAAAAGAAAATAAAGCAGATACCCAAAAAAAGCACAGGGATCTGGTATCATTTCGTTTCAATTCAAATATATCCAAATACACACACACACACACACACACACACACACACATATCCTGTGAAAGTTTTGCTATTTCAGGACAGAGTTACTAATTTTCATAATGATGACATTTCATCAAGAAAAGCTTAGACTGTGTTCTGTAGACTGTGCTTAAAAGAAACACAAAGCTCTATCAACCTTTATTAATTTCCATAAGATTATAAATTTAAAAGTTTGGTCATTTAAGAGGACAAAGTAGTTGGCTGAAAAATTTAGTTATGTAGAATACCCAGTCCCTGGAGATGATACCTTTTTGGGTTTTATTTTGAGGGCCTATTATGTGACAGGAGCCACAATAAGTCCTTGGTTTTTCTGGAATCCTCTCAACAACTCTCACAAAACTATAACCATTCCTAATTTTCTAGATTAGAAAACTGAGGTCAAAGAGGGTAACTGTATCTCCAAATCAGAGACACTGAAAATGGTATATCTGGGATTCAAACTCAGGTGTACGACTACAAATCACAGGCTCTTTTTTTTTTTTTTTGAGACGGAGTCTCACTTTGTCACCCAGGCTGGAGTGCAGTGGCATGATCTCGGCTTACTGCAAGCTCCGCCTCCCAGGTTCACGCCATTCTCCTGCCTCAGCCTCCCGAGTAGCTGGGACTACAGGCACCCACCACCACGCCCGGCTGATTTTTTGTATTTTTAGTAGAGACGGGGTTTCACCGTGTTAGCCAGGATGGTCTCGATCTCCTGACCTCGTGATCCACCCGCCTCGGCCTCCCAAAGTGCTGGGATTACAGGCGTGAGCCACCGCGCCCGGCCTACATGCTCTTTCTTCATAACGAGCTGCCTTCATATCACTAATTAACTCAGGGAAGTGAAGTATTAAGCACCCTTGGTGAAAAAATGAGACATCTTAGAGGACAACAGAATTCAGCATGGCTCTCCAAAGCCACGAGCCTAGAATCCAAAACTGTATTTGCCACCCTTTTTATTATACTCTCTATTTCCTGTGGCTTAAAAGATTGAATGCCTATTTGTGATAGTCAAAGAATTCAATATTATCTATTAATATTATGGATTCACCATGCACTAACTCTCAAATATTTTCTTTACCTTTTATTCTCAGTCAATGAAAGATAAAAAATCATTCCATTATAAAGCAAGAAATGTGGGACATTCAAATAAATATGGGTGATATGGATGAAGCCAAAACTAATTGGTGAAGGAACACCAAAATTTAGATGTCTCCATGGAAATTCAACTTTTTGACAGTGTTGTCATTCAAATGTCACCACTTTTTTTGTTGTTGTTTTAGTTCCATATGAGAACGACACTTTTCAGACAACTCTCTGGTAAGAAGTAACACGATATTTCAGGTTAGAGATACATGTTCTCCTTTTATAACATAAGAAATCATATTACCAAATAGAACTGTACGATATTTTATCTTGCCTTATGCTTATGTAAAATTCCAACTTACCATATCTGTGCTAAAACAGGTTGAGGTAACCCAGATTGAAAAAAAAAGTTTCTAGCTTGATCACCTGTAAATTAAACGGAAAAAGTTTCAGGAAAAAAAAAAAAAAAACCAACAGCTGACAGAAATCCTCTAATAGCAAAATTACAAAATTAAAAAAGAGGCTGGTAATACTCTAAACACTGAGTTGAGTGCATTGTAAAAGTCCAAGGATAAGCCCACAGGCAACAGTAAAAGAATCCATCAGCACTGACTTTAGAATTTAAAAAATCATCTCAAAAAGGGCCTACCATTTCCTGGCATAGATTTTCCACTTTAATTAATCTGCTATTAACTAAGATATGAACAGCTACCCATTGTGCAAAAGCACATTTATAGGAATCCTTAGGAAACTGATGACCCATACTTTCACTTTATAAAAAAAGTTCTTTGCCACTTCCAATACCTATACCCCAAATTCTGGGTACTTCTGAAATATTTACGGAGAATAAATAACAATGATTAAGAACCACACCTGAGGTCAGGAGTTCAAGACCAGCCTGGCCAACATGGTGAAGCCCCATCTCTACTAAAAATATAAAAAATAAGCTGGGCGTGGTAGTGGGCGCCTGTAATCTCAGCTACTTGGGAGGCTGAGGCAGGAGAATCATTTGAAACTGGGAGGGGAGGTTGCAGTGAGCCGAGATCATGCCATTGTACTCCAGCCTGGGCAACAAGAGCGAAATTCTGCCTCAAAAAAAAAAAAAAATTAGCTGGGCATGGTAGCAGAACAATTCCCCAGGAAATAAAGACTCCATTTTTTTCTAAAGTGAATTCCTGAAAAATAATCAAACAGGAAAATTAGTTTATTTTTGAGATTGAGTCTCACTCTGTTACCCAGGCTTGGAGTGCAGTGGCGTGATCTCGGCTCACTGCAACCTCTGCCTCTAGGGTTCAAACAATTCTCCTGCCTCAGCCTCCAAGTAGCTGGGATTACAGGTGCCCACCACCACACCCAGCTAATTTTTTATTTTTAGTAGAGACGGGGTTTCACCATGTTGGCCAGGCTGGTTTGGAACTCCTGACCTCAAGGGATCTGCCCACCTCGGCCTCCCAAAGTGCTGGGATTACAGGTGTGAACCACTGGTCCTTTGATCTTAACCAATTCCCATAAATTATATGCACAAAACAAGTGGTTTGACGTGAAGTAAAAATTGCAAACAAGGTATGATTCCATTATGTGTAAAAAAATTGTAAAAGGACAGGCACAAGGTTAGGGCAAAACAGGTAAATGTCTCTCCTTGGTCATATTTGCCCATCTTGGCTTTGCATGATAGAGTTTCCACAGACATCTGCACTACTGATAAGTAAAAATGAAAAAATGCTGACTCTGATTACCAGTAATGAATCCAGATATTGGCTTTAAACTATGGAACTGCTGATCATGCTTCGCTCTTTCCTCTACAGTTATGGCCCAGATATCCAGGCTGCCTAAAATTCAAAGAAAAGACAAACAAATTATTCAGTGAGAAAAGGAAAACAAAATGCTCTCACACACTATTTCCACAGCACTTCAAGATTCTGTCAATGTATTATAAAGACTTGATAAATTCACATCTTCTTGTCCTTGGAAGTTATGCATATAAAGTTAGAAAATTAAGTGTAAAACAGGACACAAAATGTAAAAAACAGAAAGAGAGAGAATGGGAGGGAAAGAAGAGGCACACATTCCTTTTTTAGAAACTTGTTTTATAATCCCATAGTTAGCATGATTATAGTAAATTAGTAATTTACTTACATAAACCCAAGCAACAGACTAAATTAACTTAAACCTAAAACTGTACTCTCAAGTGCCTTAAATGCCACAGGTAAAAGTTATGAAAGAAGAAGCTGAGTGATAAATATCCATGAAAATCTTTTGGGGGTGATTAAAATATTAATAGATTGTGGTGATGGTTGCACAACTCTATATAATTTGCTAAAAATTATTATACAGCTAAAGCTAGTAAGTTTTATGGAATATAAATTATATTTCACTAAAGCTGTTTTTAAAAATGGGTATCTCAGTATGCAGGAAGCAGACTTAAAAAAAAGAAGGGCAGGGGATGTCCTGATATGAAACAACAGCCAAAGAGGATGGGTTTTAGGTTTTCCTTCAGTTTCAGCTCTCAGGCTGACTAGATGTCCACTTACGACTGAGATCTTGCGGACTTTAGTCCTAGGTCTCCTCAAATTGACTAAAATAATTCTAGATTACATACATGAAAGCTTTCAAAAGCTCGGACACCTTCCACAAAACTGGGAATACACAATACGTATGTTTCACACAAAATGTGAATGTGCCCAGCACACCAGCAAAAACATCTAAACATTGCATCTCTCCTCTCTACCGGGTCTGGTATGACGCTGACAGATAAAGTAAAAATCCATTCAGTCACTGGAAAAATATTTACTGTGGGGATGAACGGGTGTCCAAGACAGAGATGACCCCTTCCCTCACAGGCCTTACAGTTCTGCAACTTCTAGAAGAAATTTTCACTGCCCTGTCAGAATTCATCCCTGTAATTATAAACAAAAACCAAAAATTGTACAGTAATTAAGAAGGGGGACAAAAATAAAATAGAATAAGTAGTAATTTTGAAAAGTTTACAGATCTGTGTACCAGAATCCCACGGAGACGTTTACTCTCTTCATGACAAGATTAGACAGTTTCCAAGAGTAATCCGTTAATATGAATTTTTAATAAGTATTTTTTAATAAGTATTTTTGTTAAAAAGTAACTTGGGTGTAAGCCAGAACAATTAAAAATTACCTAATAACATTAGGAAAAATTACCCAAAAAACACATTTTATGCAGACTGATATGTTTCAAACTTAGTTTAGTTTAACTAAAGTAAAACAAAACAAAAATGTCATGCTTCAAATACAGGCTTTGAAAAAGTGTAAATGACCCCATCACTTCAACAAATAACTTGCTGGTAAAAAAACAGAGGAGTGGGGGAAAATTCACTAAGAGACTTGGGAAACACATGTTTAATTGCAATGTCTGTATCTTATTTGGATCCCAATTTAAACAAACAAACCATAACAAGAAATGTCTAAAGACTATCAGGGAAATGTCCAAAGACTATAAGGTACACACTAGATATAGCAAATATTTTATAGGTACGATAATATGGTATTGTTTATTTATTTAGAGATGGAGTCTTGCTCTGTTGCCCAGGCTGGAGTGCAATGGTGTGACCTCGGCTCACTGCAACCTCCGCCTCCCGGGTTCATGTCATTCTCCTGCCTCAGCCTCCCGAGTAGCTGGGACTACAGGCGCCCGCCACCACGCCCGGCTAATTTTTGTATTTTTCATAGAGACAGGGTTTCACTATGTTGGCCAGGCTGGTCTTGAACTCCAGACCTCAGGTAATCCACCAGCCTTGGCCTCCCAAAGTGCTGGGATTACAGGTGTGGGCCATCACGCCTGGCCCAGTATTGTAAATTTTTATAGATGTGATAATAGTATTGAAGTTATGTCTTCAAACGTTTTCTTATCTTTTAGGTACACATACTAAAATATTTATAGATGAAATGATATGATGCCTGGGAGTTGCTCCAAAAGAATCCAGATGAAACAATATTGGGCATGAGTTGATAATTAATGAAACTATATGATGGAATACATGAATGTTGATTATATTATTTCCTCTACTTTTTAATTTTAAATTTGCCATAATATCAAGTTTTTAAAATGTGGTCCCAAAGTACATTAAAAAGAGAAATTTCTGAAAACTTACCACCATAAGGTGTTGGAAACTGAGCCATGGTTCTGTTACTTTTACCTTGCTAATCGACGCCTGTAAGTGAAATGCAACATTTAAGTTTATGAAAACTTAATTCCTGTATAATCATAAACACACCAACATGCTGTCTTTAATGGTCAGAGGACTAATACTAGAGCCAGAGCATAGCTCTACAATTAAGGAATTCATTCATTCATGTGTTACTTTTTAAATATACAGTTGTCCCTCATTATCTCAGGAAGACTGCTTCCAAGACCTTCCATGGATTAAAAAAAATCTGTGGATCCTCAACTCCCTGATATAAAATGGCACAGTATTTGCATATAACCTAAGCACATCCTCTTGCATACTTTAAATAATCTCTAGATTACTTACAATATCTAATACAATGTAAATGCTATGTAAACAACTGTTATTCTGTATGCTTAAAAGTCTGTATATGTTTAGCACAGACATAATTTTTTTCCCTCAAATGTTTTCAATCTCTGGTAGGCTGAATCTATGGACTCTGTGAAACCCATGGATACGGAGGGCTGACTGTACCTTTTTCTTAACCATCTATAAATACCAGTCCATCTACTTGATGGTTATAATCAAAGCTTCTTTTCATTGAGCACTTAGTACATGCTACACATTATACTAGGTAATTTATAGGTCTTATCTCTTCTACTCATCATCACAGCCCTGTGAGACAGGTTACCATTACCACCATCCCCCTATTATGGATCAGGAAAATGAAAATCAGAGAGGGTACGTGATTAGCGTGATACCATTCGTTTGGTGACCACAGGCTGTGGAGTTAGCTATCCTGCTAACTCCATATCCTGTAAACAATGCATATGACACTAACATCTGTCCAGAGTACCAAACACAAATCTAATGCTCCAAAAATCTCCATCAGGCATTATTTATTCATGAACAGCTAATGTGAAAAAAAGCCGGTCCTCTTCTCTAACTAAAAACAAAAATCCAGATTTAGGGCCGGGTGCAGTGGCTCACGCCTGTAATCCCAGAACTTTGGGAGGCCGAGGCGGGCGGATCACGAGGTCAGGAGATTGAGACCATCCTAGCTAACACGGAAAAACCCCGTCTGTACTGGAAATACACACACACAAAAAAATTAGCTGGGCATGGTGGCGGGTGCCTGTAGTCCCAGCTACTCGGGAGGCTGAGGCAGGAGAATGGCGTGAAACCAGGAGATGGAGCTTGCAGTGAGCCGAGATTGCACCCCTGTACTCCAGCCTGGGTGACCAAGCAAGACTCCGTCTCAAAAAAATCCAGATTTAGTGAATATTTTTCCTTACGTTTAATTTAACAGGGTAAACGCACAGTTAAAAATGAGTATTGGCTGGGAGCAGTGGCTCACACCTGTAAGCCCAGCATTTTGTGAGGCTGAGTTGGGCAGATCACTTGAGTCCAAGAGTTCGAGATCAGCCTGGGCAACATGGCAAAACCCTGTTTCTAGTAAAAATACAAAAATTAGCCAGGTGTGGTTGCATAAACCTGTAGTCCCAGCTACTCAGGAGGCTGAGGTGGCAGAATAACCTGAGCTCGGGAGGTCAAGGCTACAGTGAGCTGAGATGGTGTCACTGTACTCCAGCCTGAGCAACTGGAGAGAGACCCTGTCTCAAAAATAAAAATTTAAAAAAAAGAATAAATGAGTACTAAATACTCACAGATTTAAAATCTTAAATTTAGATTTTAAAAAATGAGTCTCTTGCCCTAATACATCTCAATTTCATCTTCCAATTTGTCCACAAAAGTTTTTTCCAACTATCACATTTTTAAATTTCCAAAAGCACTTTCTTGTTCTCTGTTCTTCTGTTTCTTGGATCATTGGATTCCTCTGGGTTCCTTTTTTGTTCATTGGCTCACTGACTAGGTCTCTTTCACCTTTTTTTTTTTTTTTTTTTTTGAGACAGAGTCTTGCTTTGTTGCCCAGGCGATCTCAGCTCACTGCAACCTCTGCCTCCCAGGTTCAAGCAATTCTCTTGCCTCAGTCTCCTGAGTAGCTGTGATTATAGGCATGCCCCACCACGCCCGGCTAATTTTTGTATTTTTAGTAGAGATGGAGTTTCACCATGTTGGCCAGGCTGGTCTCAAACTCCTGACCTTGTGATCCGCCCATCTCAGTCGTCTCTTTCACTTTTAAGGTTTTCCTTATATATCATCTAGTGATCCCTGGATGCGCGCCCATATTTAATAGTGAGGCACTAAAAAACTGCCCAAGCTCAGCGTGGGTGGCAGGCTTGTTGACTAATGGGCTTCTCTGTAAAATGATCAGGTATATTGAGTTACCTTTTCACTGGGACACCTCCAAATGTTCAGTAATGTGGAGGTTTCTTCATCGAAGCTGTTAAGTTTTGCCAGGTAGAACGAAGTGCTGGGTGGGGTGTGAAGGGATCAACTCACCTAAGTGCTGCCTTGAGGAGGAGTGAAGAAGGGAGGAGGAGGTAGGGCCCTACACTTCAGTGTGCAGACTTGTACAGGCTCACTTGACTTTCAATCCCATGCTTCACCTCTCTAGTCTGGAGCACTTCTGGTTCTAGTGCTCCTCCCATTTCCCCAGCAGACAGGGGACTGAAGTAGTTACCTATCTGCTGGAGTGTAGGAGAGGAAGGTCTAAAAGATCTGGATATGGACTTTAAAGGAATTTCCACTGTGAGCTGTAAAACTGACTTCAGCCTTTTGGAATATGTGGAGCCTCCAAGCACAAGGAACTCTCTCCAGATATCCCTGGGGCATGCTGTTATCTCCGTTAACTGACCTCTGCAGGTACTTAGGTGGTATCTTTCTCTGTGAACTCAGTTACTACTCCCTCCATTCACTTTCTGTTTTGAAAAATTGTTAAAATCTTTGGTCCCTGTCTCCTTTACTGTTAGGTTTCTCCTTATGAATTAAGATTTTATTTATTTATGTATTTTATTATTTTATTTATTTATTGAGACAGAGTCTCACTCTGTCCCCAGGCTGGAGTACAGTGGCACAATCTTGGCTCACTGCAACCTCCACCTCCTGGGTTCAAGCAATTCTCCTGCCTCTGCCTCCCAAGTAGCTGGGATTACAGGTGACAACACCCCATCCGCCCGGCTGTGAATTAACATTTTTAAGCTTCCTTTGAGATTACTGCAGACTTTAGGGAAGGAGAAAACAAGTGTAGTCAAGACACCATATTTCACCAGAGGTTTGTGAATCAGACTACTTCTCACTGTAGATTCCCTTTAGAAACTGCAGCTGCCCTTCTTTTCCTCGACAATTTCTCATTCAATATATTGTATAGGCAACCTTGATAATTCTCTTAAAAATTTTAGTGTCTCATTTAGTCCTCATAAAATCCTTTTGGAATCAACATGTCATATACCTTTTTATAGAGTTTCCCAAAAATGGTAAGCTCTGGATTTTAAATGCATAGTAAAACAGATATTTAATATATATGAGAATACATTCTGTTCATTCAGTTTTACTTCCATTTTTTTACTGTGTTGCAAAATAAAGAGGTTATTGATTTCTCTTCTTTGTATCCAGCTACTTTACCACACTTTCTTATTAGTGCTAATAGTCTCACATATGAATCTCTTAGATTTCCTAGATCTATATCTTCCGGAAATAAAGAATTTAGCCTTACATTACTAGCCCAAAGCAATAATACTAAGCTATACAAAATAGTTGTGATAGCAATAATTTTTGTATTGCCTGTGACTTTCACAGTGACAGTTTTGGTATTTCATATTTTAATAGGTTGGTTTGTTGTTGTAGTTTAGTAAAGATTATTTACCATGTTTATGTAGTTTTCTTCTATTCCTATTTTTTATAATTTTATTAAGAAATGGCTGCTAAATTTTTTTCAGCAGCTTTAAGCATCTAGTGAGATAATGAATTTCTCCTTTACTTACATTCTGAATTATAGTGACATATTTGCAAATATTGAATTATCCTAGAATTTGTACAACAGACCAATTCATACATGCATGTTATTCTTTCACTACACAGCTAGGTTTGATTTGCTAATATTTTCTTTAAACTTTTTGTTTAAGAAAATGTTATACATAATACTATGCAGCAAATGGCAAATCCAGAGGAAATGCATGCATTTCAACCTTCCTATAAATCTCGAAAATTATCTTAGGAAAAAATGATTTTATGAAGTTAGCATTAGCTTAATACTAAACTATAATACTGAAAGCATTAAAATAGACCATTTTTACTTATAGATATAGATATAATAATTTTATGCCTTACTTTAAATATTTCACAGCTACTATGAGAGGATCACAGCAAACATAAGTATAACTCTTATGATTTAAAATATACTTATAGTCATTATCAGTTCCTGACAAAGCATCTAAGACTATTTGTTATTTACCATCCTACTCTAGAACTTAGGAAATAATTCTCACCCTAGGTGAATCTCTACTCCTCAAAAGCCTTCACCTCACTATGACTAATATTAGACTACATTTACCTTCCGGCCCTTCTGACCTCCAACTCTACTTCTCCTTCATCTGTATCTCTTAAGTGACAACCAAAGGGACTCCACGTTCTCTCTCTTTCCCTCCCTAATTAAAGCCCGATTTCTTTAGTGTCATGTTCTCAGCTGGACGTGAGCAAGGAATCTACCTAATGAAAACTAAATTATGTTTATATATGAATGAAGATGTACCTTTCAGGCTTATTCACTAACACAATAGAAAAATTACGGCTTAAAGATGAGGCTGGGCCAGGGGCAGTGGCTCACGCCTGTAATCCCAGCACTTTGGGAGGCCAAGGCGGGTGGATCACGAGGTCAAGAGATCGAGACCATCCTGGCTAACACGGTGAAACCCCGTCTCCACTAAACAAAAAATTAGCCCATTGTGGTGACACATGCCTGTAGTTCCAGCTACTCAGGAGGCTGAGGCAGGAGAACTGCTTGAACCCAAGAGGCAGAGGTTGCAGCGAGCCGAGATCGCGCCACTGCACTCCGGCTTGGGTGGCACAGCGAGACTCCGTCTCAAAAAAAAAATAAAATAAAATAAAAAATAAGGCTGGAATTTTCCCACATAATTTTCTTCTAACCATAGGTCTTTCCAATGCCAATCACAGAGAGGTTCTCCTTGGCTCCTAAGGAACCCCAGACAATAGTAGTAACATGTAGATGAAGCAATATCTTTCAATCACATCTCCTTTTGTGTTCTATGCTACCTGGACAGACCATGGAGATGACATCTTGGCTTAAGATGTTTTGTCCTACCGTTATATATGCTTGCTGTATGAATTACTATAATTTGAAAAAATATATAGTAATTTGTAAAAGGCTACCATGTTGAGACCGGGAGTGGTGGCTCACGCCTGTAATCCCAGCACTTTGGGAGGATGAGGCGGGCAGATCACGAGGTCAGCAGATTGAGACCATCCTGGCTAATATGGTGAAACCCCACCTCTACTAAAAATACCAAAAAAAAATTAGCCGGGCATGGTGGAGGGTGCCTGTAGTCCCAGCTACTCAGGAGGCTGAGGCAGGAGAATGGCGTGAACCTGGGAGGCGGAGCTTGCAGTGAGCCTAGATCGTGCCACTGCACTCCAGCCCGGGAGACAGAGCAAGACTCCGTCTCAAAAAAAAAAAAAAAAAAAAAACAAAGAAAAAAGAAAAAAGGCTACCATGTTGAAAAAGAATAATCACATACCCAAAACATTAAATAATGCCACAAAACCTGGGCAGGTGCGGTGGCTCCCACCTGGAATCCCAGCACTTTGCGAGGCCGAGGCAGGCAGATCACTTGAGGTGAGGAGTTCGCGACCAGCATGGCCAACATGCTAAAACACTGTCTCTAATAAAAATACAAAAATCAGTTGGGCGTGGTGGTGGGCGCTCGTAATCCCAGCTACTCAGGAGGGTGAGGCACAAGAATCACTTGAACTCAGGAGGCAGAGGTTACAGTGAACCGAGATCCTGCCACAGCACTCCAGCCTGGACAGCAAGAGAAAGACTCAGTCTCAAAAATAAAAATAAAATAAAATGTCACAAACCAGAGTTCTGCTTCTGCTATAGCAGACAGAACACAAAATCTAACTATAATACTTGAGGACAATAAGAAGTAAACAAAAGTAGGCAGATTTGGGGGGTCAGTGAAAAGTTTCTAAAAAGTTTCCTTTCCGTGGAGTAAAAAGTTTCTTTTTCATCTTTTCTCTACAACTCTGCCCCACAGGTGGGCCCAGTCAGGGAGCTAGGCAGTGAGGCACAGGTGCAGAGACTAAAACTCCAACAGAAACACAGTCTTTGTGGTTAAAGGAACTAATGAAAAAGGCACCTGTGGGCTGTAAAGTGTGGGGAAAACCAGAGAGGAAAAAAGCTAGAAACGGGACCTGCCATTGTGTGAATGAACTTCCGCTTGTCTTAGGCTCACACCTGAGATATGGATATGCACGACAGGCTCAAAGTAGCACAGCACTGGTCTTGAAAACTGAACTGAGAAAGGAACCCCTGTCCACAGACAGCACAGAGAATTTATACTCTGGTATATAACCGAGGTAGATCTAACCAAGTTAGATACCTACTGAAACAAACAGCATTCTGCAGACGATTACAACAGCACACAACATCTATACAACATGAAACTCACAATGTCCAGGATATAATCCAAAACTACTGGACATCAAAGAAGTAAGAAAATCTGACAAATTCTTAAAAAAAAAAAAATTGCAATCAACAGATGCCAACTCCAAGACAATGAAAATGTTGAAATTATCACACAAAGACTGTAGAACAGCCATTACACCTACTTTCCATGAGGCAAACACAAACACAAATGCATGGAAACATATAAGTTATCAGCAGAGAAAGAAAAACTAGTTTAAAAAGAATCAAATGGAAATTTTAGAGCAAAAGTGAGATCTTTAAGAGTGAAAGCAGAGCAAAAGAAATGGCAAACATCTGAGTAAATATAAAATTATTTTTCCTATTAAGGTCTTTAAAATATGTAGACTGTTTAAAGCAAATACTGTAACACTGTGTAGTAGGGTTTCAACATAAATATAACACATATGACAACTGTAACATAAACGTCTCTGGGGGGAGAGTAAATGGACTTTTATGGCTGCAAACCTTCTACATTCTACATGAAGTGATAAAATATTAACTCTAAGTTTATTACAAAAGGTTAAGTAAATATATTTACTACCTGGAGCAATTACACAACACACACACACACACACACACACACACACACAGAAAAAGACATAGCCAAAAAGTCAAGAGGCAAATGAAAATGGAAGAAAGAAAGAAAAAAAACGAGAAAGGACAAACAAAACCAATAACAGGAAGATGGCAGGTCTAATTCCAACAACCGATAATTACATTAAATGTTAATACTCTAAACAATAACAGAGAAAAAAACTGGGAAAAAGAAATGTAAACCAACAGTAAGTGGAAGAAAGGAAATTACAGTGATATGGCAAGATGAATAAAAATACACACAACAGAGAAAATTACAGAATGAAACTCTGGTTCTTTGAAAAAAAATTTACAAACCTCGAGCTAGACACAGAGACAAAAAAAAAATCATAGAAATAAGGGGCATCCCCATCAATCCTACAAACATTTAAAAAATAAGAAATAGTAAAAACAGCCTTATGCCAACAAATTTGACAGTGTAGATAAAAGAAACAAATTTCTTGGAAAATAAAGCTTACTAAAATTGATACGAGAATCTGAATACTCTTATATTTATTAAAGAAGCTGATTTTATCATTAAAAACCTTCCCCGGCCAGGCGCGGTGGCTCACACCTGTAATCCCAGCACGTTGGGATCACGAGGTCAGGAGATCGAGACCATCCTGGCCAACGTCTCTACTAAAAACACAAAAATTAGCTGGGTGTGGTAGCATGCGCCTGTAGTTCCAGCTACTCAGGAGGCTGAGGCAGGAGAATCACTTGAACCCGAGAGGCGGAGGTTGCAGTGAGCCAAGATTGCACCACTGCACTCCAGCCTGGCGACGGTGCAAGACTCCGTCTCAAAAAAAAAAAAAAAAAAAAAAAACAAACTTCCCCCAAAAGAAAGCCATAGTCTGTTTCACTGGTGAATTCTTTCAAAGAAGAAATAATACAAAAATTATGCAAAGTTTTTCAAACAAAAAGGAGATCACTGCCCACCTCACTTTTTTAGGTCATACAACTATAATACCAAAACCTCACAGACATTACAAAAAATAAATAATAGAACAAGATCCCTAAAGAATATAGATACAAAAATCATTCACAAAAATTAAAAATTGAACATCAACATTATATAAAAAGGATACTAAAATATAACCAAATAGTTTATCCTAGAAATGCAAGATTAAACCATTCAGAAAATGTAATATACCATATCAGCAGAATAAAGCAGAAAGCCCATATGATCATGTGAACAGATATTTTTTAAAAGCTTCTGACAAAAACTCAACATCCAATCACGATTTTAAAAAACCAGGCCGGGCGTGGTGGCTCATGCCTGTAATCCCAGCACTTTGGGAGGCCAAGGCGGGAGACCGAGACCATCCTAGCTAACATGGTGAAACCCCATCTCTACTAAAAATACAAAAAAATTAGCCAGGTGTGGTGGCAGGCGCCTGTAGTCCCAGCTACTCGGGAAGCTGAGGCAGGAGAATGGCGTGAATCCGGGAGGCAGAGTTTGCAGTGAGCCAAGATCATGCCACTGCACTCCAGCCCGGGTGACAGAGCGAGACTCTGTCTCAAGAAAAAAAAAAAAGTCTCAGCAAATTAGAATTAGTAGGAAACTTCTACAAACAGATATAGGGGATCCATGAACAGCCTACATCTAACATCACAGTTAACGGTTAAAGACTGAATTTCTCAGCCTGAGATCAGGAAGAAGACAAGGATATCTGCTTTTACCACTTCTGTGCAACACTGATATGGAGATTCTACTCAAAGTAATAAAAACAACAGGCAAAAAATAGGCATGAAGATTGGAAAGTAAAAATAAAGCTCTCCTTATTTATAGATATCACTGTTTATACAGAAAATCCCAGAGAATCTAGAAAACAATGACTATATTCAATAAGTGAATTTAACAAAACTGTAAGATAAAAGGTTAATGTATTATGAATTCTTAAATGAATTCTTAAATACTAGCAAGCAAAAAACTGGAAAGTGGAATTAAGAAAAACAACTGTTTTACAGTAGCATCAAAAAATGTAAAATTTCTAAATGTAAATTTAACAAAAGACAGGCTGGGTGCGGTGCCTCATGCCTGTAATCCCAGCACTTTGGGAAGCCAAGGCGGGTGAGTCACCTGAGGACAGGAGTTTGAGACCAGCCTGACCACTAAAAATACAATATCAGCCAGGCATGGTGGCACATGCCCGTAATTCCAGCTACTTGGGAGGCTGAGGCATGAAAATCGCTTGAACCCGGGAAGCCCAGCCTGGGCAACAAGAGTGAAACTCCGTCTCAAACAAACACACAAAAAAACATATACAAGGCCTCTACACTTAGAACTACAAAATATTGTGAAGAAAACTTAAAGAAGACCTAAATAAATGGTACTAAGATACTAAGTTCATGGGTTGAAAAATTAAATATTGTGAAAATGCCATTCTTTCCTAAGGGTTTGTATATTCAATGCAATCCCTATCAAAATTGCAGCAGGCTTTGTGGCAGAAATCGGCAAGCTGATAGTAAAGACCTAGGATAAGCAGAGCAGCTTTTTAAAAGAACAAAGTTGAAAGATTTACCCTGATTTCAAGATTTACTATAAAACAACAGTAGTCAAGGCCTTTTGGGATTGGTGTAAAGAGACAGATCAATAAAACAGAAAAGAGTTCAGAAAGACCTACCCGTTTGGTTAATTGATTTTTGGCAAAGTTGTAAAGACAAATCACTGGAGGAAAAAAGTCTTTCAACAAACAAAGTGGATCAACTGGATATCCAGGTGGGGAGAAAAGTCAACACTGACACTTTACATAATACATAAAAATTAATTCAAAATGGGTCCTAGGCCTAAATACAAAACCATATATGCTTCATATAAAAATCTTAAAAGATGGGAGAATATCTTCCTGAACTTAGGCTAGACAATTTCTCAAAACACAAGGAAGCATGATTTATAAAAGAAAAAATTAGGCCGGGCACAGTGGCTCACGCCTGTAATCCCAGCACTTTGGGAAGCCAAGGCGGGTGGATCACCTGAGGTCCGGAGTTCAAGACCAGCCTGACCGACATGGAGAAACCCTGTCTCTACTAAAAATACAAAATTAGCCGGGCATGGTGGCGCATGCCTGTAATCCTAGCTACTCCGGAGGCTGAGGCAGGAGAATGGCTTGAACCTGGGAGGCGGAGTTGCTGTGAGCCGAGATCGCGCCATTGCACTCCAGCCTGGGCAACAAGAGCAAAACTCCATCTCAAAAAAAAGAAAAAAGAAAAAATTAGTAAACGGCTTCAAAGTAATAAAAAAAAAAAACAGTTCTTCAAAAGATAACCATTATGAAAACAAAAAAGCAAACCACAGAGACAAAGAAAATACTTGCAACACATACGTTAGAAAAAGGACTTGTATCCACAATATATAAAGAACTCTTACAATTTAAGAATAAGACAGCTCAGTGAGGAAATGGCTGAGATGTAAAAAACTTCTAGAAATGGGCAATAAACCCATGAAAAGATGTTCAACACTATTAACCATCAGGGAAATGCAAACTAAAATCACATTGACATGCCACTATATTTCCACTAGAATGGCTAATACGAGAAAGAATGACCACATCTAGTGTTGATGAGGATGTGGAACAGCTCTACACCTTGCTGAGAGGAATGTAAAATTGTACAAACTTTCAAAAATATAGTTTTCTTAAAACATTACACAGCTACCACTCCACCTAGCCACTCTACTTCATTTGGCTAAGAGAAATGAAAATTTATGTCCACATAAAGATTTCTACATAAATGTTCTATCAAGCTTTATTTTTAAGAGCCAAAAACTGAAACCCAAATGTCAATCAACTGATCAATGAATAAACAAAATCTATCCATACAATGAAATGCTACTTGGCAATAAAAAGGAACCAACTGTTACATATGCAACAACATGCATGAATCTCAAAATTATTATGCTAAGTGAAAGAAGTCAGGTTAAAAAAGAAGTATATACCTATGATTCCACTTTCGGAAAAATTCTAGAAAATGTAAACTGATTATAGTGACAAAAACTCCGTCAGTGGTTTCCTGAAGATGGGAGAAGAAAAAAGGACACAAAACAGAGAGGCATAAGAAACTTTGGGGGAACAGAAGTGTTTGCTCTCTTGGGAATGATGATTTCACAGGCATATGCTTATGTCAAAACTAACCAAACTGTACATTTTAAATATACGCATTTAAAGTGCAGTGCCTCACATCTGTAAGCCCAGTGCTTTGGGATTCCAAGGTGGGAGCATCACTTTAGGCCAGGAGTTCAAGACTAGCCTGGGCAACATAGTGAGACCCCCACACACACACAAAAAATAAAAAATTGAAAAAACATAAAAATAAAAAATAAGTATATGCATTTAGTACACTTCAATTACATATTAATAAAATCGAAAAGAGAGCCACAAGCCACAAAGAAAACACTGAGTATAAGAGTCAAGAGTACAGCATTCCTAACAGTTCACTATAAACTAGAATATCTATGTTGATGGAATTTACATCTTTTCCCCAAGAGACATAGCAATTCTTGATATGCCTCAACACAGATTTTAACTTTTAAAAAATATCTCGTTTAAGTTCAAGTTAAAAACTGAACTGAGGCCAGGCGCAGTGGCTCACGCCTATAATCCCAGCACTTTGGGAGGCCGAGGTGGGTGGATCACTTGAGGTCAGGAGTTCAACACCAGCCTGGCTAACATGGTGAAACCCCGTCTCTACTAAAAATACAAAAATTAGCTAGGCGTGATAGCGCACGCCTGTAACCTTAGCTACTCGGGAGGCTGAGGCAGGAGAATCACTTGAACCCAGGAGGCGGAGATTGCAGTGAGCCAAGATTGTGCAACTGCACTCCAAAAAAAAATAAATAAATAAAACCTGAATTGAAAGGATAGAACAAATGGTGTGGACCGTAAGGCTTTTGAGCAAGTTGAGTGGCAGATCTCAGATTGTGAATAGGAATCCTGAATGACATTATTTACTAAAGCTGACAAAAAGAAAATTTATTTTTAAAAAAGGTTTTCTTATAGAAGTGAGGTAGGGTGAAGCACAGTCTATGTTGAATCCAAAATGCTTTACTGGAAAACACTAATTACTCATTTTAAGTTCAATATATCCAGTGTTTTTTTTGTAATAAATGCCTTTTATTAAAATTCTAAGGTCAGTGATTTTCCAAATACTTTTATGCCAAGTAACAAATAACGGCTATACTCTCATTTTAAATTTCGTATAAGTGGGGGAAATGTCTGGAAAATATAAAATATGAGGTATTCTTTAAAATGCCATCAATTAAAAACTTGGCCAGGTGTGATGGCTCATGCCTGTAATCCCAGCACTTTGGGAGGCTGAGGTGGGCAGATCACTTGAGGTCAGGGGTTCCAGACCAGCCTGGCCAACATGGCGAAACCCCATCTCTACTAAAAATAGAAAAATTAGCCAGCATGGTGGCACATGCCTGTAATCCCAGCTATTCGGGAGGCTGAGGCAGGAGAATCACTTGAACCCAGGAGGCAGAGGTTGCAGTGAGCTGAGATTACACCACTGTACTTCCAGCCTGGGCGACAATAAGTATATGAACAAAATTCAAATATAAAAGATGATATGAAACTTCACAGACATCAGTGTTTGATTTGTATGAGTAAATATATATACTTCAAGAGGCAAGTTATAAAGGGCTCCAATATGAGTAGGCTTTCAGAAAAAAAATTAAAACTGCTTTTACTGCCATAACTCACTAAATATATAGTCAAAATGAAACATCAATTTAGAATGATAGGAGAAATGAACTTCAGTGCCTCCATTTCTAAAGTAAGAGCATTTGACTGAATATTTTATTAAGGTCTTTCCATTTAAACTTCTGGAGTATATTTTAGATTAAGCAAAATTTTCAAATGTTAAAAAGAGAATTGAAAAAATGTAGGTTTTAGCCAGGCGCAGTGGCTCACGCCTGTAATCCCAGCACTTTGGGAGGCCGAGGCAGGCGGATCACGAGGTCAGGAGATCAAGACCATCCTGGCTAACACAGTGAAACCCTGTCTCTACTAAAAATACAAAAAAAAAAAATTAGCCGGGGGTGGTGGCGGGCACCTGTAGTCCCAGCTACTCAGGAGGCTAAGGAAGGAGAATGGCGTGAACCCAGGAGGCGGAGCTTGCAGTGAGCTGAGATCGTGCCACTGCACTCCAGCCTGGGTGATAGAGCGTGACTCCGTCTCAAAAAACAAATAATAACGAAAAAATGTAGGTTTTAACTTTTGAGTCAGAGCACTAGTATATTAAATATTTTTCATATTCTTCTCTTTTATAAGCAGATTATCATTTCTATTTAGAGCTTACTTAAAAATAAACCTTAATTTCTTTCCTACATCTTATTAATTTACTCAGGAAAAATTTTTATTTCTATTTCCATGTACAGTACAAAGCTATACTGATCCAATATAAAAACAACAGGCTGGTTCAGTGATTTTTATCTCCTCATTAAAGCATTTTGTCTGTTTTTTTATTTTTATTTTTATTTTTTTTGAGACAGAGTCTTGCTCTGTTGCCCAGGCTGGAGTGCAGTGGCCTGATCTCGGCTCACTGCAAACTCCGCCTCCCAGGTTCAGGCCATTCTCTGGCCTCAGCCTCCCAAGTAGCTGGGACTACAGGCACCTGCCACCATGCCTGGCTAATTTTTTTGTTTTTTTTTTTTTTTTTTTTTTTAGTAGAGACGGGTTTCACCGTGTTAGCCAGGATGGTCTTGATCTCCTGACCTAGTGATCCGCCCACCTTGGCCTCCCAAAGTGCTGGGATTACAGGCGTGAGCCACCGCGCCCAGCCAAGACTGTCTTTACAACTGATGTCGAGGTCCTTATCTCATTCAAATGACAACTTAGCCTTACTCCCAGAATCAAAGATAATAGTCTACAATAACATTATGCCAAAATAATGAAGTCAACTTTGGTGAGGATTTACTGGCATGATCCTTAATAGTAACAGTTTATAATAACGAATTGAAAGTTTAAGTGCTTGCAAGTACACCTGACCTAATTATTAGCCAATTGAATCCTATTAACAAAGCTATGGATTTAAATAGTATTAGTATTCCCTCTTCCAGAGACTAAGGCACAGTTTATACAGTTATTAAACAATGGAAGAGAGAGTCTGGATTCAGAGCCCATGATGATAACCTCATACTTTTGGGAATAAGAACTTCACCAAAGAGGCACAAAGTAGTTAGCCTGGTAAACTAACTAGGGTGAAGCGTGGGTGCAGGAGATACTGTTCCATGCAATAAAGGCATTGGAAAACAAAAGAAAGAAGAAAGATAAACCAATTTTTTTTGTAATGTCATAGCAGATCACAGAAACTAAATAGGGGAATTAAGATTAATAGAATGCTGACATATAAGTCCAGTGAGCTTCTACTTCTTTTTTTTTTTTTTTTTTTGAGACGGAGTCTCGCTCTATCGCCCAGGCTGGAGTGCAGTGGAGCAATCTCGGCTCACTGCAAGCTCCGCCTCCCGGGTTCACGCCATTCTCCTGCCTCAGCCTCTCCGAGTAGCTGGGACTACAGGCGCCAGCCACTACGCCCGGCTAATTTTTTTTTGTATTTTTTTAGTAGAGATGGGGTTTCACCGTGGTCTCGATCTCCTGACCTCATGATCCGCCCGCCTCGGCCTCCCAAAGTGCTGGGATTACAAGCGTGAGCCACCGCACCCGGCCGAGCTTCTACTTCTTACACACAAAAAGGAAAAGCTTCCTGATGTGTAAACATTTACCATATGGAAGCAGGAACTCATATATTTTTTTAAAATCTAACAGAAAGCCTAGAGCAGTTAAGAAAAGAAAAAAGTGAACGAAATCAGTTCTATCTCTATGAGGGGACTTCAGCAGCATAAGGTAGGTCAACTACGCTGAAAACAAACAGAAACATACCTAGAGAAAAGGAAAGGCATTCTTCTCTCTGAAGTTCCCGGCCCTGTGGCCTAGAAAGCAGGAGGGTTACCCAGGAGTGGAGGAAGCTCAGCCCTAGGCAGAGGTAGCACCTCAGGGCTAAGGGCTCAGAGCTCTTCAGGGAGGAGACAACAGGGCAGCACCAAGTAGGCAAATAGGCACAGTCCCATTTACTTCTGTTTTACAACAGGGCCTACATCATGATTGCTTACACCTTCCCCCTTTAAAGGTTATAGGTGCCAATTGTGGGAAATTGAGAAAACTGAAAAGGTAGGTGAAAAAAAAATCCACAATTCCACTCCCTAAAGGTAACCTCTATCAACAGCTTGGTATTTATATTTCCTTTTAGTCTTTTCCCAATGAAAGTACAATTGTTTCCTTCTTTGGCACACTTTACACAAAATACATGCTTTCAGCAAGTTATTAAAACCTTTCTAAACATATTGCTGGACCTAGATATTTTATTGAGACAAACACCCCTTATTTAGGTACAAAAAGTAGAAAACCACAGAGACTAAGTATTAAGCAATGAAGAAACAGGTAAATAGTTTCTTCAAGTTTGGATAATGTTCGGATATTTAAACCAAAGCTAGAATATGTTTAAGAAGTCTTTAATCTTTCTTCATTTCACACACACACACACACACACACACACACACACACACACAGACGGAGTCTCTCTCAGCCATCTTTAATCTTTCTTCATTTCTCACACACACACACACACACACACAGACGGAGTCTCTCTCAGCCGTCTTTAATCTTTCTTCATTACACACACACACACACACACACACACACACACACACACACACAGACGGAGTCTCTCTCAGCCGCCCAGGCTGGAGTGCAGTGGTGCGATCTAGGCTCACTGCAATCACTGCAATCACCATCTCCCGAGTTCAAGCGATTCTCCCATCTCAGCCTCCCGAGTAGCTGAGATTACAGGCACCGGCCATCATGCCCGGCTAATTTTTGTATTTTAGTAGAGACAGGGTTTCACCATGTTGGCCAGGCTGGTCCTGAACTCCTGACCTCAGGTGATCTGCCCGCCTCAGCCTCCCAAAGTGCTAGGATTACAGGCGTGAGCCACCATGCCTGGCTAAAACAATATTTATTAAAATGTCATTTTGCATGATAAAAAAGTATATTGAAACAGATTTGTTATTTCAGTTCCAATGTTTTGCTATCATAAACATGGGAAGATTATTCAGAAAATATGCAACAATTCCAAAAAATAAAAATCAAAACATAAACAATTAGGGATTTTAGCTTCTAGCACATAAATACTAAGTTGAATAGTTAAAAAGGTAAAATTTAACCATGTGGAATAAAATGTCTAAAGCATTAATTACTAGTATAATTTAAAACTTAACTTTATATCAAATAATTAAACTGTAATTGTTCTTTTAAAACAAGTATGTCACTGTGCTTTTCTTTCAACTTTCCTGAATGCTTGAAAATTTTCAAAGGTGCGGTGGCTCATGCCTGTAATCCTAGCACTTTGGGAGTCCGAGGTGGGCAGATCGCCTGAGGTCAGGAGTTCGAGACCAGCCTGGCCAACATGGCAAAACCCCATCTCTACTAAAAATATAAAAATTAGCTGGGTGTGGTGGTGGGCATCTGTAATCCCAGCTACTTAGGAGGCTGAGGCAGGGGAATCACCTGAACCTGGGAGGCGGAGGCTGCAGTGAGCTGAGATAGTGCCACTGCACTCCAACCTGAGCAACAGAGCAAGACTCCGTCTTAAAAAAAAAAAAAAAAGGAAAACTTTCAAATGTTTACCTTTTTTTTTTTTTGAGAGACAGTTTCGCTCTTTCGCCCAGGCTGGAGTGAAGTGGTGCAATCTCGGCTCACTGCAACATCTGCCCTCCAGGTTCAAGCACTTCTCCTGCCTCAGCCTCCCCAGTAGCTGGGATTATATAGGCACCCACCACCACGCCCAGCTAATTTTTGTATTTTTAGTAGAGACGGGGTTTCATCATGTTGACCAGGCTGGTCTCGAACTCCTGAGCTCAGGCAATCCACCCGCCTCAGCCTCCCAAAGTGCTAGGATCCCCGCCTTTTTTTTTTTTTTTTTTTGAGATGGAGTCTTGCTCTGTTACTCAGGCTGGAGTGCAGTGGCACAATCTCTGCTCACTGCAGCCTCCGCCTCCTGGGTTCCAGTGATTCTCCTGCCTCAGCCTCCCGAGTAGCTGGGATTACAGGTGCGCACCACCACGCTTGGCTAATTTTTTTTTTTTTTAACAGAGACAGGGCTTCACCATGTTGGCCAGGTTGGTCTCAAACTCCTGGCCTCAAGTGATCCACCCACCTATGCCTCTCAAAGTGCTGGGATTACAGGCGTGCGTCACCATGCCCAGCCAAATTTTTAAAAAATTAAAAGGCATGTTAAAAATAACAAGTATGCAAGATGAAATGAGGTAATTCAAACATATTTACAGGCCAGGCACAGTGGCTCACACCTGTAATCCCAGCACTTCTGGAGGCCGAAGCAGGGAGATCACTTGAGTCCAGATCAATTTCCCACAACGGTCACAGGAGGTCAAGGCTGTCCTGGGTGACGTGGCAAAACCCCGTCTCTACAAAAAATACAAAAAAACTAGCTGGGCGTGGTGGCATGTGCCTATAGTCCCAATTACTTAGGAGGCTAGGGCGGGAGGATTGCTTGAACTCAGGCCTAAGCAAGCCTAATCCATTTATAAATGTTCCATTATATACAAAATATCCTTTCTACCAACAGTAGGTTCTTAACTACTGAGACCAGGCATGCTTCGGTTGTGACTCCAGCAACATGGATTGGTGGCATTGCATGAGCTGAGATTGCACCACTGCACGTCAGCCTGGGAAACAGTGAGACCACATCTATAAGAAAACACACACACACACACACACACACACACACACACACAGACACAGAAAAAAGAATCTTCTACATGTACTACTAATACATAGTCCAGATAATCAGCAAATTTCTAATACACCAAAATAGGCTAATCTAGGCTTAATGACCTAGAGACTAAAAGGTGATTATGAACATACATCACCTGTTTTTCACTTAATTATTGACCATCCCCTCACAAAAATCTTATAATCCTCTTATATAAATGAAGAAACTGGGCTCAAACAATTAGTGACTGGCAAAGGTTACAGAAGGGGACAGTGCAGACCCAGGCTGTTCAGTGTTAGATGCCACCAATCCATGCTGCTGGAGTCACAACCAAAGCATGCCTGGTGTCAGTAATTAAAAACCTACTGTTGGTAGAAAGGGTATTTTGTATATAATGGAACATTTATAAATGGATTAGGCTTGCTTTCTCCCTCCTACTGTCTTTAAAGTCACAGTGTTTCAGCAGCTCTCAACTGTAAACAACTACATCTGTCTCCCTCCCCTCCAAAATAAGGCAAGATGGCTAGAAGGTATTAGAGGCCAGAGGAATAAGGTCAGCAGAGACCTCTTCATCCTCCTATTTAAACAATTCAGGGCCAGGTGTGGTGGCTCACACCTGTAATCCCAGCACTTTGGGAGGCCGAGGCAGGTGCATCACCTGAGGTTAGGAGTTCGAGACCAGCCTGGCCAACATGGCAAAACGCCATCTCTACTAAAAATACAAAAATAAGCCAGGCATGGTGGTGGGCACCTGCAATCCCAGCTACTCGGGAGGCTGAGGCAGGAGAACTGCTTGAACCCCGGGAGGTTTAGGTTGCAGTGAGCTGAGATCGTGCCACTGCACTCCAGCCTGGGCAACAGAGAACAAGACTCCATCTCCAAAAAAACAAAACAACAACAACAACAACAACAAAACAATTCAGGCAGGGCAGGTGGCTCACACCGATAATCCTAGCACTTTGGGAAGTTGAGGCAGGAGGATCTCTTGAGGCCAGGAATTCAAGATCAGCCTGGGCAACATAGCAAGATGCTGTCTCTACAAAAAACAAACTTAAAAATTGGGTGTGTGGTACATGCCTATAGTCCCAGCTACTTGGGGAGGCTGAGGCAGGAAAAAATGCTTTGGTCCCAGGAGTTCGAGGTTGTAGTGAGCTATGATGGCACCACTGGCACTGCAGTCTGGGTGGCAGAGTCAGACACTGTCTCTAAAAAAAAAATAAAATTCCTTTTGGGTTTGCTTATTTATCTTTTCTATAATTTTTTGAGATGGGATCTGGCTCTGTCGCCCAGGCTGGAAAGCAGTGACACAATCTCAGTTCACCGCAACCTCCACATCCGGGGCTTAAGCCATCCTCCTACCTCAGTCTCCCAAGCAGCTGGGAATATAGGTGTGTGCCACCATATCTGGCTAATTTTTGTATTTTTGTAGAGACAGGGTTTCACCATGTTGCCCAGCCTGGTCCTGAACTCCTGAGCTCAAGCAATCTGCCTGCCTCAGCCTCCCAAAGTGCATGAGCCACTGTGCCCAGCCAGCTGGACCTGCATTTTAACAGGTCTATTTCTAAACCAACTTCATGGTGTCCCTTCCCAATCTTCGGACTCATTTACTTGAAACAGATTTTTATTATGGTACTAAGGTAGTAAGTGTAATTCATCTTTTATAAAGAAATATTTTTAAAAGTTTGTTTTAAAGTTGCTCAAAAGGTTTAATTTCAGCTTGAAGAAACCATAGGATAGTAAGATATAGAATACAAGATAAAAATTGGTAGAAATGTGGCATCAATGAAACATTGAGGGGAAAGAAATGTCCAAATGTGGGAGAAAAATAAAAATGTGTATATTTAAAATATCTCAATATTTAAAACATCTCAACATTTAAAATATCTCGATATAAAAACATCCTCAGAAACATAAAAAAAATTATCTGATATTTGAGAGTTGTTAGGGTTTGGTTTCAGGTATTAATCTATCTATATCTGTCCTTGATCTAGAAAAACAATTAAAAGATACCTCAAACAAATAGTGCCTCCATATATTATCCTTTTAAAGGCTTTGTATCTATAACAATTCAAAATTGGAAAACATTAAAGAAAAATACAAGGAAAGCTTTATCTTATTTAAAACAATCTGCAATGAATGAAAACAACTAGAAGAGCCTATGTCCCTGTTCTATAAGTGAGTCTTATAACAGATTCCTATCTTGAGATGACTCTTAGAGCAGGAAATGAATGAAAAAGAAGAAAGCTGCCCTGTAAGATTACACATAAAGGCAAGAGGTACACAAAGCTCTTTTAAAACACAGAGAAAAGGTACTGAAAGCAAGACAAAAAATGGACAAAGGAACTGACAAATCCCAAACATATAGCCAACCTGATCAATGCCCTATTGTCATGTCTGAAGCCCTGAGCCTCAAATGTGGCTTCTACATGTGCTACTTGAAGTAGAAGAACAAGATGACCTAAAAGGGATATGCAGCTTGTTCATAAGTAATATTTTAAAACTGCATGAAGGATAAAGAACCTGATAAAAAGAAGAATCTTATTACTAAAACTGAAAAAGGTCAAAGACATTGTCCACATTATATCTGACAAACTATCATGATCACTCAAGTTGTCCTCTAAACAGGGAACAGGCATTCCTCCCAGAATTTCTGTTGTTGTTAGGGGGGAGTGGCAGCAGGGGATGGGAGGTGAAAAGGAGACACTCAGGAATGACCAGTGTCCAGCAATCACTGTCAGGTACAGCTGTCAGCACATCACTTGGCAACACTCAGTGGCATTTCGGACGATTTGTCCCTTTACTCCTGCTTACTTTCCACAAAGAGAAATGTCAGGGTATCTAGCCTGGAGAGCTTCAATAGGCAGATTTTAACCTCAGTTCTTCTAAATCATCCTTACTTTAATACTGGCAGGAGGAGAGAATTCACCAGGGAGCTAATAAAACCAAAACCTAGCTACAATATAAAGGTGAAAAATAAGGGACAGCAATGAAAGACAGGAAAGGAATTCCTGTTCAAGAGATAAATGGAATTAACAGTCCCCTCTTTGAAGCTCTTTTTTCTTCTTCCAGACCACCAACTAACTGCAAAGTAACATCTGGAAACTTATTAATCATAGTTTGTCTATTTGTTTGGAAAAATCAGATTGTAGAGCCCTGCAGATGCAGACAGGAGAGCCATTCATAAAGCTTCAATAAAGTGAAGGACTTTATTTCTTCTAGAAGGTTCTATTTTCCAGTGGGTCATCAAGAATAAAACATTATATCAAGTTCCTGAAAGCTAAAAAAATAGTTCCTGGAAGAAAATATAACTGTAAACAGCAAACAATAATTTTAAGAACCACTGATTGAGGTAAGAGCGTTTCAAATCAAAATTTTATTTTAAATATAAGTTATGGAATAGTTTCAAATTGACAGCCAAATTAATAATGAGATTGTATAAGTTTAAACTATTTTCAACTCACATACTTTCCAGTACTCTCAAATATAAATTAACAAGTGATGAAAAAAATTAAAATTTCACAAATAACTGCAAACACTTTGTCACATGAAAAAAAAATGTAATGACCCAGGTTACAGGAAAACAAAATGTTGTCATCTGTGTAATGTAGATATATACAGTCACTAAAGAAGAGACAATCTAGTCCAGGCACAGTGGCTCACACCTGTAATCTCAGCACTTTGGGAAACCGAGGCAGGCAGATCACCTGAGGTCAGGAGTTTGAGACCAGCCTGGCCAATATGGTGAAAGCCCGTCTCTACTAAAAATACAAAAAAAAAAAAAAAAATTAGCCAGGTGTGGTGGTGCATGCCTCGGGAGGCTGAGGCAGGAGAATCGCTTCAACTCAGGAGGCAGAGGTTGCAGTGAGCCGAGATCACGCCTCTGCACTCCAACTTGGGTGACAGAGTGAGACTCAGTCTCAAAAAAAAAAAGACAATCTAAAAGTTGTCTTCCAAAACTTCCAAATAAAAACTCAAGTTTCAACCATTGCAAGGCCCATACATAAAGGAAAACATTAAAATAAACTTTCATGTTGTAGCATAAGAACTGAAATCACACTTAGTCTTAAGACAATACAGTGCACTAATTTACTACTGTCACCTTTATCTCTGGGTATTTAAATTGTATACCTCTAAATACAGCCAGCAACCAAGCCTGGTATTATCAGCTCATCGGCACGAACAGTGGTTAAAGATAGGCAGAGAAAAGTTTGAGAGATATGGCCCTTCAGCTTTAGGAAAGAAGAAATTACATAGAAAGTACTAACTGCGTAAAATAACACCGCAACACTGAAAAGGGCAAGAAAGTAGGGAAGCCTCCTGCCAGATTTTTAAGTCGGCTTCAACAAAACAGTGCAACAGCTGCAAATGGATGAATTAAATATGGGCTGAAAGACGGTAGTAAAAGAAATGAAATACGCACATACTGTATAAAAAACCATGAGCCAGTAATTATAAAATGCTCTACATTTAAACATATTCATCAAAATTAAATTGGCTACATGTAATCCTTGATAACGAGTAAGTAACTGAGAATCCAGTGAATACTTCACATGTATGACATCTTCACAGCTGTAGTGCCACAATGGACAGCAAAGACAATAAGATTTTCCTATCCAATAAAACTGAGTCCTTTTGCCAGTTAGAGTTGGTGGAAAACTCAATGGAGAGACTGCTAAGGACTGTTAAGTATTTGCCCAATCAGGAGATAAAGGCAATCTGCACAGGTACATATTGATAAATCTGATCCACACATAGATGCTGGCTACCTCCTGCTACAGCTGAAGATTATTTACCAATGTGTAAAGAATGGGAGAAGTCCAACAAAAAGCCTTACTGCAACATCAGTGAAAAGTCACTGGGTATCATGAATGAGAGCAAAGGACAATGCAGTCATTAAAAACCAACTGCGCTCTGCTAAGTGACCTAGGGGACATCTATGCACAAGATTTATCACTACTAGAAGTTTTAGAACTAAAAAACATTCAATAACATTAGCATCACTAAAACACTAGACTGCAGCCAACAGAAAGCCAGACCATTTTAGAAGGCAACAGATAGATGATTCAAATATTTAATCTCACTTCACTTGACTGAGGTGCACTGAAATATATTCAAGCCCGAGGAAAGGGAGAAAAGCTGAAAAGAATCCTGCTGCTGGTCATCTTTCCTGGGGATTTCACTCCTTTTCTTTACATGGATCTGGCTGCACCATTAAAGTACAGAAAAGAAAGTTTCTGTTAAAAATCACAAACGCACTGAGATCCAAAACAAAAGAAAAAGAAGAAAATCCTAGATTTCCTCAATTTCTTATTTTCTTTAGAAAGGTTCACCTTCTACTCATAATATAAAAAACTTTCTGAAGGCCCACTTACACTCAAAATGTGTTTGGTTTAGAATCTAATTTATCCACAATTCCAGTTTACGTACGTTTGCACATTCAAATTTGACTGTGTTTTAGTTTCACGCTTGCAAAATCCAGCAGAGGTATTAAGCTTTAAAATTCCAAATACCATGGAGAAGATTTTTAAAAGATAACAACTGTTACTGATGAAAAGTTCACACATTCAATATGTACTTCACTGAATAACATTTCCCTCTCTAACAAAGCTTTTCCTATTTCCTTGACACTCCAACTTTTAAAATGGATCTTATAAAGTTTTGGTCAACGGGAAATTTTATTTGGGAATCTAAACCAGTTTACATTAGGTCAACCTAGTTCAGAAAGTTTACCACAAGGAAAGAGGTAAGGCCTCAAAATAAGTAAGTTTAATACAGATATCTGATATTAATACTGTTAGAGCAAAGAGACCCTGTCTCACAGCACTGGTGGGAGGGCAAACTGTTACAACTCCTTCGGAAAGCATATCACAGGTAAGTATCAAGAGTAGAAAAATGTGGCCAGGTGCAGTGGCTCATGCCTGTAATCCCAGCATTTTGGGAGGCCAAGGCAGGAGGACTGCTTGAGGCCAGAAGTCTGAGACCAGCCTGGGAAAGATGGTAAGACCCCATCTTTACAAATAAAAAAAATTAATACAGAAATCAGCTGGGCATGATGGCACGCACCTGCAGTCCTAGGAACTGCTCAGGCAGGAGGACTGATGGAGCCTAGGAGTTGGAGGCTGCAGAGAACCATGATTGCACCACTGCATTGCAGCCTGAGTGAAAGACCCTGTCTGTTTTTTTTTTTTTTTTTTTTTTTTTTTTTTGAGACACTCTTGCTCCGTCTCCCAGGCTGGAGCACAGTGGTATGATATCGGCTCACTGCAATCTCCGCCTCCCAGGTTCAAGTAATTCTCCTGTCTCAGCCTCCCAAGTCACTGAGATTACAGGTGCCCACCACCACAGCTGGCTAATTTTTGTATTTTTAGTAGAGATGGGGTTTCGCCATGTTGGTCAGGCTGGTTTTGAACTCCTGACCTCAGGTGATCTGCCCACCTTGGCCTCCCAAAGTGCTGGGATTACAGGTGTGAGCCACAGCGCCTGGCCAGACCCTGTCTCTTAAAAAATAAAAAATAAAGGAAAAATGTTCTTTCCATTTAACCCAATAACAAAACTCCTGCAAATCTGCCATAATAATCCAAAATACAAAGATACCTGTCCAAAGGCATTCACCATGACTTTATTTTTAACAATTAAAAACTGAAATAATCTTAACTGTTCAATAGCATAGGAACAGTTAGGTAAATTATGAAACATCCAGCCAGGCATGGTGGCTCACACCTGTAATCCCAGTACTTTGGGTGGCCAAAGTTCGGGAGGATTCCTTGAGCCCAGGAGTTTGATACTAGCCTAAGCAACAAAGTGTTTAAAAATAAATAAATAAATAACAAAAATAAGACCAAAACATTAGCTAGGTATGGTAGCACATGCCTGTAGTTCCAGCTACTTGGGAGGCTGAGGTGGAGGCATCGCTTGAGCCCAGGAATTGGAGGCTGCAGTGAGCTACGATTGTGCTATTGCACTCCAGCCTGAGCAAAAGAGCAAGACTCGGTCTCCAAAAAAGATATATCCATATAATGAAATATATGACAATTAAAAATATAAAACTTTACATGAGGTATTTGTCCATCATGTTTAAGACACAGAAACAAAATATATCAAAAACTTGTAAGTTGGATAAAGTGTTGTAAATATTTTCACTTATATCTAAAACTTTTACTATGACACAGTTAATCCTTTTGTACACATTGTATCAGGTAAGATAACCCTGTGCCCTTCCACAGGACCGTGAAAGCCCAGAGAAAAAAGCTACTAACCCTGACTGAGAGTGTAAGAAATCACTGCAGAATAGCAGTGTGTATGATTTAAATTAGGAGTGTTATATAGACACAAGCAGGAACAGCATTGCAGGCTAAAACATAGCAAGAAGGAGCCAGGTGCAGTGGCTCACACCTGTAGTCCCAGCACTTTGGGAGGTCGAGGAGGGCAGATCACCTCAGGTCAGGAGTTCAAGACCAGCCTGACCAACATGGTGAAACCCTGTCCCCACTAAAAATACCAAAATTAGCAGAGTGTGGTGGCACATGCCTATAATCCCAGCTACTTGCAAGGTTGAGGCAGGAGAATTGCTCAAACCTGGGAGGCGGAGGTTGCAGTGAGGCGAGATCACACCATTGCACTCCAGCCTGGACAATAAGAGTAAAACTCCGTCCCCCAGCCCCCCACCAAAAAAAACAAAAAACAGCAAGAAGGGTATGAGCAAAGCACTATATAAAAATACAAAAGGTATCAAGACTAGTCCCAAAGAGAAGAGCGGCTATGTATCTGATTTTTTATTTTTCTTAGAAAATTGAATAAAATCACATAAAAAATTGTCAGATTTCATTTATTACCATTTAGAAAACAGTTGATTCATAAAGCTTACAGGGTTCACCTACATTTGAAGAGCTTTTCATAGAAATAGATTACTGGGCTGGGCGCGGTGGCTCATGCCTATAATCCCAGCACTTTGGGAGGCGAGGTGGGCGGATCACATGAGGTCAGGAGTTCAAGACCAGCCTGGCCAATATGGCGAAACCCCATTTCTACTACAAATACAAAAATTAGCCTGGCATGGTGGCATGCAAAAATTAGCCCAGCATGTTGGCATGCCCCTGTAATCCCAGCTACTCGGGAGGTTGAGGCAGGAGAATCACTTGAACCGGGAGGCAGAGGGTGCAGTAAGCCAAGATCGTGCCACTGCACTCCAGCCTGGGTGACAGGGCAAAACTCCGTCTCAAAAAAAAAAAAAAAAAAAAAAAAGAAATAGATTACTGACAATGTTTAAAATTATCTTTTATGTTCAAACATCTGAAATCCTAATTTTCATATTTCCTTCCTTCCTTAGTCAAATTTAGAAATTTGATGTAAAAGAAGTTATTCTGTTGTATAAAGAAACTAGAAATGTATATAAATGAGGTACTTACACATATATTTTAAATTTCAAGAAAGCTGCTAAAATGTAAATGTTACCCAGGGTTGTAATCTGAGTATGTTGCTCCAGTGGAAATCACAGGATTGACAGCACTAAGGGCAGCAAGACCCTGAGTCATTTTAAAGCAGAGGCAAACTCCCATTGATTCTCACAGCAGGTTAGCAAAAGCAAATTGAGCCATCACAGGCAGGGTCCAGATGATCAACAGTTTAAAGTTACGGAACAGACAGCTAGAATCCAGGTAGGGTACTTACTGGTATGGACCTCGTGAGTTGCTTAGCCTCTTTCTAAGCTTCAGATTCTTTGTCTATAAAATGCTAGCATTAATAGCACCTAAGTTAAAAGGCTCCTAACAGTGACAAAGACCCTCTCCTTAACCAAACTCAGGCTTCTCTGAGCCCTCCTCAACGAAGCCACAACCTCCTCCAGTCCTCCTGTTTTCAGCCTGCCTAGCTCAGTTTTACAAAGAATCCTGCTAAATCAGTTTAGTGAGAATCATCCCCATCTGAGATATCTGATTACCTTTTATATTTGATCAAATTCCTCACCCCCACCTTTGATGTATAAATTCTAGGCCTGCCTTCAGCAAGAATCTTGTTAGGTCAGTGCCATGGACCGAATGTGTCCTCTCAAAATACATACACTGAAGCACTTATCCCCAAGGTCATGGTATTTGGAAAGCGAGCCTTTGGGAGATAATTAAAGTCATGAGAGTGGAGCCTTCATGAATGGGATTGGTACCCTTATAAGAACAGACATCAGAGAGATGATCTCTCTTTCTGCCAGCAGGAAGGTGACTGTCTGCACACCACAAAGAGGGCCCTTACCAGGAACTAAGTCTGTCGGCATCTTGATCTGAGACTTAGCCTCCAGAACTGTGAGAAATAAATTTCGATTGCTTAAGGCATCTAGTCTATAGTAGTTTGTTACAGCAGCCCAAGCGGACTAAGCCAGTTTTATAAGATCTACTGACCCTGATGTCTCCTCTTAGCAATTTACCATTCACTGATCATATTCTGCTACTTGACTATAAATCTCTATTTGTCCTTGCTGGATTCAGAATTGAGCTGGATCTCTCCCTGTCATTGCAATAGTCTTGAATAAAGTCTTCCTATTTTAACAAGCCTCAGAGTAATTTTTTTTTTTAAGAATTATTTTTTTCATTCTTTTTTTTTTTTTATACTTTAGGCAGCCATAAAAAATGATGAGTTCATGTCCTTTGTAGGGACATGGATGAAACTGGAAAACATCATTCTCAGTAAACTATCGCAAGGACAAAAAACCAAACACCACATGTTCTCACTCATAGGTGAGAATCAAACAATGAGAACTCATGGACACAGGAAGGGGAACATCACACTCCGGGGACTGTTGTGGGGTGGGGGGAGGGGGGAGGGACAGCATTAGGAGATATACCTAATGCTAAATGACAAGTTAATGGGTGCAGCAAAACAACAGAGTAATTTTTTAACAAAGATAATTAAATGAGTTTTAACATAAGTAAACACAATTGTCCCAGGTGGAGTAAAAAACTTAAAAATGTTTTTTTCGGTCACCACTATCATCCAGTAAATGTAACAAAATTAATGTTTAAGTGTTACATTGCTCAGCTTAAATCAAGTATTGACTGTTTATTATATGACAGTTACTGCGACAAACGTAAAGGTCCAATGAAAGACACAGGTCCTGCCTCAAAGAGCTCATATTTAGAACAGGAACAGAAAGTAAACAAACAATTCTGGCACAGTGTGTTTCATACAACACCGCAGAGCAGGCCAAAGAACAAAGGAAGCAGAGAAGAGAAACTGATTAACTGAGCGCGGAGGAAAGGCCACCAGCCTACGAAGGATGAAGAGAGGTTCACACAACTGCTTTCCAGGTGAGGCTGAATACTCAGCAGGAATGAAACAATCCCAAGGGCAAGGATGTGAGAGTGGAAACAGGACTTGCCCATGGCCCACTGGGGTGATGGAGTCACTGAAAGATTTTCAGCAGAAATGGGTCTTTTATTTATTTATTTTTTTTACCTTTTACATATATATATATATTTTTTTTTCTTTTTTGAGGCAGAGCCTTGCTCTGTTGCCCAGGCTGGAGTGCAATGGTGCGATCTCAGCTCACTGCAACCTCCACCTCCCAGGTGCAAGTCATTCTCCTGCCTCAACTTACCCAGTAGCTAAGATTACAGACACCCACCACCATGCCTGGCTAATTTTTTGTTTTTTGAGACGGAGTCTCACTCTGTCGCCCAGGATGGAGTGCAGTGGTGTGATCTTGGCTCATTGCAAGCTCTGCCTCCGGGGTTCACGCCATTCTCCTGCCTCAGCCTCCCAAGTAGCTGGGACTACAGGCGCCTGCCACCACGCCCAGCTAATTTTTTCTATATTTTAGTAGAGACGGGGTTTCACCGTGTTAGCCAGGATGGTCTCGATCTCCTGACCTCGTGATCCTCCCGCCTCGGCCTCCCAAAGTGCTGGCATTACAGGCGTGAGCCACCGCACCGAGCCACGCCTAGCTAATTTTTGTTCATTTATTTTTAATTCTTTTTGAGACAGAGTCTTCTCTGTCACCCAGGCTGGAACGCAGCAGTGTGATCCTGGCTCACTACAACCTCCACCTCTCAGGTTCAAGCAATTCTCCTGCCTCAGCACCCTATATAGCTGGGACTACAAGCATGCACCACCACGCCCGGCTAGTATTTTTGGTAGAGATGAGGTTTCGCTATGTTGGCCAGGCTGGTCTCAAACTCCTAACCTCAAGTAATCTGCCTGCCTTGGCCTCCCAAAGTGCTAGGATTAAAAGTGTGAGTCACCACACCTGGCCTTTTTTTTTTTTATAATTATTATTTTTTTAATTTTTTTTTTTTTTTTTTTTTGAGACAGAGTCTTGGTCTGTCGCCCAGGCTGGAATGCAGTGGCGCGATCTCAGCTCACTGCAACCTCCACCTCCCAATTTCAAGCGATTCTCCTGCCTCAGCCTCTTGAGTAGCTGGGATTACAGGCGTGCGCCACCATGCCCAGCTAATTTTTGTATTTTCAGTAGAGACAGGGTTTCACTATGTTGGCCAGGTTGGTCTTGAACTACTGACCTCAGGTGATCCACCGGCCTCAGCCTCCCAGAGTGCTAGCATTACAGGCATGAGCCACCATGACCAGCCTATTTTTTATTTTTTAGAGATAGGCCCTTGCTACCAGGCTGGAGTACAGTGGTGCGATCATAGCTCACTGTAGCCTCGAACTCCTGAGTGCAAGCAATCCTCCCATGTTAGCCTCTACGGCAGCTAGGACTAGAGGTATATATCACTGTGCCTGTTAATTTTATTTATTGTTTTTTTTTTGTAGAGACAGGGTCTTGCTACCAGGCTGGTCTAAAACTCCTGGAGGACAGGGTCTTGCTACCAGGCTGGTCTAAAACTCCTGGACTCAAGTGATCCTCCCACCTCGGCTCCCAAAAAGTGCTGGGATTACAGGCCTGGCCACTGCGCCAGGCTCGGATTTACCTTTTAGAATGCTCTCTCTGGGGCTACACAGATGCTGCATTTGGGAAGGTGACAGCTTAAACCTAAATAGACACAAATTACATAACTGTCAAGAGACTGTAGACACTGTCCATCAACAAGTTCAAAATTGAAAAGAAAAATTGAGCCCTGGTAGTTTATAGAAACATACCAAGAGAATGATATTCTAAATCAGTAAGTCAACATTAGGCAATCCTGAACATTTGATTTACTGTAGCACTTCTTCAGATTAATAACTATGAGCAATAACTAAGATTAGTGAACAAGCCGGGCACAATGGCTCACACCTGTAATCCCAGCACTTTGGGAGGCCGAGGTGGGTGGATCACCTGAGGTCAGGTGTTCAAGACCAGCCTAGCCAAGATGGTGAAATCCCATCTCTACTAAAAATACCAAAATTAGCCAGGCATGCTTGTAATTCCAGTGACTCAGGAGGCTAAGACAGGAGAATTGCTTGAACCTGGGAGGCAGAGGTTGCAGTGCACCGAGATCGTGCCACTGCACCACTGCACTCCAGCCTGGGTGACAGGAGCGAAACTCCATCTCAAAAAAAAAAAGAAAAAAAAGGACTAGTGAACTATTCTTAGAGAACTGAATTTATCCTTTGCAGAACACTGCCCAAGCTCCCTCTGTCTTTCCTCTTTCTTGCCATTCTAAACTTGGGCCACAGGTCCTATTTGGACCCTAGAATGGTCTCAGTGGATTTTTTCTGTTGTTCCCTCTGCATGCTCTAAGCCTACAACTAGATGTTCATTGTCTGTTTCTCAGACAAGACTACGGTCCCCTGAGAGCAAGAACTGCATTCCCAGCCTCTGTTACATGGTTTGGCCCATAAAAGGCACACAAACCATGTGTATTCAATGAACGCGTTTTAGAATTAATAAATTAAGTGCTGAGTAATCTCTGTGATCACCCTTCCACCTTCAATGGCCACTTAGTCCTCATCCACATAAACTCAGAACTAAACAAGGAGTGTTTTCTATTCAGATTCCTGCTAAAGTGTAGTCCTACAAATGTTTGGGAACAAATTTTAATTCCCCAAAGAGACAAATACCAAAACAAAGAAGAAATAATGATTTTGATCTTGAACCCACATATGTTCCAAGGAATACAACAGAAATGAGTCCTTAGTTTCCTAAATTTCATGGTATTATATTATGTAAGTTTCAAGTCCATTACCCAGCGTTCTAACAGAAATACATGAAATAACAGTCCAACTAATAAGGCTGATGCTTAAACACATGCCTTTTCAAGGAAAAAAAAAAAAAAAAAGGCAACCAAAACAGTGATGATTTGTTGAAAACTTTATATTGTAAATAGGCAAAGCAGCTTTTTGAAATTTTAGATAAAGTAGGTAATCATATTCTAGAAATTTGCTATTTTGGAAGCCACAATCAAAATTCTTAGGAGGTTCCTCTATCTGTACAAAGCACAAGTTCTCCTAGAAACAGTCTTTGTATATTCAGCCTGAAAAATCAAACTCAGCTTAACATCAAAGGTTCACATGTTTATTTTATTTACTCAGTCTCAAAGTATGTTACTTACGACTCTTTGTTAAGCATCTTTTAAAAGCAAAGTGATTGTCAATGAATGCCAATTCAAGTTGTATGATATGAGGGCCATTTTCAAACACTCCAGAAGCTACGAACAACTGTCCCTAACTATGTATTTGGAATGCTGTCCTGAAAAGGTCATTTCATTTGTTCCTGAACGTTGGTTCATTTTCCAAGTTAACATGTTTGAGTAGGTCAACATAACATAGATCACCTGAGAGAAAGAGGAATGCTGTTCCCTAAAAAACTACAAAATCCTTAGGCCTTCAAGTTCTATAGATTAGAAACATCAAAACTCAAATACATTTCAGATTGTCTTATTATGTAAAACTCATGCCGATAAGCGTCCTAATGTGGCTTGAAAATTCCTTTTTTTTTTTTTTTTTTTGAGATGGAGTTTTGCTCTTGTTGCCCAGGCTGAAGTGCAATGGCATGATCTTGGCTCACTGCAACCTCTGCCTCACAGGTTCAAGCAATTCTCGTGCCACAGCCTCCCGAGTAGCTGAGATCACAGGTGCACGCCACCAAGCCGGACTAAATTTTTTTTTTTTTTTTTTTTTTTTTTTTTTTGAGACAGAGTCTCACTCTGTCACCCAGGCTGGAGTGAGACCTGACTAATTTTTGTATTTTTAGTAAAAACAGGGTTTCACCATTTTGGCCAGGCTGGTCTCAAAACTCCTGACCTCAGCTGATCTGCCCACCTTGGCCTCCCAAAGTGCTGGGATTACAGGCATGAGCCACCGTACCCAGCTGAGGCTTGAAAATTCTTTAACTATTAGTTATAAGGTTAACCAAAAGAAAAAGACCATTCTGCAAAATATATATATGAAGCATGTCCAAATTGTGTTGAAATACCCACCACATTGGCCACTGACAAACAAAACCACCCAAATCAGATAACGAGAACAACTTCATCCATAAAGACATAATGGGAACCCAAAAAACTGAGGAGTTTGGTGACCTAGCTCTAGTCTCAGATCTGTTCACACATTCATTCTATAATTCTCTAATTTATGCCAGGTAACATGCAGGACCTCATTTTGACTTTATTAGATGGCACCAATCTTCACTGGAGTGGTTAGACAAGTAGATCATCCATCTTGAAATGTGATATATAAAATGGAAAGGGGAAATGAGACAAAAATTGAGCTCAAGAAAGCCAGGCAATAGACGAACTGATTCAGACTGGCCGGTCACACAGACTGTGAAACATGTCACTGTAAACAGTAACTCTACCCTGAAAATGAAGAGGCCAGAAGGATACACTGGCGAGCACTTAGCACAGTTCAATTACCTTGCCGTTAACTTACCCACCCAGCCAGACTCATCACTTGCACTAAAAATAGGACATAAATGCTTTTCTTGCATTCCAGCTATGAAAAACTTAAGGTAACAAATTTCAAAACATTTATCAGAAAAATATATCAGAAAAATATACCAGGAAAACAGAAAAAGCAATATATATATATATATATTTCTAGTGTCAAAAACACAAATTGAGAAAAATGACATTAACACCTTGCTTTGATATAGCACCTATCTGTAAAGAAGCTTAAATACTTTTGCAAATTAAAAAAAAATCTAATTACAGTAATTCTAACATCCCTATGAAATAGGTAGAATGTAAATACGTAATTACTTCTGTTTAGCTACTGAAGAAAAGTAGACACATATTTCCCATTCACTGCTAATGACATTCTTGAACTAGCTCAGTCCAGCACTTTAAGCATACCATAGAGCCAAGTCATCAATTACCTTCTAAGTTGTAATAAAGCAAAATATAAATGTGAACCCCACAGTTTTCTATGTTTAAGAACTAAACTCTTAAGAATGCACAAACAAGTATGGCAAAATTGGCTTCAGCTTTAGAAGGAAAACAAGTATTCGATTCAGTCTGATGAATCTACTTTTTTAAGAAGTAAAATTGAGAAATAGTTATGATTATTATTAAAACCACTTGAAATGTAGAAATTATAGAGAAGAGTGAAAACTCAATTTCCCACACTTACCAACAGGAACTGAGAGCTTTATGCCTCCCTCAAAGGACAAAAGGAATTCAGTTTAAAGTGCAAGGTCAAAGTATACAAAAAGACACACTGGCCTGAGAAACCAAGAGGTTTAATAACAAAGAATGAGTCAACCAATACTTGCAGATCTTGAATACTAAAAAAAGAGAATTTTTTTTTTTTTTAACTCAAAAAGCAATTAATTTGTCCCACTGATGGCTAGGAAAAAGGATCACCTCTAAGTGTTTTATTTGTGTTTTTAAGAGCTATTATGAGGTAGCTTTAAAAGTTGGTATATTATTACAGCGTTAAAGGGGTACTTCCTAAATATACCCAATACATCTAAACTCCTTTCAAGGCCAACTCTTGGTGAAATAATTCTTTCTTCCCTTCAATACTATTCAGATAAGGCACCACCAAAGCAGTACAGAATGACTAAACCTGAACTTGCTACAGGAATTTCCAAACAGATAAGAACTTGCAAATGCATCCCTATTTAAAAGACAAGGGAAACTTGAAGAAAGTCTCTGATTCCCTGAACGCTGAGTATATCCAGTGAAAACATAAAATCCTTTCTTAAAACATAAGCTCTTCAATGCAGACACTGTCTCCTTAAAGTTGTATTCAGACCTTAGCATCTGTGCCAAGAGTAAATGGTTTCTACCGTCACTATCAAAAGCAACTTGCTTTAATAAAAGGAAGTGATGTCTAGAATTTGCTTCAAAATAATCTGGAGTGGAGGGTGGCAGGATGGAGACAAGACTAGCTGAGAGTTAACAGTGACTGTAGCTGGGTAATGATACCACTCTCCTTTCTTTTGTAGATGTTGGAATTTTTAGATGTTGAAATTTTTCATAATAAAAGGTTAGACAGAAAGAAAAGAAAGCTAGTTTTAGAAAGTAAATCCCCTTTAACTTGCCTATTTCTTTGAGAGTTACTTAACAAAGAATTCACAAGGACAGCAATTTAATCTCTTAAATTCTTTAAAGTTATAAAACAATTACGATTACTCTTCAGCTCTTCTGTAGTTCACACAAGCGGAAGAAGCTGAACTAGGAAATTACCTACTCCAGATTAATATGTTTTCTCTCTTATATGTCATAAGAATTACATGACATACAAGAATCATATAAATATCAAGAATAAATTAAACCCGATTTAAAAGAATGACGGGTCATTTTTTCCTTCATCCTAATAAGAGACCCGCTTTCTAATTAAAGGAAATTATAAGTACCCTAGGAAAACTGTTTCTACCCCCAAATACAGGTTTTAAGTAAAGCTTAACAAATTTTTAACTATCTCTTATATCAGTTCCTACAAGCTAACCTTAGATTAAACTGAACTTTTAAACTGCCTTAACCTTAATAAGTGTCCTCATTAATCATGCCATTCCACATTTTAAAACTTTCATTTTTAGGATCCTGCTAATAATTACAACACAAAAGAAAACAACCCCTTGACTGTCTTTTAGTGTGAATTGGTACTCAGATGAGTGCCATCAAGATCAATTTAGTCTCTAGCAATGAGTTGAGACATTTTACAATTAAAATTAATGTCTGACCTGTGAGTTGACCCTAATGGACACCTTCCTTAAAGCAGATGCATGGCAGATTAGATAAGTAGTCACACAGAAACAAGGTTATTACGGAATCACATTTCTATAAGGAGTTATCAGCATTCTACTTACACAGAATTAACTGAAATGCTTTAATGGAACAGGAAAAATAAAAATAAAACATAGCATAGGAAACGAAGACTAACTCACAGGGCTCACATGAGTCTCTAACAGATGTTACACAGTGGCTTCATTCTCCTCCTTTTTTCCCCCTTTCCTCTCTTTATCTGGTAGCTTTACTTAGGGGCATCGGCTTCAATAGCAAACAAGCACACTATTTAAGCTGTCATTCTTGCCCACATTCCCAACCTACTTGGCAGAGTGGATATTTCTAAAATGGATAGCAACTACAAATATTAAAATAGAGAAATTCATCAAAATGCAAATGAAAACTGGTCACTGAGTTCCCTAAATCTACATTTAGTATTTCAAATATTTGGAAACTGCATTAAGCACAGGAGTTATTTAAAGGAGTTTAATAAATAATCATGTCAGATCTCTGTAAAATGGACACAAAAGGTACCTTTTAGTAATATATTTATAAGGAATTCAATCTGTTCATTGCAGGAGACAAACCAGTTCTCAGATCTCTACTGAGAACAAAAAATATTTCACACATTCACCTCAGCAGGGTGGATTTCCAGCACTGGGAAGAGCCAGATGACTCAAGACTCAGCCATGTTTCCATGGCTTGGAGAAAAGATGATTAATGATGCAAAACAACAAGGCATGGGGAACTTGTACAATGGCTTGCTTACCCAAGATCAGCTGCTAGCTAAAAAATGCTTCAACCTCTGATAAACAGGGCCCTCAATGGACAGGTTCAAGCAGGGGCTTGGTTCTTGAATGACTCACATTAAGCTTATCTAGTACATCCATCACAAAAAGATAGTAGGACTAAAATCAACTTATTATCAAGCTCTTCACTTTTAGATCATTGAAATGACTGCATAATCCCAAAATATGAAAAGATGATCTCTGAGTAAAAGCAGGAGAAAAAAAAAAAAGTCAGCGCCTGATTCCCCAGGAGCTGATTATCCAGTCTGAGAATCTCCAAGGCACCTTATTTTCTCAGGCCAGCTGTCTACCTTTCATCATTCTGGTCCTTTTCACTCTTGCCATGCTGAGAGGGAAGAGAAAGAGAGTGTTTGGTTAAGTAAATAGTTCATATATTTGAAGAAGGAAATTCAAGAAGAGAAAAAGAGAACACGTGCAAGTTAAAATTAATCTTATAAATACTTGTCTATTTCATCTATGACCTTTACAGTTGCTGATTGGCAACATAACAAAGCAATAGATACTACTAAAAGTACAAAACTAAGTGATCCTAGTGTGACAATAAACATAAACAATGTTCAGAAACCATATGGGGGGAAAAAAAGGGCTGGGGGTGGTGGCTGAAGCTTGTAATCCCAGCACTTTGGGCAGCCGAGGTGAGTGGATTACCTGAGGTCAGGAGATCAGCCTGGCCAATGTGGTGAAACCCCGTCTCTACTAAAAATACAAAAATTAGCTGGGCGTGGTGGTGCACGCCTGTAGTCCCAGCTACTTGGGAGGCTGACACAGAAGCATCACTTGTACCCAGGAGGCAGAGGTTACAGTGAGCCAAGATGGTGCCACTGCATTCTTCCAGCCTGGGCAACAGAGCGAGGCTCCATCTCAAAAAAGAAAAAAGAAGGAAAGAAAAAAAGAAAAGAAAGAGGCTGGGCGCTATGTGGCTCATGCCTGTAACCCCTGCACTTTGGGAAGCCGAGGCAGGCAGATCACCTGAGGTCAGAAGTTCGAGACCAGCCTGACCAACATGGAGAAACCCCCGTCTCTACCAAAAATACAAAATTAGCCGGGCATGGTGGCAACTGCCTGTAATCCCAGCACTTTGGGAGGCCAAGATGGGCGGATCACGAGATCAGGAGATCAAGACCACCCTGGTTAACACGGTGAAACCCCGTCTCCACTAAAAATACAAAAAAATTAGCCAGGCGTAGTGGCGGGCGCCTGTAGTCCCAGCTACTCGGGAGGCTGAGGTGGGAGAATGACACGAACCCGGGAGGCGGTGCTTGCAATGAGCCTAGATCCCGCCACTGCACTCCAGCCTGGGCGACAGAGCGAGACTCCGTCTCAAAAAACACAAAAACAAAAACAAAACAAAAAATAAAAATAAAAACTGGTTCCAAACTAAGCAAAGGCACCGAATAGCATGAAAACAATCTGTTTACTTTCTTTTTTTTTTTTTTTTTGAGACAGAGTCTCACTCTGTCGCCCACGCTGGAGCGCAATGGCGCGATCTCAGCTCACTGCAACCTCTGCCTCCTGGTTCAAGCAATTCTCCTGTCTCAGAATACATTACTTTCTTGCTATTTTGTTCACTAATTCAACAAACATTTATTAAGCAGCTATCATGCATTAGATCCACTGTCTGCAGAGATGCCAAAAATGGTAATAAAGATGTAACTAGTAAATTCTTGTTCTTATGATGCTTGATACCACAGGCTACAGGCTGCAGAGCTTCCTGCCTGCCCCAACCTCTCAGCTTCAATACTCCTTAAAAAACCTAGGAAACCTTCTTAAATATCACTCCATACGAACACATAGTACTGTCATCCAAATATTTGCTGTCCTTCCTTATCAGACCCTTTCCTACCTGTCCATCCCTGGGGGGTAAATATTTCTTGCTTACTGAGGCCCTGCGTGACCATGTGACTTGCTTTTGGCCAATGAAGTATGAGTAGAAATGGCACATGCCACTTTTGAGGTTCTACCATGGCATGAAGCCCACAAAGAGCCTTAAAGTGAGAAACAAAGTTTCGTTGTCGTAAACTACTGAGATTTAGAGATTGTTACCACAACATAATTTAGCAAAAGCTGACTAATTAATATACCCGACTAAATTTTGATACAACAGAGAATATTAAATAACCTGCGAGCAAGGGGTACAAACAAGTAATCTCCTCCCTGGCTGTGCCGACTCTGGTTTACAACTTAATGTTCTAAGTGGTAGATGAGGATAATTTGGTCCAGAAACCACGCAGTCATTAACCTACTGATTGCTTTGCCGTGTTTTCTCTCCAAAAGTCTGGGCAGGACCTTTCGCTGAACTTCAGACATTTGGAACCTTCCTTAAAGAAAAACCAGAAAATATGGCACCAGGCCACGCACAGCGGCTCATGCCTGCAATCCCAGCACTTTGGGAGGCTGAGGAGGGCGGATCACTTGAGGTCAGGAGTTCAAGACCAGCCCAGCCAACATGGCAAAACCCTTTCTCTATAAAAACACAAAAATTAGACGGGTGTGGTGGCACGTGCCTGTAATGCCAGCTACTCGAGAGGCTGAGGCATGAGAATCGCTTGAACCCAGCAGGCAGAAGTTGCAGTGAGCTGAGATTGCACCACTGCATTCCAGCCTGGGCAACAGAGACCCTGTCTCAAAAAAAAAAAGAGAAAAGAAAGAAAAAGAAAATATGGCACCAATGAAAACATTCCTCAGCACTGTCCTGAGTTAGAGAAAGAAAAGAACAAAAACAGAAAGAAAATATTCCACAGGACACAAGACAACAAACATCCAGAGGAATAAAACCCCCACTGCTTCCCCTTGAAATAAATTAACTAGAAGTTATTTTTCTTAATTAGAATATATTTGCTTTAGAAACAATAAAATGCAAAAGAACACTATATCTATTACATAGGAATAAAGTGTTATGAAAAAGACAGCAGGCCAAGCAAACTAGAAATGCACCTAAAATAAAATGACAGATTAAAAACAAAAGGATGGGCCGGGCGCGGTGGCTCATGCCTGTAATCCCAGCACTTTGGGAGGACGAGACAGGCGGATCACGAGGTCAGGAGATCAAGACCATCCTGGCTAACACGGTGAAACCTCGTCTCTACTAAAAATATAAAAAAAATTAGCTGGACGTGGTGGCGGGCATCTGTAGTCCCAGCTACTTGGGAGGCTGAGGCAGGAGAATGGCATGAACCTGGGAGGCGGAGCTTGCAGTGAGCTCCGCCACTGCACTCCAGCCTGTGCAACAAAGCGAGACTCCATCTCAAAAAAAAAAAGGATAAGGATCAAAAAACACACAAAAAAGGGAGGACTGCTAAATTTAATAAGCATTTCAAGGCAAAAACTGTAAATATGCTAAATTTTATTTTCCTAAAACCTATAATCCACAATTAAAGCAACAATTGTAAAACTTCATACTCCCAGTAACATAACCTGAAAATACACCTAACAAAACCTAAAGGCAATCTCTTTGTATTTACTGATTAAAATGTAGAAAGCAATAACTTAAAATACAACTGAGATGCATTTCTAATTAACCAAGTAGCCAAAAACTAAAATAGTGAAACTGTCCTAGGACAGATGTCACAAAGTCAACGAATATCTGGGGAGCAGCAAGCCATACACATCAGAGTACCCATGCAGTGAAGAGTTGCAATGGAAGCACAGACATCATCAACTAGAACGTTCACAATGTCATAGGGAATAAGAGAACACAAATACTATGCATATATAGATAGATAGATAGATACACACACACACAAAGGGAATAACACACCTGAAACATAAATATTTACATGATAAGGTTATATAAAGGCTTTGGCTTATGATTTGGGAAACACTCTCATAATCTTTCTAATTATAGGATAAAACAATCTATGGTAGGTAATTCAACATGTAAAGAAAAAGTACTCTTAGACAGGAACTGTGAAAAATCATTATGCTATTTTCATGCTTATTCCTTCAGGTTAAAAAATCAAGAACCGTATCAACAATACATTATGAAGTAGATGGAACACTGACAGAAAATCTCTGCTTCTGTGAAACCCTGTCTCTACTAAAAATACAAAAATTAGCTGGGCATGGTGGCACATGCCTGTAATCCCAGCTACTCAGGTGGCTGAGGCAGGAGAATCGCTTAAACCCGGGAGGCAGAGGTTGCAGTGGGCCATGATTGCGCCACTGTACTCCAGCCTGGATGACAAAGCGAGACTCGGATCCCCCATCCCCCCTCCAAAACAACAACAACAACAACAAAAAACTTTGCTTCCTCACATATCCTTAGAATAAATCCTCATCTTCCAAAAAAATCATCTTCAGGCTTTTGTCAACCATGAAAACTTTCTGTAACAAAACCTCCCACTGAAACTCAAGATATAAAAGCTGAGCTGCTGTGATTAAAGTGTGAATGGAGGCCGTGGGGTGGGAACAGTTCCAAAAATGGTCACCTAGTACTTACCACAAATGACACAGGCCAAGCACGGGACTAAGTGCTACGGATTCAGAAGTGAACAAAACAGTGTCCTCTGGGAGCTTACATTCTCGAATGGGAAGACAGCTAATAAACCAGTAAACAAATAAAGAAGATCATTTCACATACATAACCCCACTCTAAGAAAACAAGTAAGGTTAACAAGATAGATGGTGACTAGAGGGGGTGTGTGGGGCTTCTTCGTGTGCCTGGGGGTAGTAAAGGAAAGTCTCTCTGAGAAGACATCAGAGGTAGTTTCTAGTTAGTTCTAGAGGAGGTTCAGCCTGTATAAAGACCCAACAAAAGAAAAGAACCTGTTCAAGGGATAGAAAGAGACATGTTAGGCTACTGCAAAGTAGACAAGGGGAGTGCAGAAGGAAGAAATTGGAGAAGCACAGAGGCCAGACAAGTGGATCTTTTATAGTAAGGCTTGGATTTTAAAGGTAATGGGAAGTCTTTGAAAGGTTTTAATCAAGGGAATAATATGATCTTATTTACACTGTAGAAGATACTGTGTGAAACCGATTAAAGGGAGAGACAAAGTGGAACCAAGAAAATGTCTAGGAGACCACAATAAACACCCATGTGAGAGACAGTGGTGGCCTAGACTAATGTTTTAACAGTGGAAATGTTTAGGAGTGGTCAGACTCAGGATATATTCTGGACAGAAAGTCTACAAGACTTCATGATGGTGTAGATATAAAGTGGTGGAACAGAGCGGAATCAAAGATACCTTTGAAGTTTCTGGCCTGCCTAAATGGGTGTTCGATGGCACTATTTACTAAGAGGAGAAATGACTGGGGTGTGCGCATTAGGGTGGGGACAGCATCAAGAATTCGGTTTTTGGGCTGGGCGCCGTGGCTCAAGTCTGTAATCCCAGCACTTTGGGAGGCCAGGGCGGGTGGACCACTTGACGCCAGAAGTTTGGGACCAGACTGGCCAACAGGATGAAACCCTGTCTCTACTAAAAATATAAAAATTAGCTGGACGTGGTGGCACACAACTGTAATCCTAGGTACTCGGGAGGTTGAGGCAAGAAAATTCCTTGAACCAGGGAGGCGAGGGTTGCAGTGAGCCAAGATCATGCCACTGCACTCCAGCCTAGGTGATAAGTGAGACTCTGTCTTAAAAAAAAAAAAAAAAAAGAATTCTGCTTTGGCTATGCTAATTTTGAACAGCTTATTATTAGATGCCCAAGAAGATCTGCCTACTAGACAGCTGCCCATCTAAGCCTACAGTTCTTGGGAGAAGTAGGAGCTGGAAATACCCACATACTTGCTCAGCTCTCCCCTCTCCTGACCTCCACTTCCATGGCAAACTCTTTTTTTTAAATTATACTTTAAGTTCTAGGGTACATGTGCACAACGTGCAGGTTTTGTTACATATGTATACATGTGCCATGTTGGTGTGCTGCACCCATTAACTTGTCATTTACATTAGGTTTATCTCTTAATGCTATCCCTCCCCGCCCCCCACCTCATGACAGGTCCTCAGGACAGGTTCCGGTGTGTGATGTTCCCCACCCTGTGTCCAAGTGTTCTCATTGTTCAATTCCCACCTATGAGTGAGAACACGCGGTGTTTGGTTTTCTGTCGAAAATATGGCACATATACACCATGAAATACTATGCAGCCATAGAAAAGGATGAGTTCATGTCCTTTGTAGGGACATGGATGAAGCTGGAAACCATCATTCTGAGCAAACTATTGCAAAGACAGAAAACCATGGCAAACTCTTTAAGCCTTCTCAGAATTCCCAGTGCTCCTCAGAACAGTGTGACACTTAGTGGCTTTTTCCAACTTTATACCTAAATTTGCCTAATGTGTGCACAGTGCAACCAAAATAATTCAATATTTAAAAGTGTAAATTACATTTGGCCACACTAAAATAAATTTATTTGCTTGCATCAAAACAAACTACAGACAGTTTAAAGACCCTAGTGAACAAATGAAATCATGGAAGTGTGGCAGAGGCTGGGCGTAGTGGCTCATGCCTATAATCCCAGCGCTTTGAGAGGCTAAGGTGGGAGGTTCGCTTGAGCCCAGGAGTTGAAGACCAGCCTGGGCAACTTAGCGAGATTCCATCTTTAAAAACGTTTTTTAAAAAACAGAAAGTGTTGTAGAAGAAAATGCAGGTTAATATTGGTAAAATCTCGAAGTGACAGGGGATATTCTCATTTGACACCATGAGCAGAAACCCTTAAAAATGGAAAATCAGCCGGGCACGGTGGCTCAAGCCTGTAATCCCAGCACTTTGGGAGGCCGAGGCGGGCAGATCACGAGGTCAGGAGATCGAGACCATCCTGGCTAACACGGTGAAACCCTGTCTCTACTAAAAATACAAAAAATTAGCCGGGCGTGTTGGCGGGCGCCTGTAGTCCCAGCTACTCGGGAGGCTGAGGCAGAAGAATAGCGTGAACCCGGGAAGCGGAGCTTGCAGTGAGCCGCGATCGCGCCACTGCACTCCAGCCTGGGGGACAGAGAAAGACTCCGTCTCAAAAAAAAAAAAAAAAAAAAAAGGAAAATCAGGACAGGCGCGATGGCTCACGCGTGTAATCCTAGCACTTTGGGAGGCCGAAGTGGAGGGATCACCTAAGGCCAGGAGTTTGAAACCAGCCTGACCAACATGGTGAAACCTCGTTTCTACTAAAAATACAAAAATTAGCAGGAATCGCTTGAACCCAGGACACAGAGGTTGCAGTGAGCTGAGATCATGCCACTGCACTCCAGCCTGGGCAACAACAGCAAAACTACGTCTCAAACAAAAACAAAAACAAAAACAAAAAAAAGGAAAATCATAGTGGATGGTACTTCTATGAAACACTTAAACACTTCTATGAAAGAAAAAAAAATTCCACAAGTTAGTTTTAAAAGCAAATGAAACTTTGGAAACAAATATCTGAAGCATATGACATAAGGAATTAATGTCCCTAAGTATGAAGAGTTCATATAAATCAAGAAAAAAGATTAACCCCAAAAGAAAATGTGACAAGGACAAGAGCAGAAATTCAAAAGAAAAGGAATTTAAATGACGAACTGACACATGAAAAAAAGTGCTAAGCTTCTTATCAGTAAAAGAAGTGAATGAAAAGATGCTATTTTCACCTATCAGGCTGGCAATTATTAAATTGGCAATGAGCATAGACTTGGGGTCTGGGTACAGGCACGCAGCTACTAGTGGGAACAGAAACTTCTATGCCCTTTGTGGATATGTGGTAATACATATCAAGTTTTTTTTTTTTTATTTTATCTTTTGAGACAGAGTCTTGCTCTGTCACCCAGGCTGGAGTGCAGTGGCACAACCTCGGCTCACCGTAAGCTCCCGCTCCCGGGTTCACGCCATTCTCCTGCCTCAGCCTCCCAAGTAGATGGGACTACAGGCACCCGCCACCACGCCCGGCTAATTTTTTGTATTGTTTTTAGTAGAGACAGGGTTTCACCGTGTTGGCCAGGACGGTCTCTGTCTCCTGACCTTGTGATCCACCCGCCTCGGCCTCCCAAAGTGCTGGGATTAAGGCATGAGCCACCGTGCCCAGCCCATATCAAGATTTTTACATGCTCTTTGACCTACAAATTCCTAGTAGAGAAATGAGAAATGGGAGGGGCCAGTGGATGAAAAGCATCAGGTACAACTAAGTTTTTCAGAGTAAGATACTCCCCGCCTAAAAAAGATGCTTCAGAATTACATCTAATGATACGAAAAGATAGTGACTGAAAAAATTAGGTTATAAAACCACATGGTCAAGGTAATTCACATAAATGGATATATTCACATAAAGGGATATCAAATAATAAACTTCAGGATGTTATCAGTATTGTTTCTGGAAAGAGTGAGCGTTCTTTATGATCTTTCTTTTTCTTTCATTACAATGAGCATATATTACTTTGACAATAAAAACTTTATTTCATGGCAAAACAAAAACAAAAGTCCTCCACATAAAAGAGATACTGAATGGACACTGCCAAAAAAGTCAGAAGATACTTTGGGGAAATTTTACCTCTCTTTTAGAATATAAATGTTTCTGTATTTATGACACTTTACATTATGAACACGTATTACTCCTATAATAAGGTAAAATAAACTTTTTAAAATGAAATTATTTCCAAATCTCTTTTCCTATCTTAATTTTAAGGACCACTGCAACTATCATACAGTATTTTCCAAAGTTTATGTCTATTTTCCTTCTTTCCAGGTGCCAAAATCAGTTTTCCTTTACTGCTCTATTGTCTTTGGAGAGCACAAAGGGATCCTGTTCCCAAACACACTGGGCCCCATTTCCCCTCCATATTATTACTTTTAATTGTCTTCCACACTTTAGCCCAACAGTTCTCAAAGTCTGGTCCCCAGACCAACAGCACCAGCATTAATGGGGAACTTGTTAGAAATGCAAACTGTTGGATCCTGTCCCAGATCCAGTGAATGCATGCTAGATTTGAGAACCACTGTTTCAGCCTATACGCTGTGGGCCTTCAGAATCCAAAGTCTCTTGAAAGCAGTCAAATTGTATTTCAAAGTAATTTTCAATAGTAACACATTAAATCATTCAAACAGACTGAGCTGCTAAATCTCTAACAGCTGAAAAACTTTTGAAAGAAAAAGAGAATCCACAGTAAAAGAAAATCATACCTGTAGAGATGCCTTAAAGGTACCAATGAGTCCTAGAGACATGGCAAGCCTTCAAACAGTTCTGAGGTAAATACACCTGGCTGCCTCAAGGAACACATTAAATACAAACTCATTTAATTACATATGTCAAAGGCAGAGCTATACAATCAAACATTCAACCAGATTCCTGAGTAATAACAACATCCAAGCCCAAACTACAAGAAATACAACAATCAGGTGCGCTAAAAACTTCAAAAACATTTTATCCTGAACGAATATATGATCCCATTTGGGGCAAGATGTACGGAAGTTTGATGCAATAATTAACATAGTTGTTTACCTCTGATGGAGGTTTAACCATGATAGACATGAAACAAAGTTTATTCACAGTCCAACACCAATAGCAAATTTTCTGCCACATTCATTTGTTCAATAAATTAATGAGCCAGGTCCTGAGCTGGTAATAGGTGATGAAAAGGTGACATCCTGGCTGCTCTTGAGAAGCCTGCAGTTCAGTTAGAAATGAGCTGAGGACAAACAGCTGGGATTACCCCCACTGAGGGGTAGGTTCTGACGACACACAGTTTCCCTAACACGTGTTACAGATAAGAAAACTGAAGGTTTGAGAGATTAAGTCACCAAGGCCACCTAACTCTCTGCAAGTCCATGCTCTGTCCTCACCCCTTCAAACCGGCACCTCTTCTTTGTTTATTGTATATATTTAAGGTATACGACATGATGTTTTGATATACATATACACAGTGAAATGGCTACTACAGTCAGAAGTAATATATCCATCTCCTCACATAGCTACGTGTGTGTGTTGAGTACTTGAAATCTACTCTCAGCAAATTTTCCAATACAATAATATTAGCCAGAGTCATCATGCTACATATTAGATCTCTAGTTTTATTCATCCTATGTAACTGCAACTTTGTCCCCTTTGACCTACATCTCCCACTTCCTCTTCCCCCGATAACCACTCAGCCACTCTATTCTTACATATTCAGCTTTATTTCAGATTCCACATATAAGTGAGATCTTGCAATATTTTTCTTTTCTTTTTCTAGTTTATTTCACTTAGCACCATGCCCTCCAGGTTCATCTATGTTGTCACAAATGACAGGATCACCTTTTTTATGGCTAATATTCCACTATATGTATATGCCCCAATTTATTTATTTGTCTGGCAACAGACACTTATTAAATCGTTTCTGTCAGGCGCGGTGGCTCCCGCCTGTAATCCTACCACTTTGGAGGCCGAGGCAGGTGGATCACGAGGTCAAGAGATCGAGACCATCCTGGCCAACATGGTGAAACCTTGTCTCTACTAAAAATACAAAAATTAGCTGGGTGTGGTGGCACACGCCTGTTAGTCCCAGCTACTCAGGTGCCTGAGGCAGAAGAATTGCTTGAACCCGGGAGGTGGAGGTTGCAGTGAGCCGAGTTCATGCCACCGCACTCTAGCCTGGCAACAGAAGGAGACTCCGTCTCAAAAAAAAAAAAATCGTTTCCATATCTTGTCTATTGGGAACAATGCCACAAGGAACATGGGAGTGCAGATACCTTCCCAAGGTGCTGATTTCATTTCCTTTGGGTATAGGGATTGCTGGGTCATACAGTAGTTCTATTTTTTAATGTTCTGAGGAATTTCCATATTGTTTTCCATAATTGCTTCATATCAATTTACATTCCCACCAACAGTGTACAAGAGTTCCCTTTTCTTCATATCCTGGCCAGCTCTTATTTCAGTCTTTTTTATAATGGCCATCCTAACATGTTGGAGGTGATATCTCATTGTGGTTTCATTTGTACTTCCCTAGGTAGCACCAGTTTTAATGTTAAAAAGAGACTTATGAGTATACATTGTTTGCGTCTTACCTGAGATTGTACTAATTGTATGATCAAATGAAGAATAAAACTGATTTTGTTATGATTTTTTAAAACACGTGAATTAGGTAAAATTAAGTAGCATCAAGACATCAATTTTTTTTTTTTTTTAGACAGAGTTTCACTCTTGTTGCCCAGCTCACTGCAACCTCCGTCTCCCAGGTTCAAGCGAGTCTCCTGCCTCAGCCTCCCGAGTAGTTGGGATTACAGGCATGCACCACCACGCTGGCTTTATATTTTTAGTAGAGACGGAGTTTCTCCATGTTGGTTAGGCTGGTCTTGAACTCCCAACCTCAGGTGATCTGCCCACCTTGGCCTCCCAAAGTGCTGGGAATTACAGGCGTGAGTCACTGTGCCCGGCCAAGACATCAATTCTTTTAAATTTTTAAATGATCCCATTTTTTAATGGAAAAAAACTACAAATGTACAAAAAAGGACAAGAAGGATATACAACAAAATATTAACACTGATTAATGGTGAGATTCAAGTAATTATTATTGTAAGTTATTTATTTATTTATTTATTTGAGATGGAGTCTCGCTCTGTTGCCCAGACTGGAGTGCAATGGCACAATCTCAGCTCACTGCAACCTCTCTCAAGCAATTCTCCTGCCTTGGCCTCCTGAGTAGCTCGGATTACAGGCGTGCACCACCATGCCTGCTAATCTTTGTATTTTTAGTAGAGATGGGGTTTCACCATGTTGGTCAGGCTGTATTGTAAGTTATTTTTTAAATTATCATCCAACTTAAAAAAACAAAACAGGCCAGGCACAGCGGCTCACGCCTGTAATCCCAGCACTGAGGTCAGGAGGTCAAGACCAGCCTGACCAATGCGGTGAAACCCGTGTCTACTAAAAATACAAAATTAGTCGGGCGTGGTGGCCGGCACCTGTAATCCCAGCTACTCGAGAGGCTGAGGCAGGAGAATCACTTGAATCCGGGAGGCAGGGGTTGCGGTGAATCAAGATCACCACTGCAATCCAGCCTGGGTGACAAGATCGAAACTGTGTCTCAAAACAAACAAACAAAAAAAAAAAACAAGAAAAAAAATACAGCCAAGATTCCATTTATCAGTGGTTCTTAATAGGTATGTACCATTCCCTAATAGATGTTTGAAAATCCGTGGGGTAGTTTTGGTGGTCTCATTCGCTGGGAGGCACCACTGGCATTTATTTAACAGGCTGTGCAGAACAGTCCCATATGAGGAATTGTCCCATATGACTTTTGAATGTTTCTCTGGATATTTGTGTAGGGGAAAACCCCATGTATAATTATTAGAACCTAAAACCGAATTCCATTTCACATAGAATCACAAAAGACTTTTTCCAAGTTTTACTACACATTCAATTTGCTAGGAATATAATTACCACATAAATCAAAAGACTGTTTTGTATTTTACCAAAAGTTGCTCACAGTTTTAGAGAACATGTCATTACATCTAATGCCCTTCTTGATATTTGAATCACCAAGTAATGTACCTCTACTGTGTGCATTTGCAGCCACTGCATTCTCACTGCACCTGACCTAGTAAGCATGTGATCCTAGTGTAGCTGAGACAACACTGACACACTGAACTACTATCATGTTAGTATGTTACTTTCATTTTTTTCTTTATAAAAAAAGTAGGGCATTATATTGATGTTTTTGAAATTATGTGTGTCGGTAGGTTGCAAGAATTTATTTGAATTCTGAGATGAATACATTTCGTAAGAATAAAGGAAGCATTACCAAAGACTTACTACAAAAAGAGAGTGTTGTCTGACAGGGTTGAGACCTGGCTGCGATGACTCATGCATGTATGCACTGGATGAGAAACTCTTCCATCCAGCCAGACATTAAGGAGGTCTGCAACACTTAAGTGAACCATGGCCACTCTTCCGACTACATTTTATGTTGTTTTGAAAAAAAAAAAAAAGCGATTTTCATTAAAAAGCTATGTATGCTAACTTTAAATGGGTTTATTTTTCATTTTAAATAAGTTAATAACCAAATCATAAATTATGGAATAAGTAATTTCTCAGATTTTGTTTTGTTTTGTTTTCTGGGACAGTGTCTTGCTCTGTAATCCAGGCTAGAGAGTCATGACACAATCACGACTCAATCCAGCCTCTAACTCCTGGGCTGAAGCAATCCTTTCACCTCAGCCTCCCACATAGCTGGAACCACAGAGGCACATGTCACCACCCCCGGCTAACTTTTTTACTTTTTGGTAGAGGCAAGGTCTCACTATGTTGTCCAAGCTGGTCCTGGGCTCAAGTGATCCTACACCTGGGCTTCTCAAACTGTTGGGATTACAGGCATGAGCCACTGCACCTGGCCTCTCAGTTTTAATCAAAAAGTTTTACAACTACTGCTCTAATGGAAAAAGATATGGAGAGGGCAAAACTGGCTGGAGAGACAGCAGGTATGAGGCTAGGGCAACACCTGAGTGAGAGTGAGGGAAGTTCCAGAACTAAGCCAGATCAATAGTGCACAATTAAATCAGGTGTAAGGGGGAGGAAGGAATTCAGAATAAAGAATAAGCTTCTAGGTTGGGCACACGAATAAATGATGAAGCCACTCAAGAGAGATCTCAACACCAACACATGTCATTTTCTGAGATTTAAAAAAAAAAAATTAAGACATTTTCTACCCACAAACATATTAGAACTTAAATGAGGGCTGGGCGCGGTGGCTCACGCCTGTAATCCCAGCACTTTGGGAGGTCAAGCTGGGTAGATCACGAGGTCAGGAGTTCGAGACCAGCCTGGCCAATATGGTGAAACCCCCGTGTCTACTAAAAATACAAAAAAATTAGCCGGGCTTGGTGGCGCATGCCTGTGATCCCAGCTAATCGGGTGGCTAAGGCAGGAGAATTGCTTGAACCCGGGAGGCGGAGGTTGCAGTAAGCCGAGATCGCGCCACTACACTCCAGCCTGGGTGACAGAGCGAGACTCCGTCTCAAAAAAAAAAAAAAAAAAAAAAAAAAAAAAAGAAAACTTAAATGAAAACAGTATTGGCACAGTGACCCTTTTTCATGCAGATATAATACCAGTTTGGGCCAGGCACGGTATATATATTATAGGCTCACATCTATAATCCCAGCACTTTGGGAGGCCAAGACGGGTGGATCACTTGAGGCCAGGAGTTCAAGACCAGCCTGGCCAATGTGGTGAAACCCCATCTCTACTAAAAATACAAAAATTAGCCGGGCATAATGGTGCACATCTGTAATCCCAGCTACTCAGGTGGCTGAGACAGGAGAATCGCTTGAACCCAGGAGGCGGACACTGCGGTGAGCAGAGATCGCACCATTGCACTCCAGCCAGGGCAACAGAGCAAGACTGTCTCAAAAAATAAAATACCTTCTTCTCTCTCTGCTTCTGTAATACATAAACAAACCAGAATGTTTGGACAGGAGTCTTGAACCTCTGGCCGCCACAGGTGGAAAGGAGCCCTGAGGGAGGCTATCCACTTGCCACACCCCCTTCAGCCGCCTAGGCATCTATCTCTACAATCCCATACACATTTTCTTCAAATATTCAGCTTCAAAAACCTTTTAGGTCAGAGGTTTTCAAAGAAGCAGGACGGAGGAGCCACCTACTGCCCTTTCACACATTTCCCTGGAATTCCTGTGCCAAGTGTGGGGTCACTGACCTGCAAAGCTCTGAGCTTGCACCGTTCCACTGGGAAGGTTTGGGGCTGCCATGTACAGAGAGTTAAGGACAGTTACAGATATGCCACAGAGTAAAGAAAATCTCTTGAGGTAAGAGCCTTTAACTCAAAGTACAAGTGGAGAAGAAAGTACCAGAAGGCCTAATCTTTAATACCAATGGAGCCGCTCCTTCATGCAAACTGCCTAGAGCATCCCCAGGCCCCATCCCTGCATCCCACTTTACCCCAGCAAGGCTCGTGGACCCTAGAAAGGGATCTGTGGTAGTAAAGACTGATAGTAAGAAGAGCAAAAGGGAAGTAGGGGGGAGACATCCTTCAGCCCCAGTGCAGATCTCTTGGCAACACTCCCTGTTTCTAGCCAGTAGCTGGAGGCACTGGCTTACTCCTCCTGGCAGAGAGCCCATCCTAACCTCAGTGATGACATGCCTTGGGGGGGCCCACACCACAGTGATGTGACCCTCTTAGGGAGGTTGACAAATTGCGTTTTAATAATATGAATCCTAAAAGACTCCAATTTGTACCACGTATCTTTTTAATACCATCTCCCTCTTCAACTTTTTCTTTCATTTCTAGTTGGTAGTAAAAACCCTCAGAGAAGTTCAAAGGCAGTAAGTGCTAGACTCAAGTAAAGAGGCTGGGAGAAAACTGTGAAAATACATCTTGCTCCAAAGGACTCCAGAAGGGGAAGAGGTCCTATTATAAAGCCATAAGTAGAGACAATCCCTAGGAAGGAAAGGTCCAACTTTCAAACTGGACCAGAAATATCCTGGGCAGGAGGTCTGGCCCCTATAGCGGCCCATCCTCCTATCCTTGCTCCCTATCTCTCCTCTAACCATCTGCTTGCTGGAGCCCCTGCCTTAGGCACCAGAACCCAACCCACCTCACAATCACTGCCACCACTATCAGTGCAGTGCTACGATGCCAGCCTTCCAAATAGGAACTTCACATATACATTCCCAGGGAGCTATTATTATACAATGTACATAAGGAGAGGTATTATATAGATTGCATACTGTGAACAGTGCAGACTCAGGAAACAGACTTCATGGATCCAAACACCAGATCTGCCACTTACTAGCTGTCGGACCACAGATAAGTTACTTGACCATTTTGTGCCCTGGTTATAAAATCCAAGTAGCAGTACCTACTCCACAGAGCTGCTGGATTAGAAAGTTCAAAACTATAGACTTAACCAATACCAGACATCCTTTTTTAAAACCAGAAACCTCCTGTGTCCCAAAAAGAACACTTTGGCTCCAAATCTAGTAACCTCTGAGCAGTAAAGATGATAAAAGCTAAGCAGCCAAAAGAGTCATTTGGCTTACAATATATTTTCCTTCTATTTTCAAAAATATATAATACAAGTAGTTCGTATATGCTTTTTCATTACTGGCACATACATTTTTTGCCAAGACATTTTGTTCTCAAACTTTTTGGCCTCAGGACTCTTTTATACACTTAAAAATTATTGAGGATCACAAAGAGCTTACCTTAGAGAATTGTAAAACAAACAAACAAACAAAAAAACCCCAGACATATACAAGTACATAGACCATTGGCCAACAAACAGACTACACCATCATATATTATATAGCGTTTGGAAAACTACACTTTACACCTGTGGAGAGAAAGAGTGGGAAAAAAAAAAAGCAAACAGGCTGGATGTGGTGGCTTATGCCTGTAATCTCAGAATTTGGGAGGCCGAGATGGGGCGGGTGGATCACTTGAGCCCAGGAGTTCGAGATCCGCCTGGGCAACATGTGGCAAAACCCCATCTCTATGAAAAATAAAAAAACTAGCCAGGCATGGTGGCATGTAAATGTAAAACAATGCCTCCCTGTAGTCCCAGCTGGGAGGCTGAGAGGCAGGAGGATCACTTGTGCCCAGAAGTCGAGGCTGCAGTGAGCTGTGATTGCACCACTGCACTCCAGGCTGGGGACAGAGCAAAGCCCCATCTCTAAATAAATAAATAAATAAAATTTTGAAAAGCAAATAACTCTCAACAATTATTATGAAAATAACTTGAACCTGCAGACCCTTTGAAAAGGTCATAAGGAGCCCCAGGGGCTTCACAATACCCTTTGAGAATATCTGCACAAAGCGAAGACATATTTAAAACTCTCATGGCTTTCATTTTTCATCTTTTCTAGATTTACAAGAGAATAAAACAACTATGATACATTTCATTCAACTATATATAAAGTGCAAATGATCTTAGCCTAAAATTACAATAAAATGGTTTAAGAAAGTATTTTGGCAAAATTACAACTAAGGTAAACTTGGAATAAATGTCACGTCGAACTATTATTTTTTTTTAATTGCAGCATAATACAAATAACATAAAATTTACCATTGTATTGATTTTAAAGTATGCAATTCAGTGACATCTCAGACAATCATGAAGTTGTGTAACCACCACCAGTATCTAGTTCCAGAACATTTTCATCACCCCAAATAGAAATTCTATGCTCTGCCCCAGCTACTCATCTGCTTTCTGTCTCCACAGATTTGTCTATTCTGGGTATTTCATATAAATGGAACCATACAGGCCAGGTGCAGTGGCTCAAACCTGTAATCCCAGCACTTTGGAATTCCGAGGCAGGCGGATCACTTGAGGTCAGGAGTTCGAAACCAGCCTGACCAACATGATGAAACCCTGTCTCTACTAAAAATGCAAAAAAATTAGCTGGGCACGGCAGTGGGCGCCTGTAATCCCAGCTACTCAGGAGGCTCAGGCATGAGAATAGCTTGAACCTGGGAAGCAGAGGTTGCAGTGAGCTGAGATCATGCCACTGCACTTCAACCCAGGCAACAGAGCAAGTATCTATCAAAAAAAAAAAAAAAGGAACCATACAGTATATTGCCTTCTTTCACTTAGCATGTTTTCAAGGTACATCTATATTATACATGTTTCCATGTTTATTGTACATGCTTTCAAGGTACGTCCATACTGTACCATGCATCATTCGTTTCTTTTTATAGCTGAATCATATTCCATTATATGAATATGCCACATTGTCCACTGATGCACAAAAGTTGATGGACATTTGGGTTGTTTCCACCTTTTGGCTACAGTAAATAATGCTGCTATGAACATTATGTACAAGTTTTTGTTTGAACACCTGTTTTCTTTTGGTATATAGATAGGAATGGAATTGCTAAGCCATGTAATTCTGTATTTATCTAATTGAGGAGCTGAAATATTATTTTACACAGCTGTGGCACCATGCTACATTCACACCAGCAATATATGAGGATTCCAGTTTCTTCACATCCTTACCAATACTTGCTATTTTCCTTTTTAAAAAAAAAAATAGCCATACTAATGGTTGTCAAGTGGTATTCTCATGGTTTTGATTTCCATTTCCCTAATGACTAACAATTTTGAGCATCTATCTGTTCATGTACTGGTTGACCATTTGGATATCTTCTTTGGAAAAATGCCTACTCAGGTCTTTGCCCACTTTTTAATGACGTTATCTTGCATTGTGCCTATTTTTTTTTCTTTTTTTTTGAGACAAGAGTCTCATTCTGTCACCCAGGCTGGAGTGCAATGGTGCGGCCTTGGCTCACTGCAACCTCCACCTCCCGGGTTCAAACGATTCTCCTGCCTCAGCCTCCCGAGTAGCTGGGATTACAGGCGCCCGCAACCACGCCCAGCTAATTTTTGTATTTTTAGTAGAGACGGGGTTTCACCATGTTGGCCAGGCTGGTCTCGAACTCCTGACCTCGTGATCCGCCCACCTCGGCCTCCCAAAGTGCTGGGATTACAGTCGTGAGCCACTGCGCCTGGCCGCGTTATGTCCAATTGTTTTTTATAAGTAGATGAGAGCAATTTAAGCCTATCATGCATCTTTTCCTCTCATCTCTTCAAAGCTTAAAGCAAATGGCAAACCTTCCAGATGATGGAAAGAGCAACTGAGAAATTAAGAGAGGTCATATAATAAACCGGTAACAAAACTACATATAATAACTTCATTTGTATCTTAAATTATAAATTCCAGGCTTGGATCACAGGTGATAATAATAATAATCATTTCTTATATAGTGTTCACTATTTAGTGAGGCACTGTGCTGTTTTAGCATCCTCACAACAATCTTACGAGATAGGAACTGTGATCGACCTCATGCTATAGATGAGGAAACTGAGGCACAGAAAAGTTAAATAGCTTGCTTACGGTTACACAGTTAGTAACTGCTATTTGTCCCCACCAAATCTCAGGTTGAAATTTGGTCCCCATTGTGGCAGTGTAGGGAGGTGGGGCTTAGTGGGAGGTGTTTTCAGGTCATGGGGTGGATCCTTCATGAATAGATTAAGGCCCTCCCCAAGAGTGAGTGAGTTCTCACACGAGCTGGCTGTTAAGAACCAAGCCCCTTCCCATCCCGCTCCTACTACCTCTCTCACCATGTGACCTCTGCACTCTCTAGCTCCCCTTAGCACAGCAGCGGCACCATGTTACATTCACACCAACAATGTATGAGGATTCCATTTTCTTCACATCCACATCACATTCAGGAGTCCACACTGAGTGGAAGCAACCTAAGGACCTCACCACATGCTCAAACTTGAGCTTCCTAGCCATCAGAATTGTGAGCCAAATAAACCTTTTTCTTTATAAATTACCCAGCCTCAGGTATTCTGTTACAGCAACACAAAGTGGGCTAAGACAGTAGCTGAGCAGCTTGGCTCCAGAATCCCTTGGCTATGCTGCCTGCCTCTCAACCTTGTCCGGCTGCCTCACTGAGGACTTTTTAGGAAAATGCTAGTAACTACATAGCTGACGAGTCACTTTCAAGTTCCAACCCCCACTGTCTACAAAATCTTTTAAATAACTCTTGGTTTTAGAATTTAATCATCAGAGGCCGGGCGCAGCGGCTCGCGCCTGTAATCCCAGCACTTTGGGGGGCCGAGGCGGGCGGATCAACTGAGGTCAGGAGTTCGAGACCAGCCTCAACATAGAGAAACCCTGTCTCTACTAAAAATACAAAAAATCAGCCGGGCGTGGTGGTGCATGCCTGCAATCCCAGCTACTCGGGAGGCTGAGGCAGGAGAATTGCTTGAACCTGGGAGGCGGAGGTTGCGGTGAGCCGAGATCGTGCCATTGCACTCCAGCCTGGGCAACAAGAGTGAAACTCCATCTCAAAAAAAAAAAAAAAGAATTTAATCATCAGGTTAGGTATGTCACAAAGCAGTAAGCCCAAAATGAGATGGGTGAATGTCATTTTATCATCCTGATTCAGATCTTTTCCAACATTTTGAACCTGCAAAACAATATTCAGGATATTCTGACTCGATGGTCTATTACCAAGAGCGTCTGGATTACATTTTGACTGCAATCATAAAAGGTTACAGTTGCCAGCAAAGCTAGGGCCTAATGGCCCATCTAACTAAAGCTTACAATTTACAGTATAATTTTATAACAGTTAATGGCTTTGTAAGCTAAATCTAAAAAAAAAAAAAAAATGGATCTCATAAGAAGAAATCTAAAAGGTAATATATCTCATAATAAAACCAGTATGAACATAATGCTAGAGTTTACATATTTCATTTCTGAGCAGTAATTACAGGCATAACTTCCTGATATATCCAGCAATTGCTATAACTGCCTGAAGAGTTATGAGACATTAGAATTTGAGGGAACTTCAGTATATATCCAAAATAGTGCTCAATAAATAATTCCTGCTCCTTCTAGGCAAGGTAGGCTAATGCCTGAGATGTGTCTACACTGATAAAAGCTCATTTATACCAAATCTTGTTTTATAATGTTATAATACTATTATTTATGTGGTAAGTCAATGATTTTTTACTTAAGTTCAGCTACTCACTATGCCATTTATGTTTTCATCACACAAACGGCAGCAAATTTGAAGTCCTCATCTGTAACACAAGGATCTTGCCATCTAGCTCACAAAATTGTGAAAAACAAATTTTAGATGGCATATGTGAAAGACCTGCAGAATCCCTGAAACATGACGGGCACTCAGTACTCATCCTGTGTACATGCAGAAACATGTGTGACATGAGGGGCAGTGTGGGTCAGATAATACCAGAAGTCCTTCTAAAGCACATTCTATATGAGCTGAGCACAACTCCAACCTGTCCTTTATCTAAAGGCCATTCAACTGATGAACTCAGCAGCATAAAACCCAGTACCTAGATAATACCAAGAAACCTTCCTGATTAGGAAAATGGGTAGCATTCAAATAACTGTTAAAGGAAATCAGTTTTTTCCCTGGGCTAGACCTAACCATAATACCATTTCTGATAGAACAGAAGACTCCAAAAAAGGCAATATCCCATCACCTATTTGCTCAAATGTTTCATTTAATTCGGTATAAGAAGGTCCAAAATGAAAAATATTAGTATAAATTAAGTTTAAGTCACAAGAGGGATGTAAAACGCTTTCCTGTTATGATGAGATTTATAAATTCGCAACTTTAAATCAGAGGTCCCTAGAAAATAGATGGAAAGAGGTAGAGCCAAAAGTTCAGTGCTGGAAATCAAAGGGAAAATGACTCATAGTTGCGGCAGGTACGGGTATTTTCACTTCAGTAACACCCAGTTAGGCCTAAAGGATAAGGGACAGATAGAGGGAGGCAGAAGAGAAATAAATTGTAAAGCTGACGTGACAAAAGAACATTCTATGGTGACATCCAGATGGAAGAGAAATAGAAAAGGAAAAGGGGAAGGTCAACAGGGATACAGCATAATGCACTCTAAACTGTGAGTAAAAGTTTAGATTTTATCCTACAAGGCAGCAATTCTCTTGTGGTCTGTGGATCCCTGGGAGTCCTAAGACCCTTTCATGGGGGTTCAGATGGTCAAAATTCTTATGTGTATTAGTTCATTTTCACCGAGACTGGGTAATTTATAAAGAAAAAGAGGTTTAATGGACTCACAGTTACACGTGGCTGGGGAGGCCTCATAATCATGGTGGAAGGCAAAAGGCATGTCTTACATGGCGGCCGCAGGAGAGAAATGAGAGCCAAAAAATGAAAGCGGAAACCCCTTAGAAAACCATCAGATCTCCTAAGACTTACTACCACAAGAACAGTATGGGGGAACCGCCCCCATGATTCAATTATCTCCCATCAGGTCCCTCCCATAATACATGGGAATTATGAGAGCTACATTTCAAGATGAGATTTGGGTGGGGACACAGCCAAACCATATCATCATGATGGTACTCAGGCAAGATCTGCTCTTTTCACTGTGATTTTATTTACACTGATACAAAAACAATGGTGGGTAAAACTGCTCCCACCTTAGCGGTGGCACCAAACTGTACCAGTGTGGTCACTGGATTCTTCACTGCCAAACATTCACATTTAAAAAAAAAAAAAAAAAAAAAAAGTCAGTTTTACAACAGGATGTCTTTGATGAATCATGAAAAATTATTACTTTATTAAATCTCAGCCCCTGAGTACACATGCTTAATGTTTGTATGACTAGATACTCAAAGCATTTATGTAGCACACCAAACAATAATGTCCAAGAAAATCACTGTGCAATCATTTGAGTTGTGAGCTAAACTAGCCATTTTTTTTTTTTTTACAGGAACCCTATTTTTATTTGGCAAAACAACAACCAAAAAAACCTATGATTATTCAGATTTGGGTATCTGGCACAGTTTCTCAAAAATAAAGCAAGCCTGATGCTGCAAGAAAAACAACTGACAGTACTTGCTGTTAATGATAAAATTTGAATTTGGGGTGAAAATTAGAATTTTGGAAAACTTGTATCTGCCACTATGAGCTACACTGCTTCTCAACATTTAAAGAATTTTCTAATAAGATGGGTGGTGATAATAACAAACGCGATTTTGTGATATTATTTAATGAAATGTGTCAACATTTGTAAGATCTACATAACTCAGTGACCCAGTATTTTCCAAATGACCAATACATGATGTTGTATGTATTGGTCAAATCAAACAGGGGTAAAACAGCCATTCAAAGTACAGGATGGATCAATAGATTTTACTGTAACAGAGGATTAAAAAGTTCATTCATATGACTTCAGATTCTACACTGCAACCAATCCTTAAGAAACTACCCAGTGTCAAGTTTTGGTACAGTATCCCAAAATAACCACAATTTTCTGGAAATGCCACTAAAAGACTCCTGTTCTTTCCAACTACGTATCTGTATAAGGCCAGATTTTCTTCAACTATTTCAACCAAAACAACGTTTCACAACAAACTGACTACAGGAGCAGTTATGGAATTCAGCCATCTTTTATTCAGTCAGGCATGAAAGAGATCTGCAAAAAATGTAAAACAAGGCCACTTTTCACTACATTTTTTTGTTTTGTGAACGGTTTTCATAAAAATGTTATTTATGTTAACATGTAATAGGTTTATTATAACTATTTTAAGTATAAATTTCTTGGTTTTAATTTCTAATCTGGCAGACAATGATAAGACAAAAATCCACATGAAGAAAAGTTCCTTGGGGACCTCAATCACTTAAGAGGACACAAGGGTTTTGATACCAAAAGGCTTGAGGTCCACCACCTTAGGAGATAAAAGCACAGGGAAAGATCTTATTGTGGGAGCAGCACATAGCAAAGATTATTTTGGCAACATGTAAGTGTAAAATGAAGTGGAATAGAGAAGCCAGACGAGTCAGGAAGCAGCAACCGCTAACAGCAAAGTAATAAAGTGAAAAAATATATAAAGGCCTGGACTAAGACCAGAGCAGTGGGGCTAGAAAGGGTGAATTCAAGCGACCTTTCAGAGGCTGAATTGACAGAATCAAGCCACCGACATCAGCATCAGATAGAATCCAGGCTGGGTGCAGTGGCTCACACCTCTAATCCCAGCACTTTGGGAGGCTGAGGCGGGAGGGCGGCTTGAGCCCAGGAGTTTGAGACCAGTGAGATCCCATCTCTACAAAAATTTTTTTTTTTTAATTAGCCAGGTGTGATGGTGTACACCTGTGGTCCTAGCCACTTGGGAGGCTGAGGTGAGAGGATTGCCTGAGCCTGGGAAGTTGAGGCTGCAGTTAGCCATGATCATCCCACTGCACTCCAGCCTGGGTGACACAGCAAGATTTTACCCAAAAAAAAAAAAAAAAAAAAAAGAGTACAGGCTGCTGACTTAGTCCATGAATAGCTTACAAAGCTAAATTATAATTGCTTGTTCACCTATCTAGCTTAAGGGCAGGTACTAAGTCTATACTATATATAGACACAGTATACAAAAACACTATAGGCAGACTGAGTTCTAAAAATGTTCTCCAACACTAACTGGGTGTCCTACCATTCATTTCAATTCTGACACTAGGAGTTAGTGCAGACTCCTCAAGTCAAGGGCTTGGTCCCATAAGACTTCCCCACTTCAGACGCCAGCCTCAAGTCTTGCACTTCTGCCAGGCTGACTACAAATTTAGGGGTTCCCATAACTCCACTTCAAGTTCAGTAATTGACTAGAACAACTCACCGAACATGGAAAAGCTCTGTGCAACTCAGGAACAGCCAAATGGAAGAGACTCACAGCACAAAGCATGAGGGAGGGGAAGTACATAGCTTCCATGCCCTCTCCTCCTCTGTGCAATATAGGCACCCACCTTTCTGCACATCATGGGTTCACCAACCCAGCTCTCCGAACCTCATAGTTCCAGGGCTTTCGTTTGCAATTTCATTGCATAGGCATGATTAAGTAGATCACGGACCACGTGACTGAACTCAATCTCCAGTCCCTCTCTCTTCCCTGGAGCTGGTGGTGGTGGAGGGCTGAAAGTTCCACCACTCCAATCCTGCAGTTTCCTGACTGCTTCCTCCGGACCACCCCCAATTCTGAGGCTGTCCAGCCCCTCATCCCCAGAAGCCATTTCATTAGCATGAACTCAGATAAGATCCAAAAGGGCTCATTATGAATAACAAGACACTCCCACCGCTCAGGAAATTCCGAAGACTTTGGAAGCTATGTGCTAGGAATCAGGAACAAAATGACATAAAATTACACAACAGACTACCTGACACACAGTAAGTAATCAATAAATAACTGCTGAAACAATGAACAAAAGGATAGATAATAGTATCATTCACCAAGATGGGATATACAGAGGAAGAGGGTGGTTAGAAGAAAGGTGGCAGGTAAGCAATGTTCTAGATGTGTTGAATTTTTAAGTGCCCAATGGATCCAGTAGGTATAGTCATGCAGCCAGTAACGTTTCAGTCAATGATGGACTGCACATACAATCGTGGTCCCGTAAGATTGTAACAGCATATTTTTACTGTGCCTTTTCTATGTTTAGATGTCTCGATACACAAATACTGCTGTAAATACTTGTGTTACAGCTGCCTACGGTATCCGGTATAGTAACAGGCTGTAGGGGTTTGTAACCAAGGAGCAAAATATGCTATACATATAACCTAGGTGTATAGTAGGCTATACCACCTAGGTTTGTATAAGTAGTTGACTCTTGAATAACACGAGTTTTAACTGTGTGGGTCCACTCATATTCAGATTTTCTTCTACCCCTGTCACCCCTGAGACAGTAAAACCAACCCTTCCTCCTCCTCCTCAGCCTACTCAACATCTAGACAATGAGGATGAAGAATGTTATGATGACCCACTTCCACTTAATGAATAGTAAATATATTTTATCTATATATATATGTATATATAGAGCATACAAAGTATGTGCTCATGGACTATGTTATCAGTAAGGCTTCTGGTCAACAATAGGTCATTAGTAGTTACGTTTTGGGGGAGTAAAAAAGGTTATATGATTTTTTTAAAAACAGAATCTGACTCTGTCACCCAGGCTGGAGTGTACTGGTCACAACCACAGGTCACTGTAACCTCAAATTCCTGGGCTCAAGCAATCCTCCTGCCTCAGCCTCCCTAGTAGCTGGGACTACAAGAGTACACCACCATGCCCAGCTAATTTTTAAAATTTTTGTAGAGATGGGAGTCTCACTTTGTTGCTTGGATGGTCTCAAACTCCTGGCCTCGAGCAACCTTCTCACTTTGGTCTCCCAGTGTGCTGGGATTATAGGCAAGGGCCACTGAGCCCTGCCTATATGTGGATTTGCCTGTGTTGGGGACCAACACCCCTAATCCCTCCCTTGTTCAAAGGTCAACCATACACTTTATGATGTTTGCACAATGACAAAATCACCTATCAGAACATCATCATTACATGATGCAGGGTTAGAAAAAAAGACACCGCTCCAGGTATAGACAGATAACACAGTGAAAATGACTGTCGTGGAAGACCAGTGAAATGCCAAATGAGGGTATGAAAAGCCCTAGCGACAGCAACATTTTAAGGATAAGAAGCCCTCTAGGGGGACTGGGAAGTCCTAAATGTAACAGAGCAACAGGGCAAGGAAATAGCTGAAATGACCCATGCTGAGGTCACAGCTGCTTATGGAAAGAAATGAAACTAGGAGGAAACTGACAATCAGAGATAAAAGGAGAAGGTCAAGAAAGCTTCTGCAGAAAACCAAATACTGCATGTTCTCACTTATAAGTAGGAACTAAACATTGGGTACACACTGACACAAAATTAAGAACAATAAACACTGGGGATTCCAAAACGGGGGCAGGGGTTGACAAACTACCTATCTGGTGCTATGTTCACTACCTGGGCAACTGGTTCATTAGAAGCCCAAACCTCAGCATCATGCAATAAACCTACATAGCAAACCTGTTCATGTATCCTCTGAATCTAAAAGTTAAAATAAAAAAATAAAAAAAGGCCGGACGCGGTGGCTCACGCCTGTAATCCCAGCACTTTGGGAGGCCGACGCAGGTGGATCACCTGAGGTCAGGAGTTCGAGACCAGCCTGGCCAACATGGCGAAACCCCGTCTCTACTAAAAATGCTAAAAATGCAAAAAATTAGCCCGGCGTGGTGGCAGGCGCCTGTAATCCCAGCTACTTGGGAAGCTGAGGCAGGAGAATTGCTTGAACCTGGTAGGCGGAGGTTGCAGTGAGCCGAGATCGCGCCATTGCACTCCAGCCTGGGTGATAGAGCGAGATTCTGTCAAATAAATAAATAAACAAACAAATAAATAAATAAAACAGGTGGTAGGCCACAGACCTGATCTACCTACTCTGGGGGCTGAGGTGGGGGGGCTGTTTGAACCCAGGAGGTAGAGGTTGCAGTGAGCCAAGATCGCACCACTGCACACTCCAGCCTGGGTGACAGAGTGAGACTCCGTCTCAAAAAAAAAAAAAAAAAAAAAAGCTTGTTTCAGTGGCTACACACTTGAACAGAATTCAAGCTCACCCCCATACAGATGCACACAATACTGTACACTGTGAATGTCCGTAGTATTGGTTTTTGCATGAGGTCAACATTTTATATGTATGTAAAAGGAAATGACACCACTGAAATTCTACAACATTTAAAAGTAACTTCAATTATTAATTATTAATTTGTATGACACGGATCATACACTGAGTAAAGGCCATCTGTTTTGCCTGCCTAGCATTTTTTTCTCCTCTGGACAGATCCTACTTCTCTTTACCCCTTTCTGTTAATTCCAGGAGTTTAGGTACTGGTCTCACCAACTGGGGGAAAAGGTAGACCCAAGGCCCAGGAGAGCCAGTGAGAGTACACGTTTCCCTTGGTCATATGATGGGTTCAGACACGCAATCACGCCAGGCCAATCAGAATCCTTGGACTTGACAGGTATGTGAGTCAATACATTTCAATGCTGTGCTTCTTCCACTTGGAAATGAAAAAGCTCATCCAAATACAATTATGAATAAAGAAAACTGTGGCAATAAAGCAACCTTCCTTTTTCTTCCTTCTCTCTCCTACAATCCTCTTTTTTCTCTCCCTATCACTTTTTCCACCTCCCCACCCAACTGCATTCAGATAACGGACTACTTAAACTTATCACTGAGTTTTTTTTAAGTTAAGGATTCCTGATACATGACATCACCGTGACACAGAAAGTTAATCTAAGAACTAAGCCCAGCCCCAGGTAAACTATTCTGTGATTCAATTTCTTGGTATTTAGACAGTACACTTAATAGTCTTGTTTCAAGGCCCTGCGCAGTGGCTCACGCCTGTAATTCCAGCACTTTGGGAGGTCAAAGCAGGCAGATCACTTTGGGTCAGGAGTTCAAGACCAGCCTAGCCAACATGGCAAAACCCATCTCTACTAAAAATACAAAAAAAAAAAAAATTAGCCAGGCATGGTGGTACCTGTAATCCTACCCACTCTCCTGGGGGTTGAGGTGGGGGGATTGTTTGAACCCAGGAGGTAGAGGTTGCAGTAAGCCGAGGTTGCAGTAAGCCAAGATTGCACCACTGCACACTCCAGCCTGGGTGAGGTGAGACTCCACCTAAAAAAAAAAAAAATCTTCTTTCAGTGGCTACACACTTGAACAGACTTCAGACTCACCCCCTATACAGATGCACACAATACTGTACACTGTGAATGTCCCTAGTATTGGTTTTTGCATGAGATCAACATTTTACATGGATGTGAAAGGAAATGACACCACTGAAATTCTACATTTAAAAGTAACTTCAAAATTTCTTCCTTCCTGTTTTCCCTCAGCTAGAGATCTACACCGGTTTAAAACAGGTCCGAGCCAGAGTCCACATTTGTAAAATGGCCTTTCCAATCAAATTGTGATTGTCTGAATTAGATTAAATTTTGGTACTTCCATGTTTCTTGCTATCCTTAATTGTTGATGTTATTATATGGAGAAAATAATAACAAATTCACAACAGCCCTAGACAGACTGAAAAAAAAAGACAAGGTAGTATTATAAAAAGAATATTGTGCTAAGAATGAGGAGAATGTTTAGTTCACAGTAATAGAAAATCCAGCTACCTAAATCAAAAGGAAGGAGGTAACCTTAAGAACTCAAGAACGAGAATGCAGCTGGACCAAGAACAGACTGGAAGAGAGTGGCTTAACGCTGTCAGAGAGTCAGGTAGTGTTCTCTCTGCTTCTCTTTAGACAGTTACTTTATTCCCCCCATCCATAAATCATCTTTCTTGATCCCCAGACAGCAGAACATAACTGCTTATAACTCCCAATCCTTTACTTAGGGTTCTTGAGCATATTAAGGCCAAATCCTTCTCTATTGAGCCTAGTTTCAAATTTCCAGGGAAGGAACGAATACTGATTGGGCCAGGTTGGTCAGGTGCCCAACCCGAGTTCAATGTATTATGTCTTTTGTGGGGAGAAGGAGGTAGGAAGAAATTGGATGTGTAGGTTGAAGGGCAGTTAAGGGATCTGTGTTGGGTCAGATATACATTCCAAAGGTTCTCATCACACAGTCCCAGCTTTGTACCTTGTCTCATAATCAAAATACAGAATTAATAACTAATGTTGATTATAGACTCTTGCTAAGAGTCTAGAGTATAACAGAACTTAAGATAATTAAAGTGAATTTAAAAAATCAAAGGCCAGGTGCAGCAGCTCATGCCCATAATCCCAGCATTTGGGGAGGCTGAGGCGAGAGGGCCACTTGAGTCCAGAAGTTCAAGACTAGCCTAGGCAACACAGCGAGATTGTCTCTCCAAAAAAAAAAAAAAAAAATTAGCCAGGTGTGGTGCTGCATGGCTGTGGCTGTAGTCAAAGCTACTTGGGAGGCTGAGGTGGGAGGATTGCTTGAACCTGGAAGGTTGGGGATGCAGTGAACCATGGTCATGCCACTGCACTCAGCCTGGGTGACAGAGTGAGACAAAAGAGAGAAAGAAGAGACAAAGAGAGAAAGAAAGAGAAAGAGGAAGGAAAGAAGGAAGAAATTAAAAGGTAACAAGCATTCATCACTGTTTTAGAAGTTCCATGCCAATAAACAAATACAAGCTATGGCGGCTCACGCCTATAATCTCAGCACTTTGGGAGGCTGCGACAGGAGAACTGCTGGAGCCCAGCAGTTCAAGACCATCCTGGGCAATATAACAAGACATCATCTCAAAAAAAAGAAAGAAACTGGCTGGGCGCAGTGGCTCACGCCTGTAATCCCAGCACTGTGGGAGGCTGAGACGGGCGGATCACGAGGTCAGGAGATCGAGACCATCTTGGCTAACACGGTGAAACCCCGTCTCTACTAAAAATACAAAAAATTAGCTGGGTGTGGTGGCGGATGCCTGTAGTCCCAACTACTAAGGAGGCTGAGGCAGGAAAATGGCATGAACCCGGGAGGTGGAACTTGCAGTGAGCAAAGAAAGTGCCACTGCACTCCAGCCTGGGCGATAGAGCGAGACTCTGTCTCAAAAAAGAAAAAAAAAAAGAAAGAAACGCAAGTTAAAAATAAATTGTAAATTCTAGGAATGAAAATCGTCCTTTATAAACATGATGGTCTCTATGAAAAACCCAAGAGAATTTTTAAAAAAGCATAAAAGTCTTAGAGGGCTGAGAATCTGTCCTGGTTCAAGGCTACTCACCTAGAGCAATGCCAGCCATATACAGCGTGTGCTCAAACATTCACTAAACAACTAACTAAACTCAGAACTTCCCAATCACGGCTGGGTGCGGTGGCTCACGCCTGTAATTCCAGCACTTTGGGAGGCCGAGGAGGGCAGATCATCTGAAGTGAGGAGTTTTGAGATCAGCCTGGCCAACATGGCAAAACCCCGTCTCCACTGAAAATACAAAAATTAGCTGGGCATGGTGGCACATGCCTGCAGTCCCAGCTACTTGGAAGGCTGAGGCAGGAGAATCACTTGAACCCAGGAGGTGGAAGTTGCAGTGAGCCAAGACTGTGCCACTGCACTCCAGCCTGGGCAACAAAACACGACTCTGTCAAAAAAAAAAAAAAAAAAAGAACTTCCCAGTCACAGTACTTTAAGTGGATTATAGTTGTGCCAAAGATACTGATGCCCTCAGTTTTGGGGAATGATGCCTACAATCAGTACTAATTATTGCTACTAACACAGTACTAATATTATCTGGAATCACAAAGATTGAGAAGCATTGAATGCAAGACCAAAACATTGCTGGAACTTAGAGTTCCAGCAAGACAGGTTGGTTACCAAATAAATTTGTGTAAGGCCAATAGGCATTTAATAATCATTCACACTCATTGGTAATACAGAAAATAATCCAAGTTAAAACAAATTAAGTTGGCTAAGATGTTTTTGGAGATGGTTTTACCCAGTCCTGGTAAGAGAACAGGAAACAGGTACCTTTTACATAATAGGGGGAATGCATCTGAGGGCAGTATGCTGCGAAGGCTTTACAAACATCTTTTGGTCCAAGAATTTTACCTATCTTTATTAAAAAGCAAAAAGACAATCTATAGGTCCAGCAATAAGTGACTGATTACATATATGATGATGTAGCAAAAAAGGCTGCAAATACAACACATTAAGTGAAAAACACAGGCTACAAAACTGTATGTACCTGAGGCTACAAACTGGCAAGGCAACAAAGACTGAATCCAGCCCTCAGGTATGCTTTGAACCCCAATGTGTTAACAATAAAAAGTGTGGCCCACATAAAAATCAGAAGACTTCATATTAAACCCACATTCTCCTAAATAACTAGAAGGTATAGTAACGCCAGGACACATCCTCCCAGAACCACAAAGGTCTGGGTTGACTGGCTCTGGACTGTCCTGCCACCTTCAGTGCTCGTGGTCCCTAACAGGCCTTCAAGTCTCCCGGGCTGAGTAGCTTCACAGCAGGCACCTGCTGGGTAATTTGAGCGTGTTGACCTTCACAGGGTATTAACAGTCATTATCACTGGATGGTAAGATCTTGGTAGGCTTTTAGTCTTCTTTCCTTATATATGTTTCCAAAAGTTTTCTTCAATAAACATGTATTCCTTTTGTAGTAGGAAAAAACATGTTATTTCTTAAATTACCAAATCACAACTGTAATATTAATCATTTCATCTACCAAGATCAAAACAACTAAAGATAACAGATAATGACTGTGGTTTAAAACTAATTCAACTAAGAAGTAATGTAAGGTTACAATTACTGCAGGATTTCCCTCCCTTTGATACTAATTAAAACTCCAGATTGGACAGACAACAGCAGCATTTTACAAAACAGATCTTCCTCAAAGAGAACAGCTTCTATAGACAATGCAAAAGCCTGATATTTTAAGGATTCATTCCCATACATTTAAGATTTCTTTCACTAAAAAAAGGAAATAAAATCTCTCCCATAGAAACCTATATTCATAACCTCAATTAATTTGTTTATAAAGCTAAATAATTCTTGATCTTTATCTTACACTGCTATTTCATTTTATCAATAGTAATAATCTTATGGGGTTCTCTTTTCCTCAGAGAAACTCCAGAAAGTTTATACAAATTACCATTCATCTCAAACCATTCCTGAGACCTCACAAAGTAAACCATATTATTCTCACCACAAACATAAAGTAGAAGGCTATCATCACTGGCCATCAGAGAAATGCAAATCAAAACCACAATGAGATACCATCTCACACCAGTTAGAATGGCCATCATTAAAAAGTCAGGAAACAACAGGTGCTGGAGAGGATATGGAGAAATAGGAACACTTTTACACTGTTGGTGGGACTTTAAACTAGTTCAACCATTGTGGAAGTCAGTGTGGCGATTCCTCAGGAATCTAGAACTAGAAATACCATTTGACCCAGCCATCCCATTACTGGGTATATACCCAAAGGACTATAAATCATGCTGCTATAAAGACACATGCACACGTATGTTTATTGCGGCACTATTCACAACAGCAAAGACTTGGAACCAACCCAAATGTCCAACAACGATAGACTGGATTAAGAAGATGTGGCACATATACACCATGGAATACTATGCGGCCATAAAAAATGATGAGTTCATGTCCTTTGTAGGGACATGGATGAAACTGGAAATCATCATTCTCAGTAAACTATCGCAAGGACAAAAAACCAAACACCGCATGTTCTCACTCATAGGTGGGAATTGAACAATGAGAACTCATGGACACAGGAAGGGGAACATCACACTCCGGGGACTGTTGTGGGGTGGGGGGAGGGGGGAGGGACAGCATTAGGAGATATACCTAATGCTAAATGACGAGTTAATGGGTACAGCAAACCAACATGGCACATGGATACATATGTAACAAAACCTGCACATTGTGCACATGTATCCTAAAACCTAAAGTATAATAATAATAAAAAAAGAGAGAGCAAATTGAAAAAAAATAAAAATAAAAAAAAGTAGAAGGCTAGGTAGAAACGTCAACATCCATCGACAGGTGGAAGCGGAGTCAATGCAATGTTCCTCTCTATCCCTCCTCCAATCCACACTCCCACATGATACCCAGAAGGAGCTTTTTAAACAAAAGCACATCATGGGACTCCCTTAAAACTTACATTAACTTCCTACTTCCCAGACATTCTGAGTCAAGTCCCAAGTGGGCCTCTCTCCTTCACTCCTCACCTGTCTCTCTTGCCCCCAGCACTTGCTCTGCACCAGCTCAGAGCCCTCTGGCCTCCAGGCTCGAAGGACCTCAAACACTCCTTGATTTAATAAACCAACAAATAACCCTTGCGTGTCTGCCAGGCAGCAGGTGCTGCTCTAGGGCCTGGGGCTAGCCCCCTGGACAACAGCGATACACTCCCTGCCCTCATGGAGCTAACATCCTGGTAACCCCCCTACCAAGTTTCTTCCTCCTGTAATCATTTAAAGAATATTAAAACAACAATTGTAATAACTGCATCTGAAGGGGTCTAAAAATAAGCAGTGCTACCTATAATCCAGATCTATTCTCATTTAATGACTTTAATATTAGCTCTTTATATTAAATGCAGGAAAGAGGAGAAATAAATGCAAAGGGAACTACTATTCATTGAAATCTGCTATATACAAAGAATGGCACTCATTTTCTTGTCAATTTTTCAAGGTTTCTCTCATTACTAGCTATATAGCTTTTATTAATCAGTGGCCAAAATGCAATTCTCCAATTCTGCAAGATTGGGGCAGCTGAGTTTCAGATAATTTCAGAAATTGAAAGATAACTTGGTTTTAAAATCTACTATCTTAAGTTCACAGCAGAAATGAATTGATTTTTGTAAAACACTGGATCCACAATGAACACTCCCACTATAGATAACACACTGGAATGATATATGTGTTTACACAACATTTTGTCTGTGTTAGAACAATAAAACTGGTCAGGAAATTTGCCTGCAGAGAAGTAATTAATGCTGTACACACAGACAGGCAAACAGACACACACACACACACACACACAAAACGAATGGCTCCAATGGCATCTAGTTTCAGTGCTTTTATGGTAAGAGTCAGTGTCCTTCTTAACTAGGTTGATTAAAGCCTGACACTAAAAGCCAGTTGACCTCCTCCACGTCCATGAACTGTATCCATGTCTTGCAAATGCATGCCACCAGACACCAGAACGATTTGCAGACATGATGCAAGGAGGAACACGTCAAATGCTCACCAGTGCAACAGAGGAGCAAGAGCATTGTCCTCCTGTATTAAAAAGAGGATGTTTAATTTTAACCACCAAGGGTAAAACTCTGACCACTTGCTGTGTTGCTGTGACCTTGTTATTTTCTTTTTTTTTTTTTTTTTTTTTTTTCTGAGACAGAGTCTCGCTCTGTCACCAAGGCTGGAGTGTAATGGTGTGATATCAGCTCACTGAAATCTCCACCTCTTCAAGCAGGAAATTGAAGCAGTTCTCCTACTTCAGCCTCCCAAGTAGCTGGGATTACACTTGCGCGCCACCACGCCAGCCTAATTTTTGTATTTTTTAGTAGAGATGGGGTTTCACCATGTTGGCCAGGCTGGTCTCAAACTCCTGACCTCATGATCTGCACACCTCGGCCTCCCAAAGTGCTGGGATTACAGGTGTGAGCCACCACGCCCGGCCAGACATTGTTATTTTCACATTCGAATTCACTTGAATTCAAAACTCTGCCACAGCCCTCAGTTCAACTCCTGGCTCCACCACTCAATGAAGAGCCAAACGCACTACCACATGACTCCAGCAGACCCCATACCACACAAAAACAATGACAAGTTTTGGTGACCAACTGAAAACTGAGCTAGGTAGCACAAACTCAGTCCAGAGAGCTGAAGCCAAAACAATTTCACCAATGTTCTCTCTGGGCAGTAAGCTAATAAAGCAAGCTACCTATCATTAATTCTACTAGAAAAATGCTGAAAGAGCAGTGATGCATTCAAATAGATTAACTTGCTTAAAATGCACTTTCTGAGAGAGCTACAAACTTTAGGAACAAAACTGGATATTCTACCATCACATGTATTAATAAAAATGTTTTGGTTTACTTTTCAGTGATCTCCCAGTGGATCTGGGAGATCTACACTGAGGCCTTCACTGAATGTGCAGCAAACTTCCTTAGGAAGCAAACTTCCTTAGGCCACTTTCTATCTCCAAACTCGCCAACATGGAACTATCTAGACACACACCCAGCTGTCTCCCTCATCACACTTCTGTACAGTCTTGCGTTTCTAAGACAAGCCCACATCACAAGTGAACTGCCTTTTCAAATTTCACTAGTCTTCTCTAGCACTCTAATCCTGTTTTTCATGCAGGGGTACTTTAGGAAAACCACTACAGAGTAAAGGATAACAAGACTGCTTTAAGGATGAATGCCGGACAGTTGACGAGGCTAATTTTTCTCTCTCTCCTCTTTCTTTCTCCTTCCTTCTCTTTCTTTCTCTTTCTCTCCTCTTTCTTTTCTCTCTCTCTTGCCCTCCCCTCTCTCTTTCTTTCTTGACAAGGTCTCACTATGACAAGGAGTGCTGTGGCATCTGCAACCTCGAACTCCTGGGTACAAGCAGTCCTCCCACCTCAGCCTCCCTAGTAGCTAGGACTACAGGTGGGCATCACCTCACCTGGTTACTTTTTAAAAATTTTTTTGTAGGGTCTTGCTATGTTGCCCTGGCCGGTCTGGAACTCCTGGGCTCAAGTAATGCTCCCACCTTGGCCTCTCAAGTACTGGGATTACAGGAGTGACCCACAGCACCAGTCCCAAGGCTAATTTCTGAGCTAACTTATGTGACCAACTCTTCAGTGAAAGGGATTCAAATTTGTGCCCCGCCCAGTTATACATTAGTACATGCCAGAGAACCTCTTAGTTACTCCACAACAGCAATCGAGAACGTAAAAAGTACCCAAATGCCTACAAAACATGTCTAGGAAACAGGCTAAGAGTTTTGGACTCTACAGTAAAAATATGCTCAGCCACTTGCTGGCTGTCTAACTGCTGGTACCCTAGTTTCCAAGGCATCTGCAAGACGAGAGTTTTTGTGAAGTGAGTTAATGTATATAAGATGCTGCAAAAGAACTTAATCGACATTAGCTATCACTATTACCCATGCACGAGATTTCTGAGTTTCCATATCACACTACTAAACACATTATACTAACAGCCCAGTCTTCTTCTTACAAGCAAAAATTCACTAGGTTTGTCGCTGGTTAAGTCATTCCAAAAAAGGGGGGAAGGTACAAGGGGCTGGGAGACTGGAAGTCTGATATACCACGGTAAGAGTATAAAATGCTACAATCTTTCTAAATGACAAATTGGAAATACGGATTTAAAAAATCCTAAAATTTAGCATAGGCTTTGATCCTGCGAATTCCGTTTGTAGAAATTTATCCTAATGAAAATAACCTCACAAGTATATTGAGACATATGCAGAAGGACAGTCACTGCAGGGTTATAAGTAACCGTGGAGGAAAAATAAACAAACTAATGTCTAATAAAAATAAATTGGCTAAACCACCAGAGATCCATGGCTGGGCGTGGTGGCTCACGCCTGTGATCCCAGCACTTTGGGAGGCTGAGGCAGGTGGATCACCTGAGGTGAGGAGTATGAGACCAGCCTGGCCAACATGACGAAACCCCATCTCTACTAAAAACACAAACATTAGCCAGGCATGGTGGCAGGCACGTGTAATCCCAGTTACTCAGGAGGCTGAGGCAAGAGATTCATTTGAACCTGGGAAGCGGAGGTTGCAGTGAGCCAAGATTGAGCCACCATACTCCAGCCTGGGTGACAAGAGTGAGACTCCGTCTGAAAAAATAAAAATTAAAAAAAAAACTACCATAGATCCATAAAACGGAATATTATTTGGTTACTAAAATTGTTATAATGCAATATATATATATATATATATAGGGAAAGACACTCATGACAAGATGTCAAGCAAAAAAAAAGCAGGTTACAACCATATGTATAGCAAGATCCCATTTTTGTTACCAGAAATTGTATATGAATAGCCACATGCACACACACAAAAGGATGTGAAGAAATATGTATGCAGGTAGTAGACTTACGGGTATTTCATAGTTTTCTACTTTATACTTTTCTGTATTTCAACTCTTCTACCATAAAACAATTATCTTTTTAAATACAAAGAATATTAGTTGCTCATCATAAACTATATTTTAACCTAAAAGTGATCAGGAGATTTAGTATTTATTTTCAAAACTTATAGTTATTAATACATCTTTGATAGCTTATTAAATACTTTTAATGTTTAGTCTAGTCATTCAATTAAAAAAATTATACATAGTACCAAGGAGTTAGCAATAAACTTTTTTTTTTTTTTGAGGCAGGGCCTTGCTCTGTCACCCAGGCTGGAGTGCAGTGGTGCAATCATAGCTCACTGCAGGCTTGACCTCCTGGGTTCAAGTGATTCTCCCACCTCAGCCTCCGAAGTAGCTGAGACTATAGATGCACACCACCAAAGAAACTTCTTTTTTAAGCAACAGATCTCTACTTACTATCATAAAGTCCAGTAGTACAATAATTAAATGGGTTAGCTTTTGAGTTTTAGGTATTTTTATACACCCCAATTCTTTATCATCACTGTAACTACCATTTATTAAGTAGATGTGTCTCAAAAACTTATATAAGCACTTAGAAATACGTGAACTTTATTATTACTATTCCTATCTTCAGCTAAGAAATGAGGGATGGAGAGGTTAGATCAAACTCACTGACTATGTGTGGTCAAACACAATATTCTCCAGAGTTTGCGCTCTTAACTACATAATATCTATGGTGCCCTGTGGTGAACTCTTGAAAAGAAGGTGTAAAGGTCAAATTTTATTAGTATGAAAAGTGAAATTGAAAAACATAACAATTTTCTATATTTGTTAGAGACCAATTTTTATAGCAGTATGTTGGACTTATGGTTTATAAAATGGCATTTTGATATAACACAATATACCAAATATAAGTTTGATACATGATTTACCACTACACTGTGACTTACATTTACATTTTGACTCTCTAAGCAAATGCTTTGCTCTGAATCTTCTTTCTGGCTAATCACCTTGAGCACACTACGCCTGGGAAAAGCTCTCTCCTTTCTAAACTAACCAAACTTACAGAAGTCACTGGGGTATAGTGCTTGTGCTCCTAATTTATAAAATCAGTGACTACTAAAAAAAATTTTTTGTAATATGCTGGGCTTTAATATGTCACTAACTGATAGATTAATTTGACAAGTAACTTTTAAAAGATTGGCCTCACTGCAATGTAGTTCAGTATTCACTCAACAAATGTTTAACTGAGTTCCTCCAGGCACTGTTTTAGGCCCTGGAGGTACAGGGGTGAACCAAAGCCTCTGCCTTCTGAAAGGTGTACAACAGGTACAATTACACAGCTGAAGGTGATGGTCAATTGTTTTTTATTAGCAGCCTAAGGGATAAAACTTAATCTGCTATTTGAAAAACTTTCTATCCACTTCAGGAGCTGGTCTCAGGAGATGCTCAGTGAGAAGGAAGCCAGTAGTTTCCAACTTCCCTATGCAGGAGAAATTCCTGGAGAATGCATTAAAAATACCAATTCCAGGGCCCCAGCTCCAGCTGTCTGATTCTGAGGTGAGGTGACAGAAACCTGTATTTATTTTTATGTATTTATTTACTTACTTACTTTTTGGACACAGGCTCACTCTCTCTGTCGCCCAGGCTAGAGTGCAGTGGGGCAATCATGGCTCACTGCAGCCTCGATCTCCTGGGCTCAAGCGAACCAGATCCTCCCACCTCAGCCTCTAGAAAAGCTGGGAATATAGGCACGAGTCACTAAGCCCAGAATATTAAAAAAAAAATTTTTTTTTTAGAGACAAGGTTTCCCTATGTTGCCCAAGCTGGTCTCAAATTCCTGGGCCCAAGCTATTCCTACTTCAGCCTCCCAGAGTGTTGGGATTACAGGCTTGATCCACTATGCCCAAAACCTGTATTTTTAACAAGTGCCTCCATTAATGCTGATGTAAGCGATCTGAGGTCCACACTTTAAGAAACCCAACCAGTAAGTGGAGCCATTCAGGAGGAAGTGATCATTCAGAAGGGAACAGCTCTATGGCAGAAGAACTGGAGGTGCATAATATAATCCCAACTCTCGTGTCATCAATTCTCTACAACTCACAAATTTTAGCAAATTAAAAAGATTTAGAGTAGAGGAATTTGGACGAAGCATGGTGGCTCATCCCTCTAATCCTAGCTCTTTGGGAGGCTGCCTAGGTGGGAGAATTGTTTAAGGCAGGTGTTTTAGACCAGCCTGAGCAACACAGAGAGACCCCGTCTCTAGAAAAAATTTAAAAATTAGCTGGGCATGGTGGCGTGCACCTGTGGTCCCAGATAGTCCGGAAGCTGGGGTGGGAAGATCACTGGAGCCCAGGAGGTCGAGGCTGCATGTATGCCAAGATTGCACCACTGCACTCCAGCCTGAGTGACATAGCCAGACCCTGCCTCAAAAAAAAAAAAAAAAAAAAAAAAAGTAAAGGAATTTGCCAGCAGCTCCTCCTTAATCTCTTACAGGAGCCTTGATAGTTTGTCTCAATCTAGGCATTTGGGAAAAAGATAAACTTGAGCAGAGGTTCTACTACCAATATTGAAGATAAGCTTCAGGGAAAAGAAAATTGCTAGTCGACTGCCAAAAAAAAAAAAAAATGCTAAGAGGGACAAACATTTCACCGAACTAACTTGCTACCACTCATTTTATGCCCTATTTCACAATGCTTAGTATCTGAGCAATCCGCAGGGCTCCAAAGTACATTAAAAATTTGTTCATTTCCTCTCTTACTCAGGCAGAATAATAATAGAGTTTTGTGACGGTACCATGCGCCCCAGCAATTTCAACAGAAGCATTCCTAGATAAAGAAATATCATTTTTTTTTAAAAAATCATACTATCAGAAATGATCTCTACTGGACTACTTAAAGGTGTCTGAAATAATTTTAACACCATCATCAAATTAGTGTCCCTCGCTCCTTAATTTATATGACTTGAAAGTCCCTGGATTCTTTACAAACCCATCTGCACTAAGGATTTTTCTTTCATATGTACGTATTTTTCAATGTTTTTACTTACAAGGAAACTCCCATCAAAATAACGTTTCAAGCACACCAGTAAAAGAAATTTTAAACAGAAACATATTTTGTTCTCAGAGATAAACTAAGAAATAATAACTGTGAAGGATGTTTAAGCTTCTGCACTCTCAACCTTAAAGTCATCTAAAAATGAAGGTATCCCAACAAATACATTCCTCCGATTCATATTTTGGGGGTTTAGAGTGGCACCATGCAAACCAGCTGGCCTGCTGGGTCCTGGCCCCAGTTCCTGCCCTCACATCCTGTCCACTACATAAGCCATGAGATCTCTGTGCCTTTCTCTTCATCCGTTCCACGGGATTAGCAAAACTGCCTCCCCGCTGACAGAACGGGGAATTTCTAGAGTCATTTGTTTGTATGGGATTTGCTGTTATTATCTACCCTTTTCATTGGCCTTGTTTTTATTATCTGTACGTTTTGATCAAGGGGAGCAGCAAGAGAAGAATGCCAACAGATAAGCACAAAGAAACGCATCTGGCCGGAGCCGGCATATATTTAAATTTCCAGGTTGCTGCTGCCCTCAGAATAGCACTGATGATGGCAAAGTTCTAGAGGAAACTTTCATATTGAAGAGGCTATAAAAATCTCTATAGCCTCCAACTCCACAGAGAAGCCGCTAATCTATTTCTTCCACAGCAAAGCCTTCTTGAGTCTGAATCACAACAAAAGATTGCCCATAGGAAATGTAATCTCCGAAGTTGTTTTCTAATCCCAACGCAAGCAGAAGCGCAGGAAGGTGCGGCAGATTCCTCGCCGGTTTCCTTTTTTTGGGAATTCTGATTGCATTCCCTCGCGCAAGCAAGGGACTGCAATTGTGCCTTGGGTCCACACCACAAAACCGTGTCGGTGCGTAAGAAGGGAAGGGACGCGGCGGACCCGGGGACGCGCTCACAGGGCGCGGAAGCCGCTCTCCTTTAAATGCCTTCAGGGGCGGCCCCGCGGCGCGCCCTGGGGCCGAACGGCATTGCCTGCCCTTCACTGACCCAGGATTCTGCAGGCTCGCGAGCGAGGGGCCGAGGAAAGAGCCGGGGCTCCAGGCAGAGGAGGCGCCGCTCCCGCCAGCGCGGGTCCCGGGAGGCCGGCCGGAGGCGAGGCCGGGCCGCCCCTCGCCGGCGGCCGAGGGCAGCGAGGTCAGCCCGGGAAGGAGCGGCCGCCTGGGGTCCCCGCGAGAGGAGGGAGCCCACTTGGCGGCGGGGCCGCGGGGCCCATTCATCCCCACGCCCGTCCCGCGGCCGCCACCCCACGGCCCACCGCGGCCCCCGGCCTCCCAGTGCGGGTCCGCTCGCCACCCCGCCGCCGCCCCCGAGAACTGGAAGGACGAGGCAGAGGGGCAGCTGCTGCCGTCTCTCGGCGCGCGGCGAGGGGCTAAGGGCGGCCGGGGAGACAAGCGCTGGGCGCGGGACGGATGCCCCGGGCAGCCATCGCGCCGACCCCCGCGCCGACCCCCGCCCCCGCCGCAGCCGCCCGCGGTCCAGGCCGCCGCCGTGCAGCCCTTTCCTCACCTCATCTCCGGGCGGGTCCGCGCTGCCGCCCCGGACAGGGGACAAATCAGTGCCGCTCACGCGCCGCGGGGAGGGACGCAGGAGCCGCAGCCCCGCACACCATCCCCGCCCGCCTCTCTGTCCGTCCCGGAGCCCGCTCGGGATTCTTCCTCGCGAGCCGCCGTACTACGGAGCAACCAAGCTGTGCTGCCTCCCCTGGCGCCTCCACTCCTCTCCACCTCCTTCTCTCCCTCCCTCGCTCCCTCCCTCGCTTCCTCGCTCCCGCCTATCTCCTCATCTCCCTCCGCTACCTCCCCCACCCCCCATCCACCATCTCCGCCCATAAGTGGGTGGGGAAACCGCCTGCCAATCGGAAGAAGGGGCCCGCACCTTCTCACCGCCCCCTACCGCTGGCCCCGCCTACCGTGCGAACCCAAGGAGGGTGAGCCAAAGAAATGTAAGACAACAGAGTGACAAGCCGAATGAGCCAATCAGCAGGGGCTGTGTGGGGGCAGGATTAGCACTCTCCCCCTCCTCCCCACGTAGGCGTAACCGGAGATTTATGGTCTGAGGTTGCATATCGTGGTTTATGGAGATTTTATTGCACGATTTCGGTGCATCTGCTCGTTGCCGTGCGAGACACCAGATAGGATGCACTTAATTGACTTAATTATTGGAGGTTTTAAAGGAGAGAATAATGTGGAAAGGAAGAAGGAGGCGAAGCACAACCTAAAGGGGTTGGCCGGGCCTATGGTTGGAATGAGGAAGGGTGTGGCCTTCGGCTAAAATTTGCATAAAACTGAACCCATCCAGGCGATTCCAACTTCGCCCATTTATTGGTAGTCCTTGGGGCGGTGCCTCGCCTCTCTCTGCGCCCCCGAGCGGAACATGACGGGAGTTGTAGTTCCGAGATCGGTTGCCATGGCGTTCTCGACAGCCTCGCGAGTCCGACCCCGCCCTTCGGGAGTGACGAGCGGCCTGACCAATGGGAGCAGGGGGCGGGCTCTCTACCGAAGGACTGGAAGGTGGCGGTGGTGAAGGTGCAGGCCGTTGGGGCGGCTCAGAGGCAGGTGAGCCCTGGGAAACGCGTCCTGTGTCTTGGGAAACGGGACTTTAAGCGAAAGGTAGAGAGATGCCCCACGGAACCGTGCAGCCCTGGGGAGGATGGTGGTTCGCGTCGAACCCTAACCTGGGACTTGTTCGGGCCCAGGCCTAGCTTAGCTGAGGCCGCTGAGGGGTGGGTAAGACTAGATTTGAGGGACAGTTTCCTGGACCTTGAGGGGTTTCGATTGTAGGTCTTATCTCAGTTTGCATCTCCGTCTACTTTTATGGAGGCAGAGGTCTGGGAGTGCCCTTCCACTTAATCTCCCAGGTTGGGTTTTTCTCCTCTGCTTCTTGTTCCTAGAATTTGAGTGTCTTTTTCTTTCTCTGTTACTTCTTCTCAGCCACTTCTTTCTTCCTCATCACTTTGCTGTTTTCGGAAAGCAGTTAGTAGTTATTCGCTGTATGTGGCTTTTGAGCCACATCGGCCCTCTTCATTATGCTAAACAGCGGAATCATCTGGAGCGAGATGTAAGCATCGCCTTGGGATAGGTCTGGGTTGGGGCCGAACATATGCGTTTCTAGAAAAGCTCCCAGGTGCTGCTGTCCACGTTATGAGTAGAAAGGTTTTACCTGAACTCTCTCCAGTACAAATATAATGCGAGTCCCTTATGTCATTTTAAATTTTGGGGTAGCTACATTTAAAAGGTGAAAAGAAACACGTGAAATTAATTTTAATTATGTGTTTCATTTAGCCTAGTATATCTGAGACATTATCATTTCAACGCTTAATCAAATATTTAAAAATTGAGATTTTACGTTCTTTTCTTCGTATTAAATCTTCAAAATCTGATGTGTATTTTCCACTTACAGCGCATCTCAATTCCGACTAGACACAGTTGGAATGCTCAATAGCCACCTGTGCTAGTGGCTGCTACAGTAGCCTACTGCAGAAATTAAAAGGTGTGAAAAATAACGTTGCATTGACCAAACCCTTTGCAACTCTATGAGATGGGATTCAGAACTACTTTAGAGATTCTCTAATTGAGATGTGCCCAATTTACAGAAATAATAGTCAAAATAGCCAACATTTCTGAAAGTATGATGTTGCGCTGAGTGCTTTGCATGTATTATTTAATCCTTATGGCAACCCTTTGAGATAACTGCTATTATTATCTAAGATATGGGATCTCAGGCCCAGAAAGGTTAAAATTAAGTAGCCCAAAGTCATACCGCTAATAAGTAGGAAAGCCAGGATTCAAACTCGGGTCAGTTATGACTTCTAAATCAGATCCAGCAGCCACTGCAGTGTATAATTTACTACCTTTTATCACTAATTTCCCTTATCGATGCCTCTGTTCCAGCTTACAGCAGGGGATAAGACGTTTAGATTTGAAACTGAGGTAGTTCCCCATACAAGATCAAGCTGCCAGCCTTGTGCAATGAAATATTTCTAAGATAACTATGCTCTTTTTGTAGACCCAATGAACTACATTGAGCTCAGGAGAGTTTTATGAGCAGAAGAGCAAAAATACACATATTGGCCAAGCGTGGTGGCTCATGCCTGTAATCCCAGCACTTTGGGAGGCCAAGGCAGGCAGATCACTTGAGGCCAGGAGTTCGAGACCAGCCTGGCCAACATGGTGAAACCCCGTGTCTACTAAAAATACAAAAATTAGTCAGGCATGGTGGTACACGCCTGTAATTCCAGCTACTCAGGAGGCTGAGGCAGGAGAATTGCTTGAACCCGGGAGGCGGAGGTTACAGTGAGCCAAGATCACGACCACCGCACTCCAGCCTGGGCACAGAGTGAGACCCTGTCTCAAAAAAAAAAAAATACACATATCTACATATGCTAAAATATGGTATTTTACCAAAAAAAAATCTTCTGTTTTATGCATAATAAAGACATGAAATTATTTTCTCTTGATTTTTGAATTAGCAAATATTTAATCAAAATTACAATTCATATTTTTCATTTGAAACAAGAAGTGGTTTCTCTACAATCCTCTAGTGAACTGGAAAATTAAGCATTTACAAACTTCAATAATGTTAGTAGGTGAAAAAGAAAGTCAGTTAAATGGATTGGAGGGGAGCAAGTAACTGTGGTGTGGTAGAGTTTCGGGAGGATCCCTCAGTTAGTTATTCTCATCACCAGGGACCTCCACCTGCATTGTCCCAGAGCCACATGATTAAGCCAGCTTATAAAGGGAAGACTCATTCATCACACTGTTCGCTCCCTTGTTCCCCAGTAGTACAATGTAGGAAAATAAGATGCTCATTCAAAAATATAAATGAAAGTTAAGTTTCTGTTGTTCTGGATCATATTATATTAAATAGCCCTACATTGAATAGTAACTGGATCAGAGATTTTCAGATCTTTGGGATAATGACCATCCCATGTCTCCAGCCCCCAGAGATATGGGTGGGGCATTGGTCATGTAAGAAACCCTAGACTCTTAAGTGAAAATGCCATCTGAAAATCAACAGATAATAATAAATCCCTCATGGAGGTAGGGAGGTCATCAAAAATTCTTTGAGATCCAAAAGATTTCTTTGTTGAGAGCCACTGTACTAGACAGGCAAAAAAGAAACAATTTTCCTTTTCTGTTCCTTTATCTATTTTTAGATCTCAAGTTGCATAAGATGTAGAGATTATGCCACACATGTATAAATTCAATTGAATATGCCTTGATAATATTTATCAAGATTGTCACAATTAGAAGAGAACTAAATGGTCGTTTGATCCACCTGTCCCACTCAGTTGATGCTGGAATCTCCTTTATGAAGCCCGTATAATATGTACCCAGCCTCTGTTTCAGTCCCTCTAGTGATAGGGACCATCTAATGTTACGCGTTTCCCATTTAGTTTTAAGCTGTAATGCCTAAAGTTCGTATATTATCAGCTGGAATTGCTTTACAAGGTTTAGCCAGATATAAGCCACTGTCACAGTATCTCCAGTGCCCATTTTATATAATAACAGGCACAAAAGAGCACTGCAGTTGTGCACAGCAAAACACCCAAAACACCTGTGGACTCATTGCTAGTGCAAAGTGTCCTTTGAATATACATATTTCTAGAGACTGTTGACTATACCATGTAGAGATATCCTCAACTGTTATAACCATGCATTCACTACCCTCTTTAAGAAGCAGGCCTGGTGCGGTGGCTCACGCCTGTAATCCCAGCACTTTGGGAGGCCGAGGCAGGTGGATCACGAGGTCAGGAGTTTGAGACCAGCCTGGCCAACATGGTGAAACCCCATCTCTACTAAAGATACAAAAAAATTAGCTGGATGTGGTTGCGTGTGCCTGTAATCCCAGCTACTCGGGAGGCTGGGGCAGGAGAATCACTTGAAGCCGGGAGGTGGAGGTTGCAGTGAGCCAAGATTGTGTGGCTGCACTCCAGCCTGGGTGACAGGGCAAAACTCGGTCTCAAAAAAAAAAAAAAGAAAGAAGCAGACCTGACCCGTTAGGACTACCATCCTCCACAGCCTGCAGAATGTAATATTTGAGCCAAACCTCCAGCTAGTTGCTTTGATTATGGTGACTATATTCTTTTTAATCAAATATTTGGCCGTATTTCTTTTTCCAATGTGTGGATATGTACAAAAAGTCACAGATTAATGTGAACATTGTTAAAATTTAATATTAATTCACCTCTTCCCAAATGATCAAAATATAACTGAAGATTTCCCCCTAACAATCCAGCTAGTATTATAATGCTATGCACAGGTCCCGACGATGGATGGGGAATAGGGTGTTGGATACTCAAACTGCCCGAGAGAGCCTGGCATGGTGACCAGGTTGAGCATACAGGGCCACATTTCAGTGTTGACTTCATCTGTTTTTCTCTTGTCTAGCTGTTTATACATATATATATATGTTTTTCTCTTGCATAGCTGTTTATATATATCTTTGCTTTCCTTAAAATGAAGGTAGGTTAAAAACATTATAACCAAATTCTGAGCCTGAAGTGGCCATAGTATTATAAAGTTTGTGTTGGGGAATAATAAAAGTTTGAGCATGTAAGAAGAGGAGTTTGGACTTTTAGGAATTAAATTAGCCATAGGAGAAGAGATGGGTTGAAAGAGGGAGAGTATTGAAAGCATTTGGCAGCCTATCACTACAGCCCAAGGTTGAGGCACTGAGGTGTTCACACGTCACTAATGTGAAGGTGATGGGATGGATGGATCTAAGGTATTCTTTTTTTTTTTTTTTTTTTTTTTTTTTTTGAGACAGTCTCACTCTATGGCCCAAGCTGGAGTGCAGTGGCGCAATCTCGGCTCACTGCAACCTCCGCCTCCTGGGTTCACGCCATTCTCCTGCCTCAGCTTCCCTAGTAGCTGGGACTACAGGTGCCCACCACCACGCCCGGCTAATTTTTTGTATTTTTAGTAGAGACAGTTTTTCACCGTGTTAGCCAGGATAATCTCGATCTCCTGACCTCGTGATCCACCCACCTTTGCCTCCCAAAATGCTGGGCTTACAGGCGTAAGCCACCACGCCCAGTGAAAGGTATTCTTGATGACTAGAGTACAGCAAAATCTTGTTTGGGGGAAAGATGAGTCCAGCTTTGTGTCTGTTGAATTTGAGGTTGGTCTCATGCTCAGAACACTTTTGGCCCGAAAGTGTAGGTAAGGAATGATTCGTAGAGGTTTTATTTACAATTAAGAATAGATGAGCTTTATACAAAAAATTAGCCGGGCGCGGTGGCGGGCGCCTGTAGTCCCAGCTACTTGGGAAGCTGAGGCAGGAGAATGGTGTGAACCCGGGAGGCGGAGCTTGCAGTGAGAGGAGATCACGCCACTGCACTCCAGCCTGGGCGACAGAGCAAAACTCTGTCTTAAAAAAAAAAAAAAAAGAATAGATGAGCTTCTTGGGGGATTGAGTGTAACAGAGGAGCAAGTGGAGTTCATGTTGCTGTTATAAGAAGGGTGAAACCATTTGAAACTACTTCCCATTGATTTTTTAGAAATCCCTTAACAGATCAGTATCTTTATTAACTACTTTCTTGAAGTGTTTGTAGTCAAGTGTTTAATTTATGCAAAGTTCTCGTTCTGCTTTTGCTAAAAATTATTCTAAATTGGTATTATCTTCTTAATTTTTGTTTCTCCAGAGTTTTTAGTAAGTTTACTGTACGGCCAATATAAAAATTTATAGTATTACTAACATAATCCTCAGTTTGTGGATTAATTCAAACATTTTAAAATTCTGTTTTAGAATTTTAAACAGGGTCTTGCTTTGTTGCCCAGGCTGTCGAACTCCTGGGCTTAAGCAGTCCTTCTACCCCAGCCTCCTCCCAAATTGTTGGGATGACAGGTGTGAGCCACCACTCTGGGCAAAAAGTTTTATTTCATACTTTTTGATATAGTAAAATTTATAGTAGAACTTATAATTTTGAAGTTACATGACTTTTCTTAAAATGTCATATTATATACTTTATTTATTTTTGAGACAAAGTCTCGCTCTGTTGCCAGGCTGGAGTTCAGTGGCACAATCTCAGCTCACTGCAACCTCCACCTCCCAGATTCAAGCGATTCTCTTGCCTGAGCCTCCTGAGTAGCTGGGACTACAGGCATACACCACCAAGCCCAGCTAATTTTTGTATTTTTAGTGGAGACTAAAGTAGGATTTCACCATCTTGGCCAGGATGGTCTCGATCTATTGACCTCATGATCTACCCTCCTCCGTCTCCCAAAGTTCTGGTTACAGGCGTGAGCCACCATGCCCGGCCTATATATTTTAATTTATATTTTTATTTTATAAAATGTTTAATACTTTTATGGCTGGGTGCGGTGGCTCATGCCTGTAATCCCAGCACTTTGGGAGGCCGAGGCAGGCGGATCACAAGGTCAGGAGATCAAGACCATCCTGGCTAACACAGTGAAACCCCGTCTCTACTAAAAAATACAAAAAAAATTTAGCCAGGTATGGTGGCGGGCGCCTGTAGTCCCAGCTACTCTGGAGGCTGAGGCAGGAGAATGGCATGAACCCGGGAGGCAGAGCTTGCAGTGAGTGGAGATCGTGCCACTACACTCCAGCCTGGGTGACAGAGCGAGACTCCGTTTCAAAAAAAAAAAAAAATTTAATGCTTTTATGTCCTATGTGCAAATGTGTTTTAAGTCAATACAAATTTTATTAAATAACATAAGACTTGGCAGAATGTGAGACAAAAAAACAAAAAATAAAATGAAATACAATTTTGTTACATAATAGACTGTTTTATTTAATCTGCCTAGGAAACCATGTGGGCCTTGAATACCATCCATTCTACCATTTTCCTAGTACTAGGAACTCAGTATTCTTTTTTGGGGCTTTCAAGACAAATATTTCCTCAGTTTTCTTCTGGCTACTTTTGTAAAAACACCTCTCTTTCTTTACTTTGTAACTTTAAGGATATTTTTATTCCCATACAATTCTCAATTGGACCAACTGAACATTACTTTTTTCCACCAACCAGGGCAATTTTCACCTAATTTAGAGAAACTATTTAGGATGATGTGACTAAAAATATTGCCATTATTTTATATATATATATATATATAAAAATATATATAATTTGTTTTAGGGGATACTAGGGGTACAAACAAGCAGTTATCTTCCAGGGTCTTTGAAATTGGGGCACAGTCTAAGGTCCATGTGACTGCTTATCTGGGAGACATGCCATATATTTCAAGATTCAATGGGCAGAGAAAACAGTAGCTTCCAGTATCACAAAACAAGATGCTTTGAAAACAAGGCATTGATATGTAATTGTTTCACTTCTCAAAAAGGCAGTTCTAGTAACTCCAGACTGAGTAGGAACAGAGTTTTGTTTTGTTTTTTTTCATTTAATAATAATGGATATATTTCCCAGGCAATGGTTGGGAAAGCCCACTAGTTAGTAAATAAATAAAGCAAGGTTTCGTTAGTGTGTAATGAAATCGGGAAGCATGGAACAAATGGAGTGAGTGTCACTGGGGTTGATTCCAGAGGGGGGTAGAATTTGAACTTTATTTACTTAGCAGAATCTGTAAATTATAGCATTCTGTCAGAGAACAGGCCATGCCTAGAAGCTCTGAGACGGGGTAACCATATGATGTAAAGTCATACTGACTATATGATAGACAGAGGGTATGTGCTTGGACATTGTGGAAGCAGTAAGGTAAAGTAGGGAGAATGAGTGTGCATTTTAGAGAGCCTTCAAAGGAGGTTAGATTTAATGCTGGAGGGAATACGTAAATGTTGTATCCATGCTTAGGTTCTCCCCAGCCCCCAAACAAAAACATTGACACACAGACCTTCTGCAACCAAAGGGTTAGAATTAATCATTTAACCTAGCTTAATCCTGCTTTTATATATTTCATTGATACGTGCTACATACATAATTTCTATATATATCTTGAATGTGTATTCATTTCTGTTAGTTCCAGCATTTGATTATCACGTCCGAGAAACCAACAACCATTGCTCAACTACACTCTGTAAAAACTCTTTACATATTTGGATCCAAGTAGAGCCACTAACATTCAACACAGAGGGCTGGCTTTATGGACATATGGCCTATGCAGTCTCACTGACCTCAGATTCAGAAGAGACTTTTGCTTGATTCCATGCTCTGCTATCTTGAAATTCTAATAATTTCTAGACAAGGCTTCCCACATTTCCATTTTGCACTAGGCTCTGCAAATTATGTAGCCAGAACTATCAATAGGTACTTAATAATTTTCTTAATTATACTTTCTTAAAAGTATTCCACTTTAGGCCGGGTACAGTGGCTCATGCCTGTAATCCTAGCACTTTGGGAGGCCGAGGCAGGCGGATCACAAGGTCAGGAGATCAAGACCATCTTGGCCAACATGGTGAAACTCCATCTCTACTAAAAATACAAAAATTAGCCAGGTGTGGTGGCACGTGCCTGTAGTCCCAGCTACTCGGGTAGCTGAGGCAGGAGAATCGCTTGAACCTGGGAGACGGAGGTTGCCGTGAGCCGAGACTGCGCCCTCCAGCCTGGCGACAGAGCAAGACTCTGTTGCAAAAAAAAAAAAAAAAAAAAAAATGTATTCAACTTTAATTGATATATCTAATGTTAGCAGCTCAGTAGGAAACCACTAAATGCCATGGTTAGGAGTAATGACTTTGGAAGAAGTAGCACCTAGTTTATATCCCAGTTCTGGCCCAGCTGGTGCTATGAGACACCAACTACATGCTTTAAGCTAAGACTCACTTTCCTCATCCATAGAATAAATGAAATAATAGTACTTTCACCAAAAATTATATACAAGAATGTTTTTAACAGAACAATTCTTCAGAGCCCCAAACTGGAAGCAATTCAAGTGTCTATAGTGGAATGGATAAATAGCAATTTGTTTATACAGTGGAGTACTATGTAGCAATGCGAATGAATGGAATACAACTACAAGTAACAACGTGAATGAGACTCACAAACCTAATATAGAAAGAAAGAAAACAGACATTAAAAAGTATAGTTTTATTTATATAAAGTTCAAAAGCAGACAAAACTAATCTGTGCTGTTAAAATTTAGGATATTGGGTCTCCTTAGGAGGAGAAGGGGACACAGGGAACTTCTGGAGGTGTATGATGATGTGTCTCCTGCCATGATGTGGGCATATTCACACTGTAAAATTCAACAAGTTATGCGCTTCAAGGATTTATGTACTTTTCTATGTTTTATACTTTGCATAAAAAATAGTCTTAAAAATTTGCATAAAAAATAGTCTTACCACATAATTACTCTGAAAATTAGAGAAACAATTGTGGAATCTTTAGAGATGCCTCAAGAAGTTCACAGAGCTGGGCATGGTGGCTCATGCCTGTAATCCCAGCACTTTGGGAGGCCAAGGCGGGTGGATCACCTGAGATCAAGAGTTCGAGACCAGCCTGGCCAACATGGTGAAACCACGTCTCTACTAAAAATACAAAATTTAGCCAGGCATGGTGGCGCGTGCCTGTAATCCCAGCTGCTATGGGGGCTGAGGCAGGAGGATCGCTTGAACCTGGGAAGTGGAGGTTGCAGTGAGCCAAGATCGTGCCACTGCACTCCAGCCCAGGCAACAGGGTGAGACTCCATCTCAAAAAAAAAAAAAAAAAGAAGTTCACAGAATAATAAGTTTATTTATTTTATTTTATTATTTTTTTGAGACAGAGTTTCGCTCTTGTTGCCTAGGCTGGAGTGCAATGGCGCGATCTTGGCTCACCGCAACCTCCGCCTCCCAGGTTCAAGCGGTTCTCCTGTCTCACCCTCCTGAGTAGCTAGGATTACAGGCACACACCGCCACACCTGGCTAATTTTTTTTTAGTAGAGATGGGGTTTCTCCATGTTGGTCAGGCTGGTCTCGAACTCCCGACCTCAGATGATCCGCCCGCCTTGGCCTCCCAAAGTGCTGGGATTACACACATGAGCCACTGCGCCCGACTGTAAGTTTAAACACTTCCATTAAGTGGTTTATAGACTGATACAGAAGAATTAGGGCCACAATTTTCAACCAGTGTCTTGGCTGTTCGCTTTCTCCTTTTTAATGATCTTTAAAACTTTGACAGCCTTTGATAAATGGTAATTAAAGGAAAATTTAATAAAAGGTAGATAAAATTGAGTTTCTCTGGCCATGATAAGGCTTCTTTTAAGTAATCTTTTTTATTGCATAGGAAAGTAAAATGAAGCATGTTTGCCTTGGTAGTAAAAGGTTGAACTGTAAACCCATTCTCAGTAAGACAGGTGCCCAGCGAGTGTTGCATATTCTCTTATTTGATCACTTTGTGAAAGATTTCCTAAATTTACTTATTTGAAAACTGCATTTGTAGTTGTCACTTTATCCTTTGCTAGCACTGTTTTTCCATTTTTGCTTACATTTAGTCTGGAAGACTTGTTATTTTATTTCATGTATATATATTTATTTTTAGGTGACTATGAAAGGCTTATATTTCCAACAGAGTTCCACAGATGAAGAAATAACATTTGTATTTCAAGAAAAGGTAAGAAAAAATGTTTAATCATTAAAGTAGTGTATTTTTATATGCAATAAACCCACTTTTAAATGATGTGTTATTTTCAGTGAGACTTAATGAACAAAAGTTATTTAAATGAAACTCCTCAAATTACAGTACTTTCCTTTAAATTTTATGTGAAAATGGTGGTTCACATTGTAGTTTAACTATTTTTAAGTTTTATTTTGTTTTTAATTGACACATAATTGTACATATTTATGGGGTACCATGTGATGTTCTGATTCATGTATAAATTATGTAATGATCAAATCAGGGTAATTAGCATATCCATCAGTAAAATACTTGCCAGTTTGTTGTGTCATTCAAAATCCTCTCTTCTAGCTATTTTGAAATATGTAATACATTGTTAACTATAGTCACCTTGCTATACAACAGAACACCAAAACCTATTCCTTCCATCTACCTGTAACTTTGTACCTGTTGACCAACCTCTGTCCCCAGCTCCCACCCCTTTAATCTCCCCAGCCTCTAGTAACCATTATTGGACTCTCTATGTCTGTGCAATCAACTTTCTTAGATTCCATATTTGAGTGAGATCATATAATATTTGTCATTCTGTGCTTAGCTTATTTCACTTAACACAACATTCTCAAGATTCATCTATATTTTCACAAATGACAGGATTTTATTCTTTTTGTGGCTGAATAGTATTCTGTTGTGTATATATACCACATTTTCTTTATCCATTAGTTTGTTGATGGATGCTTAGGTTGATTCCATATCTTTGCTATTGTGAATAGTGCTGCAGTAAACATGGAGGTACAGATATCACTTTGACATATTGCTTTCATTTCCTTTGGATGTATGTATACCCAGGAGAGGGATTGTTGGATTAAATGGTAGTTCTTTTTTGTTTTTTTTTTTTAATTGAGACGGAGTCTCACTCTGTTGCCCAGGCTGGAGGGCAGTGGTGCCATCCCGCCTCACTGCAACCTCTGCCTCCCAGGTTCAAGTGATTCTCCTACCTCAGCCTCCTGAGTAGCTGGGATTACAGGCATGCACCGTCACACCTGGCTAATTTGTGTATTTTTAGTAGAGACGGGGTTTCACCATGTTGGCCAGGCTGGTCTCAAACCCCTGACCTCAGGTGATCTGCTCACCTCGGCCTCCCAAAGTGCTAGGATTATAGGCATGAGCCACTGCACCCAGCCTGGTAGCTCTATTTTTAATTTTTTGAGGAACATTCATATTTTTGTCCATAATGGCTATGCTAATTTACATGACCACCAATGGTGTATAAGAGTTCCCATTCTCCACATCCTCACCAGCATTTGTTACTTGTTGTCTTTTTGATAATAGCCATTCTAATGGGGATGAGGGAATATCTTCTTATGGTTTTGATATCTATTTCCCTGACGGCCATGATCGAGTGGTATTCATCCCAGGGATGCAAGGATAGTTCAACATAAGCAAATCAATAAATGTGATACATCACATTAACAGAATGAAGGACATAAACCCTCTGATCATCTCAATAGATACAGAAAAACCATATAATAAAATGTAACATCCCTTCATGATAAAAATCCTACATAAATTAGGCATAGAATGAATATATGTCAATATAATAAAAGCCGTGTATAACAAACATGCAGCTAACATCATACTGAACAGGAAAAAGTTGGAAGCTTTTCCTCTAAAATCTGGAACAAGACAAGGATGCCCACTTTCACTACTTTTATTCAACATAATACTAGAAGTCCTAGCCAGAGCAATTAGGCAAGAGAAAGAAAGAAAGAGCATTCGAATTGGAAAGAAGAAAGTCAAACCATCCCTGTTTGCAGGTGACGTGATCTTATATGTAGAAAACCCTGCAGACTCCACCAAAAACCAGTTAGAACTAATTAATGAATTCAGTAAAGTTACAGGATACAAAATAAAAAATCAGTAGGAGGCGGGGTGTGGTGGCTCACACCTGTAATCCCAGCACTTTGGGAAGCCAAGGCGGGTGGATTGCCTGAGCTCAAGAGTTCAAGACCAGCCTGGGCAACACGGTGAAACCCCATCTCTACTAAAAATACAAAAAATTAGCCAAGTGTGGCAGCATGTGCCTCTAGTCCCAGCTACTCGGGAGGCTGAGGCAGGAGCATTGCTTGAACCCGAGAGGCGGAGGTTGTAGTGAGCCAAGATTGTGCCACTGCACTACAGCCTGGGCAACAGAGCAAGACTCCATCTCCAAAAGAAAAAAAAATCAGTAGCAGTTCTTTGTTGTTGTTGTTTTTTGAGACAGGGTCTTGTGCCATCACCCACACTGGAATACAGTGGTGCAATCTGGGCTCACTGCAACCTCCCCCAGCATCAGCTCCCACCTCAGCTTCCTGAGTAACTGAGACTACAGGCGTGTGCCACCATGCCTGTCTGACTAACTTTTTTTTTTTTTTTTTGGTAGAGGCAGGTTTCGCCATGTTGCCCAGGCTGGTCTCGAATTCCTGGGCTCAAGCAATCCTCCCACCTCAGCCTCCCAAAGTGCTGGAATTACAGGTGTGAGCCACCGCGCCCAGCCGAGTAGTACGTCTCTGTACCAACAGCAAACTATCTAAAAAAGAAATTAAAAGGCCAGGTGCCTATAATCCCAGCACTTTGGGAGACCAAGGGTGGAAGATCACTTGAGCCCAGGAGTTCAAGGTCAGCCTGGGCAACATAGGGAGACCCTGTCTCTACAAAAAAAAAATTTTTTTGAGTTAACCAGGCATGCTGGCTGACACCTGTAGTCCCAGCTACTTGGGAGGCTAAGGCGGAAGGATCACTTGAGCCCAGGAGGTCAAGGCTGCAGTGAGCCGTGATCTTGACACTGCACCCCAGTCTGGGCAACAGAGCAAGACTTGTCTCAAAAAAAAAAAAAAGAAAGAAATTAAGAAGGCAACCCCATTTATAATAGCTATAAGTAAATAAGATGCTCAGGAATAAATTTAACCAAGGAGGTGAAATATCTCTACGATGAAAACTATAAATATTGATGGAAGAAATTGAAGAGAATAGTAATAAGTGGAAAGATAGTCTGTGTTCATTAATTGGAAGAATTAATATTGTTAAAATGTCCATACTACCCAAAGCCGTCTACAGATTCAATTGAATCCCTATCAAAATGCCAGTGGCATTATTCACAGAAATAGAAAAATAATCCTAAAAATCGTGTGGAACCACAAAAGACTCTGAATAGCCAAAGCCATCTTGACCAAAAGAATAAAGCTGGAGGCATTACACTACCTTACTTTAAAAAATATTTTTGAGGCCGGGCGCGGTGGCTCACGCTTGTAATCCCAGCACTTTGGGAGGCCGAGGCGGGCGGATCACGAGGTCAGGAGATCGAGACCACGGTGAAACCCCGTCTCTACTAAAAAATACAAAAAATTAGCCGGGCATGATGGCGGGCGCCCGTAGTCCCAGCTACTCGGAGAGGCTGAGGCAGGAGAATGGCGTGAACCCGGGAGGCGGAGCTTGCAGTGAGCCGAGATGGCGCCACTGCACTCCAGCCTGGGAGACAGAGCGAGACTCCGTCTCAAAAAAAAAAAAAAAAAAAATTTTAAAAGAATTGCTGCAAAAGAGTTTTTAGTTCCTCAGGGTGGTAGTGTAAAAGGTATTAGAAAGACAGAACAAACTTAATAGTCTTACATGTTGCGAAAGTAACCCAATGTGTTCTGAATACCACAATAATGCAAGTTTCCAGAAAGTAGCCATATTTCAGAAAAGACCTTGTCTCGGCCAGACGCGGTGGCTCATGCCTATAATCCCAGCACTTTGGAAGGCTAAGGCAGGCAGATCATGAGGTCAGGAGATCGAGACCATCCTGGCTAACACGGTGAAACCCTGTCTCTACTAAAAATACAAAAAATTAGCCAGGCGTGGTGGCATGTGACTGTAGTCCCAGCTACTCGGGAGGCTGAGGCAGGAGAATGGCATGAACCCGGGAGGCGGAGCTTGTAGTGAGCAGAGATCGCGCCACTGCACTCCAGCCTGAGCAGGAGAGCAAGACTCGGTCTCAAAAAAAAAAAAAAAAAAGACCGTGTCTCATACGTGAAATGGAAGAGGTAGAAAAATACTGTTTTCCATACACATTTCAGAGAGTGCCAAAGTTACCTGATTTACTAAGTTTTAAATGATCACTCATATTCATATTATCACCGTTTTTTATTAAGCATAGATAGTAGAATTTTCATATACAGTATTGGTGATTATTAGAAAGATTTGTGGCAAGCCAAAATCATTCTTCCGTAAATTTAGGGATTAAAAGTAAGTGTTATATGTAAATCAGTATTTCATAATAATTATGAGAGTTTTGATCGTGAACACAATCCAGTTTTCTCTCTTGTCTGTCACTAACTCCTAAAACATTTAGGCCAGGCACAGTGGCGCACGTCTGTAATCCCAGCACTTTGGAAGGCTGAGGAAGAAGGATCACTTAAGCCCAGGAGTTCAAGACCAGCCTGGGCAAAAAAGTGAGACCCCCATTTCTACCAAAAAAATCAGCTGGGCATGGTGGCACCCACCTGTGTGGGTCAAGGCTGCAGTGAGTCATGTTCACACCACAGCACTCCAGCCTGGGTGATAGAGCTAGACCCTGTCTCAAAAAAACAAAAACAATTAGGCCAGGAGTCTGTGTTTCAGACAGCTTGGCTTCTATCATTGATCAAGATGGGGGTCAGGGGTTGATTGGCTCTTGGGAAGAAACATCTCCAGGTTCACAAAATCATGAGTAAAATTCACAAACTCACCAATGTTATTGAACATCTTCATATTATCACCAAGTTTTGTCAAAACTGAGATTTAAAAAGATGTTCTCAGATTGTCTTCGTGACAAAACACAGTAATCCCTTTGATACATCACAGGCGAGGCTATATAAGTGGCTATTCTTGGCCAGCTTTTCATCTAATTGTGGGCATATCGGGTAGAGGAGACTGATTTAATTATTAGTACCAGGTTCAGTTGTTTAGAGGAGGTGATATTATATTTAATAATATAGGTGCATGACATTGAGTGTCTGAATTTGGACTATTTTTGCCTTTGAATTTCTTTATTTTTCTTTTTTTTTTTTTTTTTTATTTGAGACAGGGTCTCGCTCTGTCACCCAGGCTGGAGTGCAGTGGCACAATATCAGCTCACTGCAACCTCCACCTCCTGGGTTCAAGTGATTCTCCTGTCTCAGCCTCCCAAGTACCTGGGACTACAGGCATGCGCAACCATGCCCAGCTATTTTTTATATTTTTAGTAGAGACCAGGTTTCACCATGTTGGCCAGGCTGGTCTCAAACTCCTGACCTTAAGCGATCCACTTGCCTCGGCCTCCCAAAGTGCTGGGATGACAGGCGTGAGCCCCCATGCCGGGCCTTGCCTTTGGATTTCTATCTAGAAGTGGAATCTGAGGGATAATTAGGTTCAGTTGCATTGGTATGTTGACCCCAGAATCCCATGGGGCATGATGAAATGCCCAAGGCACATGTTAAGGAAGAGTTGAATAAAGGACGCTAAAGAATTCCACTGGCTGGCCAGGCACAGTGGCTTACGCCTGTGATCCCAGCACCTTGGGAGGCCAAGGCGGGCAGATCACCTGAGGTCAGGAGTTCAAGACCAACCTGGCCAACATGGTGAAACCCCATCTCCTACTAAAAATACAAAAAAAAAGTAGCCAGGCATAGTGGCTCATGCCTGTAATCCCAGCTACTGAGGAGGCTGAGGCAGGAGAATCACTTGAACTCGGGAGGCAGAGGTTGCAGTGAGCTGAGATTACGCCACTGCACTCCAGCCTGGGTGACAGAGAGAAACTCTATCTCAAAAAAAAAAAGGAAAACAGAATTTCACTGGCTGGGCACAGTGGCTCACACCTGTAATCCCAGCACTTTGGAAGGCCAAGACGGGAGGATCACTTTAGCCCAGGAGCTCAAGACCAACCCGGGCAACTCAGCAAGACACCATCTCTATTTTTTTAAATTATGTTTTTAAAAAAGAATTTCACTTATAGCATTAAGAAAATTCAAGGGCTGGGCACTATGTCTTATGCCTTTAATCCCAGCACTTTGGGAGGCTGAGGCATGAGGATTGCTTGAGCCCAGGACTTAGAGACCAGCCTGGGCAACACAGCAATACCCCAGCCCTACAAAAAAATTAAAAATCAGCTGGGTGTGGTGGTGCATGCCTGTAACCCCAGCTACTTGGAAGGCTGAGGCAGGAGGATCACTTAAGCCCTGGAGGTTGAGGCTGCAGTGAGCTGTGATTTCGCTACTGTATTCCAGCCTGGAAGACAGAGCGAGACCCTGTCTCAAAACAAAACCAACAAAAAAAGAAAATTCTAAAAATTAGTAAAGGCCCGCCGGGCGCGGTGGCTCACTCCTATAATCCCAGCACTTTGGGAGGCCGAGGCGGGCAGATCACAAGGTCAGGAGATCGAGACCATCCTGGCTAACACAGTGAAACCCCGTCTCTACTGAAAATACAAAAAATTAGCTGAGCATGGTGGCGGGTGGCTGTAGTCCCAGCTACTCTGGAGGCTGAGGCAGGAGAATGGCATGAACCTGGGAGGCAGAGCTTGCAGTGAGCCGAGATTGTGCCACTGCACTCCAGCCTGGGTGACAGAGCGAGACTGTCTCAAAAAAAAAAAAAAAAAAATTTAGTAAAGGTTATATGTTATGTGTATATGTGTTTAAGGATATCCCTGTAAATGTGAAGATCCGATGTTCTGAGATTATTTAGGTTGAAATAAAGGAGTACAGTATTTGCTGCTTTACTTTGTTATCCTAACTTTATTGTCTACACATATATCCATATTGTTATTTGAGTACTTTTAAAAATATATATCCGAAAGCTTTTTTAAAATTGTACCCCCAAATTTTCTTTATTCTTTTTTTGTTATATACATTTCTATAATTACTTATACTTGTTAAAATTAGCTGTGAGATTTAGGGTCTGTTTAATTTTGTTTAATTACATGTGAAAATTTTCACAGCATAAAGACATATTCTCATAGGAATGTGTAAAATAACATATTGTTTTGTTATCATTTGGTTCTAGGAAAATCTTCCTGTTACAGAGGATAACTTTGTGAAACTTCAAGTTAAAGCTTGTGCTCTGAGCCAGATAAATACAAAGGTATTGGTTCTTTTATTATGGCACAAAGTAAAATGAGAGTTTCTTAGTGTATAAATATAATGATAACTGACCTCTCAACGTGAAGAATTTATCATCATCTTCATTTTTATTAATTTTTTTATTTGAGACGGAGTTTCGCTCTTGTTGCCCAGTCTGGAGTGCAGTGGTGCAATCTCAGCTCACTGCAACCTCTGCCTCCTGGGTTCAAGCAATTCTCCTGTCTCAGACTCCCGAGTAGCTAGGATTACAGGAGCGCACCACCACACCCAGCTAATTTTTGTATGTTTTTTAGTAAAATGGGTTTGCTGTGTTGGCCAGGTTGATCTCAAACTCCTGACCTCAGGTGATCCACCTGCCTCAGCCTCCCAAAGTGCTGGGATTCCAGGCATGAGCCACTGCGCCCGGCCTACCATCTTTAGAAGAATAGAACAGCTAGGGGAAAAAATTTAGTGTGCTTTTGTATATTTCTATATAAGGGACATTATTAGTCTGATGGAAGTTACGTATTTTATATGAAAATACAAATATTTTATAAGAAAATAGAAATAATATAAATATTTTATAATATTTTATAAACTCCTTTACATTGCAAAAAACTGAGAGCTTATAATTAACAAAGCTTATTATTAAGGAAGAAATAAATAATAAAATAGAAACTAGAAACCTAATCAGTTTATTAGCTACCAATTAGATATTTAATTAATGTCATTAGTTATGGTTCATATTTTTCTTGTCATTTCTTTTTGTGTCGCTCTCTCATAAACATACATCTCTACCTCGCATTACCCTGCAGTAATCTTTCATTATTGACCATGAAATACATAGAATGTTTTCAGTGGTAAATAAACTGTGGTTAAATGTGCCGTGGTAAATTGAGTAGGTCCATTTACTCCGTTTTTGTTTGTTTTGTTTTGTTTTTTGGGATTAATGCCATAGTTTACATGACCCGTAACTTATTGGATTATAATGTCACTATAATTTTTAGGAACCTAAAAGTCTTCTTTGATAAAGTCACACTTAGGAAATTACAGACCAGGTATAGGCTTTCATTGGGCAACTCTGCAACATGAGCGTGACTTGAGAAATGCATTAGTGGGATCCCTGAAGTCTTTTCACAAGAGTACTAGTACTAGACCTTGTCTGCAGACTTCTGTCTTCAGATGCTTTTATTAAAATGGAAAAATCCATTAAAATCCAAGTCTAAGAAATAATCTCCTTGTCTAACAGAAATAAATACTAAATTATGGTAAAATCAGTTGAATGGAATATTGCACATCTGTTAAGCATAATGGTTATGAAAACTGTGTGGGTAATGTAAGAAAATGCTTATGGTAAGTGAAGGAGCCAGGATGCAATTGCTAAAACCATAGTTTTAACTCCATACAAATGTGCATAAAAGAAATACTGTGGCCAGGCACAGTGGCTCACACCTGTAATCCCAGCACTTTGGGAGGCCGAGGCAGGCGGATCACGAAGTCAAGAGATCAAGACCATCCTGGCCAACATGGTGAAACCCCATCTCTACTAAAAATACAAAAATTAGCTGGGCATAGTGGCACGTGCCTGTAGTCCCAGCTACTCGGGAGGCTGAGGCAGGGGAATCGCTTGAACCTGGGAGGCGGAGGTTGCAGTGAGCCACTGCACTCCAGCCTGGGCGACAGAGCGAGACTCCATCTGAGAAAAAAAAAAAAGAAAAGAAATACTGTAAAACACCCAGTACTTCTATAAGAGTGTTGCATGAACATCTTAAGAAAAGTATAATGTTCCACATTGAAAAAGAGACTTCTGACAATCAAGTATACAATACAGGAGATCAGAAAATTGAAAAATAAATATAGAAGAGAATTATTTCAATTTCTTTTTACTTACTGTTCCTAAAATATTATGGTATCTACAAATACGTTCAGCATCTGTAGTGTTAAGTGCCAGGAGCTTAAATTACCACAGGCTTTTAAACACAGTATATATACCCTGTTACTTCAAAAGACAAGTACTTATAGTTAATTTGGTCACAATCTAATAAAATACCAATCTCTTAAAAATTTAGCCTTAACCAAAAGAAACTCCAATCACCATGAATCTGAAATTATATGGCAGATTACCTCTTAATATCCATCACTACTTCTCACCCACTCCCTAACCCAAGGCTTTTGAGAACTCAGGTGATTTTAAAGGGTATAGGAATGGAGAACCCTTTGTTCTCATTGGCCACACCCCCTTATTCAACAGTCTTCTCTCCAGACTACCCTCCCTTCACCTGAATAAGATGACTGATAGTGTTTAGCCAACCAAGAAATGTTTTGGCCATAATTTCCCTTCATATTTGGCAGAGTAAAGATGTTAAACAAAGGATGTTAATGGTAATTTGAATAATAATATTCATTCCTAAGTCCTGCAGATCCACAAATGCCTCAGTAAATTCTTGGTTTCCTACCCTTCAGAGAAACCTATTTTGTGAAGTTATTTGCTTTGTCTCAATTCCAAAACTTTAACCATATTTGCTCTTTCTGTGATTTGACTTTTACTCACGCTTTCCTCATATATAATAGAGTCCAGGATTTCTTCTGACAGTAGTGTGTTAACTGCCTTTGTCATGATTTAGCTTCTGGCAGAAATGAAGATGAAAAAGGATTTATTTCCTGTTGGGAGAGAAATTGCTGGAATTGTATTAGATGGTAAGTATACAGATGTGAGTATATGTATTTATTTTCTAAGGTAAAAGAGATTAAATGTAGCTAATTGGTTTACTGGTACATAAAATTATATACAACCTTTCAAATTTAAATCTAATTATATGAAAATGTCCTTTTTTATTTTTATTTTTATTTTTATTTTTTGAGAGACAAAGTCTCTCTGTGTTGCCCAGCCTGATCATAGCTACAGCCTTAACTCCTGGGTTCAAGCGATCCTGTTGCCTCAGCTTCCTGAGTAGCTAAGTCTACAGCAAGCTTGTCTAACCAGCATGCAGCCCAGGACAGCTTTGAAGTCAGCCCAACACAAATTCGTGAATTTTCTTAAAACATTATGTGATTTTTTGGCCAGGCGCGGTGGCTCATGCCTGTAATCCCAGCACTTTGGGAGGCCTAGGCGGGCAGATCACAAGGTCAGGAGATTGAGACCATCCTGGCTAACACGGTGAAACCCTGTCACTACTAAAAATACAAAAAATTAGCTGGGCGTGGTGGCATGCGCCTGTAGTCCCACCTACTCGGGAAGCTGAGGCAGGAGAATGGCGTGAACCCAGGAGGCGGAGCTTGCAGTGAGCCGAGATGGCGCCACTGCACTCCAGCCTGGGTGACAAGTACAAGACTCTGTCTCAAAAAAAAATTAATTAATTAATTTGAAAAAAAAATTACGTGATTTTTTTTTTTTTTTTTTTGGTTCATCAGCGATCATTTAGTGTTAGTGTATTGTATGTGTTGCTCAAGACAATTCTTTCTCTTCCAGTATGGCCCAGGGAAGCCAAAAGATTGGACACCCCTGGTCTACAGGTACACGACATTATGCCTGGCTTTGTCTAGCTTCTTTGGTTTTTTTTTTTTCTTTTCTTCAGAGTCTCACTCTATCGCCCAGGCTGGAGTGCAGTGGCATGATGTCTGCTCCACTGCAACCTCTGCCTCCCAGATTCAAGCAACTCTGCCTCAGCCTTCCAAGTAGCTGGGGCTACAGGCGCTCATCACCACACCTGGCAAATTTTTGTATTTTTTGGTAGAGACGGAGTTTCACTATGTTGGCCAGGCTGGTCTCAAACTCCTGACCTCAAGTGATCTGCCCACATCGGCCTCTCAAAGTGCTGGGATTACAGGCATGAGCCACCATCCCTGGCCCTTTTTTTTTTTTTAATTGAAAAGGAAAATAGGACTTAATTGGTATTTTATAATTGGAGAGCTTATTACAGTGTGGTAAATAGGGGTTATATATTTAAATCCACAAGTAATCATATATTGAATAGAATGACCAATATTGTCTTTTTATGATGAAATAATGATCTTAACATACAGAACAGTAAGCCTTATATCAGGCATTTGATATAATTTATTTCTAAATAGACCTATAGACCTATACTTAATATTCACTAACAGGTGGTTCATGATTAGTGTGTTTGCTTTTACCTCCTATGCGAATGAATAAATGTGTTAAGGTATGTTAGAGTATATTTGAGTTTTACCTGTGATTTTAACGTATAATAGATTTGATATATGTAATCTTCTGACACAGCTAAATGATAATTATGTTTCTTTTTTTCTCAGACTGTAGAAAAATAAATATAATAACCAGATGATCATTCATTTTACATTTAATGAGCAATTGCTAACTGCTTAGGATATAAGTGAAACGAACTCCTTGCCCTTAAACAGTTCACTCTCTAGGGGAGAGACAAATACACACATGAGCAGATTATTATGTAAGCTCTGAAGAAAGCTGCTTAACCTGGCCAGAAGAAACAGGAAAGGCTTCTTGGAGTAAGATGTCCAAATCTTAAGGGGCAAGCAGGTTGAGAATCACACCCAGCAGGGAGGATATTATGAACAAAGACAAACAAGTGAAAGTGGGATGTGTATAAGAATTACAAAGAGTTTGGTATTGCTAGAGCAAGATAAAGTCCTGGGCGGCCGTCAAGGGTATGGTACTTGGTAGCAGAGAAACATTTTGTCAAGAAAATTCTCCTCCTGGGCTGGGCTTGGTGGCTCACACCTGTAATCCCATCACTTTGGGAAGCAGAGGTGAGAGGATCGCTTGAGCCCAGGAGTTTGAGCCAACAGAGCAAGACCCTGTCTCAAAAGAAAAAAAAGAAAAAGAAAAAAAAATTATCCTTCAAATATTGCAGAATAAAAGATATGGCACAAAATACTTTCATGATGATGTGAACACTAATTCCTGCCTTCCAAAAATGAAGCAGAAGGATAGGCAAGGGCTAGACCTTTGGTTGAGCCTTAGATATCAGATTGTATTTTAGGGAGATTATTAGAGCAGGCATTTGAAGGAAGGGTGGATGTGAGGCAAACGAGTCTAAAGGCAAGAGGACTGGTTGGGTTGCAGACCAAGAGGCAAGAAACAGCAAAGTCCATAACCTCAACAGTGGTGGCAGAGGTGGAGAAGAGGGATGGATTCAAGACATATTGAGGAAATAAAGTCTGCAGGACCTGGGAAATTAAAAACAGATCAGAACCAGGAATGGCTTACAGAGTTCTGGTTCAGGCTTGAATTAGAACCAACATTTGATAAAGGAAGATGATCCAATTTGGAGGAATATTATGAATTTAGATTTATACTTACTGAGTTCAAGGAACTTAAGTGACATCTCACTGGCAATATCTAGTAAGCAACTAAATGAGTTAAAGCTCAAGGGTGAGAGATCTATGCTGGAAAGTATATATTTGAGAAATGTTGCCATGTAGGTCATATTTGAAATAATAGAGTTGATGAGTTCTCCAAGGGAGAGAGTAGAAAAGGAGGAGAGATGTAAACAAAGAACCCTTTGGAATGCACTGTTTGAGGGTCAATTAAAAGAAGAGGAGTATGAAAGAAACCAAGAAAAAAAGAGTCAGAGTGACCTTAGGAGGACAGGGATCAGCAGTAGAAGGGAAAGATAAAAGTATAGTGAATCCGAAGCCAGAAGGATTTGGGGATGATGGCACAGGAGGGAGCCAAAGAAGAAGCAAACTCCAAAAGAAAGACTTGAAAGTGGAAATACCAGGCTTCAAATTACTTGCTAGTGGCAACAAATGCACTCTGGGGCCATTTTTTTGACAGAGCCAGTCGAAGGGGCCATTTCCAGATTCAGGTTTCCATCTTACTTCACTGCTTCATGTCAGTTTCCTTGTCTGTTAAATAGAAATAATAATACCTTATTAGTACGTTGTGAAGTTTAAATGTATAAACACACAACAATGCTGGGCACAAGGAGGCATTCAACAATATTTGGGTTTTTTTCCTCCCCTTTCCTCTTGTAACTCTTTGAATGAAACTACTCAAATGAATTGACTGATTGTCGAGGCTTTTTCTCTACATATGCAGAGAAAATGTAACTATATCATTTCTTTTTTTTCTTTTTTTTTGAGACGGAGTCTTGCTCTGTCACCCAGGCTGGAGTGCAGTAGCGCAATCTTGGCTCACTGCAAGCTCCACCTCCCAGGTTCACACCATTCTCCTGCCTCAGCCTCCCAAGTAGCTGGGACTACAGGCGCCCGCCACCACACCCGACTAATTTTTTAGTAGAGACAGGGTTTCACCGTGTTAGCCAGGATGGTCTCGATCTCCTGACCTCGTGATCCACCCGCCTCAGCCTCCCAAAGTGCTGGGATTACAGGCATGAACCACCGTGCCTGGCCATCATTTCTATAAAGTTCCAGAAAACTTCTTGGTAGCAACCTCAATTTATTTCCCAAATCAAAATAATTTTAATGTCACTCTTCTTAAGGGAGGAGACCACCCCTCATATTGTCTTATGCCCAACTTCTGCTTCCAAAGAAAGAGGAAGTAAAAACTAAAAGGCAGAAATGAAATCCACAGGCAGGCAGCCCAGCGCTGCGCCCTGGGCCTGGTTAAAGATTGATCCCTGACCTAACCGGTTATGTTATCTGTAGATTCCAGACATTGTATGGAAAAGCATTGTGAAAATCCCTGTCCTGTTCTGTTCCATTCTGATTACCAGTGCATGCAGCCCCCAATCACGTACCCCCTACTTGCTCAATCGATCACAACCCTCTCACACGGACCCCCTTAGAGGTGTAAGCCCTTAAAAGGGACAGGAATTGCTCACTTGGGGAGCTCAGTTTTTGGAGACGTGAGTCTTGCCGAAGCTCCCAGCCGAATAAAGCCCTTCCTTCTTTAACTCAGTGTCTGAGGGGTTTTGTCTGCGGCTTGTCCTGCTGCATTCTCAGAATTCCCTGTTGTATGAGATTCTGCAACAAAAATAAAGACAGATTGGGCTAGCCACAGGAGGAGTAGAAAACAATATAATGATCGTAGAAGCTATAGAATAGATTATTTTCCTTTACTCCTTCTTCCTTAAAGTCAGCTAAATAGAGGCCAGGCACAGTGGTTTACACCTGTAATCCCAGCACTTCGGGAGGCCAAGGTGAGTGGATCACTTGAAGTCAGGAGTTCAAGACCAGCCTGGCCAAGATGGTGAAACCCTGTCTCTACTAAAAATACAAAATTAGCCAGGCATGATGGTGCACGCCAGTAGTCCCAGCTACTCGGGAGGCTGGGGCACAAGAATCACTTGAACCTGGGAGATGGAGGTTGCAGTGAGCCAAGATCGTGCCACACACTCCAGCCTGGTTGACAAGAGCAGAACTCCGTCTCAAAAAAAAAAAATAAAGTCAGCTAAATAGGCAAAGAGAGACCTACTTCTCCTGGTCTCAACAATCACATGGCCCAAATATCTAGAGAATCCAGATTTGAAGTGCTATATATCCTGTAGTCCTTATAGACCATCAAAATGTTATTGACATTTTTGTCCTTTTTTCTAAGTTGAACAAAATCAGTCTTTTTACACATCCACAGATTTTAAAAATGTATTTTAATAGTTGAGAATTATATTTAATAAACTTGTAATATTAACTATTAATTTTCTTCACTCTTTAGTTGGAAGCAAGGTATCATTCTTTCAACCAGATGATGAAGTAGTTGGTAAGTTATAGTTCACAGTCTTATTTCCAGTCATCTATTTTACTGTCATCTCTGTTTTTTCTATATAACTATTTATGTTCACTGTGACCTTGCTTCATATAGAAGTACTTTCCAGGCCGGGTGCGGTGGCTCACATCTGTAATCCCAGCACGTTGGGAGGCCGAGGTGGGCGGATCACCTGAGGTCGGGAGTTCAAGACCAGCCTGACCAACATGGAGAAACCCCGTCTCTACTAAAAATACAAAATTAGCCAGGCATGGTGGCACGTGCTTGTAATCCCAGCTACTCAGGAGGCTGAGGCAGGAAAATTGCTTGAACCCAGGAGGCAGAGGTTGTGGTGAGCCGAGATCGCACCATTGCGCTCCAGCCTGGGCAAGAAGAATGAAACTCCATCTCAAAAAAAATAAATAAATAAAAGAAAGAAATAGTTTCCTGGTTTTTGGAATTTACTGTCAAATTTCTATTGATGATAAAAATTGGGACCTTGATTGCAATAGCAGAACGTTTAAAACTTTTTAATATTTAGCTGTAGAACAGTTTTATAGATAAAAAAGATAATCATAGTTGCTACAGTGCTTGGTGTAGCCTTTTTCTGGCAGATGCTTAGTCTGTGGCCAGACTGAAGTCTTTAGGGAGAAGGAAAGTTACAAGTCACATGCTTGAAGGCTGCTGACTGACTGGGCCATATAGAAGCTCCATGCACCATTTCAACTGAAATCATACAGAGCTTTGCTCTTACAACTCTTGTAAAACTAAAAATTGACTTGAAACATTTATTCTTTAAAATCCACAGTATTTTTGCAATTTTGCAACCTGTGTCCTAGACAGTCACACAAACATAGGGTATGACTTTTATAGTAGTCTTTGAAATTTCCATTTCTCTGTGGAAGACATAAAGTTAGAAAACATTTATATAACTTATATAGGGCCATGTAATATATATTATGTGGTGGTTCACACCTGTAATCCTAGCACTTTGTGAGGCCAAGACAGGAAGATCACTTGAGCTCAGTAGTTCAAGACCAGCCTGGGCAACACTGCAAAAGCTCAACTCTACATAAAAAATACAAAAATTAGCCAGGCGTGGTGGCACACACCTGTAGTCCCAGCTACCCAGGAGGCTGAGGTGGGAGATTGCCTGAGCCTGGAAGTTTGAGGAGCCATGATCACACCACTGTACTCCAGCCTGGTGACAGAGCAAGACCTTGTCCAAAAAAAAAAAGAAAAGAAAGAAAAAATATTTAGCCTTATAGCATTAAAATTATAGCATGCTTGAAATTCTTAAAGGATAGACTTGTAAGAAAGTTTTCATCAGCTTTTTATAGTATTGCCTTTGACTCAGGCATTATCCTGGAGAATTGATTATTTCTTTCTTGTCTTTTTATTCTGCTCAGGAAATCAGTGGCACTCTGTGTTATTCAAGATTCTTTTTGTAGGAAACCAAAAATAAAATCAGACTAGCTTAGAAGAAAAATGGGATTTTATTAGAAACATACTCTGGCCAGGTGTGGTGGCTTACACCTGTAATCCCAACACTTTGAGAGGCTGAGGTGGGTGGATCACAAGGTCAGGAGTTCGAGACCAGCCTGGCCAATGTGGTGAAACTGCGTCTCTACTAATAATACAAAGATTAGCTGGGCATGGTGGTGTACGCCTAATCCCAGCTACTCGGGAGGCTGAGGCAGGAGAATCACTTGAACCCAGGAGGCGGAGGTTGCAGTGAGCCGAGATCGCACCATTGCACTCCAGCCTAGGCGACCGAGCGAGACTCTGTCTCAAAAAAAAAAAAAAAAATAGAAACATACTGAGGTATGTTATGGAACCAAACTATAGGAAGGTAGCCATGCATCAAGGACAATTTTGTTTATTTGTTTGTTAGTTTGAGACAGAATCTTGCTCTTGTCGCCCAGGCTGGAGTGCAGTGGTGTAATCATGGCTCATTGCAGAACTGAACTCCTGGACTCAAGCAATCCTCCTGCCTCAGCCTCCTCAATAGCTAGAACTACTGGTGCATACCATGATACCCAACTAATATTTAAATTTTTCTTTTGTAGAGATGAGGTCTCACTATGTTGACCAGGCTGGCTTTGAACTCCTGTCCTCAAGCAATCCTCCTGCCTTGGCCTCCCAAAGTGTTGGATTACAAGTGTGAACCACTATGCCCAACCCGTCAGGGACAATTTTTTTTTTTTTTTTTTGACACAGAGTCTCACACTGTTGCCCAGGCTGGAATGCAGGTGCAATCTCAGCTCACTACAACCTCCGCCTCCCAGATTCAAGCAATTCTCCTGCCTCAGCCTCCCAAGTAGCTGGGATTACAGGTGTCTGCTACTATGCCCAGCTAATTTTTTATATTTTTAGTAGAGACAGGGTTTCTCCATGTTGGCCAGGCTGGTCTCGGACTCCTGACCTCATGATTCACCTGCCTCAGCCTCCCAAAGTGCTGGGATTACAGGCATGAGCCACCACGCCCAGCCCATCAGGGAGAATTTTAACAAGGAGTCCAGATGCTCCCAAGACTCTGACTTCATTCTATAACATCAGCCATCATCTCACTATCACTCAGAGGGGAAAGAAGAAAGAGATACCAGGAGTGGCACAGTGCACTTCCCTTCCCATTTCTGAATTTTTTCTTGTCCATACTAGTAATTACTGGAACTTTCCTCAAAATTTCACTGAACAAAATTTGTAATAATACTGGCCTCTCATTAGGAATGAATTTTTGACTTATATCCCTTAAATTTCTTGTTTTGATTTTTAGGAATTTTGCCCCTGGACTCTGAAGACCCTGGACTTTGTGAAGTTGTTAGAGTTCATGAGCATTACTTGGGTATGTAGCAATTCAGTACTTTGGAGCTCACATAAGTCTTACTTCATTGACATATGGTTTAATAACATTTTAATTTTTTTGAATCTACCATAAGTGTTGTACTTAGTAAAGTATCATTAGCCAGTCATGTATGTAAAAAATGTTACCTGGTCATGTGAATACTTCTAGCTTATAATTAGTATTCATAAAATTCATATTCAGACTAAACAATATATAGACCTTTAAGTTTTACTAACACTGCTCATGGTAAGATCTTTGAAAAGTGGTTTCTGTCTTGGCTCTTAAATTATGTCCCTAATCAGAATTAAAAATTTTTTTTTACTCTTGGTTATTGACTGAAACAAAAAATGTATAGAATTTAGACAGTACATGTAGAGTTTGAGACAGGAATGAATCGAGAACACTCATCTCAAGCTGGGTGCAGTGGCTCACACCTGTAATCCCAGTACTTTGGGAGGCCAAGGTGGGCAGGTCACCTGAGGCCAGGAGTTTGAGACCAGCCAGGCCAACATAGCGAAACCCGGTCTCTACTGAAAAGACAAAAAAATTAGCTGGGCGTGGTGACACACGGCTATAATTCCAGCTACTCAGGAGGCTGAGGCATGAGAATCGCTTGAACTCTGGAGGTGGAGCTGAGACTGCACCACTGCACTACAGCCTAGGTGACAGAGCGAGACTCTGTCTCAAAAAAGAGAAAAAAAGAGCACTTATCTTTGGTTTCTATTGCAAATATCTTTTGACTAGTGTTGAGTTTAACTGAAATGTTCGTTTTTAATTTTTCTTATGGTAATTTACTTTTTGAATATTTAAAGTACACATACACACACACACTTCATGAAACCATATTAAACAGTTGCTTCATCTCCTAAGTAATCAGGGGAAAGCAATTAAAACCACTTAGATATAACATTATGCTTCCACTAGACTGACAAAAGTTAAAAAGTCTGACCATCAGCCAGGTGCAGTGGCTCACGCCTGTAATCCCAGCACTTTGGGAGGCCGAGGCGAGCAGATTATTTGACGTCAGGAGTTTGAGACCAGCCTGGCCAACATGGTGAAACCCTGTCTCTACTAAAAATACAAAAAATCTTAGCTGGGCTGTTGGTGCATGCCTGTAATCCCAGCTACTCGGGAGGCTGAGGCAGGAGAATCACTTGAACCCAAGAGGTGGAGGTTACAGGGAGCCGAGATGGCACCACTCCACTCCAGCCTGGGTGACAGAGTGAGACTTCGTCTCAAAAAAAAAAAAGAAATCTGACCATCCCAAAGGGTGGGAAGGATGTGGAATAATGGAACCTTTCATGCACTGGAGTGTAAGTTGGTACAAATATGTTAGAAAATAATTTAGATATACATCCTAATTAATGATGTATATATACCAGACCTAGTAATTCCACTCATGTAGCCTATGGAAATTTGATGTGCACTAGGAGACATACTGCATAAGAGTTGATAGTAGCGTTATTTGTAATAGTGAAAGAAACTGGAAACCACCCAAATGTCCATCACCAAGCAAATAGATAATTGAAAATATTCATAGAATGAATTTCTATTTAGCAGTAAAAATGAGTAAGAGCTAAACATATCAAAGTGAAAAAACATATCAAAGTGAAAAAAGCAAGTTACAGAAGAATACAAACAGTCCCATACCATTTATTTATATACAGTTCAAAAATGTACAAAATTAAGCATATGTTATTTAAGGATATAGAGAAAAGGTAGAGGATGGAAAGTTGGGTAGAAGTTACCTGTGTGAGCAGGGGAGGAAGCTATGGTCAGTGGATACACCAGGACTCCAGTGGTACAGCCAGCATATATTTCTTATGCTGGGATTCATTATGTTCTTCATACCATATCCATAGTTGCAAATACCTTCTTTTATGTTCTTGAACTATTGAATTAAACCTTTTCCTAAGTTCTTTTCTTAAATAATGTGATCTCTAATCAGACCTTTTGGGAACAGAGGCCAATTTGGATTTGGGTCTTCCAAAAATAGTAATCTTACTCAGTTGAGTCCATACAGTAACTTGAGCTAGGCTACCAAATCATTGGCATTTCATTTCTAAAATTATAAAGTAATTTTTATTTAAATTAATGTCATTCATTATATCTAAAATTCCCAATAATACTCTATTATTTTATTAAAAATTAATTTCCAAAAGATACTTTTTCAGAGATCTGAGGCCTGTACTTATTGGAATGTACATTAAGCCTAGATTAGGAGCCAAGTATGTGTCTTCCTTTGAAAGATAAAGACCTCTCAAATACCATGCAGTGAGAGTCTGTAATCCAGAGCTATCTTGAAATTGTGCAGTTTGAAAATTGAGGACTGCCACTGGCTCCTTTACGGGAAACTATCCTATTTTTGGCCCCAGAGTTTCCTTGAATGGTTGGCCTTATTGCCCTGTTCTTTCAAGAATGTTGTGAATATGGAGTCTTTTCATTAAGTAACCAACACTAAATTACTATAGAAGATAAATTATTAAAAACAACAACAATTGGCTGGGCGTGGTGGCTCATGCCTGTAATCCCAGCACTTTGGGAGGCCAAGGCGGGTGGAACCCCTCAAGAGTTTGAGACCAGTCTGGCCAACATGACAAAACCCCGTCTCTACTAAAAATATAAAAAATTAGCCAGCTGAGGTGGCACATGCCTGTAGTCCGAGCTACTCGAGAGGATGAGGCACGAGACTCGCTTGAACCCAGGAGGCAGAGGTGAGCCAAAATTGCGCCACTGCACTCCAGCCTGGGCGACAGAGCGAGAGAACGAGACTCTGTCTCAAAAAAAAAAAAAAAAGAAAAATATTTTAAGAATGGGCAACATAGCAAGATCATCTCAACAAAAAGTTTGTTTAAAAAAAAAAAATACTAGGCCAAGCACAGTAGCTCACACCTATAATCCCAGCACTTTGGGAGGCCAAGGCAGAGCCAATCGCTTGAGCTCAGGAGTCCGAGACTAGCCTGGATAACATGGTGAAACCTCATCTCTACAAGAAATCCAAAAAAAAAAAAAAAAACTAGGTATGGTGCTGTGTGCCTATAGTCCCAGCTGCTTGGGAGGCTGAGAAGGAAGAATCGCTTGAACCTAGGAGGTTGAGGCTACTGTTAGCTGTATTTGCACCACTGCATTCTAGCCTGTCTCAGAAAAAAAGTAGTAGTTTAAGAAGGACCTCTTACACAGCAAAGGAAACAACAGTGTGCAGAGACAGCCTACAGACTAGGGGGAAATGTTGATAAGCCATACATCTGATAAGGGGTTAATATAGTGATATAGAAGGAGCTCAGACAATAGCAAGAAGAAAAAAACAATTAGAAAAGGGTCAAAGGACCTGAATAGACATTTCTCAAAAGAAGACGTGAAAAAATACTCGACATCAGTAATCATTAGGGAAATGCAAATTAAAACCACAAAGAAATACCATCTCATACCTGTCAGAATAGCTGCTATCAAAAAGACGAAAGGTAAATATTGGCGAGAATGTGGAGAAATGGGAAACTTTGTATGCTATTGGTGAGAATGTAAATTAGTACAGTCATTATGGAAAGTGTATGAATGTTCCTCAAAAATCAAAACAGAATTACCATATGATTCAGCAATCCTCCTTCTGGATATTTTCCCGGAAGCTTTGAAATCAGATGTCTGCACTCCCATGTTCATTGCAGCACTATTCACAACAGCCAGGTTATGGACTCAACCTAAGTGTCCATCAACAGATGAATGAATAATATGGTATAGATATACACAATGGAATACTGTTCAGCCTTTAAAAAGCAGGAAATTGTGTCATTTATGACAACACAGATGGAAATGGAGAGCACTATGCTGAGTGAAATAAGCCAGGCACAGAAAGGCAGATACAGCATGTTCTCACTTCTGTGTGGAATCTAACACAAACTCATAGAGGCAGAGAGTAGAATGGTGGCTACAGAGGCTGCGGGCTGGGGAGAATGGAGTGTTGATGGACAAAGGGTATAAAATCTCAGCTAAACAGGAGGGATATGTTTTTATTTATTTATTTATGAGACGGAGTTCTGCTCTTATTGCCCAGGCTGGAGTGCAATGGCGTGATCTCGGCTCACTGCAACCTCCGCCTCCCGGGTTCAAGCGATTCTCCTGCCTCAGCCTCCCGAGTAGCTGGGATTACAGGTGCCGGCCGCCACACCTGGCTACTTTTTGTATTTTTAGTAGAGACAGGGTTTCTCCATGTTGGCCAGGCCCATCTCAAACTCCTGACCTCAGGTGATCTGCCCACCTCGGCCTCCCAAAGTGCTAGGATTATAGGCGTGAGCCACCGTGCCCAGCCGAGGGATATGTTTTTATTTTCAGTTCTTTGTACAGCATGGTGAATATAGTTAATAATAGAGTATTGTACATTTCAAAATTCCTGAGAGTAAATTTCAAATGTTTTCATCATAAAATATGTTAAGTATTTGAGATGATGGCTATGTTAATTTGCTTGATTTAATTATTCCACATTATATTCATAAATCATAGCATCATTTTGTGCCCCGTAAATTTATACAATTATAATTTGTCTATTTACAATGTTAAAAAAAAAGAATGACTAACAGTGTGTCCTTTAGGCTAGATCCTAGGCATGCTGACTGCATCTATAAATGAGGACACTCAGCTGAATAACCTCTAATCTCTGTTGTAGCTCCAACCTTTTGTAAAAGGGAATAATTTCAGTTTCCCGGCAAGTTTGTAGGGGAAAACTTTCAGTTCACCACAACTCTATTTTAGTTTCTATTACTTGCCTGGTGATTTTTTTTGTATATAATTTTTTTTTTTAATTTGTCTTTGGTGTTTTGTTTTTTGTTTGCTTGTTTATTTTTGAGACAGGGTCTTCCTCTGTAGCCCAGGCTGCAGTGCAGTGGAACGATCACAATTCGCTGCAGCCTCAAACTCGTGGGCTCAAGCGATCCTCCCACCTCAGCCTCCCAAGTAGCTGGGACGATAGGCATGCACCACCATGCCTGGCTAACTTTGTTTTGTAGAAACTGGTCTTGCCGGCTGGGCGCGGTGGCTCACGCTTATAATCCCAGCACTTTGGGAGGCCGAGGCGGGCGGATCACGAGGTCAGGAGATCAAGACCACGGTGAAACCCCATCTCTACTAAAAATACAAAAAATTAGCCGGGCGTGGTGGCGGGCACCTGTAGTCCCAGCTACTCGGAGAGGCTGCGGCAGGAGAATGGCGTGAACCCGGGAGGCGGAGCTTGCAGTGAGCCGAGATCGCGCCACTGCACTCCAGCCTGGGTGACAGAGCGAGACTCTGTCTCAAAAAAAAAAAAAAAAAAGAAACTGGTCTTGCCTTGTTGCCCAGGCTGGTCTCTAACTCCTGAGCTCAAGTGATCTTCCCGCCTTGGCCTCCCAAAGTGCTGGCATTACAGGTATGAGCCACTATGCCCGGCCTTCATGATTGTTTAATGAGTGCTCAGTGCTCAGTCACTTTCAACTCAAGTAAGTCTGTTCTTTACCAAACCAAAGAGCTATGTTTCAAACATTCCCCCAAAATGTGGTGTTAGTCCTGTTTCTCCAACTTGATAATAGAGTTAAAGAGTAGAGTAATTCTTCCAACTCTTTTGTACTTTTCAGTTCTTAAGCAATTCTGTCAAGCCTAAAACTAATTTTATTTTTCATTCAAAATTTTCAGCATTGTTGTTTTTATTCCTTTGGAGCTAAACTAGAAAGAGATCAAATTATAATTCTTGGATGCGGAAATATGGCTCTCATTTATTTGTTAAATTGTTTTTTTGGTTTTTGAGATGGAGCTGCACTCTTGTTGCCCAGGCTGGAGCGCAATGAATGGCGTGATCTCAGCTCACTGCAACCTCTGCCTCCTGGGTTCAAGTGATTCTCCTGCCTCAGCCTCCCAAGTAGCTGGGATTACAGGCATGCACCACCACGCCTGACTAATTTTTTGTATTTTTAGTAGAGACGGGGTTTCTCCATGTTAGTCAGGCTGGTCTTGAACTCCCAACCTCAGGTGTTCTGCCTGTCTCGGCCTCCCATAGTGCTGGGATTACAGGTGTGAGCCACTGCACCTGGCCTTATTTGTTTAGTTTTTATAACATAATAAACACCTGTGGACCCCCAACACAAAAGCAAGTGTGTTGACATTAACCCACATCTAACCATGCAATTTTTTTTTTTTTTTTTTTTTTTGAGACAAAGTCTTGCCCTGTCACCTAGTCTGGAGTGCAATGGCACGATCTCAGGTCACTGCAACCTCCATCTCCCGGGTTCAAGCGATTCTCCTGCCTCAGCCTCCCAAGTAGCTGGAATTACAGGTGCCTGCCACCATGCCTGGCTAATTTTTGTATTTTTAGTAGAGATGGGGTTTCACCATGTTGTCCAGGCTGGTCTCAAACTCCTGACCTCAGGTGATCTGCCAGCCTTGGCCTCCCAAAGTGCTGGGATTACAGGTGTGAGCCACCTTGCCTGGCCACAGTTAGCATTTCTTTAAGGACAACATGATTGAGTTTTTAATAAAAATATGGTAGTCCCAATCCTTTTGATAGAAGATGTTCCCAATAAGTAAATTATACGTTGATTGAGCATGCACTGTTGAAATAGATGTGCTTTAAAGTCATATATTCACCTTATGAGCTATGTGGCATTAGACAAATTAATCAATTACCCTGAACCCTATTTCATAATCCGTAAAATTGGGAGAATAGCTATCTTAAAGAGTTGCCTAAGGAATAAAGTACTGTGTGTGCTATCTCCTGGTGCTTAATATGTTTTTACTGTTTTAATTCTCAGCTCTTGTCTGAGCATTTCAACATGCATGTTTGAATGCTCCACTTCGCCCACTAGATGGCACTAGTTTGTTGCTAAATGCAGTACTGACTATGGCTAGTCCACATGAATCATTGCTATTAAAGGAAACATTTGAAAGAGCTGGTAAAGACTGTGAAAATGTTATAAAGTTGATCTTAGGTAAAATGAGAAAGAATTTCTTGGCCAGGCGTGGTGGCTCACACCTGTAATCCCAGCACTTTGGGAGGCCGAGGTAGGCAGATCACCTGAGATCAGGAGTTCAAGACCAGCCTGGCCAACATGGTGAAATTCCATCTCTACTAAAAAAATACAAAAATTAGCCAGGCCTGGTGGCGTACACCTGTAATCCCAGCTACTCGGGAGGCTGAGGCAGGAGAATTGCTTGAACCCAGGAGGGGGAGGGTGCAGTGAGCCAAGATTGCGCCACTGCACTCCAGCCTGGCGACAGAGTAAGACTCCATCTCAAAAAAAGAAAAAGAAAAAGAATTTCTTGTATTGCAGAAAAATTACATCAGTGTACAGCATAAATACAAAACAAAAATTAAATAGTGAAACATGTTAAAGAATAGTTTCACGGTCAGATCATGCGGAACTTTTTAAACTATATTAGGAGTTGCATTTGGTTCCAAGTACAGTGTAAAGCCATGATAAATTTTAAGCAGAGAATTGTTAGGATGTCATTTATCTTTTTAAAATATCATTCTGATGCTTCTATTTTTTAAAGATACTGTTAAAGAGATTGAAAACAGAAGGCACAAAGTTGAAAATAATATTTACAGCACATGAACAAATGACTTCTCTAGAATATATAAAGAATTCCTGTAAAGCTCTAAATAAGAAAAAGACAAAACAATAGAAAAATTGATAAACACTTGAAAAAGGAATTCACAAAAGGAATTCCAGATGGCCAGTAAACATGGAAAGATGCTCAACCTCTTTTAGTAGTCAGAGAAAGCAAATTAAAATCATAGTAAGAAACTATTACCTACCTACATAATTGGTAAAAATGTATAAATGTGATCATTCCACAAGTTGACAAGAACATTCACAGCAACAGGACACTACTGTGGGAAAGTAAATTGATGCAATTACTTTGGAAAAGTGTAGTTAAGGAACAGATAATATACCTGGGACCTGGGATTTCCACTCCGATTTAAATATCCTAGGAAAAACCATGCACAGTGTAACTATCTTTCATACACGAACACACTTAGCAGCATTGTTTGTAACTGACAAAAATTGGAGACAACACAAATGTTCATCAGCTAAACAATGAATAAGCAAATGAAGGTGTTTTTAATATATTGGAATACCATAAAACAACAAGAATGAAAGTGCTCTAACAGCCTCATCCACAGAAAGGATGCCTTAAAAACATGATGTGGAGCATAAAAAGCAAGGTAGAAAAGAATGCATATGGTATGATTCCATTCAGATAAAGTTTAAACGCTTGGCAATATGAAATTGTTTTGTTTTTTTTTTGAGACGGAGTCTCGCTCTGTCACCCAGGCTGGAGTGCAGTGGCGCAATCTCAGCTCACTGCAACCTCCACCTCCCGGGTTCACGCCATTCTCCTGCCTCAACCTCCCCAGTAGCTGGGACCACAGGCGCCTGCCACCACGCCTGGCTAATTTTCTTTTTTTTTTTGAGACGGAGTCTCGCTCTGTCACCCAGGCTAGAGTGCATTGGCATGAGCTCTGCTCACTACAAGCTCCGCCTCCCGGGTTCACACCATTCTCCTGCCTCAGCCTCTCCGAGTAGCTGGGACTACAGGCACCCGCCACCATGCCCGGCTAATTTTTTGTATTTTCAGTAGAGACGGGGTTTCACCATGGTCTCCATCTCCTGACCTCGTGATCCGCCCGCCTCAGCCTCCCAAAGTGAGCCATTACAAGTGTGAGCCACCGTGCCCGGCCAGAGACGGGGTTTCACCGTGTCAGCCAGGATGGTCTCGATCTCCTGACCTTGTGATCCGCCTGCCTCAGCCTCCCAAAGTGCTGGGTTTACAGGCGTGAGCCACCGCACCAGGCCACGAAATTGTATTATTTAGGAATGCGTACTTGAGTGATACAAATAAGAAATTGCATGAGAATGGTGGTGACCTTTGGTGAGGAGAGAAGAGGCTGCTGGGGTGATGGTTGTGCTCTCTCTCCACCAGGATGGTATACCGTTAACTTTGCATATTTCCTTTATATTTATTCATCCAGCTGTATTTTATATTTTACATACTTTTTCTGCATGTTTTATTTCACAATATAAAAAGTTTTAAAAATACACACACACTGACTCCTATGTGGAGAATTATTCATGGGCAAATAATGGAAAGTATTGTAGGTGAGAGAGAATGGGAGTAGGGGCTTGGACCAGGGCCATGGTAGTACTAGAGATGGAGAGAAATAGATCCAGGAGGTAGGACTCATGGGACTTGCTAACAGATTGTTTCTTCTTGTTCTTTACGATAGTTCGTAAACCAGAAAAGGTCACATGGACAGAAGCAGCAGGAAGCATTCGGGATGGAGTGCGCGCCTATACAGCTCTGCATTATCTTTCTCATCTCTCTCCTGGAAAATCAGTGCTGATAATGGATGGAGCAAGTGTAGGTGCTAATGGTTTTGTTAAGAAACAGACAAGCATACAGTAAACTTAGGAAATTTAGCAATGAGCCATCCATTTGCTAATATAATTCTTTGCCAATAGCTTATTGATTGACTTTTTTTTCAGTGTTCTATTTTGTTATAATAAGCAGCTTTTATCAATAGAAGATCAAAGTTAGATTTAGTGTGATTAGTTTATGACTTTGAATCTGCTGGTACATTAAAAAGCAGACAAGCCATTTTTATTCATTCCTGTTAGACAAAGCCTAAGATACCACATGAGCCTTTGAAGTCATAGTCCAGAACTCCCTACCAGCTTTGTAGCCTATTTCCCACCCTCACACTTATGTTGATCAAGTATTGGCATTTTATATATAGATGGATCACACAAAAGATTAACACGTCCTAATTAAAACATATTACATATATCAAAAAATAGTTCAAGAACTAAAAGAATACATAAAATATTGTCATCTAAAAATGTTAAGAAAAACTTGAGATTGTACTTTTATCTTCTAACTGGCTTGTGATGAAATGCTTTCTTCCTGCTTTTCTTTGAAGAAAAGGCAAAGCTGTCTTCAGCACTAGCTTTAGCCTGATATACAACATCAGGATAGTAGTGTTTGCCTGAACTTACCCATGGGTCTGAATAGGATGGAGCTTTTGAAGTGTTGATCTTCAAAGACAGGTAGCTGGACTCCCATATATAGTATATAATTAGCTTAGACCATCACATTGACAAGGCCCAGTTTTCTCTTTGCAAGGCCATGTGTCTAAATGTGGCCCTCCATCCTTGAAATTACGTGCTGTGGTCAGACCAAGTGACAGCATGTGACATGCAGCTTTTCCACCAGCCCTTGTAAAGAAGAAAGTCAATCAAATATTTCCCCTATTAAACTTGCCCATAACTTTGCTCTTTTCCTATTAGATAACATTTTAAAATATACTAAAGTAACACTAAAGAATTATACTTTATTAAATAATATAAAGAAATCAATTCGATATGGCCTCTGACCTATAACCATCCACCCACTGTATATTTTTTTCTACACAGGCATTTGGTACAATAGCTATTCAGTTAGCACATCATAGAGGAGCCAAAGTGATTTCAACAGCATGCAGCCTTGAAGATAAGCAGTGCCTTGAAAGATTCAGACCTCCCATAGGTGGGTAATATTACGAGCACAGACTTTAAAACAGGAAATTTTGAAGGAAAATCACCTTTAAAAATGTACTTGTAAAACCAAGTACAAAATCCTTGGCCAGGTGCAGGGGCTCACGACTGTAACCTCAGCACCTTGGGAGGCCAGGGTGGGAGGATCGCTTGAGCCCAGGAGTTTGAGACCAGCCTGAGCAACATGGAAGACCTCATCTATATGTAATCTTAAAAAGAAAAAAATTATAAAATCCCAAACGAAAGTCAGTTTCAAAATGCAGTGTATGTGCTATCTCCCAATTTACTTTTTTTTTTTATTTAAACAGGGTCTCACTGTGTCACCCAGCAGGAGTACAGTGGCACAATCATGGCTCACTGCAGTATGGACCTCCCCGGGGTCAGGTGATCCTGCCACCTCAGCCACCTGAGTAGCTGGGACTACAGGCATATGCCATCACGCCCGGCTAATTTTTTGTATTTTTTGTAGAGATGGGTTTAGCCATGTTGCCTAGGCTGGTATCAAACTTCGGAGCTCAAGCAATGCACCCACCTTGGCCTCCCAAAGTGCTGGAATTACAGGCATGAGCCACCATATCCAGCTCCAATTTACTTAAGTGATAGTTTTAATTTTAATTATTTATGTTTTTTTTAAACTTACATTTTTCAATGTTTTTTCCTGTTTGCCCCATTGTTTTTAACAATTTACTTAACTTTGAATTAGGTGAACTTTGTTGCAGTTTAGAAACACCTGATGCAGGCTGGGTGTGGAAGAACTGGAGACAAGCCTCAGAGAACTAGTTTCCCCAAGGATATACACCTAGTAAAGGACTGGAATGAGATTTGAACCCAGGCCTGTCTGACAGTAAAGCTCACATTATTTCCATTGTTACATTATGCTTGTGACAGAGATAACCAAGAAATAGAAGGAAGGCAATACAGGGGCTGGAGAAAGGAGAATAGGAAAAAGAAGAGATTTGAAAATAGGATGGAGAAAGAGCACAGGCTGGGCATGGTGGCTCACATCTGTAATCCCAGCACTTTGGGAGGCCAAGGTGGGTGGATCACTTGAGGTCAGGAGTTCAAGACCAGCCTGGCCAACATGATGAAACCTCATCTCTATTAAAAATACAAAAATTAGCTGGGCGTGGTGGCAGACGCCTGTAATCCCAGCTACTCAGGAGGCTGAGGCAGGAGAATTGCTAGAACCCGGGAGGTGGAGGTTGCAGTGAGCCGAGATCATGTCAGTGCACTCCAGCCTGGGCAACAGAGCGAGAGTCTGCCTCAAAAAAAAAAAAAAAAAAAAAAAGCATGAATGGGCCGGGCACAGTGGCTCACACCTATAATCCCAGCACTTTGGGAGGCCGAGGTGGTCAGATCATGAGGTCCAGAGATCGAGACCATACTGGCTAACATGGTGAAACCCGTCTCTACTAAAAATACAAAAAAAAATTAGCTGGTGTGGTGGCAGGCACCTGTAGTCCCAGCTACTCAGGAGGCTGAGGCAGGAGAATGGCGTGAACCTGGGAGGTGGAGCTTGCAGTGAGCCGAGATCGTGCCACTGCACTCCAGACTGGGTGACAGAGCAAGACTGCGTCTCAAAAAAAAGCATGAATGATATGAAAAAAAGAACATGAATGAAGAGAAAATTTCTTATTTGTTAATTTCCCTTTCCTAGATTGCTTTGTCCCCCTTTTCCTTTTGTCCTCTTCCTCCTTGCCTCCAAATCCTAGATTACTCTGTTGGACTACACCACTAATCTGAGCAGCTCTAAGAGGAATTCTCTTCAACTAGAAGGTGTTAAAAGATACAGAAAGGGAATACAAACATGTTGTTATTTGCCAGTTCAAAATTCTGAGAATTATTTTTAATTCTGTCAATAATTTATATTCTATTCATATGATACTACTAATATCCTTTAATGCAACCAGTTAAAATTTGTTTAATTTTTATTGACTCTCCTAAAAATCATGTTCCTTTTCCTTAGCTTTAAGATTTTTCTTCATTTGGGAGAGTAAGTGGGGAAGAGAGGGAGATTTTTATGACTGAGAAAGGGTGAAACAGCCTCTAGTAGATAATTACCATATTACACAAATACAGACTGTCCCCAGCTGACAGTGTTTCGATTTAGGATTTTTTAAATGTTACGATCGGTTTATTGGGGTACTGAGTGCATTTTTGACTTACAGTGGGCATATTGGGATGTAGCCCATTGTTAAGATGAGCATCATCTGTGTATTTTTATGCTTTTTAGCTCTAAAGACTATTAAATACGAACATACTTGAGAAACTACTTAATCTAGCTGGGGGTGGTGGCTCACACCTATAATCCCAGGGATTTAGGAGGCCAAGGCAGGAGGATCACATGAAGCCAAGAGTTCAAAAATAGCTTAGGCAACATAGTAAGACCCTCTCCCTACAAAAAAATTTAAAAAATTAGCCAGGCATGGTGGCATGTACCTGTAGTCCTAGCTACTTGGGAGGCTAGGGCAGGAGGATTGCTTGAACCCAGGAGTTTAAGGCTACACTGGGCTATGATCACACCACTGCACTCCGTTCTGGGCAATGGAGTGAGACCCTGTCTGAAAAAAAAAGAAAGAAACTGACTTAATCTTCCAGTTCATGTCGTATTATATATGTATCTCTGTGTTTTCAGATTCCTAATTCTGGCAACATATCCTATAACTGTAGAGAATAGTGCTCTGTGTCAACAGACCAGCCTTGGATCACCTTCTCCACAAAATGTTCACATTTTAGTTTTATTAAATATACAGGTCTGTTCGTTTAGACTGCTATATCCCATATGGGGTTAGATGAGAAAAAGTATAATTTAAATTGACTTTCTCCCTTTAAATTCAGTAATTGTTTGAATTGCTTAACTCATTTCAAGAATAGATATTTATTTGCTTTTCTTTTTCTTTTTCCCTGATTTGTTTGTGTTGATCACATAGAGAACACTACAATTGCCTGATTTCCTGTCCTTTACAGCCCGAGTGATTGATGTATCTAATGGGAAAGTTCATGTTGCTGAAAGCTGTTTGGAAGAAACAGGTGGCCTGGGAGTAGATATTGTCCTAGATGCTGGAGGTAGGTACCTTATGAAATTAGTAGCCTGTGTAGTTTTTTTAGTTTGATGAATTTAAGAAAAAAAATTTAACCAGGACATAATTATTAATGCACTTATTAAACTGGATGTTCAGTTTTAGGTTTTGTTTTTAACTAAAGACTTTTTAATTTAAATTGGAACTTCTACTTTATTCTCATTGTAACCACTGTATGTCAGAGAGAACATGCTTATCTTTTACAGTGTAGACTAGGGGTGTCCAATCTTATGGCTTCCCTGGCCACATTGGAAGAAGAATTGTCTTAGGCCACACATAAAATACACTAACACTAATAATATCTTATGAGCTAAAAAAAAAAAAAAAAAAAAAAAAAAACTCAAAAATGTCTTATAATGTTTAAGAAAGTTACGAATTTGTGCAGCATTTAAAGCCATCCTGGGCAGGCTGCAAGTTGGACAAGCTTGGTGTAGACATTAGAGTAACAAATGACATATCGCTACAAGAAATCTAGAAACATGGCCTCCTCAGTGGCTCCCGGAAAACACAGCATCATTGTGATGCCTTTTCAGTCCCATCTGCTGTGTGTGGCTGCCTTTGATTGGATAGTTGACTTCTGCAGTCTCTATTTGGAAAATACCAAAATTTGTTTCAGTTTCACTTTTCTTGAATGTTTTTAGTCTAACCAGTATTTATTTAACACTTACTCTGAACACACTTAAGTAATAGCATGACTTCTAAAGGATAGGCTTTACAAGCCTGCAAAGTGCTTCTATTTATACTTTGGTAGGATTTATCTTCTAATGTAAGAATCATGGATGAATATGGTTATGACTATCGTGTGGTTTTTTAAACCAGTATTTTCTAAGATTTGAAAATAGCTCAGGAAAATCTGTCAGTGGAAGTAAATACATACTTTATTGCATCATTTTTTCACATGGACATTTCAGTAATTATGTTAAGACTATATTGAGTCTATGAGTTTTTTAATTGGGAATCAATTCATCTCACTATATTAAGCTATCAGTGTTAATTGTCAGATTTGGTTATGTGTTACATTACCTTGCCTGGTTTTCAAATGAAGATAGACTTTTTATCTTTATTTCTATAATAAATGGATTTACAATAAATTATAATTAAATGTAGAATAAATTTTATGATCAGTTTAATGCAAAAAGTAGATTTTAAGGTATCAGAATACATTGTGTGTTGCTTTTTCTAAGAAAAATATTTCCTCATTCGTACATTAAAAAGTAAAGAGGGCTGGGTGCAGTGGCTCATGCCTGTAATCCCAGCACTTTGGGAGGCCAAGGCGGGCAGATCACGAGGTCAGGAGACCGAGACCCTGGCTAACATGGTGAAACCCCGTCTCTACTAAAAATACAAAAAAAAAAATTAGCCGGGCATGGGGTGGGGCGCTTGTAGTCCCAGCTACTCAGGAGGCTGAGGCAGGAGGATGGCGTGAACCCGGGAGGCGGAGCTTGCAGTGAGCCGAGATCGCGCCACTGCACTCCAGCCTGGGCAACAGAGCGAGACTCCGTCTCAAAAAAAAAAAGAAGTAAAGAGAGTGCCAGACACAGTGGCCTGTGCCTGTAGTCCCGACTACTCATGAGGCTGAGGCTAGAGGATTGCTGAAGTCCGGGCCAGCCTGGGCAACATAGTAAGATCTTGTCTCTAAATAAATAAGAACGTGTTTGAAGAATAAATTTTTGTCAGATTATTATAAAATATATTTCTTCTCTCTCTCTTTTTTTTAAAACTATTTCCTTGCAAGTGAGATTGTATAGCAAAGATGATGAACCAGCTGTAAAACTACAACTACTACCACATAAACATGATATCATCACACTTCTTGGTGTTGGAGGCCACTGGGTAACAACAGAAGAAAACCTTCAGGTATTATCAGAAACCATAAAGCATTACCATTACACCAAAGGGGTGTAATTAACAAACAATAATGCCTAAGTTATTTGAGGCAAGGTATGACTAAATTAGTATAAAATCTGGGCCAGGCATGGTGGCTCACACCTGAGTCCAGCACTATGGGAGGCCGAGGCGGGCAAATCACTTGAGGCCAAGAGTTCAAGACCAGCCTGGCCAACCTGGTGAAACCCCATCTCTACAAAAAATACAAAAATTAGCCAGGCATGGTGTCACAGGCTTATATTCCCAGCTCCTTGAGAGACTGAGGGCTGAGGCATGAGAATTACTTGAACCTGGGAGGTGGAGGCTGTAGTGAGCTGAGATTGCACCACTCCACACCAGCCTGGGTCACAGAGTGAGACTCTGTCTCAAAAAAAAGAAAAGAAAAAAATCTGAATCATAAAGAAATTTAGTTTTTTTCCATTACATATTTTATATCAGAAAGAAATGTAGCTTTTTTTTTCACTTTAGCAACATGTTGGCCAAAATGTTGAAATACTGCCTAGTAGAGACAGACATCCTTTCAATGACAATGAAGTGTAATTTTATTTAGTGATTTAGACATGTGACTTACGAATTTATTTTATTTATTTTTATTTTTTTTATTTTTTGGAACAAAGTTTCGCTCTTGTTGCCCAGGCTGGAGCACAATGGCACAATCTGGGCTCAATGCAACCTCTGCCTCCCAGGTTCAAGCGATTCTCTTGCCTCAGCCTCCTGAGTAGCTGGGATTACAGGCGCCCGCCACCACGCCCAGTTAATTTTTGTATATTTAGTAGAGACGGGGTTTCACCATGTTGACCAGGCTGGTCTTGAACTTCTGACCTCAGGTGATCTACCCACCTCAGCCTCCCAAAGTGCTGGGATTACAGGTGTGAGCCACCACGCCAGCATGAATTTTTAATAGTATTTCAGATAGCATTTTTTCTCGGTAACATTGTTGACATATACTTAGCAAAATATTTCTATATAAAATTATCACAATTTCCTAATTATTCAAATTGGAATTACTATATATGTTTATGTATCTCTCAAGGTTATATTTTTCAGCATTCTAGTTACATATTTACATGATGGCTGATATGCAGATACCCTAATTCTCACCTACCAATCTTCACTGATTTTCCAACACCCTCATGAAGACGGCCAGAAAAGACACACACACACCCCTACCACTTCACCACCAGGATTCTAGATTGGCCTTGCATCTGCCATATACTTATCACCTCGCTGTTTCATCATTTTGGACCATGAAATAGAAAATATTATCGTTTACATGTTATTAAAGTTTATATGCATATTTTTGTGATTTGGACGTCATTTAATTTGTGTAGAAGTTTTTCTGACTCAAGATACGAATCATCCTGCTGTTAAACTCACAATAATTGATTAGTCTTTGTTTCATTCCATCCAAGTTGGATCCTCCAGATAGCCACTGCCTTTTCCTCAAGGGAGCAACGTTAGCTTTCCTGAATGATGAAGTTTGGAATTTGTCAAATGTACAACAGGGAAAATATCTTTATATCCTTTTTATCGACTGATTGAGTTTCTGGCTTGAAACCTTGTACTGTACTAAGTTCTTTCATTACGATAATAGGAAATAATAATAGCAGTTAAGTTTCCTTAAGTATGCCAAACAGTGTTCCAAGTGCCTTGCAAGTATTAATTTAAACATTAAAACAACCTTTTGAGATGTAAGTACTATTATCATCATCCCCATTTCACAGGTGAAGAAACAGAAGCACAGAGATGTTGATACAGACTCAAGGATGCAGCAAGTGGCGGAACAAGAATCACACTCAGGCAGTCTCTCTCCTTTCTGAATGGAGATAAGCCATAAGATACATGGAAGATTTTGTTTTTAACCTGACATTAAGGAAAGTACACATCACCTTGAAAGGTTGCACACTTACTCCTATGATGGTGCTATTGCACAGAAACATTTCGAATACTTTCCTAAATTAAAGAGTTTGTGGAGTGTTTTATAAATATCAATGCTAGGAAATCTTTATCAAATGAAGATGGGTTTGACTTTTGAAACAAAAGTCATTCAGAGATAAGTCTGGTGTGATTGAAGCCAAATCATTCCAGTTGAGTAAAAATAATAAAAAGTTTGGAATATACAAACAATTTCAAAAAGAAAGGTCCAAACCTCTTTAGAGTAGGGTCAACTTAAGAATTCCTTTTATTTCTAAAATGACTGGTTTAGAGGCAGCAGCACTTGGTAAAAGTTGTAATGTATTGGATAAAAAAATAAGTTATCATTACTTGATAGAGCATATGTGTGTGTCTGAAGAAAGATTTACATAGCCTTACGCTTGTCTCTACTGAATATCACACTTTACATTTCTTAAATGTGTCTAGTCATATATGTGTGATATGTATAAAGGCCAGTTCCCTCCAGGAGCAATGACAGACTTTATTCAGAGCTTTAAGGTAGTTATGTAGGCCGGGCGTGGTGGCACGTGCCTGTAGTCCCAGCTACTCATGAGGCTGAGGCAGGAGAATTGCTTGAACCTGGGAGGCGGAGGTTTCAGTGAGCTGAGATCACGCTACTATACTCCAGCCTGGTGACAGAGTGAGACTCCATCTCAAAAAAAAAAAAAAAAAACGTAATACTGCATGTATTAAGTTTTAAGGAGTAGATTTCAAAACCCCTTCATGTAGTGAAGGTATGAGTTTAAAGTTATTTCTGATTAAATATTTCCTATTAAATTTGAAAATTAGATTTAACTTTCTAAAAGGATTTTTAATTAATTTCATTTTTTAAAAAGGTACATGAGCTGGCACGGTGGCTCACGGCTGTAATCCCAGCATTTTGGGAGGCCGAGGTGGGGGATCACAAGGTCAGGAAATCGAGACCATCCTGGCTAACATGATGAAACCCCATCTCTACTAAAAATACTAAAAAAAAAAAAAAAAAAAAAAAATTAGTTGGGCGTGGTGGCATGCACCTGTAGTCCTAGCTACTCCGGAGGCTGAGGCAGGGGAATTGCTTGAACCCAGGCGGTGAAGGTTGCAGTGAGCTGAGATCGCACCACTGCACTCCAGTTTAGCTACAGAGCGAGACTCTGTCTCAAAAAAAAAAAAAAAACCAGCATAGTCCAATCCAATAACATTGTAATTATTAAGAATAACATGGAATGATGCTGCAGTGGAGAATACCATGTGGCTATTAAAAGTAACATTAGTTAACAAAAGTAACATTAGTTAATGTTAGAATACTATGTAGCTATTAGTCTTGAATCTCACGTATTGAAAACTAGACTGCTTTGCTTATAGCATATAATTTAATTCTCTCAACCCACCTCTCCCGATGAGAAGGCAATTTTAACCTATTCAACAAATCCTTGGACCAAGTTGAAACATGACATGTGTATATGAAATACTGTACATTTTCCAGAATCAGAAATACATGCTTTGCACACAGGTGAAAATTTTATTAACAGCAGTAGGAAGGGAACTTGCAGGGATGTGAATTAGTAAATTTATATTCTTTAATTTCCTTTTAAAAATATTTTTAGGCCAGGTGTGGTGGCTCACGCCTGTAATCCCAGCACTTTGGGAGGCCAAGGTGGGCGGATCACGAGGTCAGGAGATCGAAACCATCCTGATGAACATGGTGAAACCCCATCTATACTAAAAATACAAAAAATTAACCAGGCATGGTGGCAGGCACCTGTAGTCCCAGCTACTTGGGAGGCTGAGGCAGGAGAATGGCATGAACCCGGGAGGCGGAGCTTGCAGTGAGCCGAGGTCCTGCCACTGCACTCCAGCCTGGGCGACATAGTGAGACTCCATCTCAAAAAAAAAATGTTTTAAATGACTTATATTTTCTAATTTGCATTTTCTGTTTTCTTTTTTCTTTTTTTTTTTTTTTTTTTTTTTTTTTTGAGACGGAGTCTCGCTCTGTCACCAAGGCTGGAGTGAAGTGGTGCCATCTCGGCTCTCTGCCTCCCAGGTTCAAGCAATTCTCCTGTCTCAGCCTCCCAAGTAGCTGAGACTATAGGCGCACACCACCATGCCTGGCTAATTTTTGTATTTTTAGTAGAGGCAGGATTTCACCATATTGGTCCAGCTGGTCTCGAACTCTTGACCTCGGGTGATCCACCTGCTTCAGCCTCCCAAAGTGCTGAGATTACAGGCGTGAGCCATCGCCCCCAGCCCTAGTTTGCATTTTCTAAAGTCCTGAATCATACTATAGTCCTCACTTGTGCAAACCCTCCTCATTCAGTTCATACAAGCTAAGTTGCTGCTTGTGATTTAACAGAGACATCTCCCTCCAACTGTGTCACTCTGGGCCACAAATAATTCAGAAGTACTGGCAATTACATAGAATCTTGATCTTAATATTATAATTTCAATTAAATTAGCAAGATAGATTTTTTCTTTGATTTTTACATCATTTTCTGATTCTCTTAGTGACATACAGTCAGCCCCCTGTATCTGAGGGTTCCACATCCAGGGATTCAACCAATCAAGGATCAAAAATACTTGGAGGCTAGGGGCAGTGGCTCATGCCTGTAATCCCAACACTTTGGGAGGCTGAGGCAGGAGGATGGCTTCATCTCAGGAGTTTGAGACCAGCCCAGGCAACATAGGGAGACCCTGTCTATACAAAAATAAAAATAAATTAACCTGGTGTGGCGGTGAATCACTGTGGTCCCAGCTATTTGGGAGGCTGAGGATCACTAGAGCCTGAGAGGTTGAGGCTGCAGTGAGCCATGATAATGCCACTGCACTCTAGCCTGGGCCACAGAGGGAGACCCTGTCTCAAAAAAAAAAAAAAAAAACTAAAAAAGTAATAATACAACAATAAAAAAAATACAGTATAACCACTATCTACATAGTATTTACATTGCATCAAGTATCATAAGCAATATAGAGATGACAGTGTATAATGGAGATGTGCCTCAGTTATATGCAAATACTATGCCATTTTTTTTCTTTTTTTTTTTTTCTTTTGAGACAGGGTCTTGCTCTGTTGCCCTGGCTGGAGTGCAGTGCTCATTCCAGCTTACTGTAACCTCAAACCCATGTGCTCAAGGGATCCTCCTGCCTCAGCCTCCCCAGTAGCTGGGGCAACAGGCACATGCCACCATGCCTGGCTAATTTTTAAATTTTTTGTAGAAAGCCTTGTTTCCCAAGCTGCTGCACTATTTTCTATAAGGAATTTGAGTATCTGGAGATTTTGGTCTTCATGGGGGTCCTGGAACCAATCCCTCATGGATGCGTGAGGGATAACTGTATATCATACACACACAAAGTTTACTGGCTTCTGCAAACAAATTTTGAGCCTATTACCAACCAGCCTGGTCAACAAATGTACATCTAAAGTAAGATATATACTTGTTAAAATTGTTTTTAACTAAAACTGCCATATGTAATACAGAAATGAAAACTAGACACTATTTCATTCTCATCCATTGAGATAATAGTGGTGAGCACTTAGGATAAGCACCAGGCTTGACTTGCTGCTCTTATCACTTGTCCTTGGAAATTTAGGCTCTATTACACCACCAGCTCTCAAATCATTTCCCTGTTGTAGAGCTAAACTTGACGTCCTACAGAATTTCTCTAACTTAACATGTTGAGTCTCTGAGAGTGCAAAACTTGAAACAAGAGAAAGTGGCCTGCCTGGCATCCTCTGCTTATTGAATGGTTTTATTTAATTCTCCTTTACATTGCCACCTTAACAATCCTTCCAGCTACGTATCTTAAAGGATGTGATGGAGAAGTTATCAACTGGTGTTTTCAGGTACGCTAAAGTAACCAAATCATTGTTCTTGTTTGTTTTTCTATTTTCAGGGAGCTAAGGCAGGCAGTCCCACTTTTGTTTTAGCTCTCGCCATGTACCTGTTGGCTCCATATTTTATTATTAGGTTGGTGCAAACATAATTGTGGTTTTTGTCATTGAAAGTAATGGCAAACACTGCAGTCACTTTTGCACTGATCTTATATTTCATTTAAATAGCTGCTCTTTAATATTGATCAAAGTGTATCTGGTGGTACACCAGTAGGTACTCCCAGAGATAGAAGTGGCTTGTGAGTTTTCCTCACTCCATTATGTAGTGTACCTCACCCTCTGCTTTTCCTCATCACCCCTTCCAAAGCAACTTGAAATAACCAATAGTTTGAAGGACAGAAAACCATGGTATATTTGTTTAAAGTTGAATATGTTTATCACTTATAAAAGAGGGAGTAGGCCAGGCGCGGTGGCTCACGCCTGTAATCCCAGCACTTTGGGAAGCTGAAGCGGGTGGATCACCTGAGGTCAGGAGTTCGAGACCAGCCTGGCCAACATGGCAAAACCCTGTCTCTACTAAAAAATACAAAAATTAGCTGAGCGTGGTGGCGAGCGCCCATAATCCCAGCTACTGGGAGGCTGGGGCAGGAGAATTGCTTGAACCTGGGAAGTGAAGGTTGCAGTGAGCCGAGATCACACCATTGCACTGCGCAACAAGAGAAACTCCATTTCAAAAAAAAAGAGGGAGTAAATAAAGTAGATAATTTTTTTCCTTCAAAACTTAACCACTTTTAACATTGGAAACACTAATGGACAAATTTGTTTGAATTACTTAAAGTAATAGATTTGAGGCTGGGTGCAGTGGCTCATGCCTGTAATCCCAGCACTTTGGGAGGCTGAGGTGGGCAGATCACTTGAGGCCAAGAGTTCAAGATCAGCCTGGCCAACATGGTGAAACCCATCTCTACTAAAAATACAAAAATTAGCCAGGCTTGATGGTGCATGCCTGTAATCCCAGCTACTCAGGAGGCTGAAGTATGAGAATCACTTGAACCCAGGAGGCAGAAGTTGCAGTGAGCTGAGATCGTGCCACTGCACTCCAGCCTGGACAAGAGAGCCAGACTCTGTCTCAAAAAGTTAATTAATACAGTAATAGATTTGAGCACTAGCATTTGTCATATACCACCCTGTTTGTTCTACTTATCTTTAACTAGACCTGACACTTCTAATTTCATTTCTTCTCAGACCTCAGTTGGATGAACCCATTCCACTGTATGAGGCAAAAGTTTCCATGGAAGCTGTTCAGAAAAATCAAGGAAGAAAAAAGCAAGTTGTTCAATTTTAATTTTCTTCTTTCTCAGACCTCAGTTGGATGAACATATTCCAGTATTTGAAGCCAGAATTTTCTTTGGAAATTGTTGAGAAAAACCAAGGAAGATAAAACAAGTTGCATTTTTAAGCACGTTTCCCTGCTAAGACAACATGCTCAGCTGACACATTTGAAAAGTGTTTGAAAAATTCTTGTGCAAATGATCAAGATAATTCTATAATTAACATCTTAAGGGAATTTTCTAAGAACCTTTTCATTGTTTCTATATATTTTGCCCCTGCTATAAAATTCCTTCCATGAAGAAAACTGCTGCTCTCAGCAAAAGCCACACTACTCTTGATAAAGCTGTTGCAGGCCTTTGCTAAGCTATCAAAGTAACGTATTAATTTTGTATCAACTCCGTTCTCAACACCTTCCTTAAGTCTTTGCTGTCATAATTTAAGCATTTGAGTATATTTTGAAGTCTTAAAGGACCTAGCCCGTAGGCATTTAAATTTTGTGTTTTCAACTATTCATTCACTCCGGCTTTCCCCAGGATCAAAGAAGATCCCATTAACTTGCCAGTGGCGGCTGCCTGGAAGGCTGAGATGACCAGGCACTGGGAACGGGGAAGGGAGGGTTGTCGGTAGGCTGCGCTGGCATAGGAAGCGTGCTGACGTCTTATCTGAGTTCTCTGGGGGTTGAGGAAGGTGGCCTAGTCCCCTCTCCTCGTCTCTTGACAGCAGTAGCCACTGCCCTCTCTTAAGTTTATGGAAGCAGCAGCCCATCGCCGCAGCTCAAGTTTGTTTCCTTTTCATCCAGGCGCCAAACCCCGGGCTGATCACATCCCTGCTGCGGGCTTAAATAGAGTTGAGCTATTTCGGTGCCCCACGGGGTAGTGCACATCAGCGCCCTGAACCTGGCTTTCCAGAAGCGTCGCTGAACCTGGCGACTGGACTCTGGCCGAGGCACCTGGCAGAAGCGCCAGGGCAGGGTCACCGCTGGGACAGTGGGCCTTGACGGCCACCAGGGATCGCGGCCGCGGGCTGCGTCTCGCGGGCTGCCCACTGCGCATACTCTGCTCGGAACCGGCGGGGGCGCGGGCGGGGCCGCGTCGGGGGCGGGAGCTCGGCGCTGCGCCACGTCAGGGGCGGGCCCGGCGCGCGCGGGAAGTCTCTGCGGGGCGGCAGGCCAGCCTCAGCCGCCGCGCGTCATGGCACTTTCGGTGCCCGGCTACTCACCGGGCTTCCGAAAGCCGCCCGAGGTAGTGCGGCTCCGACGGAAAAGGTCCCGGAACCGTGGAGCTGCCGCCTCCCCGCCCCGTGAGCTGACGGAGCCGGCGGCCCGCCGAGCCGCCCTGGCGGCGGGGCTGCCCCTTCGCCCTTTCCCTGCTGCGGGGGGCAGAGGCGGCGGCGGCGGCGGACCGGCCGCTGCCCGGAGGAACCCCTTCGCCCGCCTGGACAACCGACCGCGGGTCGCCGCGGAGCCCCCCGACGGGCCGGCCCGCGAGCAGCCGGAGGCGCCGGGCCCGGTGAGTGTCTTGTAGCCTGGCCGCCAAGGGGCTGTTGTCTTTCGTGGGTTGAGCCAGCTGTGAATCGGGGATGGAAAGTCCTCGCGTTCGAGGCAAGGAAATGGGCGCGAAGACTTCGGCCGCCCGTGGCCTTAGGGTACCCCGCGCTGGGAGCCGCGACTCTGGCAAGGCCGGGTTTGTGAGAAGAGCGCGCCCCTGGCTGCCCCGCTGCGGGCTGTGTTCACGGGACGCGTTCCCGAGGAAAGTGAGGGGACCCCAGAGGGCAGCGAGGAGCCCCTTGGAGAGGACTTAGAGGTGACTTGGAAAAGAGCTCGAAAAAGCCTGAAAGAGCCCCCATCTTGCAAGGACGCTGTTCGGTGGGGCAGGTGACAAGCCCTGCTTCCCCGTGATTCAGGACCTCCCTTCTCTCCCGCACTCCAAATTATTCTGGGGATGGGGGAATGTCGATGATTCGTGGGGTCAGAATTCACTAGCATTTGTCTTACCCAAAGCCTTTTGGATCTTTCGGTTTGAAACACCGGTCCTTGTTCCCCTCAATTTTGATACTAAAGTTCAGACACAAAACTGAAGTGTTGAAACTCATAGATTGGATGGGGTGCGTCTGAATTTGGGTGCACTTGGATTTATTGAGAAACGTGTATGCCACGTGCGGCTCTGTACGTATTTAACGCAAACTTCAGCATCCTTTAAATTTTAAAGGACAGTATATTTAACCTCAGTTTTTAGATTCTAATCAAGAAAATGATTTGCTATGGGAAGAGAAGTTTCCTGAAAGAACAACTGTTACTGAATTACCTCAGGTAATACTTTTTAAATATCATTAGAATGTGTATTTGTATAAACTTTTTTTTCATAGCTAGGATTTGAACCTGTTTTTAAAAATACATTTATACTTCTCAGAAGCATTTTGCTTGGAAAGTAGTCTTACAGAGAGGCTTGATCATCTCTACCAGGGGTGAAAATACCGCATCAGCCAAGGTGAAAGAGTTGGTTTGATACAGTAATGATGACTGTAAAGGTAGCAGCGCTAAAATAGGCCTAATAGACGTGGGGGTTTTCTTTTACTCTGTAACAGTTTTTAACACTCTTCTTTGGGCAGTTGACTTCTCCAGCTCATCACTCAGAGCCAGCCCTCCTGGCCCACCTCCACAGGTTGTGGCATAGCACTGAACCTCGTTGCTCCCCTCCCCAACACACACACGTTTCCATTCCCCAACTACTACTATTGTGCTGTGTAGTTTGATAAATGCGGTTTGTCCTAATGGGAACAGGCTAGAAGAGTTCTCCAAGACCCAGTTTCTCTTGTAAATAAGTGACCTTCTTATGGTCTGTCAAAGATAGTTCCCCCTTCTCTGATATTTTATTGTGATATAAAAGAATCCTTGGCCGGGCACAAGGATTCAGTGGCTCATGCCTGTAATCCCAACACTTTGGGAGGCTGAGGCAGGCGGATCGCACCTGAGGTCAGGAGTTCGAGAACAGCCTGGCCGATATGACGAAACCTCCGTCTCGACTAAAAATACAAAAAAATTAGCCAGGCGTGATGGCGCAAGCCTGTAGTCCCAGCTACTCGGGAGGCCGAGGCACGAGAATCGCTTGATCCCAGGCGGCAGAGGTTGCTACTGAGCCAAGATCACACCACTTCTTTCAGTCTAGGCGACAGAGGGAGAGTCCGTCTCAATTTAAAAAAAAAACAAAATTATTGTATTGTGGAGAACGTTGACCTGAAGCAGACAGGTTGAGGGGAAATATTTGAAGTCAGGAAATGTTTCTTAAATATGGGCTTTGTTAGCCCTGGATGCAGAGTTTCAGAAGCTTAAAAGATCCAAAATGTTTTAGCACTTGGAATATTTCTACTTCAATACAAACATCTATACTACCGTAAAGAACTGTAAAAACTAAAAAGTGAAATCTGCCCCTCCACCACCCCTACCTCCAACAACAAATTCCCGCTTCCCATAGGTAACCATGGTTAAAAGTTTAGTGTGACTCCTTTCAGACTTTTTTACAGTGTGTAATATATTTTTCATGTTATTTATTATACAGTTTATATGATTTTTACTTTTCAGTGATCATGAGTATGTTAGCTGATAAAATCTTTAGGTTGAAGGTTTTTTCTTGATACTCGACTAATTTTTGCATTCTTTGTTTTCTAAAGACTTCACATGTATCATTCTCCGAGCCTGATACTCCATCTTCAGAAAGTACTGAGTTACCTGTGGACTGGAGTATTAAAACCCGACTCCTTTTCACCTCTTCTCAACCCTTTACCTGGGCAGATCATTTGAAAGCACAGGAAGAAGCTCAAGGTCTTGTCCAGCATTGTAGGGCAACAGAAGTTACTTTGCCTAAAAGTATACAGGTAACTCTGAAATAAAATAGTTTTGTGTTAAAGTAACAAATTAAGTGTGAAATGCTCTCTTTTGCAAAATAGCAGATACTGCCTTCCATTAAGTTTTTCTTTGGAAATTTAAAGATACAGAGACTTAGGAAGTTTTGTCTTTCCCAAATGGTGCTTATTATGGTGCTTTCATACCTTTTTTTTTTTCAGTCAGATTGAGTAACTGCTCATACATTTAGAGACTTGTCCTGCAAATTAATCAATGTTGCAGGCAAGAATTGTTAGATTATTTTTCTCTAAGGCTTTTTGAGAAAGAAAATACAAAGAAAGAAGAGAAAAGCAATTGGGTGGGATTGCAAGGGCTGATGGATTTACAGATTTTCTTACCTGTATAAGAAAAATCTTATAAATTTTGTGGAGTTTGTGGGTTCTAGAATGGTTTTAGAGAAATACATTTTGATGATTTTAAAGCGTCAACTCAAAACTGGGAGGCTGGGCACAATAGCCCATGCCTGTAATCTCAGCACTTTGGGAGGCTGAGGTGGGAGGATTGCTTGAGACCAGCCTGAGTAACGTAGTGAGACCCCATCTCTACAAAAAAAAAAAAAAAAAAAAAAATTAGCTGAGCATGGTGGTGGGTGCCTGTAGTCCCAGCTACTTGGGAGGCTCAGGTGGGAGGATTTTTTAAGCACAGGAGGTCAAGACTGCAGTGAGCTGTGATTGCGCCACTGTACTCTAGCCTCAGTGACAGAGTGAGACTGTATCTTAAAAAAATTTTTTTAAAGTTTCAAACTAGTTTAAAAAGGATTACCCTGAAAAAGGTTTTGGTATATTATACATCTTTTCAATAAATAGATTAGGATGATTTGTGATTTGCCATATCAGTGTTTACTGGCTACTTTTAAAACAGCATTTTGAAGAGAGGGTTGGATGTAGTGTTACCTACACACACATGCCCACCCCTATTCCTCATAATAAAAAAGGTAGTCATTGTCCTTAGGGATGGTAGAAACAGGCAAATGTTCCCATCTGTGTTTAAATGTTCTGATACTATGGCTTAACATTACATCTGGCCCAAATAAGGATAAACTATGTTTTCGTTCCTATAACAGTTATTAATGCTTTCCTATAGAAAGCAATAAAGATTCTTAGACCTAAGTGTTTTGTGTATATTATCTTTAATAAAATACTCTATTTCTCAATGGGCAAAAACTGCCCACTGTCACCTTTGGATTTTAGGATCCCAAACTCTCCACTGAGCTCCGTTGTACCTTCCAGCAGAGCCTTATCTATTGGCTCCACCCTGCTTTGTCTTGGCTACCACTGTTCCCTCGTATTGGAGCTGATAGAAAAATGGCTGGAAAGACAAGTCCTTGGTCAAATGATGCAACCCTGCAGCATGTTTTAATGAGTGACTGGTAAGATTAGTAAGAAAAACTTGTATAATTCAATAGTGAATTTTATTTTAGCAGCATTCTCTATCATATTTGTGACTGGATATGTTAATGGCAGAAGGGTATCTAGATCCTTGTGAATTTTATCTGAACCTGTTAATAACCAACATGTAAACTGTTTACTTTCTTTTTGTTTTTTTTTTAGCTGTTACTCATTCTTTACCCAATTGTGGTAGAATGTATATAAGTGTTGGTTAAATATATACAGACAGGCCGGGTGTGGTGGCTCACACCTGTAATCCCAGCACTTTGGGAGGCCGAGGCAGGCGGATCACAAGATCAGGAGGTCGAGACCATCCTGGCTAACATGGTGAAACCCCATCTCTACTAAAAATACAAAAAAAATTAGCCTGGCCGGGTGGCAAGTGCCTATAGTCACAGCTACTCGGGAGGCTGAGGCAGAAGAATGGCATGAACCCAGGAGGCAGAGCTTGCAGTGAGCCGAGATCGCACCACTGCACTCCAGCCTGGGCAATAGAGCGAAACTCCATCTCAAAAAAATATATATATATATCTCTATAGATATATATACACACGTACATATCTATAGATGTATACACACACGTACATATCTATAGATGTATACACACACGTACATATCTATAGATGTATACACACACGTACATATCTATAGATGTATACACACACGTACGTATCTATAGATGTGTACACACACGTACGTATCTATAGATGTGTACACACACGTACATATCTATAGATGTGTACACACACGTATATATATCTATAGATGTATACACATATATATCTATAGATGTATATACACACGTATATATATCTATATATACACATATATATCTATAGATATATACACACACATATATGTACATATATCTATAGATATATATGTGTGTATACATCTATAGATATATATACATATATGTACATATATCTATAGATGTATATATATAGATCTATAGATGTATATATACATATATATAGATCTATATACACAGACCTAATTCTTTTTTTTTTTTTTTTTTTTTTTTTTGAGACAGAGTCTTGCTCTGTCGCCCAGGCTGGAGTGCAGTGGCGCAATCTCGGCTCACTGCAAGCTCCACCTCCCGGGTTCACGCCATTCTCCTGCCTCAGCCTCTCCGAGTAGCTGGGACTACAGGCGCCCACCACCACGCCCAGCTAATTTTTTGTATTTTTAGTAGAGACGGGGTTTCACCGTGGTCTCCATCTCCTGACCTCGTGATCCGCCCGTCTCGGCCTCCCAAAGTGCTGGGATAACAAGCGTGAGCCACCGAGACCTAATTCTTTAATGCTACTTCTTGTCAGTCTCTGCTTCCTTTTTTATCAGCAGCTCAGAGAAAGTCAGCAAGCAATTCTCAATTAAGTTTTGTTTAAAGAAAAAATAAGTGTTTAAGTGGTATACACTGTTAAAGTATTGAGAAGTCATCAGCGAGTCCTCATAACCCATTTCAGTCTTTTAAAGCTAAGTCATACGTAACCACAAAAATTCAAACCATTATCTAAAATATTTGTGTTGTATTTTAAACCAGGTATCAAACTGAATTATACAGAATTATAAACATTGCATTAAATGTTTAATAATACGTTAAGAAAATTTTTTTACTTCATAGGTCTGTGAGCTTTACTTCTCTATATAATTTGCTGAAGACAAAACTTTGCCCCTATTTCTACGTTTGTACCTATCAGTTTACTGTCCTGTTCCGAGCAGCAGGATTAGCTGGAAGTGACTTAATCACAGCTCTCATATCTCCAACAACTCGAGGTTTAAGAGAAGCTATGAGAAATGAAGGTAAAAGTTTAGGTTTAAAGTGAGAATACTATACTATTTTAGCCTGAAATCTATTTAAATTTAAAATGCCTTTTACCAGTTGATTAGCAACATTAAGAAATATATTATTTCTTTATTTCTGGTTTTTTTTCCTCCCCCACAATTATTTAATCCAGTAGTTCCCAAACTTTTTGGCACTAGCGATCAGTTTCATGGGCAGTGGGGAGGATGGTTTCGGGATTAAACTGTTACACATCAGATGATCATTCTTTTTTTTTTTTTTTTATTCATTTATTTATTTCTTTATTTTTTGAGACAGAGGCTCGCTCTGTCGCCCAGGCTGGAGTGCAGTGGTGCAATCTCAGCTCACTGCAAGCTCCACCTCCCGGGTTCAGGCCATTCTGCCTCAGCCTCCCGAGTAGCTGGGACTACAGGTGCCTGCAACCACGCCCAGCTAATTTTTTGTATTTTTACTAGAGACGGGGTTTAACCGTGTCAGCCACGACGATCTCGATCTCCTGACCTCGTGATCCGCCGGCCTCGGCCTCCCAAAGTGCTGGGCTTTACAGGCGTGAGCCACCATGCCCGGACAAGATCATCATTCTTATAAGGAGGGCACAACCTAGATGCCTCACATGCGCAGTTCACAGTAGGATTTGTGCCCCTGTGAGAATCTAATGCGACCACTGATGTGACACGAGATGGAGCTCAGGCGGTAATGTTCACTCGCCAGTCGCTCACCTCCTGCTGTGCAGCCCAGTTTCTAACAGGCCACAGTCCAGGCGCTGGGGACCCGTGATTTAAACTGTTCCTTCCACATAGTGTTCTCTGATCTCTAAAATGAAACACATATTGGGCCAGATAGTCACTATCTGAATATACTCTTCTAGAAATTTTTCTGTAGTACCAATTACCCCTTTAATAACAAAATTTTCAAACTGACTAAACCCATTAGTGGATCATGAAATCTATTTAATGGGCCCAATCAGTACTTTTTCAAAAAGTGAACTGGAATACAATATAATTTATGAAAGAGTGTTACATGTATGTGTTGTTTCCCGAACCTCTTTCAAGGAGATATGTTTTATGCATGTACGTAGGTTTGTGAAGAAAGCTTGAAAACTCTACTGCCTTAATAGACCATTTGTAAAAACTAACATTTCAAATTTTGTACACTCTAAAAGTACAGCATGCCTGTTAAACACTTTAAATGAAAACTCAGTTACATTTTTTTTCCTCATGTAGGTATTGAATTTTCTCTGCCTTTAATAAAAGAAAGTGGCCATAAGAAGGAGACAGCATCTGGAACGAGCTTGGGATATGGGGAGTATGTGATTAAAATAACTTTTTATATCATCCACTGACTTATGGACTCATGAAATAGATTTGCACAGGAACAGCTTTGTGAAATAGGGACTCTAACTGTAGCAATTTCCTAGGGAGCAAGCCATCAGTGATGAGGATGAAGAGGAAAGTTTTTCCTGGTTGGAAGAGATGGGTGTGCAAGATAAAATTAAAAAGCCAGACATACTTTCTATCAAGCTGTATCCTTTCAGTTGTTGTTAACTAGAATTACTTTTCACTGAATGGCATTAGTGAGAAGTTTAACATTGGCAGTTTTATGTGACTATAATCTTAAATTATCTTCAGGTCATATTAAAACTAATTCTCCATTGTAATATTAAATAAGCCCCTAAGTATCAGTAAATGATGAACTATTAAACCTTTTTTAATCAAAACGTTCAATTGTGATTGTGGAATAGGTGTGTTTTGACTAGAGAAGAAATTAGGTTTAGGTGTCAGTTTGTAGCAAATTCAGATTGTTAACATTTTGATTGAAACATATGCCTTATGATTCGGTAAAGAGGTAGCAAGAGGATTTCCATTTCATTATGGAGAAAAGGTGTCACGGGTGATTCAGAATCAAGATAACTGCTTTCCACATTAGGTGAGATTTGCTTTTGCAATTTCCTTGATTGTCATCTTCAGGCGTAAAGAGAAACATGAAGTACAAATGGATCACAGACCTGAGTCTGTTGTGTTGGTAAAAGGAATCAACACCTTTACATTGCTCAATTTTTTGATTAACTCTAAGAGTTTAGTTGCTACCTCAGGTCCACAGGCAGGACTTCCTCCAACCCTCTTGTCCCCTGTTGCTTTCCGAGGTGCCACAATGCAAATGCTTAAGGTAATAAAAATCTGCATAACCTAGCTTTTAAGAAGTACTTTACTTTGATAGGATAAATTCTTGATTAAAAAAAAAAAAAGAACCTAGCATTTTTACTTGGTACATATTTTCCTTTTGCTTTCCTCTCATTAAAAAAAGAAACAAAAATTATGTAAGACAGTTACATCAAAGAAATTATGTGGAAATATATAAATTATATTATAGAAATCCTTTTTATTTTCTTTTCGAGATGGAGTCTTGCGCTGCTGTCCAGGCTGGATGGAGTGCAGTGGCATGATCTCAACTCACTGCAACCCCTGCCTCCCGGGTGCAAGTGATTCTCGTGCCGTGCCTCAGCCTCTCGAGTAGCTGGGATTACAAGCACACACCACCAAGCCTAGCTATTTTTTTTGTTTTGTTTTTTCTTGTTCGTTTTTGTTTATTTGTTTAAGAGGGAATCCAGTCTGTCACCGCCTGGAGTGCAGTGGTGCGATCTCGGCTCACTGCAACCTCCAACTCTGGGGTTCAAGCGATTGTCCTGCCTCAGCCTCCCGAGTAGCTGGGGTTACAGGTGGGCACCACCACGCCCAGCTAATTTTTGTATTTTTAGTATAGACGGAGCTTCACCATATTGGCCAGGCTGGTCTTGAACTCCTGGCCTCTTTTTAAATTATATGAACATTTATTTTCTTTTTTGGGTTGGGGAGACAGGGTCTTGCTGTAGTGCAGTGGCACAGCTCACTGCAACCTCAACCATGTGGGCTCAAGTGAAATTCCTGCCTGAGCCTCTTGAGTATTGGACCACAGGACTGCCATGCCCTTTTCTTTTGTTTTTTTGGTTTTTTTTGAGATGGAATTTCACTCTGTCAACCAGGCGTGTGCCACCACGCCCAGCTAATTTTTTTTTTTTTTTTTTTTTGTAGACGGGTTTTCACCATGTTGGTCAGGCTGGTCTCGAACTCCTGACCTCATGATCTGCCCTCCTTGGCCTCCCAAAGTGCTGGGATTACAGGCATGAGCCACTGCACCTGGCCGCCCTGCATTCATTCATTCATTCATTCATTCATCTATTTAGAGACGGAGTCTTGCTCTGTCACCCAGGCTGGAGGGCAGTGGCTCAATTTTGGCTCACTGCAAACTCTGCCTACCGGGCTCAAGCGATTCTTCAACCTCTGCCTCCGGGGCTCAGGCGATTCTTCTGCCTTAGCTTCCCAAGTAGCTGGGACTATAGGCTCACATCACCATGCCTGGCTAATTTTTTTGTATTGTTAATAGAGATGAGGTTTCACCATGTTGGCCAGGCTGGTCTTGAACTCCTGACCTCAAGTGATCTGCCCACCTTGGCCTCCCAAAGTGCTGGGATTATAATCATAATAAATTATACATGTAAATACAAAATACATGCTAAATCTTAGCAATAAAATTGAATGGATTTTAAATTTTGCTTTTCCCAGTAGTCTGCATTGACAGTGTATTACTAAATCAGATAAAATACTATATGAAAAAATGGTATTCTCTGGAATATACTTCACCTGAAAATCTCTTAATATGGAGAGGTTGCTGAAAATTTACTAAGTATTTGTACTCACATAACATTGTTTAGATGTCTTGGGAAATAGTTTTGTTCCATAATTGTTAGAGTTCGGAAACCCTAAATGGAAATATATTGAACATATTTTTGGCTAGGCAAAAGGTTGAGAGATGATCATAATTTTCCTTTTCTCTGCATTTTCATGAAGGCACGAAGTGTAAATGTGAAGACACAAGCTCTTTCTGGATACAGAGACCAATTTAGTTTGGAGATTACAGGTCCTATCATGCCTCATTCTCTGCATTCACTGACCATGCTGCTCAGATCGTCACAGAGTGGATCTTTCTCTGCAGTACTATATCCACACGAGCCAACTGCTGTATTTAACATCTGCCTGCAAATGGACAAAGTACTTGATATGGTAAGTAGACACCTATGAGCAGACTGTTTTAGTTGTAGTTTCCTCAAACTAGCTGGAGGGAAATTGAGTCATTTATGCTGAGTCACTATTGTGTTTCAAGTTAATTAAACTGTTACTTAATTATGAATTACTAGAGGAAGGAATAATGTCTGTAAGTTGTTTATGTGAGGTAGCTTTCATGAATTCAGTCCAAGTACAATTTTTTTGTTTTTTGAGACCGAGTCTTGCTGTTGCTTGGGCTGGAGTGCAGCGGCGCGATCTTGGCTCACTGCAACCTCAGCCTCCTGGGTTCAAACAATTCTCCTGCCTCAGCCTCCCAAGCAGCTGAGATTACAGGCATGTGCCACCACATCTGGCTATTTTTTGTGTCTATTAGAGACGGGGTTTTACCATGTTGGCCAGGCTGGTCTTGAACTCCTGACTTCAGGTGATCTGCCCACCTCGGCCTCCCAAAGTGTTGGGATTACAGGCTTGAGCCACGGCGCCTGGCCTCAGCCCAAGTAGTTTTAACAGTGACTAAAGAACTTCCCATTCCAAAAAGGGGCAACTTTTTCATTTCCTCTTGGATCCAAAACTCAATAGTACCTGATTCCTTTATAGTTTAAGGAAACGATTCACTGTGGGTATTTAACCATATTTGCCTTTAATCTTGAACATACTTAAGGTTTTTAGAGTTAGAATTAAGACCTTTAAAATTGTCTCATGCATCTCAGTTGGCTAGACTTATAACCATTAATATTTTGGGATTTTGTCACTACAAAAATTCTCAGGATCAACTTCTGTTGATAGGATGAATCACATTAATGAGCCATTTATTTGTCAGTCTCCAAGTAAACTCTTCTGTGTTTAAAGACTAATGTGCTTTTTACTGACTTGTACACACATTTCCACAGGAGGTTGTTCATAAGGAGCTTACTAACTGTGGTTTGCACCCTAACACTCTGGAGCAACTTAGTCAAATACCATTACTTGGGAAATCATCTTTACGGAATGTGGTGCTGAGAGACTACATTTATAATTGGAGATCCTGAACACCAAAGTAAGCCTAAAAGGAATCTTTGAGGAAAAAAGCCTTCTAGCAAGGAAATTCAAGATTCTTGAAGTTGAATATACTGAAATGTTTTTATAAACATAACTTTTATTACAGTAGCATCTAAGGTTTTAAATCAGTGTTTTTACTATTTTCAGATTAGATTTTTAGATATGAAGATGAAAAACTCAGATAACTCAAATGAGATATCTATATCCCTACAACCTAATTGTATATTGAGTAGAAACTGAATTAATATGTTTCCTTGCAAATGGGAAATCACATAGCAGTTACGCCATGGCATTGTGACTAATGGCATCAGGGCAAAAATATGTTACTTTACCATTTACCTAAGACTGTTAGCAGGTTCTTGTTTTATAAAGGTAGAAAATAAATATAGACAACATCTACTCAGCTAGCTGATTGGTGATGCTTCTACCTTAGTATCTTTCCTACTGATCTATAATTCCTTTATTTTCACATATACTAAAACTTTTTATGTTAATTCAGATAAAAAGGCATTTTGTATTCCACACAGAATAGTGTTAAGAATTGTGAAGTACACTGAGCTGTCATGGCAAAGTAGTATTTAATGTGCTTATAGGTAGATAGGTGTGTGTGGGGGGGGAGGGGGGATTGTATAATTCACATTTTTAAAATAAAAGTGCTTAGAAATCAAAAGCATTGGGTAAAGAAATAATAGTATCTAAGTATTTGTTCCCTTTATAACCCAGAAAATAAAACACCACGTTTATTCCAGAGAAGTTTGTATTTGGGCCTTAAGCTTTTGAAAATAAAGTTTAGAGACACAGCATATGAATACCACTGTAATACACATGAAATATTCTATCGGACCCTAAAAATTAACATAAACTTTAACTTTCTCATAGTCAACAAAATAGTGGCTGGTTGCCAATTTTATTAGATAAGTTGGTTACAGCATTTTAATTATCATTTTACGTCTACCTAGGTGTAGCTGAAATTCAAAATGCACATCAAAGTAAAACTATATCACAACTCAATGCCATACTAAATGTACTTGGCCTCTGCAATAGAATTCTATTCAGACTTCATTTTTTACTCCCTTCTTATGACCCAAGTGGCTTTAACAGGAATGCAGGACTTAGTGCTGATCATCACACAACATACCACTTTCTTTTTAGAACCTCTACAAAATTTTGAGGGGAGATGGTGGCATTAGCCCTGTGGAACAGATCTTGATCACCTCAAGAACACTGGCCCAGTATCTGTCCAGCAGAACCCATTGTGAAATAGTACAAGGTGCACAGCCCTTCACTGATTACAGGCAAGTGTTACAGTAGCCTAGCCATAAGGAAGGGGAGTTACATCATAGTACAAAATACAGTATAAAAGCGTTATTTAACATTCCACACTGAAGATTACTCTGATGCCTTCAAACAGTCGTTTGGATGTTAGCCACTTAAACAAATACATCACTAAGGTAAACAATATAAACATACCAAAACCCTGTATGGTTAAATACAATTTCCATGGTACAAAAATCAAAGCCTGGAGATGTTTTTACAGATTGCTTTTTATACAATGTCTTAAATTGCCAAATATTTACAACATTAGAGAGGAAATACATCGTGATGCAGAGTAAAATTATCTGAAATGATTATTATAAAACCTCAATCTATCTACGTGAGGCACTCCTGAAGCAAGTGGCATTAGCCATGAGGTCCTTTGGTACAAGGCCCATTGCTTGAAGAACCACAGTAGCTGCTGTGGCTTTAGCATGCTTCTTATTAGGGCTGGCAAAGCTGGGCTGGTAAGCGCTTCCATTTATCAATACCTATTCAAGAAAAACATACAATTGGGCTGGTAAGGGCTTCCATTTCTCAATACCTATTCAAGAAAAACATACAATAAGAACAGCATCAAACTTTAATATCTATTAGCTTTGTATTTTTTCACTAAATGCTAGAAAAATAATTTACAAAAATATAAAACCCATACTATGTAAGTCAAATTATAATCTCAACCCAGAAGCAGCAAATCATTTGGAAAAAGGGACTGCAAATTAAGAGCAGGTCTCCAAATTGAGAAAAAGACTGACAAAAGTATTAAATTAATTCCCCACATTCAACTAGAAAATAACAAATTGTATACTATATTTTGCCCCTTTTTTTCCAATTTTTTAAAAAATAGGACATTGACAAGTCATATTAAAGCACCCTTCAGTGTTTAAAAACCCCACCACTTAACTACAAATACAAACCCCCCACCCATGAACAGACTCTTAATCCTGTGATCATGTTTACCCCTCACCCTCTAAGTCATCACATTAATAAATATATACAATTAATGCAGAAATTCATATTTACCCTAAAGAGAAAATGTTTGCGATGATCAGGGCCACTATCATGGACCAACAGAAATTCAGGTGGTTGCCACCTTCTCTTATTACAGATTTCCATCAAAGCAGACACAGGATGTTTGCCTGCAGGGGGGAAAAATACCCAGTTTCAAATTATTTCCACCAACTTCTGCAACAAATAATGAATTCAAGGTGGGATTAGGGTAAGAGGAAATTCAAAAATGTGCTCTCACCTGACAGATCTTTCATTGCAGCAGAGAAGTTCCCAGACCTTTTTTGTGCTCTTTCTCCTACTGCAACAAGACCTTTAAAAAAAAAAATTGTTCACTAAATAAATTTCAAAGCACCGCTTTAAAACAAAGATCCCTCTGTAGGAGTCTGAACCTCAAATGTATGCCTTCAAATAAAATCAACAGATTCCTAGTACACTTGATTTCTCTATCAATCTTCTCTTTCTTCTCTTTTACTGTTTTTCAGCATATAAGTTTATATTTAATATTCACAGATCTTGGTATGAGAAATTGTAATAAATACCAAATGTAAACAGACAACAAAAAGTTAAGTATGGCCAGGCACAGTGGCTCATGCCTGTAATCCCAGCACTTTGGAAGGCCGAGGCGGGTGGATCTTCTGAGGTCAAGAGTTCGAGACCAGCCTGGCTAACATGGTGAAACCCCGCCTCTACTAAAGAAACAAAAATTAGTCAGGCGTGGTGGCAGGCGCCTATAATCCCAGCTACTCGGGAGGCTGGGGCAGGAGAATCGCTTGAACCTGGGAAGCGGAGGTTGCAGTGAGTCAAGATCATGCCTGGCAACAAGCAAAACTCCATCTCAAAAAAAGAAAAAAAATAGCTTATTGCCAAGTGATTTCTGCAGATTTACTGTCTCTTAAATAAGCTTCTGTTAAGATTCTTCCAAAAAAGGTTAGGATTTTAAGCCACCAAAAATGTGAAAACGGTTGTCTCCAAATAGGTCCCTTTTTTCCTAGCAAACTCCTCTCCCTTCCTAACAAATGGGAGATGTTCTCAAAATATGAACATAACCTTTCTACATAACCTCTCTCTCCATAGGCTTAGTACAAAGGGGATTAGCTACATTGCTAAACCCAAACACTGCTTTCCCAATTCCATATACAGGTTGAGTATTCCTTATCCAAAATGCTTGGGACCAGAAGTGTGTCGGTTGATTCCAGGTTTTCAAATATTTGCATTGTATTTAGTGGTCGAGCATCCCAAATCTGAAGAGGCTGAAATCCAAAATGCACCAATGAGCATTTCCTTTGAGCATCATATCAGTATTCAAAAAGTCTTCTGTTTTAGAGCATTTCAGGTTTCCAGATGTGGGATGCTCATCCTGTATGTTACAGGAAATTTTTCAACCTTTGCTAAATAATTTCATGCTAATACAAGCTTTTCTAAACCTATCCTGGGAAATCTGTGGTTCTCTGAGAGCTTACAGTCAGGCCATGTCCCACAATTCCAAGGAGAATGCTTCCTGAAATTGTACAATACTTACACCAAAGTATGTGGTGCAGAGCTAGTTCATTTCCAAATTCATTAAGACAGTTTAACTGTTGAAGTTAGCTTCAACTTACTGTTTGATTACAAAGATGAAAATAAATCCCAGTTTTACATTTGCCAGCTTTTATAAATGAGGTTTAAACAAGCTATACAAAAATCATACTGAGCTGGCAAGCCTCTCACGATTCCACTTAACATTATTCCAAGGGAAGAAATTATTTAAAAGACGCCAATTAGCTATCATCTGTGAGAACGATTAAATACTTAGCAACTACATACAAGCTACATAGAACACACAGTGCTGCCCTGCCCAGGTATCTGAAGGTAAAAGGAAAACACAGTCAATGCTAACACTTCCAAGATGCCTTAACACAAGGCAACAGGAAGAAGTAACATTATTGTCAGCAGCTGGTCTACTATACTCTAACCCAACTTAACTACTGAGCTTGGAAAAAAAAGCAAACAGGGTTTATGAAATCTAGACTAAACAGCATTGTAATAAGAAATAATGAAGATGTGCTAAAATATCTGACAAAAAATAAACTAAACTCTAGAAATAAGGATGGTTCCTTGTCAAAAGAAAATAAAACGGAAATCCTGTTTTCTAAACATGAAATCCAGTTGAATTTGGTGGTGTAATAATACAATTAGATTTATACACATTTCCATATTTAGCAACTAGCATAACAAAAGGTGCCTTTTAAAAGTTCAAACTGGTGTCTCTATCCATAGGTATATAAAAATAAGCTGCTCTGTGAACCCCAAAAGGGGTTAATGTTTTTTCTGACAAATAGCTGTATATATACAAGAAGTGCCTTCAGTTCAGGATCACTGGGTTCAAAAGGATATATTAAAGGTAATGTTAAAGGAGGTGTTAATAAACATTCCAAAAAAGAACTTGTTACCTTTACGGTCTGTCTTAAAATCAACTAGGATGGGTTCCTTATTGCCTTCTTTGTTTTTTCCTAATCCTTCTCCTTCTCTCCAGCCCATTTTTCTCATCAAAACGGCTCCCATTCCTCCAGTTACCGGGGCTGCTCTTAAGAACTGATCCTATCCAAAGAAAGAAAGGTAAAATGTCCCCATTTTACAGTTAGAACTTGGTGACAGATTGTTTACTTTCTAAAAAGAGGAATCTTATTTTACTTCTAGATCTGTTATAGCAATTAAATGTAAATTCCTCTATACTTTATACATACTGTAGTGTGTATGTTCTGATTATTTGCACATTAACGTAATAGTATTTTGGAAGTCAAGTAAGACAAGTAAATGGCAGTTTTGAAACAGTAGCCCTCGTGCCCCCCTCAAAAAAAAAAAAAAAAAAATTAGAACACTCCTGTTTTCGTCCACTATTTAGGTTCACTGGTATCTCTTCTTAGCTTGCAAAATAAAAAGAAGGCAATGTTAAAACAATCAATGATATTAATTGTCCCAGGTGTACCTAGTTTATGAATAAAGCCCAGAAATCACTTAGAAATAGTTTAGACACTGAAGAAGCATACTGTTGTCATCCAAAGTTTTCTTCCCCATTCTACTATAAAGCAAGTATAAATATTTTACTTAGAAAATCCCTAAAGCAGCAAAAAAAAAAAAAAAAAACTCTTGAAATTTACACAGTAACAAATAGAAAACAATCACATAAAATATCCTGTAAGTATGCCAAAATGAATTTGAACTCTTTTAAAACCTAGCTTGATGTTAAAAGACTTTTAAAAAAACTCCTTAAATGTTTACATACCTAGGCCTCGGTAGCAGCAGTGTTGTGAATAGTACGGCTGGCACTGACCGGGGCAAGAAGACAGCTACAAGGATTTGGCCCTGAAACAAGTTTCCATACAGAGGGGTGAAAGTTCACAGGTTATTCTGTGAACAATCATCTCTCTTGTATCCAACCCACTGAACCATAATTTCCATCAAAGCAGCAAACCACTTAATGTCCTAAGATGCACAAGTATATCCATTAGCATGGTCAACAGTTATTTTTACAGGTTAAGAAATATTCAATGCCTCTTATTAAAGGGCATCCATGTACATATAACAAACAGTATTAAGTTCTACTGTTGATCTTTATGGTCATTTTTTAAAAATTTGAAACATATCTCCAAATCATGCTTTATTTTCCCCTTGTTACTAAATTTTAGGTTTTTATGTTCTCTTACCAAATATATATATATATAAATATACATATAGCAAAAGTCATTAACTTATCAACAGAGAGTAAAAAAACTTTGGTAGCTCAGGAAACAGTATGTATTCATATCTCCTATATTGATAAGTTAATACTAAATGTGAAAAAAAATGTTTGTATGCAGTAGTAAAACTGTATCTATCATCTTTTGTTTCCCAGCTTTATAATTAAATGCTGGGGAGAAAACATGCCAATGACATGTGACTAGACATTAAGTTCATCAAGGTGCTCTGATGGAAGGAGGCAGCTGTGGAGGTAAAAACATACCCCTGGTTCAGTTCCTTATTTGGTGCAGGCCATGCAGTGTAGATGTATATAAAGAGAAAGCTGATGCTTGGATATTAACTGCCTTGATGCTACACACCTAGAATGTCTTTTACTTACTTCCAGGTTCATCCGTCCCTCTTTTCCAGGGAACACTCCTAAAAAAAAGGGCAACTGTGCAGAGTACAATATAAATCCCCAAATAACCCAGGTTTCCAAGTTTATTTCCATTCCCTAGTATCATCATCTGTTTCTTTACCCCAATGTGAAAAAGCTGATTAATTTAATGAGACCACAATAATAAACTGTATTATCAGGTCACATCCAAATCATTCCATTCCAGAAATAAAAGTTCTTTTAAACCAACTACTTTAAATGTTTTACTGATTAATGAGAATACTGATAAAACTTTGCTTTTTTTTAATCTAAAAATATACTGCAACAAACTAAAAAGAACACAGAGGATGTTGGTATTCCATGTGTTTTTTAACACATAAGGCGGATGCCGGACTATACTAAAGAGCCAAAATGATCATTTGACAGGTTTTCTAAACACAACTAAACATTTAATGAGTAGGCAATATTTGTGATATTTAACAGGGATGATACATCCTAAATTTTCAGCTGCCTAATGACTTCTACATGTTGTGGTCCATTTTTAATTTTAAAAAGTGTCTTTTTTAGTTGATAATAGCATCAAATATTCTTCAGTAATTCTATACAAATGAATCTTTTCCTATAAGTGCTACTTTTATCTAAAATTTAAAATTTGGTCTGAACATTATCTTTATCTCATAATTTATCAAAATAATTTGCTTCCCAAAGTATATCTTACATAAAATATAAAGTCGAAGCCTTTTTTAAAGGTGCTACTAAATATTTTAAAGTTATTTACTTAAAGTCTGTTAACTGCCTACAAGACTGCAAATACCACAAGAAATTATTTTAGGGGAAAACCAATTGAGTCAGTAAAAGATTCACTTTTTAAAAGTTATTTAAGTTATTAACATATTTAGAAGTATACAAACATTATGGATCAGCACATCATTCGATAAAGACCAAAATTTTGTAATGGAAGCACATTCAGAAGTTTCTACCTAGCAGTGTACATGACTGTGTATTATGTGCCTATTTTCACACCCATAAGCTTTATTTCTAACTTCCTGAAATACTGGCTGAGTACTTAGCTTCAAGACTAAATAGTATTAAAGAATTAAAACTAAAGAAATAGATGGACATTTATAGTTCTTCCAAAGATGAAAGACATTTTTTCAAATATTATATAAATCACTTTCATAGTAACTATAATATGGAAGTCCAAGATTAATCCAATCTTTCTAACACCAACCCTCAGCAAACTACAGAAATTGTAATTTCTTAATGAATCTGTGTACTCACTATACACATCAGTGCAACTACTTCCCAAAAAAAGGCAGGCATAATGAGTATACATGATGTTTCATATTAATTTGTTAGTAAGATCAACAAAGATAAAGCTATCAAAATTGAAATAAATGTTACAAGATTAAAATACCCAAAGCAACCAATGTCTCATTTTTCAGAAATTCAGCTCATTCACTGGCACTCATAGCAACTCTCTATAGGTAACCATCACATTACTGATTACCACTAGACACCTTGGAGACTTTGAAATTCCAAAGAGTTACTTGCCCACGATTACACAAGAAGTCAGGAGTACAACAGGATAAAGAAACCTTCCCAATCCATTAGACCACGCAGCCTCCCAGTTTCAGCACTGCTATGCTGCCAGTACTCCTGTAACAAATTTCCCATCACCCATCCAACCAAGCTTTGTCCCTTCACCAGAACGTGTTTCTTCAGAATGCCCTTCTTAGCCACCTAAGACTCCCCCAATGATGAGGCAGCCGTAGGTGGAGTTCACAGGTCTCACTGCAGAATCTGAAACCAGATGCACCTACATCTTCGTAGCACGAGGCGTCCATCCTCTCCCTTGATTTTAGGTCTTACATATCTGTTTTGTCATGAAATTAGTGGTTCTCAAATTGACCCTGTGGATCACCAGAGGCCACTAGGGCCTAAATGGTGGTCCACAGATTAATCTCCATCCCATCCCCTTCACCACAGCCCACCCCACTCCAGCCATCCTCCCTCAGCCTTCCAGTCCCATGGCAAGATCACCACATGCAGAGCTAATACTAGGGCCTCCCCACCACTTGCTGTAACCAGCAGCTGATAACCAAAAGGACCTGGGGCTACAGGTCACAAGAGGAGTGAGGAACAGGGGCCAAGAGATCTTACAAGAAGGCACAGGCACTAATGAAGCAGGTGGGGTGCAAGGGCAAAGGAATAGAGGAATGGAAAATTAAGGTGGTAGAGTGCTCTTGGGGGCAGTGATCCACCAAAAATAAACCTGTAATAAAGTATCCCATGATGAAGAAAAATTTGAGAACCACTGCTTTGAAATGATTAGGTTAGTAGTCCAGCAGGAACTGTGGAATATTCTGAACAGCACCTGATACGCTGTTAGCGTTCAAAATACAGTTAAATCACCCCTTCAAAAGCAGCAGTAACAATTTTTAAAATAACCTTATAAATTAGTGGCTCTTGAGCCACATTTATACATTTGCCATTTTCTCATGAATCCAGTCCGTCTTCAATGTCCGCCCTGGAGCATATACACATAGCAAATTTACTTGGAACTTTGGTTAGAGTCACTGGTCTTTTCATGCAGTTTTAATAAACAGTTTCCAAAAAATTTAAACTTTTTGTTCGACACTTTCATATGTACATATACTGTGTACCTTTTTAATCCAGGCTTGGGCACCAGTATTGGCCAACTGTTCTTGTGTCAAAACCTGTACTCCTGTACTTCCTGTGAACTGGCCAGGAATAGAGTTCAGCTGAGCCCAGGCATCAATCTGAAGAAAAGAAGTAGTCTCAGTTAACTAAATAAAATTACCTGATTAAAACATCACTGGTAATAATTCACTAAAAATGGCTGAAAAGCAGACTTAAATATTTAACTTTTAAAACATATTTAACATTAAATGTTTGCCTAAACTTTCTAAAGAAGTAGTTTGACAACATTTAGTGAATCCCATTAATAAGATTTTGAAATGTATCTAAAAGCACGGCTACTAAAAAATACCGCTGTTAATATTCTTCAAACTATCACACAGATACACTAAAAATGCAAGAAAGAGCTCATATGATAATGGGTCCCCACTCTCCCTTCCTATCTCATACAAATGTACTATAATACATGTCATGACAGCCTGGATTCTTAATTACTTCCTCTGAGACATTATATAGACTAAATTCATGACACAGGTTTAAAGAGTTTAAATATAGGAAACTGTCCACTTGAATACATAAACAACTTTTTTTTTTGAGATGGAGTGTCTCTCTTGTTGCCCAGGCTGGAGTCCAATGGTGCGATGTCTGCTCACTGCAACCTCCTCCTCCCGAGTTCAAGCGATTCTCCTGCCTCAGCCTCCAGAGTAGCTGGGATTACAAACAATCACCACCACGCCCGGCTAATTTTGTATTTTTAGTCGAGACGGGGTTTCTCCATGTTGGTCAGGCTGGTCTTGAACTCCTGACCTCAACTGATCCACCTGCCTCGGCCTTTCAAAGTGCTGGGATAACAGGCGTGAGCCACTGCGCCCGGCCGTAAAACACCTTTCTAAAAAAGCTTGTATACTCTTTTTCAGTCACCAACATTTGTTGTGATAAAGAATCAGCTGTGGCCGGGCGCGGTGGCTCACGCTTGTAATCCCAGCACTTTGGGAGGCCAAGGCGGGCGGATCACGAGGTCAGGAGATCGAGACCACGGTGAAACCCCGTCTCTACTAAAAATAGAAAAAAATTAGCCGGGCGTGGTGGCGGGCGCCTGTAGTCCCAGCTACTCGGAGAGGCCGAGGCAGGAGAATGGCGTGAACCCAGGAGGCGGAGCTTGCAGTGAGCCGAGATTGCGCCACTGCACCCTAGCCTGGGCAACAGCGTGAGACTCCATCTCAAAAAAAAAAAAAAAAAAAAAAAAGAATCCGCTGTCATTCACACAAATTAGATTTACTAAACACCTTGCACAGTCAGCAATGTCTTTCCTGTCTGAACATGTACTTACTGATTTACCATAAAACAGCAGAAATGAAATGGAGAGGCTGTCCATTGAAATGGAGAGACTGGAGTCTGAAGCACAGACTCCAGATTCAGATTGCTTGGGTTTGAATCCCAGTTCCCCCAATTAGTTCTGTGACCATGGATATCACTTAATCACTTTTTTTTTTTTTTTTTTTTTAAGACAGTCTCACTCTGTTGCGCAGGCTGGAGTACAGTGGCGCAATTTTGGCTCACTGCAACCTCTGCCTCCCGGGTTCAAGCAATTCTCCTGCCTCAGCCTCCTGAGTAGCTGGGATTACAGGCATGCAATACCAAACCCGGCTAATTTTTGTATTTTTAGTAGAGATGGGGTTTCACCATCTTGGCCAGGCTGTTCTCGAACTCCTGACTCCTTGCCCCCACCTCGGCCTCCCAAAGTGCTGGGATTACAGGCGTCAGCCACTATGCCTGGCCTTAGCCTCTCTTTACTTCAGTTTTCTCAGCTGAAATATGGCAACTATTAATACCTACACATTTCATAGGGTTGTAGGCACTTAGTTGTTTTTATACACCAGATTGTAAACTCTGTGAGGACAGGGAAATTTTTCTATTTTGTTCTCTCAATAAACAGTTCCTGCCACATAGTAAACAATAAACATTTATTGAATAAATGATCAGGCCTCGAATCACTTTCATTGAAAATAAGACACTGAAAATAAGGTAAAGGATGTTACAACTCAACCATCTAGTTAGCGAAATTCTTATTTAGACATTAAAATTGGTACATTGGTGTGAGTTGGCTGACGGTAAATAATAACTTTAAAAAAAAAAAAACTGCTACATACCCTTTCCTGAGCTCTATTTAACATGCTCATGGCTTCAAGGTCAAATGCATTCTCACTGAGTCTTTTCTGAGCAAGTGCCCGTTCACTCATTGCTGTAGAGATGTCCACAGGCTAAGAAAGAAAACAGAGATAATTATCTCAAATTACCATAGTCCCCTAAATTCTGAAAAGTACTCATATCTTTGGTTGCTACATGTCAAAAACAAAATAATAGTCTTGTATATTAATAATCTTGGAAAATAGGGGGAAGACTCAAAAAGAGAAAGTAATCTTGGAAAACAGAAGAGGATTAAGATAAATTACAAAGTATCACACGGGTCGCAGAACTGAACCCAAAATCTGACTGAATTTAGTCAATTTTCTATTATATATATATCAAACTATAATCAAAGTTCCATTAAGAACTTAAAACTCTCTACCCTTCATGACTGAAAGCTATTTATAGTAAACTGCAAATTTTTTGAACTGTGTTAAAGGTTATTACATTCCTTAGCAGTTTTCATTTTACTCATTAGCATAACCTTCAGGAGCAGTAAGCAAAATTATTGAATAAGCAAGCAGAAAACCACTACGATCACTCATTTACTCATCAGCGTATCTTTAACATCTTCCAGTTGTGGACACTTTGGTCTTAAGAACCCAATTTCTTTAAACAATATATTCAGGATATAAATAAACGCACCATGTTTTCAGTTTATACACACTTATTACTTATATTAGTATAATACTATTTATAATTATAATATTTCTGTGGAAGTCCATAACATCAACTGAAACACTTTTAAGTGTTTCTTTCTTTTCAAAGCTCATATTCTACCTTTTAAAACCTTACGGCAAGTGGGAGAAACTTTTTTTTTCAAAGTAATCTTTGGAGCCAATTCTTAATTTGTCAGATTTGTGGAAGGTTTAACCACAGAAGGAAAAACACATCAAGATAAGTATTTGGTATTTTTTTTGTTCTAAAATTAAAAGCTCAAGTTGATTTATATCAACTCATTTCTTGGTTTTTGTCCTTCTTTTAACATTATTATTTCCTAGTTATCTCACACAAGAAAATTCATTTTTGTAAAATGCTTATCTGACATGGAAGATTTTGCTGTTTTCATATACAAAGAATAAGTAGACACTGCATGAACATAACAAATACGGGGAAGTCAGTAAACAGCTAACAGCTAAGGATTTTCTTTTTTACCAGCAGAGGCTAGCTGTAATTAAGACTATGTATCATGTATAAAAGACTTCTCTGAAGAATAAGACCTGTCTAGTAGAGAAGGCTGTATGACTATGAGAATAATTACAACTCATGCATAAGGATTCACAAATCTTTCTTACCTTCAGAACCCCTAATCCTCCATAATTCTTAGTTACTTTGCTAATAAACTAATATTCCTTTAGCTAACTCAAGGTTTTTAAGAAGTATGGATTCTGATATAACGCCTTCTTAAAATGAAAACAAAATTAATTCTTTCGACTGTTTATGTTAATATATAAAACTTCCTAGAGATCTATAAACAGTCTAATAAGCAACTGCAGAATGCATCTTTCAAACTGAATCTCTCGACTGTAATTTCGCTAAGTTGATTTAAGTAAATCATCACACAAATTAGAATATTTCTAAGACCTATTAGAAATATTAATCTAAGCAAAGTGAGACTGAAACACTAAGAAACTTAGTATGTTCATCTTTCACTTAAGTCTGTTTGATTCCTGGGACTTTAAATGAGAATGCAGGTATTTCAGGTGAAAATTCATGTCCCACTAGGCCTACCTTAAGATGTTTTGTCAAGGTAGTTTCTGAAGGCACAAGTACTGTCTCATTAACCTTCTCACACTTACTTTGCTTTTCCTAGCAGTCTCTATAAATCTAAGTGTTAGGGTGCTTAGGCATAAATAATAGGCTTTTATTCTAACAAGGCTAAAATCTGAGAGGATACTGGGGAAAATGTGTCTACCCACTATCCCAACTCCTGATCCCTAATTTCCAACTATAAATTAGCCACAAATCTATTCAGATGGCTCTAAAATGTAACTTCTAGAATAAAACTAATTCTTTCCAAGTGGAAAGCAAACTATTACACTTGTGAATGTTTTTCTCTCTTAGCCTTTATTAAACATTTAACCTAAATGCCTCACCATTTATCCCCAGAATGAAACTCTTCAAATCTTAGTGTTTCATATTAAATTTGTATGACTCTGAAAGGAATTTTATTATAGCAACCTTGATATTTAAATAAAATTACAACTATGTTTTTCCTGAGGTAGTAAAACTTCATTTATTCTTCAACAGACTTACCAAGGGAGCTGCAAGTTCATGTCAAAAACGTATTACCAAATAGTAATTTGACTATTAATTACTTTTTTTTTTTTTTTGAGATGGAGTTTCATCCTTGTTGCCCAGGCTGGAGTGCAATGGCACAATCTTGGCTCACTGCAACCTCCCGCCTCCTGGGTTCAAGCGATTCTCCTGCCTCAGCCTCCTGAGTAGCTGGGATTACAGGCATGCGCCACCACCCCCAGCTAATTTTGTATTTTTAGGAGACGCACTTTCTCCATGTTGGTCAGGCTGGTCTTGAACTCTTGACCTCAGGTGATCCGCCCGCCTTGGCCTCCCAAAGTTCTGGGATTACAGGCGTGAACCACTGCGCCTGGCCATATTTTTATTTTTAAATGAGAAAACGTATACTCAAAGTAGAATGAATCAAGATTATCTTAACCTCATAAGGATCCTCAAAAGTTTACATCAAAAAGCCTGTTTCCAGCCTTTCAAGGTAACTCAAATTATACAATGAGGCATAAAAAGCCAATACAATCCCCAAAGCAGCAATGTTTAAGGGTCAAACCCGATGTTACTTATCAGTATTGAAACACTCATAATACCACAGCTACCCTTTAGAGCAGCATTGCCCAGTACAACTTAACAGTGATCACTACTGAGCACTTGAAATGTAACTAGTGTGATTAAAAACGTGATTTTTCAGTGGCTGGTAACTGCTGCATTGGACAATAATAGAGCTTTAGAATCTTAACTATCCTTTAATATTCAGAAACTGGAAATATAAGAAAGGCACCAAAATGACGGTAAAAGGCCCTTCCAAAAACTGGGAAAAAGAGAATCTTTAATCTGTAGAATACTATTACCAAGTTGTCACCAACAAGCCTTAGTTTCTACCAACACACTATAGACTAGCATGTTACCTAATGTATAAAAATAATTCTGTAGTAATATTCTAGGTATGATAATGGGGGAAATGTTTACTGACTTTTCATCTTTGCTCTAAAAGGTGAGATTTACATAAAAAGTGTCCTGAATTACAAATCTCAGGTTAATAAAAACTGCCCAAATTCTTCACTCTCTCCCTCAGCAACAAAGCAGACAACTACTTCTTAGAAAACCTACAAAGGTGTCTGAGGCATAATGAAATTACCATAATGCAACTGGCACCATATAACATGCATTTCATGACCTATATTATACATGTAAGTGGGCCTTTTACATTTTTATTTCTCATTTAGGAAATTCTTCTAAATCCATTTACTCCTTTTGTTAACACAACTGTTGACATAAAAAGAACAAGTATTTTGAGACTTAGAACATCAGTGAAAGAATATAAAAGAGCTAAAGAATTGTTAGGATGGGGTGAGTCAGATAAGGAAAATACCTATAACCAGAAAATTATTTTCTATTACTGGTAATCACAGATATCTCAAAAGCAGGCATAAAAGGAAAACTTTAATTATAAGAAAATAGACCTAAAGTAAAAGCATCTGGCCTGTATATAAAACATGATTTTAGAATATTTAGCAAATATTAAAATATAAAGAGGTTAATGCATACAAGAGCAAAATGACAACTACAAAAATAAAAGCCACAGAATGTCCCAGTTATGTGTTTGGTTGGCTTTAAAAAGTGAATTACGAATCTTTTTATTGTATCATACAAAATTCTCTAGTGTATAATAGACTAAATGAAGTACAACGGGAAAACAAATAGATAACCTACTAAATGGTTCAGAGAAATTCAGCGTTAACCACATAACAGAATCTAGGAAGAAAAGAATTAATAACAAGGCTGTATATTACACATTCTAGCAGTGCCGGGACCTATGTGTTTAATTTCCAATTAAAATTTTCATTTTCCTCCAAGTTTTCCTATACATTTAGAGCTTATAAATTTAAAAAAATTGTAATTCCATTGGGATGTGGAAATATGACTTGATAAATACAAACCAGCAAACTGCTTAAGATAAAGATGATCTTAACATCTGAGCATTCACTAGACCTTAACAATACTACCTCTAGACCCCTAAAACATTTTATTGATACTAAATCCATGAAAACTCCACACTAATAGTTGAGTAATTACTCCACTTATGTCAAAGATTACATCCTAATCTACTCAATAAACCTCTGCTAACTTTATTACCAAGAATTAATGCCCCTGAGGACTATTTTTAAAAAATTAGTTTTCCAACATTTTTTTATTTCATTGTTTATAAATCAAATTCACACAAATACAGTCAAAGTTCTGTAGTCACTCCTTACTGAGGATGATGCTGGCTGGTTTCTGAGTATGAAGACGATGCTATGGCAGTACCGCACACAGTCTGATGAGTTGTTTTTCCATAAGAAATGAATTTATGCTGCTTCATCCACAATGTCTATCCATTCATACTCATGTCAAAGAGCATTCATATGCAAGACAATTGGTGGGATTAGGGATTACAGCAAAGCTAATTCAGCCCTCTTATGGAGATAAAATCTGTGATCTTTGCCTAAATGTTTTATGCTCAACAACAAAGAACCACAAACTCCATTTATATTTATTAAAATGAAAAAGGCATATATAAAAATTACTATTCAGTTCAAAGGTTGACCATTTAAAAGAACTATCTCTTTTTACTCTAGAAGCCTTTATTTCAAACTCTAACAAGGAATCAAAAGGGTTAACGCTCCCATAAAGTGTTACCAAAAGTATTTCACAACATTGGTATATATCACACTAATTGTATAAATAATAAATTCATTACTTTTACCTTCTATATATACAATATAGTATATTTAGATGGTCGCTAAATAACTGGAACTAAACATTTTAAATTGTGACTATTTCCTCTACACATTTTAACATTACTGCCAGGTAAAAGTGCAGATATGAAAGCAAAAGGCAATCCTGCCTCTTTGCCCTAGTATTTTGGGATTCTTTTCTTTAGAATTAATCTGTATGTTCTTTTGAGTCTAATCTTCTAAGCAGCTTAAAGAGGTTTTATGTCAAATAGTTACATATATCGTCCCACAAGAGACATTATCTGCTTTATTCATTTAGCCCTTTGAAAAGAATTGTAAAATAATTTTACCTTCTAGGATTCTTAAGAAAAAAAAATTTTTTAACAAAAAATAGTAATGTCACCATTATTTGAGTACCTTTCTCTATCAACTTTTCCCACCAGATTTAAGAATAATTCTCCTCAACCTTTAATTAAAATCTGACAACTTTTGATTACAAACAAGGCTAAGGCACCACACTCAGTGTTAGGATTGAAAATGGCTGAGTACTGAATTTCAAATACACACACACACACACACTCTCTCTCTCTCTCTCAAAAAAGTGTAAGCATCAGGAGTTACTAAGCACTTTCCCCATGATTGAACTGAAGAAATTCAAAACAGTTATGCTCACTTATCTTCTCAGGAAGATCCCTTGGAATTCTGCAATATTTGTTAAGTCTTCACTTCATTGGAAAATATTTGTCATACAGACTCTCTCCCTACCTATTTTTTTTTCCAACTCTTTTTTAAATGCTTAATCTGCAGGAAATTACTAAAAGCATGCATATTAGGATTTCTAAGTAAGTCTGTTCAACCCTCTTATCATGGTTTCTATTCAGCTACTATAAGAAGATTAAGTCAGCTGCACATGTCAGTTAACCTTTCTCTCTTGAGATATGCAGGTAGCCTGATTTGGGGATTAACAACTCAAACGGTCTCACTAAAAGATTATCCGAACCAACTATCTCCCTCTTAACTGGTGATGGCATAACTTGCTTCACTTGTTGAATCCCATGGGAATACAGATTATCACCAGTAACTGTAAGTTACACTGGCTAGTTATCATGTCCAGCTTCATTGTATAGAACTTGTTCTCTCAAAATGCTGCAGGTCAAACAAACAAAAAAAAAGTGAAAATGTCACCTGTGAATAGCTTGGGGAAAAAAGTACTGCTATCAAAAAATTTCTGATTTGGGTTCTGTTCACTTTCTGATTTTATAAACAGGATTTATTTGTAGAATTGGAGGTGTTTACTGCAAGATGATGATATGGCCAAGCCAAGGAAGGGAACCTACAGTGAAGAGTACAGGTGTCTCTGATCTACATATCCAAGAACTGCAAGAAAAATGTCCAGATGGGCATCAGATACCTAGTCCAGTTCTTGGCAAAAGTCTGGGCTTTGGAAACCAAGGGCAAGAGGTGATGACAACTAATCTATAGTATTTAAAACTCCCACCCCCCTATTAAGACTCCACCCTCCCACATCCCCCAAGCGTGATTTTGCACAACAAGTTAAATAAAAGTAAACTGTTTATTAAAAGATACAGCAAAGGTACAGATACAGAGATACATACAAAGATACAGATATATATATATTTACATATATATACAGTCTTGCTGTTTTCATGTGCACTATATTTAGCAGCACATTATTTAATCAGGCGGCATTTTAATGGGGTTGTTTTGACACTTGGCATTATTAAGATACAACTATAGCCCCGTGGAAATTTCAACGTTTGAATTCCACTTCTCCGACTTTTAATAGTAGCAAAGAGGGGAAGGAGAAGGGAATGGAGTACCAAGGCTGAGCATTAGGTTAAACACAAGAATTTAAAAGGGCCAAGGTAGCAAAGGGAAGGAAAAATAATTAAAACTAAAGGCTATCTGACAAACAACCCAAGAGAAACAGTAAGAAACCATCATTAAGGGCAATGGGCTATGTACCCAAGATGCTCACATCAGCCTACAGTGACCTTTTCCAATCCAGTTCTTGTGTTGAACCTGAGGATCTGCCCTCTCCGATCAATCCCTCCACCCGATAAATTTGCTACCACCAAAATCTAGAGCTATAGAGCCTTGAAGCAAATCGGGAAGCTAAATAGTTGTACCTTGGACTACCTTCCCACAAGTGCAGGGAGGGCCCAATGTTGGGTAGGGATGTGATAACACTGTTCTCTGCAATTCGATGCTTTTCACTTTGTGGCTTGGTTCCACAAAGTGAATTGCATCGAGTTACTGTCAAATGAGAAGCTGCGGGTTGTTTCATCTGTCGTCTAACCCGGCCCTGCCGTTTAACCCGGCCCTAAGAAGAGTGAAACAGAATCCAAATCAGATATAAAATAACAATGAAATGGCAGATTCAGGTATAAAAAAGGAAAAATACATAATATTCCTCCTACTTACCTCTGAGGGCAAATTGCTGCTGAAAACATTATCATCATCTTTGTTTTCTTCACCATTTTTCTCCACAGGAACCCATTCTCCATAAACACTATCCGCTTCTTTTTTCCGATGTTGAGATCCAGATGATACAGGGAATTCTTTTGTTAATGTTACCTGGCTTTTTGGTGGAGTTGGTTTTGCTGCAGCAATCTAAAAAATAAAATGTTTCTTAATTAAAGCTCAATATAATATCTACATTAAATGGTTTGAGATTTTCGACATAATCTGAAGGAAATGATATTTATTGTCCATTATTTCTCACAGTATTTAAAACAAAAATTAATAAACTAAATTCGATTTGGGTTTTATTTAAATAGTTCCACAAGTTACACTGTTTTACCAATCCATAAGCACTAATACTCACATTCAGATTGAAAAAAATAGGTTTGGGTTCACTGAGTTTAAAGGGATGATGATAAAAAGGAGGTTCTTCTTCCTCTTCATCCGAAACATGAGGTTTATTCACTATTACATCATCATCTTCTTTACTCTGTGCGATCTGTTTACATTTCTTTAAAAGTAAAAACAAACAAAAGATAAATCTTACGCTTTATGTACAACATGTAATTTCTTAGAATCAAAACCACATAAAAGCAACTTTCAAAAGTTAAACAAGATTCATGACAGGTTATGGATACGTAACTTGGCAATATTAACTACTATTTAAACACACTCTGGCTGGTCAGTCAGTCAACAACATTTATTGAGCACCTACTATGTGCAGAGAGAGCACTGTACTGGGCACTGTCTGGGGAATACAAAAAAAAAAAAAAAAAAAGAAGTAGAAGACATGGTCCCTGCTCTCAAGGAGCTTACAATCTAGTTCAAGAGAAGGAATACATATACATGAAATAATTGAACACTTTTACAGAGCAACACAATAACAAGTGCAAACTGATATAATACAAACTAAGTACATAAGTGCTAAAAGAACAAAGGCTTAAGAGAGAATAGTCAGGCAGAGTTAGAGAATCAAGGAATATTCCTTGAAGAGTTCTAAGCCAGATTTTCATAGTAAAGAACAAAGACTGGTAGGGAAAGGAGAAGTCATCCTAGTCAGATGGTGGTAAAAAGGTGAGAAGAAACTTGGGACAAGAAGGCCGAAGATGGGGCCGAAAACAGCAAAATACTAATGTTCATAGCATTTTGGATAAGGAGCTTGGATTAGGTAAATAAGCAATAGAAGCATTTACAAGGTCCTTAATTTTTTTTAAAAAAGTTGTAATTCATATTGTAATAAATCTAAGTGAGGAAACAGATTCAGAAGCTTTACATTTTCCCAAATGTATGGCAAAACAAAAGATCTGAAACATTTGCAACAGGATTAGATAGCAACATGTCTCTCCATAAATGTTCTGTGGGTTGAGTTTCTTTAAGAAGAACTTAGGAAAATAAGGCATGATGGAGAGGGTGCAATTGATGAGGTCTGATACATAAAGCAAAGTCAATTCCTTCCTGAGATGCAAAGGAACAGACTCTATTACCTGGCTTTATAAAAAGGTCAAGAGTAAATTTGGGTACACCTGTCTCTATAAGCAGTATATTTAATGACATCTATTATCAATTGAAAATATTACAATAGGATAAAAAGCTCATTTCGCCAAAAACACAAGAGTATATTAAGCTTGTAACCAAGGGGAACAGAATATATTGACAGTGGCAGGCTGGCATAAGGCTAGCCAATAACAAGTTCCAATATATGAAACAGTGTGGTATTTCTGGATCCTAGCAGCAATATTTTAGCATCTCCCCCCCCCCACCCACACCAAAAAAATAGTAATAAAACAAAGCCCCAAAAAAGCCTCAATTGAAAAGATCAAACTTTTAAAAACAAAAATAAGTGTGTTTAAAATATATATGTTACTGCCAAAACCCGAACCGCAGGAAGAACTGATAATGGCCGGCCATTATCGCCAATGGCTGGTACCAAACAGCCAAAACCCGAAATGTTGATGCGAAAGAAGTTCCTTTCAGGCAATGGCCAGCTATTCTTATTAATTTCCAAGCTCCGGTGGCAAAAGATCATTTCTGAAGATTGTCTGTGTCTTTGCGTATATGCAGTATACTCGTGGCGATCAGTGAACGCGTCGTGAATGGAAACGAAACTGTAGGCGAGCTTCTGCGTGTTGCTCACTCAACACCTCCTCCATTCAAACGAACCGTCCCACTCCTCAGTCAGTTTGGCTTCTAAAACTGGAAAGCAAAAGTAATGGGAAGTAACTTTTAGCTAGCGGAGCTTAGCCATCCCGGATAATGGCCTGCTAAACAGAGCTTCTGCCGCTGCCACATCTGTATTTCGGGTTTTGGCCACTCGGTGCCAGCCATTATCAGTTCTGCCCACAATTCGGGTTTTGGCACGCTCCAGAGTCAACATCACTGGAATAATCCATTTAAGAATGAAAACAAATTCTGTCTAGCTTACCTCAGTTAGTTCTTCTATAGTAGCTCCTCCTGACTTTTTAGCAACTTTCTCTTCTATAGTAGGTGGAGGTGCAGGCTTTAGGTTTGGCGGTAAAGGGACACCAGCCTTAGCACACATGGCAGCTGCATTAGCTTTGGCTATTTCAAGTAATTGAGCCTTATCTGTAAGAAGAAAAATACAAGCTGCAGTTTTCCTAAAAGGCTGTACATTTTGTATTACCAAAAGTCTAACATACTAACAAAACTAAAGGCATCCTAGATCCATCGAAGAACTTGGGTATCTAATAAAAAAGAAAAAAAAAAGGAAAAAACTATAGGCATCAATATTCTGCTCTAAGTTATAGCTATGATCAAACCACTGGCTCAAAGTTTTTAAGCAGTGGCCTCATTCAGGGAATTAAGTCCACATATTGAGCTTCCCATTAGAATATTACAATAGGTTACTACACAACTATAATGATCACCCTACTACACACACTCTAAGATATAAATCTGCCAAAGCCAATTTTATTTCACAAAATTATCATGACCTTAATCTCCTTCTAATCTGACACCTTAATCAGTCTTTGGGCCCCAGTTCAAGTGCCACCTCTTTTCTTTTTTTCTTTTTTTTTTGAGACAGAGTCTCACTCTGTCGCCCAGGCTGCAGTGCAGTGGCGCCATCTTGGCTCACTGCAACCTCCACCTCTCGGGTTCAAGTGATTCTCCTGTCTCAGCCTCCCGAGTAACTGGGACTACAGGCACGTGCCACCATACCCGGCTATTTTTTTGTATTTTTAGTAGAGACGGGGCTTCTCCACGTTGGCCAGGCTGGTCTCAAACTCCTGACACCTCAGGTGATCCACCCGCCTCGGCCTCCCAAAGTGCTGAGATTACAGGCATGAGCCACCGCGCCCAGCCGAAGTGCCACCTCTTCTAACAAGCTGTCATTAAGTCAGAATTAACATTCCTTTTCCCATTGTTTTCCTAAAGTACCTCACCTCTATCAGTATTATAGTAATCACATTCTGTCCTTTTTAGACAGTGTTACTGTAAGAGAGACATATATGCATTTTACCCATGTCTCCTCCACCAACTTGTAATCACTTGAGGAATTTCATACTGTTCCTCTGCTGTGAATAAAAAAGAACTCAGAAAACTTCTGTTGAACTGAATGCGGATTCTCCCTTTTTACTCCTAACCTCTTCTTCTTTAGACAATCCTGGCCTAGAAATGCCCAGTATACTGGGATAGGATAAATTATCCATATTTATTGTAGGTAATCATGCATATCGATCAAGTTTTCATCACCTCTGCACACTAAAAATCAGGGGAAATTAGAACAGTTATTTTTAAAGTAAAGCAGAACAGGTTATTAAAAATCACTCTGATCTAAAATGTTTAACTTTATTTAGCTAGTATCACCTACCCAATTAAATAACCCCCACATGCAAAATTCCCCACTCACTTCCATTACCAACTATACCAATCAGAATTACCTTCACCAACATTTAACAGTCCTATAATGCCATTTTAAGATATGTTAACTTATTTAAAAAGGAACATTGTAATTTTAGGCTTAGTTGCAAGGATGTATGTTAGAACACATACAATAACAATCTGAGCATATACTTAGCTTGTTTTTAATTTAGCTAGAGTTCTACATCTGCTTCTGCTTTCAATTTTTAGCTATGGCAAGATAACTGAAACAAAATAAAACATTCAAGTATGGAAACACCTTGGTTCTATTATATTCTGAAACAGGACTTTTTAACTCTAATTATAATACACTGATCCCAGTATTTCCTAAATACAGTACCATTTAATCATAAAAACTTAAAGACAGAAATATTTATCCTAAACCAGTAACTAAATATTTCACTTGACTCAAGATCAGAAAAAATTAAGGCTTAAAACGTTTTCTACTACCATCCCATTAAATTTTAAAATGACTCACCCAAATCTGTCAGACGTTTGGGTGATCTGCCTCGTTCAGAAGACCTGGATCTTTTACGACGGATGGGAGATCTGCTAAACCTTCTTCTTAAGGGTGTTCTTGATCGCCTTAATCTGACTGGTGAGATACTGAAGCTTCGTCTTCTTACCACAGACCTTGATCTTCTCCGGCGGCTTGGGGTGCGGCTCCGACGGCTAGGGGTGCGGCTCCGGCGGCTGGGGGTGCGGCTGCGGCGGCTGGGGGTGCGGCTGCGGCGGCTGGGGGTGCGACTGCGGCGGCTGGGGGTGCGACTGCGGCGGCTTGGGGAAATGCTAAAGCTCCTCCTTCTACCCACAGATCTAGACCTTCGTCGACGACTTGGAGTATGACTCCGACTCCGACGACTTGGGGTTCGACTTCGAGCTCTAACTGTCTTTCGGTTATCCCTGGAGCTTGATCTTTTTCTTTTTCTTTCCCTAGACTTGGATCTGTGCTTTGGAGATCTTTTACGCTTCTCTTTTGATACAGATCGTCTTCCTCTAGACTTTGATCTTGATCTGCTGCTCCTCCTTCTGCGTCTTGAACGTGACCGTGAACGTGTTTGAGAGCGATGAGACTTGGACTTAGATGATCTCTTCCTTGCCCTAGAACGAGATTCACTGGTACGCTTGCGTGATTTGTGTTCAGAAGATTTGGAACGCTTACTTCGAGATCTTAATGAAGAGTCTCTTTTCTTCTCTTTCTCCCCCTTATCACGGTTCTTATTTTTCTTGCTTTTTTCATGAGTGTCCTTAACTTTTACAAAAATTTCATAATCATCTTTTTCCTCTGAAGAAGACTCTGAAGCTCTTTCTGGCATACTACTTACAACCGGGCTGGCAGCAGATTTGTCACGTCCAACATCACTTGCAAGTAAAGGTCCTTCAATGCCAGCTCTAAGGCTTGTAAGACGTTCCATGTCCTTAGGAAGTAACGGTCTCACTAAATCTGCTTCATTAATATCCTCAATATTGGCAGAAAATCCTGAATCAGACAGTGTCTCTTTAGGAGGGGTAGGTACTTCTTTTTCTCCTCCACTACTTTCTTTAGGGCTGAGCAGAGCTGCTAATGTCTGGTCACTCTCTTTTACAGTTAATGGTTCTTCTGTATCCTTACTAACAAGGTTATTATTAGATGGTAAATCAAGATGAATATCTTTAGCAGGCAACGGCCCTTCAATATCAGCTTCACTACCACCACTAGGACTGGTGGAAATTACCATGTCATGTTCAGTATCTTGAGTAGTTAAAGATACATCAACATCATATTTATTAACTGAACTGAGAGTAGATGCTGTGATAAATTCAATACCCTTACTGGTTCCTGTTGCATCAGGTTCCAGAGCAAGAGGACCAGTAGAAGATAGAGTTTCTCCTGCAGCAGCTTCACTAAAACCAGGATAGGTATCCAATACTGTGCACTGTTTAGTCTCATTGGTGGGCAAAATTTTCTCTTCACCAATTTCCCCAACAGGACTAGTACTAGCAGCACACACTGTATTATGTTCCATCTCTTTAGCAAGTAAATGATTATTTATATTAAGGTCTATATTTATACCATGTTCACTTTCATAAGAGTCACCTTTCAGGTGTCCCTCAGCATGTGGCTCTTCACCTGAATGCAATGGAATCTCCTGCATGCCAATCTCTGGAGCAAGATTTTGATCACCAGAGGATAGATTAATTCCTTTCATAACATGTGATGACATGATACTAGATTCCAGTATCATTGGTGTGGACTCTATAGCCACCTCAGTTGGTATCACTTGAGTCTGCTCTGAGACAGTGACGGCAGGCTCTGAAACTGTCACAGTAGATTCCTGGACAGAAACAGATGGTTCTGAAACAATCACAGAAGATTGAAGGACTGACACCGCTGGTTCCAGGACAGGCACAGAAGGCTCCAGCACAGAAACAACTGGCACAGGAATGGTAATATAGTCTGGCTCAGCCACAACAGGAGGCTCCGGGACAGTCACAACCGAAGGCTCCAGGACAGTCACAGTTGAAGATTCCAGGACTGTCACAGTCGAAGACTCCAGGACAGTCACAGCCGAAGACTCCAGGACAGCCATAGCCGAAGACTCTGGGGCAGCCATGGCTGGCGGCTCCAGCATGCTCTCTGCCAGCACTGGAGTAGTTACTGCTGGCTCCAACAAGGACGTAGACACCTCTGAGGCAACATGTCCTGAGGCTCTCATGGAATCAAATGTTTCTGCTGTCTCTGACATAACAGAAGGCTCTGATGCTAACACAGTTGGTTCAGCTGACACTGCGGGAGTTTCAGATACCATACAAGTCACTGGTCTCTCTGGAACAACTTCATGTTCTTCTGCTACTACTGCAGACTCTACAGGTGTTGACATAATTGAAGATTCTGGCTCTGGCAGTGGTTCTGGAACAGTCACAGCAGCCTCTGACACTAAAACTGAGGGATCTGATGCTGACACTGAATAATCAGTAGGTACTGCTGAAGGCTCTGAAATCTCACTTTGACTCACCGGAGGCTCAGGCTGCGATACAGACTCTTCAGAAGGTAATGATGGCACCTCTGTAGGCCAAGTATTTTCAGCTGTTAATGCTGACTGCTCAGTGGGCAATGCTGGACCCTCTGGTGGTTCCTCAGGAGGCAATGGTGGTGTCATTGGTGGCTCCTCAGGTGGCAATGGTGGCATTGTTGGGGGCTCTTCAGGAGGCAAAGGTGGCACCATATATGCCTCTGTGTATGTGTCAGTATAAGAATCGGTGTAAGAATCAGCAGCCATAGACATCATTGAACGATCAGCAGTGTAAGATGACATCATAGATCGGTCAGCTGCAGAGTACGATGACATCATAGACCGGTCAGCAGCAGAGTATGACGACATCATAGACCGGTCGGCACCCATGGACATCATAGATCGATCAGCCATTGGGGACATCATGGAGCGTTCATAAGCTGACATCATGGAGCGTTCATAAGCTGACATCATAGAGCGCTCAGCCATAGGGGACATCATAGAGCGCTCGTAGGCTGACATCATAGAGCGCTCGTAGGCTGACATCATAGAGCGTTCAGCCATAGGGGACATCATAGACCGCTCATAAGACATCATAGAGCGTTCGTAAGATGACATCATGGAACGTTCTGCAGCATAGGACATCATCATAGAACGTCTAGATGCTAACATCAGGGGTCTAGGTGCTAACCTATATGGCCTGGGTGCTATTCTATAGGACCTGGGTGCTATCCTATAGGGTCTAGGTGACATCCTATAGGGATCAGGAGTTAGTCTGTAGGGATCATGGCCTAATCTATAAGGGTCCTGTCCTAACCTGTAAGCATCATGACCTAATCTATAGGGGTCATGGCCCAACCTATAGGGATCCTGAGCTAACCTGTAAGGATCCTGAGCTAACCTATAGGGATCAGGAGATTTTGAACCCAACATAGCAGAATCTTGGGTACTAGATGCTAACATCTGGGCATCCATGGTACCAGACGCTAACATCTGAGCATCCATGGTGCCAGAAGCTAACATTTGAGAGTCCATAGTGCCAGATGCTAACATCTGGGAATCCATTGAGCTAGTTGCTAACATCTGGGAGTCCATGGTGCTGGTTGCTAACATCTGAGAATCCATGGTGCTGGTTGCTAACATCTGGGAGTCCATGGAGCTGGTTGCTAACATCTGGGAGTCCATGGAGCTGGTTGCTAACATCTGGGAGTCCATGGAGCTGGTTGCTAACATCTGGGAGTCCATGGAACTGGTTGCTAACATCTGGGAATCCATAGTGCTAGTTGCTAACATCTGGGAGTCCATGGAGCTAGTTGCTAACATCTGGGAGTCCATGGTACTAGTTGCTAACATCTGGGAGTCCATGGTGCTAGACGCTAACATCTGGGAGTCCATGGTGTTGGATGCTAGCATCTGGGAGTCCATGGTGTTGGACGCTAGCATTTGGGAGTCCATGGTGTTGGATGCTAATATATGGGTCTCCATGGTGTTAGAAGCTAATATATGGGATTCTGGGGCCATCAAGGGATCCACTCCTACTGTTACAGAAGTCTCCCCCACTAATGTAGTAGGCAGCTCCTGTGCTACCGTATTATAGGATTCCAGCGCTGTCGTCGAGGGCACCTCCAGGGACTGCGACACGGTCATCGTTGACAGCTCCGATGTTGTCACCACAGACTGAACAGAGATTTCCAGCGCCACAGTTGCCACAGGCTGCCCAGGCAACTCTGGCGCCCCAGGCTGCCCTGGCAACTCCAGCACCCCTGTTGCCAGAGGCTGCCCCAAAAGCTCCAGTGCTCCAGCTGCCCCAGACTGCCCCGAGAACTCCAGTGCCCCAGCTGCCATGAGCGACCCAGGCAACTCTAGTGCCCCAGTTGCCACAGGCTGCCCCGACAACTCCAGTGCCCTAGTTGCCGAAGGCAGCCCTGGCAACTCCGGCACCCCAGTCACCGAAGGCTGCCCCGGCAACTCCAGCGCTGTCGTTGCCACTGGCTGTCCTGGCAACTCCAGCACCATCGTTGCCTCAGGCTGCCCCAGCAACCCTGTTGCCGTTGTCACCTCAGGATGCCCAGGATGTTCCACCGTTGTCATCCCCACAGGCTGCTCCAACTCTGTCGTCGTCACAGGTTGTTCGGTCAACTCCATTGCTACTGTTACCGCAGGCTGCTCTGGCAACTCTACTGCTGCTGTCACCAAAGGCAGCCCTGGCAACTCCTGTGCCATCACAGGTGGCTCTGGTACCTCCTGTGGTGGCTCCAACCCCATGGATGGTGCTGGAAGCCCTGGCAATTCCTGCGACAACTGTGGCACTGGTGTCACAGAGGGCCCTGGCAACTCAGGCACTGCTGTCGCAGGGGGCCCTGGCAACTCAGGCACTGGGGTAGAAAGGGGCCCTGGCAACTCTGGCACCGGGGTAGCAGAGGGCCCAGGTAACTCCAGCACTGGAGTCACAGGGGGCCCCTGCAACTCCGGCATGGAGGTCGCAGGTGGCCCCGGCAACTCCATCGCTGAGGCCACCGACGACTCCTGCAGCTCCAACGCTGTGGTCTTAGGCAGCTCCAGCAACTCCTGCGGTCTTGTCATGGATGAATCTGCAATCTCCGATGGTACGTCTACAGGCTGCTCTGGCAATCTTAGCGCTTCAATTGCAGATGACTCTGGAAAATCCATTGTTGTTGATGTGCTTGGCTCAGGGTACACCTCAGTAGGTGTCTCTGATGATACCACAAGGGTTTCTGAAGGCTCTAACACTTTTGCTACTGGGGGCTCTACCAACATGATCTTTGATGACTCTGGAGATGTGCTCTCCACAGATTTCAGCACAGACTTCATCTGATACTCCACTGACATTGTTACAACTGGCTCAGATGACTTCAACACCACTGTTGTAGTAGGCACTGGTGCTGTTGCAAAGGAATCCAGAATCTTTGTCATGGATGGTTCTGGCATTACTGCCACAGACTGCTCTGACTGCTCTGAGATTACTGATGTAGATGCAACTGACAGTTCTGCAGTTTTTGTAGCTGGCTTCAGAGTTTCTAAGATGTGTGGCTCTGATACCTCCATTGATACTACAGGAGGTTCTAGCACAACTGTGGGGGATTCATTGGTCTCAGATAGGCCAAATGCTCTTGTAGGAAGCTCCAGCGCCATAGCTGAAGGTTCAGAATCAAACTTTAAAAAGGAATCAGATTCTAAATCTATGTTCCCATCATGATGAGATTTCGTCTTTGACTCAGATTCTTCTGGCTGTCTTTTGTATTTTTTTTCCTTTTCTTTCTTCTTTTTCTTCTTTTTGTTTTTGTGCTTTTTATGCTTCTTTGACTTTTTAGTGGGAATTTCATCAGTAGGATCTGTTTGTACAGATACACATCTACTTTTTCTGGAGGCCTCTTTCAAGTCTGAAAGTAATAGAAATTAATTTTGTCAGACATTCCCCAAAGTAGAGTTAGATTAAGTCATATAAACCCATATTTACATTCCATGTTAAAACACCATAGTACAGGCCAGGTACAGTGGCTCAGGCCTGTAATCTTAGCACTCTGAGAGGCCGAGGCAGGTGGATCACGAGGTCAGGAGTTCAAAACCAGCCTGGCCAGCATGGTGAAACCCCGTCTCTACTAAAAATACAAAAAGTAGCCGGGCATGGTGACGCACACCTGTAGTCCCAGCTATTTGGGAGGCTGAGGCGGGAGAATCACTTGAACCCAGTAGGTGGAGGTTGCAGCGAGCTGAAATCACACCACTCTACTCCAGCCTGGGCAACAGAGCAAGACTCTGTCTCAAAAAAAAAAAAAAAAACCCACAGTTTAACACCTCACGTTAAATTAAAAGTTACCAAATAAACTATTTTTCAAAAAACAGTTAACCTGGAGACTACTACTTTTCTGATACTTCTTTCCACAACTAATGCCTGGGTTAAAAATAAATTATTAATTTAACACCAAAACTTCCTTTGAATTACATTAAGATATGTTTCACTAAATTCTATTAAAATAATTATTTCCTCCAGCTCCCAAATTATAGCAAAATTACTTTTAAACTACTTTTCTCACTGAATATATTTCATGTTATTAGTTGCTACAGTTTCTATTAAAAATAGCCACATAATATAATTTTTGCGATTATTAACCCTTGTTTATACAGGAAGCAACATGGCACTGGCTCTGGAACAGACTGCCACTTTCGAATCCTCAATCAATTCATCACTTACTAGGTTAACAGTCTTGGCCAAATTACTGACACACTTGTGTCTTCTAGAGTTAGGAGGATAAAGTGAGTTAAAACATGCAAAGTACATCAAACAATGCCTGGCACAAAATAAGCTTTCAACAAAGCTTAGTGATTGCTTCTACAGAGTATAGAAATATCTAAACAACAAATATGAAATATTCATAGAGAACTCAAATTTTACCTTATCATGCCTATGTTACAATCTAATAAAAATAACATTTTCCCCCAATACTATTCTAAAACCACTAATAAATAACATTTTAAATGTTTCTATTTTAGAAAATACTGATTTTAGAGAGGAAATTCTTAGTCCTTAATTTATAACTTAAGAAAGTTTGATAATTTACATACCCTAAAGAGATAACATTTTCCCCCAAAACCACTAATAAATAACTTTTTAAATGTTTCTATTTTAGAAAAGAAGGCTGATTTTAGAGAGGAAATTCTTAGTCCTTAATATACAACTTAAGAAGATTTGAATTTACATACCCTAAAGAGATGGAGAGTATTCAACTTTAACAACCAGATGGGATTTATTTACTCCAATGCCAATATCAAATTAGATAAATCTTAGGGATCCCAAAAAAAGCTCATCAGAAATCTGAGCCATTAAGACTACAGAAAAAACGCCAGGCACTGTGGCTCACACCTGTAATCCCAGCACTTTGGGAGGCCAAGACGGGTGGATCATGAGGTCAGGAGATCGAGACCAAACTGGCTAACAGGGTGAAACCCCGTCTCTACTAAAAAATAGAAAAAATTAGCCGGGCGTGGTGGTGGGCGCCTGTAGTCCTAGCTACTGAGGAGACTGAGGCAGAAGAATGGTGTGAACCCGGGAGGCGGAGCTTGCAGTCAGCCGAGATCGCGCCACTGCACTCCAGCCTGGGCATTAGAGCGAGACTCCGTCTCAAAAAAAAAAAAAAAAAAAAAGACTACAGAAAAAAATAAATCAACACTTGACATAGGCCAAAGCAAAACTTATCATTTTCTATTAATTGTTTGTTTCATAGTACAAAATGTTAGATAAGTTATACTTCAATCAAGGTTGTTGGAGCCATGAATCTAAGCATAAAGTCTGTGAGAGTCATGAATCTAAGCACAGCTAAAGTTCCCCCCAAAAAAGAGGACAAACCAACCATATTACAAACTTGATTCCAGAACTAAATCAAGGTAATGACTGTTATTTTTGTGGCTAAATCCTTCATTTCTAAACATCAATTAATCAATTCCAAAAACGCTAAATATTGAAGCAATGATTCCTCTCCATCCACTGCAATTTAAGTGGGATGGATGTTTTTACACAACTGTTTAATAAAAATCCATACTCAAATTCCTGATACTGAGAAACTGAATCAAATAAACTGAAACTAAGTCAAAAATAAAAATTTATGCTACCAGCAGAGTAAACAAGTACATCAATGTTTTTCAGTGGAAGTATGGAAAATTTAAACAAGAAAGTCTTCATTAAATTAATTAAACAAAAGCTTAAATTTACTGAAATTTTTATTTTTATTTTGAGATGGAGTTTCATTCTTGTCGCCCAGGCTGGATTGCAATGGCGCAATCTCAGCGCACTGCAACCTTCGCTTCCTGGGTTCATGCGATTCTCCTGCCTCAGCTTCTCAAGTACCTGGGATTACAAGCACCCACCACCACACCCGGCTAATTTTTGTATTTTTAGTGGAGATGGGATTTCTCCATGTTGACCAGGTTGGTCTGGAACTCCTGACCTCAGGTTATCCACCCACCTCAGCCTCCCAAAGTGCTGGGATTACAGGCGTGAGCCATCGCACCCAGCCTGAAGTTTTCAATTTAATAAATATTTTAAATACTGAAGTCAAAAACTAATATTAACCTTCAAATTTCAAAAAAATCTTAAAAGAAAATTTTTGAGACAGTTAATTATCTCCAACTTACCTGGCTTATATCGTAGTTCTGTATCTAAGACCCCAGAAAGTACTTCCTCTATCTTCTGCACTATTTCTTCATTTGGTAGACTCCTGGCAGAGGCAGCTGCATCACCTGCCTGGTTTCCTTCAATGGGTGTATTTGTTTCACCATTCAGCTGGCCTTCATTCCTTCCACTTGACATGAAAAGTTATCGAAATTCATTAATGTTTTGTCATACCATTAATAAAAAAATTAATCCAATTAATTACAATAATCATATGTTGTACTGACTGTCAGACGTTTTACCTTTTACCTATTTTAGATATTCACCACTAATAATGCTTCCTTAACATGATCTACTTATATTTTGGACATTTCATTTTTATACAATTAAAGTTTTCAGAACTATGAAAATTAAGAAAAAGTCTTTAAAACAGGTTTCTAAGTACACTCTTTTTTAAACAAAATAATCTCAGAAATCTAACTTTAGGCTTTTGGGTTACCCACATATTTCTCTCAGGGGAGAAAAATTAATAAGAGCCCAGTCACAAATCGAAAGAAAAACATGTGGCCTAACATTATGGTAGAAACCATGGCTACATTAAAGCCACATCTGTGCATAAATCACGATCACCACCAATAGTATCAAGGAACACAAAAGTTAGCCACAGGCACACTGAATAAAAAGGGTAACCTGTAACCTCTGTCCAGGCTTACATTGTTACTGAAATGCCACTGAACTTAAAAAGGAAAATAATTTGTGTAATTTCTACACAATTATCAAGAACTCTGGTTTATAAAACTCACATAAAACAAGTGGCATTTATACCAACAGTAAAAGCATAGATGGTTTAACACATGTTCCATTCACAGGGCTGGAGAAATTTTTAAATAGGTGAGAACATATCATTCGCCCAGTAATTTTTACTATTTTCGTGTGAATTTGCAAAATTTTGAAAAGTCAAATAATTTCAGCAACAGTTTGATTTTAACTTCAATTTTAGCTAAATGAAAACACATCAAACAATTATGCTCCACTACCTAATAAAAGTCTGAATGGTCAAAAACCAAAAAAAATTCAGTAGTTACCTAAATATTATTAAGGAACATCTGGTTTTCTAATACAATGAATTGCATAATTATAATTATAATTAACATTTATTGACTACTAGTGTCATACTGTTCTACATTAACTCATTTAATCCTAACAAAACTCTGAGATCACCACTATTATTCTTTTATAAATGAAGAAACTTCGCTGAAGGTCACACAGCTACTAAGAAGTGAAGCTGGTACTCAAACCAGAGGCCATATTCTTACACACCATCTATAACAGAAGTTCGATAACTTGTTTTGACTGTCTAAATGTCAGCCTCATTACTCTAATTTACATAAAAGCAGATGAGAAAAAAACAGCTCACTGAAATGGCAAACAGTCAAAAACTTGTTTGCAGACTGATAATGCATTATGTGTTGAAGAGAAGATGCATATTCCTCTAGTAATAAACTGCTTCGTCTAATATTATTTTTAGATATTCTTTCTGTAGCACTTTATTTTACAATTTTCCTAAGCATTTATACATAATCATGACAAATTTGAAAATCAGAAAAATAATTATGGTTTTAAAAGTTAATCTACAAGGAAGTAATGATTTCATCTTAAAGCTACCAATTGTTAACCGCATTTACTGAAAAGCAATGAAAATTTCAAACCACCTAAATATGCAACGATATATTCCTACAATGGGATTCTATGCAGCCATGAAGATGTCCAAAAGACTGAGACTCAGAGGGACAAACTTGTTCACAACGTATTAGCTGGAAAAACGATCAATACAAAACAAGATGATCACATATCACACAATACTTGGGGGGGGAAAAAATGAAATGACATGAGAATATCGATAACGTGAGTTTTTCTCCTTTTTCATGTCTTCTAAATTATAATAAAACACTCATTTTCTAAAGGAAAGACTAGCTTTTAAAAGCTACAAAAACACACCTTGTTAAACTAAGCAAACTACTACTTATTGCATCCAGAGATTTGTCAGGAAAATTATATTCTCTTAGCTCGGGTCTCTTCTCATCCAAAACACTACTAGCAATGTCACAGAAATTTAAAAAGCAATGTGAGTGGATCTATTTCCACTTAAAAAACAACACATTCTGTAAAAGTGATAATTCTAGCAATAATACATCATTGCCCTAATAATCCCGTATTACTCTGGGCACTTACAACTGGTTTTCGGCCCATTTTCAAATTCACATACTGTTCTTGCTCTCAATTTTTATAATACAATTAAAAACACTTGAACTCGGAACACTTACGTTTCAAGATCTCTTTCCTACTTCTGTACTTTAAAGAAATGAGTATCTTACGCAAAAGCAAATACCGAGAGACAACCGCTGAACACGATATACTATTTTCCTGACTAAACAACCATTTCTTTAACAATCTCTTCGCCTTCAAATTTTGTGAAGCCAAGCGCAAATTATGTAAAGTCTACCAGCAATGACAAAAATAGCGTGTCAACTGGGGCAGGGGTAGCAAGAAAATAATACACCTACACACAAAGTCCACTTTCACTTGCTGTAATTAATCGCAACCATTTCAAAGTCCCCTTCCATCTTCATCTCGAGTATTTTAACAAACTAGCAAGTATCAGTTTAAGTTCCTTTTAATTGAAACATTTAACTATTAGAACGGCTGATAGATACTACAGGACACTAGGCCCCAAATAATCTCATTAATAGATCCAGACCCCCAAGCGGTCTGAAGCTCGCAATAATAAAGAGGATTTAAGATTACCCAAGAAACGGCCGTTAGAGACCCTTTCCGGTCATAGGCACCGGCCGGCAAAATCCGCGGTGGCGGAGAGGGGGAGGGGATACGCGGCGGCGGAGGAGGAGCCGAGGAAGGAACTAGGCCCGTCCCTGGCGGACAACCGGGCCTACGGGTAGCTAAACGGCAGGGGGAACCCAAACAGGGGAGAAGGGTGAGCATCTTAACTCGGTTCTAAACAGGGAGTCTTGGGTTACCTCGGAAAAGGCGAAGTTCCTCGAGGGAAAAGGAAGGGAGCGGCTGGGGAGGGCGGTTGGGGGGGGCCCGGAAAATGGATCCCAGGCCCAGGCGGGGCCCTAGCGGGGCCTGAGACGAGGAACGACTGCGTCTCCGAAGAAAGGTGCCAAAGAAGGCTAGGTGAGGCCCTAACGGTCCGTTGGGAGCAGAAGAATCTGGGAGGCGTTTACCTGGAAAGCTCCTGTTGAATTTCCCGGAATTTACTGACCACGAAAGACCTAAAAATCTGCTCGATGTTGGTCGCCATGGCGTCCGCTCCGTTCTCTCAACTCCTCCTCGCTAGTCCTCCAGGCTCCCAGCATGCCTCGGGAGGAGGCGCAGTGGCCAATTCGGTCTCTCGCCTTCCTGATTGGCTCCAAAGGGAACGCACGGTCCCGCCCGCTCCACCGAGGGACCAATCAGTGAGCACGGCCCTGCTCTCCTCTGCTGTTTCTGAGCGGCTGGGGTAGAGGTGCTGACGTTTGCGCCGCGCACGACTATGTCCGCCATGTTAGTGTCTGACGCAGGCGCCATTACAGGAGCCGTCTCTCTCGAGACGACCGTGTCCGCCTAAGTTGTCGGTCCGCAGCACTGTTTGGGAGCCTTAAGAGGCTTGCTAAGCGCCTGAGATTAAAGGCCAAGAGGAAGAAGAGCAAGAAGGGCAACCCGGTGTTTAACACAGGGCTTCCAGGCGCTCTCAGGTGGCGCCAAGTTCAGTTTCGACAGGGATATGCATCCGGGAGAGAATTTTTCAGCCCCCGCCCCCACTGGGATGTGAGAGGAAGAACTCGCTGTTGCCCTGTGTCTCCCCCAGTGCGTTCTATAACCAGCCTCATTTTTTTTTTTTTAGCAATAGGCCGGATGTCCTAAGCGACCAGCATTCAAAGCCTGGTGCATCAGGAGTCAGGCGTGTCACGAGATTTTTCCGCGGTAGCTGGTCAGCTCTGACTCGTGAGCGGCGCACAATTGGCTAAGAATGGGTTTAGCATTTTGGCGCTCCCACTCGGAGCTCCTGGAAACACTGCGTGGCACCCCGTACCACTGTCACATTAATAAACGTGCTAGGGCTTGGGTGTCTCGGCTGGGGAGCAGTCAGGCCGCGCCCAGGGCGGGAGGGAATCAGACTAGATTCTGCTTGCCGCGGAGACCCAGGGCCGCGCGGACCAGTGGGGCAGGGAAGACGTCGTGGGGCGGGGCGGGGCGGTGAGGGGCGGTGCCGCGCTGGTCCCGCGCCGGTCCCGGTGGGCCGACTTCCGGCCAGCGGGCACGCGGGAACCAGGTGGCCGCCCGGTGTCGGTGCGTAAACCCCCTTCGCTTTTACACGGAGCGGGCTTAGGCTTTGGTTTGGGGATTTAAGATCGGGGACTGAGTGAAACCATAGAAACTGATTTGTAGAAATTTTCCTGTTGTTTGTAAATGCGGTGGGTGGGGATTGGCCATGTGCTTTTCACTTGTTAACTGTTAGCTGGTTTCTGTTTGCTCTTTTACTTTTCCTGTTTTCTAAGATGTTAAGGCCTTTTTGTGTCTTTATACGTTTTCAGGACATAACCCTAAATTGGTGTACTTTCTCTTTATGCACCCGTTGTCTCTAGCAGATTACTTGGTTAATTTTGTAGTTGGTTTCTACTTTATTCCCCATATCCTCTGATACGGCTTTATTTGCCTGTCTTATTTTCCTTATGTTACCCATTCTAATGAATGAGGCCCAAGGTTAGTGAAGTCCCCCAAGGTCTTCCTGCTAGTATGGGGCAGCGTCTCTACCCAGGCCAAGGCGCTGTGTGAGACTCAGGAAAGCCCAGGCGTCCTCACCACTGGGTAGTAATGCTATTTTCAGTGATCCACTAGAGTAAACAGAATTTTCCCACACTACTGCTATATTCAAACTAAAGATGTGACATTTGCTCTAGATTTAAAGATCTGTTTATTTCTGGCCGGATGTGATGTAATCCCAACACTTTGGGAGGCCAAGGTGGGTTGACCATTGGAGGTCAGGAGTTCAAGACCAGCCTGGCCAACATAGTGAAACCCCGTCGCTACTAAAAATACAAAAATTCGCCTGGCGTGGCGGCGCACGCCCGTAATCCCAGCTACTTGGGAGGCCGTGAGACAGGAGAATCCCTTGAACCCGGGAGGCGGAGTTTGCAGTGAGCGGAGATCCCACCACTGCTCTCCAGCCTGGGCGACAGAGAGAGACTGTCTAAAAAAAATAAATAAAATAAAAAATCTGTTTATTTCAGATGCACATGGCAAGTAAAATGTGTTTTCCCATTACAGTAAAGTAGCTTTTCCTTCCCAGACTGTAATTTAACAGGGTTTTTTTTTTTTTCCTTTCTCAAATTTTTAATGATCATCGTTTCACTTGTTGAGAGAATCTGAAGCAAAATTGCTTCCGTTACGCTCCACCCCCTCTTACCTATGTGACCTCCAGCAAGTTATTTACCTGTCTGGGCCTCCTTGTCTTATCTGCAAATTGGTGATAGTAATAGTATCTCCCTCATAGGATTCTTTCATGACAAGCATTTTAAATAGTACCCTGCCCAAGGTAAGTGCTCAAAAAAATGTTAGTTTTGTATATCGTCAGCTTACATTTTTCTTAAAATGTGTATTCCCAACATCATCAAAAGAAGTTTTCAATTTTCTTTTTCCTGTTACCACTTTGCCTTGTGGTAAGTAAATGTAACAAGTTAACATTTACTACTGCTGAGTGTTAGATTGTACTTATTTATAAATGCCATTTCAGTTAATCTCCTAGGTTACACTGCTGGTGTATCCATCCTTCTAAGTCTCAGGTGCCAGAACTAAAGTGAAATGAGTTGGAATTTGATTTTTGCCTTCTCTACCATTTTTCTAGCATATTGTGCTACTTGAATTAGGAGTCAGCAAACTATGGCCCACATACCAAATCCTTCTGCTGCCTGCTTTTGTACAGCTCACCAAATATGAATGATTGAGAAAAAGAACAGGAAATAAATGAGGTTTTTGTGACATGTGAAAACTTTATGAAATTCAAATTATAGTATCCGTACATGAAATTTTATTGAAAGCAAGTCACGCTTATTTGTTACAAACCTTTGATGGTTTCCTACTACTTAAAGTACTGTTAGGCAACAGTGATCTCTGACCCACTGCCTGTTTATGGGTCAATTAAGTTTTTCTGGACATTGGCACATTGATTCATTTTTGTATTATCTTTGGTTGCTTTCCTGCTAAGGTGGCTGAGTCAAGTAGTTTTGACAGAACCATGTGGCCCTTTTTGTGTAAAGTTTGCTTACCCCAGTTTTCAGTATATCCTTTAATTTATGATAACCTAATCTATAAGATTTCAAGGTTTAAAAATTGATATTTTATAATACATTTTGAGTCTAAAACAAGATTCATTTCATAACTAAGGCATGATGATTATTAAATCTTTTTGAAGTGAAGCCCAGAGAAGGGAGATTATCACATAAGGAGCTGAGAGTCATCGTTTGACTCCTTAACCTAGCTCTCTAGGCCAGCCTGCCTTCTTTTTGAAATACCTCCCTTACGCTTGTGACCACAGTCATATTTCTCAAATTATGAATCCCAGTTTTTCAAAAAGGAATAATTGGATGAAAATGTCATTTGTATGAGTACAAATGATTACTTAAATTATATTTACAAATCTGGATTTCTTTTTTTTTTTGAGATGGAGTCTTGCTCTGTCGCCCAGGCTAGAGTGTAGTGGTGTGATCCTGGCTCACTGCGATCTCCGCCTACCAGGTTCAAGCAATTCTCCTGCCTCAGCCTCCTGAGTACCTGGGATTACAGGCACCCGCCACCATGCCTGGCTAATTTTTGTATTTTAGTAGAGATGAGATTTTGCCGTGTTGGCCAAGGCTGGTCTCAAACTCCTGACCTCAAGTGATCCACCTGCCTCAGCCTCCCAAAGTGCTGGGGGTACAGGCATGAGCCACTATGCCCGTCCCTGGGTTTCTAAAATGTGCATCCTAAGATATAAACTGTGGTTTCCTTTCTGCAGGTTTCATTTTCCTTTGGAATTTCTGCTTTACAGACAGAGCAATGGCAGCCCGAGTACTTATAATTGGCAGTGGAGGAAGGGAACATACGCTGGCCTGGAAACTTGCACAGTCTCATCATGTCAAACAAGTGTTGGTTGCCCCAGGAAACGCAGGCACTGCCTGCTCTGAAAAGATTTCAAATACCGGTAATCATATTTTAAAGTGGGGAGTAATAGTTATTATTTGTTATTAATGGTATGCTGTCAACCATATCTGTGTTTGATGATAATAAAGGTAGGCCGGGCACAGTGGCTCATGCCTGTAACCCCAGCACTTTGGGAGGCCAAGACGGGCGGATCACGAGGTCAGGAGATCGAGACCATCCTGGCTAACATGGTGAAACCCCGTCTTTACTAAAAATGCAAGAAAATTAGCCAAGTGTGGTGACGGGCACCTGTAGTCCCAGCTACTCGGGTGGCTGAGGCAGGAGAATGGCATGAACCCAGGGAGTGGAGCTTGTAGTAAGCTGAGATCACACCACTGCACTCCAGCCTGGGCCACAGAACGAGACTCCGTCTCAAAAATAAAATAAAATAAAATGAAGATAGATTGCTATTCAGGGTTGAGTGTTTTACTTGACCTTAAAATTTATTTAGTAATTTGAATGCTTGTCATATGTTATAAACTTAAGGTAACCTATTGTTCAGAATATGGCATTTCCTTATCTTAAACTGTTTTAAACCTGATAAACCACATCCATTGGAAAAGTAATAAGTGCCTAATACAGATTAAAGGCATTTTGATGTGTATTTTTGAAAATGGAAAGTTTAGTATTGCTATTAAATATAACTTTCTGACCACGTGCAGTGGCTCACGCTTATAATCCCAGCGCTTTGGGAAGCCAAGGCAGAAGGATCGCTTGAGCCCAGGAGTTTGAGACTAGCCGGGGCAATGTAGTGAGACCAGATCTCTACAAAAAAAAAAAAAATACAAAAATTAGCCAGGCATGGTGGTGCACATCTGTAGTGCCAGCTACTTGGGCAACAGAGTAAGATGAGACCCTGTCTCACAAAACAAAGTTTTTAACAATTGTTACTCTAATAGATCTCAACCCTTATCTCTCTCTCTCTTTTTTTTTTTTTTTTTTTTTTTTTTTTTTTTTTTTGAGACAGAGTCTCGCTCTGTCACCCATACTGGAGTGCAGTAGCATGATCTAACAGCTCACTGCAACCTCTGGCTCCTGAGTTAAAGCGATTCTTCTGCCTCAGCCTCTCAAGTAGCTGGTACCACAGGTGCATGCCACCACACCCGGTTAATTTTTTGTGTTTTTAGTAGAGACCAGGTTTCACTATGTTGGTCAGGCTGGTCTCGAACTCCTGACCTCGGGTGATCTGCCTGCCTCGGCCTCCCAAAGTGCTGGGATTACAGGCATGAGCCACTGTGCCCAGCCTCCACCCTTATCTCTCGATTGGCAAAAATGAAAAAATGGTCAGTTCATATACTACATTAAGCTTGTCAGTGGCTTCAGAAACTCCTCAGTATTCTAATAATACTTAGAATAAAACTCAAACGCCGTACCATGCCTTACAAAGCCCTTTGTGCAGTCTGTCTTCTGTCTGCTCTTCCAACCTGATCTTTTATATCCCTTTTTCTCTTTTCACTATACCCTATCCATGCTGTCTTACTAATTTCCCAAGCAGAAGCTTGCTGCTTTGGACTTTATATTTGTTCCCACCCCTTACCATGACTGTCTCCTCATTATTCAGAGCTCCACTTAAATGTTAGCCTCCTTAATTATATCTCTCCTACAGTTTCTTACTGAAAGCAAGCGTCCATCCCCATTTCATTTGTTTATGATCATGAATGTCTGTGTTTATTTTTACTTCACTATTGTCTGTCTCCTATGTTCTTGTCCCCCACTAGAATATAATCTCTAGTAGAGTGTAAGCTCCATGAGGGCAAGGAACTTGTCTGTCTTGTTTTGCATGGTGTGCACAGTGCTTAGTTCCCTATGTGGCACATAATATTTATGGAAAGAAGAGCATGGACCCAACAAGCCACAAACTGGGAGAAGATAGTGGCATGTATATAAGACCAAAAAGAATAAGAAAAAGACAAATTAGAAAATACCTCCTTTTCTGGGATCTTAGTTCTAGGAGTGAGGTATATGTTTATTAGAGAACTGGGACAGTTTCTCTGCGATTGAGGTCATATAGGCAAGCCCATCAAAATCTCTTAAGATCGTCATGAGACTTCTACAAGTAGTCTTGTAAGACTACTAAAGGACCTCTTCCTCTTGTTGCCCTCTGCTATACTGTTGACCCTGCTCAGCCTAGTTGTGTTCAGAACCACTAACCCAAAGTGTGTGGTACTCCATCCTAATCACATTCAGGCAGTTGCTGCAGATTGAGGACCCCACCTTTTCTGGACTTGGACCCTATACAGTAGTCACCAGCCTATCCACAATTTCACTTTCCACAGTTTCAGTTACCCACAGTCAGCTGCAGTCCAAAGTAGTAAATGGACAATTTCAGAAATAATTCATAAATTTTACATTGCACACCAGTCTAGCATAGCATGATGAAATTTTGTGCCGTCCAACCTAAGACGTGAATCTTTTTGTCCAGCATATCCATGTTGTTACTTAGTAGCCCTGTCAGTTATCAGATTGACTTATCATGTTATCTCAGTGCATGTGCTCAGGTAACCCTGTTTTACTTAATAATGGCCCCAAAGCTGATGCTGGCATATAGTTATAATTGTTCTATTTTAGTTTTAGTGATAGTTAATCTCTTACTGTGCCTAATTTGTAAATTAAACGTTATCATAGGTGTTTATGTATAGGAAAAAACGTAGTATATATAGGGTTCAGCACTGTGGTTTCAGGCATCCACTAGGGATCTTAGAATGTGTCCTCTAAGGATAAGGAGGGACAACTGTACATCACAAATATCACTTCTTGCACTCTATACCAATGGCAGAGTGATTGCAGACTTCAGCTGACTTAACGAATGGTGGTCCAGACACAGTGAAGCAGGAGAGCACCTATGGAGCCAAACCATGTTCAGTATGTGGTTGATCCTACCGCTAGTTACTTAGAACTCCACAGAAGAAAATTTACCTAACTTGTAGGTTATAGAAGACAGGTTCCTCTTAAAAGCGTCATTGAGTTCTTAGCTTAAACAGCTCTGCCCCAAAGAGATCCCTCCTGACCCAACCCGAAATAGCCTCTCAATTCACTTCATATCAAATTTGCTTAATTTGTTCATATTTGCTATTTTTTTGTTTGCATATTTATTACCCAGCATTCCTGCAGTGGATTGTAAACATGTTAAGTATAGGGACCCTGCTTGTGTTGATAACTTTTTTTTTTTTTTTTTTTTTTTTTTTGAGACAGAATTTCGCTCTTGTTACCTACCCAGGCTGGAGTGCAGTGGCGCGATCTTGGCTCACTGCAATCTCCGCCTCCCCGGTTCAAGCAATTCTCCTGTCTCAGCCTCCTGAGTAGTTGGGATTACAAGCACCCGCCACCATACCTGGTTAATTTTTGCATTTTAGTAGAGACAGGGTTTCATCATATTGTTCAGGCTGGTCTCGACCTCCTGACCTCAGGTGATCCACCCACCTCGGCCTCCCGAAGTGCTGGGATTACAGACATGAGCCACTGCGCCTCGCCGTGTTGACATCTTAATACCAGTGCTGAGGACAGTACCTAGCACATAGTGGATTTTCAGTACAATTGAATGATTGACATTAAAAGACCAATTTCTGAGTATATTGTATGGTATGTTTTTTGTTTAATATACGATCAATATTAGTGACGTGAACAATATCATGGAGGTGATACTTTATGGCTGTTTGGGAAGTTTATTGGTGTTTTCATCTGTCTACAATGATAACAGAGAACTGAGCTCTGTTGGTTAGCCTAATGCACTCTCCTCTGAATTTCACATGTTGAAACTGTCATCTCTGCCAATATAAGAAAACCAACAGATAACAAGCATACTAAAGTATAGAACTTAGTTTTTAGTGAGACACTTAGTTTACTTAAGTGGAATGTTTTTGTAAATGCAGTGTGGTTTTTTTTTTCTGTTTACAGCCATCTCAGTCAGTGACCACACTGCCCTTGCTCAATTCTGCAAAGAGGAGAAAATTGAATTTGTAGTTGTTGGACCAGAAGCACCTCTGGCTGCTGGTAAAGTTTGTTTCTGTTTATTGTTACAGTGTATTCAGTGCAAACAGAAGCTTAGGAATCATCTAATCCAATTCATTTTTCAGACGAGAATTTGTAATATTATATTGGAGAAAGAGCTTCCACTCTCGAAATTTATGGAGTCTAGATTTTTTTTCCCAAGCATCAGTTATATGATGAGTTAGAGATCAAATTTGCAGCCGTGGAAAACATTTTATATGTCTTTATTCTGCTGTATTCTGGTGTGTGTTTAATAATCCATATATGCAAATATAACAACTTTTGATAGATTTGAATAACATGTTAGTAGCATTTTATTTCTATTCAGTAGACAACATGAAAAAGTTAGTTATCCTCTGCCACCAGTCATCTGCCTTGTCTCGATGTAGATATAGTCTGATACTAATTTGTCTTCAGGCTGAAAAGCCCCTGGGGAGACCTTGGTTCACCTAAGGCTACTGTTTTCATTAATAGGGATTGTTGGGAACCTGATGTCTGCAGGAGTGCGATGCTTTGGCCCAACAGCAGAAGCGGCTCAGTTAGAGTCCAGCAAAAGGTTTGCCAAAGAGTTTATGGACAGACATGGAATCCCAACTGCACAATGGAAGGCTTTCACCAAACCTGAAGAGGCCTGCAGCTTCATTTTGAGGTAGGTAAATGGTTGCCTGTGAAGGACAGTTGTTTAGTTGTGATATTTAAATACACAGGTCAATGGCCAGGTGCAGTAGCTCACCTGTAATCCCAGCACTTTGGGAGGCCGAGGCAGGTGAATCACTTGAGCTCAAGAGTTAGAGACCAGCCTGGGTAACATGGTAAAACCCTGTCTCTACAAAAAATAAGAAAAAGCCGGGCATGATGGTGTGCACCTGTAGTCCCAGCTCCTCTAAAGGCCAAGGTGGGAGGATCACTTGAACCCAGGAAGCAGAGGCTGCACTGAGCCAAGATTGTGCCACTGCACCACAGCCTGGGTGACAGAGTGAGACCCTGTCTCAAAAAAATTAAATAAATATACAGTTCACTTCTGTGTTGAAAATGTAATGCCAGGTCCTTAAGCTGTCACAAGATTGTAGTAAGATAATTATGGAAAAAACTTTCTCAATAAATATTATGTGGGTTGTCTTTTTCCAGAACCAAAATAAAATGGGATTCTATGCATATAGAGTTTATTTGATCTTGTGGCCTTGCAGGAAGATGACATTTTTAATAAAATCTGAGTAGTTCCTCGGGGGAAAAATACACTTGGTTCTGCAGTTGTGCACTCTTTTCACAGCCATGTTTTTGGTTTTTGGTTCCCCGCAACCTGAGATGGGGCCTGTCTCTGTCACCCAGGCTGGAGTGCAGTGGCATGATCTTGGCTCACAGCAGCCTCTGCCTCCTGGACTCAAGTGATCCTCCCACCTCAGCCTCCCAAGTAGCTGGGACAATAGGCACACACCACCACTCCCAGCTAGTTTTTGTATTTTTTGTAGAGATGGAGTTTTACCATGTTTCCCAGGCTGGTCTCAAACTCTTGAGCTCAAGAGATCTGCCTCCTTCTGCCTCCCAAAGTGCTGGGATTACAGGCATGAGCCATAACACTAGGCCTCATGGCCAGATTGACAAACACAGTGGCATCTTACAACATAAAGAACATTGATTTTTTTTTTTTATCATAAATAATTAACCAGGGTGAGTAATCATCACTTGGTCATCTGCCACCACTATTGCGATTTTATTTTATTTTATTTTTTTTATTTATTTTATTTTTTTTTTTTTGAGTCTCACTCTTTCACCCAGGCCAGACTGCAGTGGCACTATCTCTATCTCGGCTCACTGCAAACTCCGCCTCCCAGGTTCACGCCATTCTGCTGCCTCAGCCTCCCGAGTAGCTGGGACTACAGGCACCCGCCACCACTCCCAGCTAATTTTTTGTATTTTTAGAAGAGACGGGGTTTCACTGTGTTAGCCAGGATGGTCTCAATCTCCTGACCTCGTGATCCACCTGCCTTGGCCTCCCAAAGTGCTGGGATTACAGGCGTGAGCCACCGCGCCTGGCCACTATTGCAATTTTAAATTTCAAAATTAAACATCCTTTGTTCTCTATTATGTGGAAAGCATTGAGCAATTAATGAGTGTTAGTAGACACATGCATTTGCCCTTTTTTTGTTGACACTTATGCTTCCTGGTATGTTTTCCTTTTAGTTGTGTCAGTTTCTTTTTTTTTTTCATTCATATCCTACAGAGTTTCTTAAACACTGAATATTATTATTTCCTAGCAGCCAGTTGCCTTGAGCAAGTAACAGTTTTGTTACTTACTTTGGGTAAGTCTCCTTCCAGACCCCCAGGCCCACTTGATAATTTCATATGTGTACTCCCAGAAATGGTCTGTGTATGCTTACTGTTGTTATACAGCTGCATTTTCTACTTAAATGAGAGTACTATTTGCTACTTTGTATCTTACAGATTATACCATATCTACTCTATACATCTACTTATTCTTCCAAAGATACTGCCTATGTAATCTCATGATAAATGAAAAAAGCAAAATTATAGGTACTGTATGATTGCAACTATAAAGGAATACGTAGGGGAAAAAATCCTGGTGGGGAGTACATCAAAATGTGTTGGAATGATAAGTAATTTTTTTCTTTCTGCTTTTCAGCCATTGCTATAGCATATCGCTACAAAATCCCACAGCATTTTAAAATCTTGAGTTGTAATGGTTTATTGGATGTTGAAGACGACTATGTCTTTACAGTGCAGACTTCCCTGCTTTGGTGGTGAAGGCCAGTGGTCTTGCAGCTGGAAAAGGGGTGATTGTTGCAAAGAGCAAAGAAGAGGCCTGCAAAGCTGTACAAGAGATCATGCAGGTAGGCTGAGTCTTCTGAAAAAATGTACTTTTCTATTCATACTGAATAAATACCCTTTTAAGTTTAAAAAATGTTCCTCACAATAAGGAAAATCTATTTTGCAAACATATGGGTAAGTTATTTTTTATAATCCCATGTATTATAATCCATCTCTATAAAATAGTTATTATGGATTTACACTGTAAATTAAACCATGACTGTATTATTTTGAAGTAAATTGTTACATCCTTTGTTGTCTGCCACTGAAAGAAAATCCTCAGACTCTAGAACATATAAATAAATTATCAAGCCATCCATGAGGACAAAAGTATTTGTCCCACGTGTCCCAGGTCTAAGAGAAGTAAATTAATGAATGAATATGCCTTGTCTTTCGTGATCGATCTTTGTTGTTGTGGATTTTCTGTCCTTGTAGAAATCTACTTTCACAAGCATGCTTTAGTATAGTTATTACAGCCAAACATGTATAATTATAATCGGAAGTAAGGATTAAGTGGTGATAATGAAAACATCTGTTTTTCCCATACCTTATTTGAAACTGGATCACCAAATCTTCAGGAGAATATTAGAGATGTGTTTATTCCGTCTGTACCAGTGTTAGCTACGCTATTGCCACATTAAAAATAGGAAACATTTATATGTTCCCTTTGAGTCTTTCTGAAAGGGAAAGAAAAATTACAGTACTCACTGGTTCATGATACAAATGCTGGATAATGCTAAAAGTCAACTAAGTATCAAAAACTTACCAAATCTCTCTTTTTTTTTTTTTTTTTTTTTTAAATCTTACAATCAGGAGAAAGCCTTTGGGGCAGCTGGAGAAACAATTGTTATTGAAGAACTTCTTGACGGAGAAGAGGTGTCTGTATGTATATTCATCTTTTTGGCTTTTGTAGTGTATAAGAAGCTGTCATCTGACCTATGTACCCCAGAAAAGACTTGATATACTCTGGTTGCTTCATCTAAAAACATAAACCCAGCAGTTACAAAGGAATTTGTATACTTTTATTGTTGGGGGTGCAAATGAAAAAATAATTGATCCTCTGTTGGTCATCCCTAGTGTATTAGTGGGGGCACTTGGACTTACATCACACACTATTGAGGTTCTGGATTAATTCAAGCATTCATGCTTTTTCTTTCATATACAGTTTATTGCATAATAAATAAAGTCACCTTAAACCAAGTTTTAATGCCTGGAAGCTTAAAGTGGGGGAAAGGTTGAAATCTTTTACTTTGAGAGTAGCTTGGTTTTTTCTAACTTACCTCAAAAATTACAAATCCTTTAGAAGTTGAGTACGTTATGATTCTTGATGTATGTAGCTTAGTGGTATTGACATTTCAGTTCATTTCGCTGCAAAAAAAAAAAAACTTTTCCTCAAAGAAGAATTAAGGGACATAGAGTTTGCCTCACTAAATTTTTTTTTTTTTACTTTTTGACAGTTAACATAAATGGACTATTTTGTTTTCTTTATAGTGTCTGTGTTTCACTGATGGCAGGGCTGTGGCCCCCATGCCCCCAGCACAGGACCATAAGCGATTACTGGAGGGAGATGGCGGCCCTAACACAGGGGGAATGGGAGCCTATTGTCCAGCCCCTCAGGTACTTCCTGAAGACTCTGCTGAAGTCTTGTAGTAGTTTAGTTTTCTCAGAGAACTCTTAGATGATACTTTCTATTTTGTTTTGTTTTCTGTTTGTTTGTTACTATAAATTATGTTACTAATCAGCAATTAAATGAAGAATATCTTTTCTGGTCTCAAACTAACTTTTCCTAAAAGCCTTTTTTGAAGAACTAAAATAAGCCAATCTAAAGTATAATATGGGTTGAATAGATCCTTATATTCCCTCCTCTCTACACCCAATTTTTAACACATGGGAGCCTGTTGTGGTCTTGGATTCATCTTTGGATATCCTTGGTTCAGCACAAAAGTGTTGTATGTGTGTATCTGTGTGTGTGTGTGTGATACGAATTGAGAACCAAGTCAGATCAGAATTTCTTGTGTGCATGTGATATGAATTGAGAACCAAGTCAGATCAGAATTTCTTGTGTGTATGTGATATGAACTGAGAACCAAGTCAGATCAGAATTTGTTCTGATCTTTCTACTTCATAACAGACAACACGTTTCCAAACAATTTCTGCACAGTTTTTGTTTTTGTTGTTTTTTGAGACAGAGTCTCACTCTGTCACCAGGCTGGAGTGCAGTGGCGTGATCTTGGCTCACTACACCCTCCACCTCCCAGGTTCAAGCAATTCTCCTGCCTCAGCCTCACGAGTAGCTGGGACTACAGGCACACGCCACCACGCCAGGCTAATTTTTGGATTTTTAGTAGAGATGGGGTTTCACCATGTTGGCCAGTATGGTCTGGATCTCTTGACCTCGTGATCTGCCCGCCTCGGCCTCCCAAAGTGCTGGGATTACAGGCATGAGCCACCACGCCTGGCCTTCTGCACAGTTTTTTTTTTAGGAATTTATGCTGTTGGCATATAAGTAGGTTAGCAGTCCAAAAACTCACCTATTCTTTTCATTGATGATAGTCATAATTGTTTGTGCTAATATAGTGAACCTTTACATATTTTTCTTGCTTAAAAGATTAAAAATAGGCTGGGCGCAGTGGCTCATGCCTGTAATCCCAGCACTTTGGGAGGCCAAGGCAGGTGGATCACCGGAGGTCAGGAGTTTGAGACCAGCCTGGCCAACATGGAGAAACCCCATCTCTACTGAAAATACAAAAATTAGCCGGGTGCGGTGGCACATGCCTGTAGTCCCAGCTACTCGGGAGGCTAAGGCAGGAGAATCACTTGAACCTGGAGGCGGACGTTACGGTGAGCCAAGGTTGCGCCATTGTACTCCAGCCTGGACAACAAGAGCGAAACTTCACCTCAAAAAAAAAAAAAAAAAGATTAAAAATAAACTTTATTTTTTGGCCTGGCACAGTGGCTCACGCCTGTAATCCCAGCACTTTGGGAGGCCGAGGCGGGCGGATCACAAGGTCAGGAGATCGAGACCATCCTGGCTAACACAGTGAAACCCTGTCTCTACTAAAAATACAAAAAAATTAGCCGGGCGTGGTGGCGGGCGCCTGTAGTCCCAGCTACTCAGGAGGCTGAGGCAGGAGAATGGCGCGCACCTGGGAGGCGGAGCTTGCAGTGAGCCGAGATCGTGCCACTGCACTCCAGCCTGGGCGACAGAGCAAGACTCCGTCTCAAAAAAAAAAAAAAAAAAAATTCATTTTTTTTTTAAGACTTCATAAGTGTAGGCCAGGCACGGTGGTTCACACCTGTAACCCCAACACTTGTATTAAAACTACCATTTGGTAATAGTGTATTCTAAGAACTATATCTGGCTCTAATTTTTATAATTAAATTCATAAACCCAGATTCTTACCTATATAGGCTTATGAAATATGCAGCGTATACTGGGAAGGGTACAAAGAAGCCTTAGGGTAGGAGAGAACTTGTTTCATTTCTGTTACGTTTCAGTAAGTTATTTTTGGCTAGTTCTTTTAAGGGTGTATTTTTTGAAAATCATAAAGCTAAAATACCTACTTGATAGAGTCATTGTGAGGATTGAGAAAGTTTAAATCTTTCAAGTTCAAAGTGCTCAGCCTGTTTCAGGTAGTAAAAAAATCAGTTATCCTCATCATCCCCTTCCGTTGTCCAATGTAATACTACTTAGACTTTTAAAGTTACCTGTTACATTTAAGTGTTTCTGCACGTTCTCCAGGTTTCTAATGATCTATTACTAAAAATTAAAGATACTGTTCTTCAGAGGACAGTGGATGGCATGCAGCAAGAGGGTACTCCATATACAGGTAGGCCCACCCACATTACTATGGAAGCCACCTATAGAGTAACTTTCTACTTTTGATAAAACTTATTTTCCATTCCCTTTTTTTTTTACCACTTTTTAATGGACCATTTTTTAAATTTGTAATACAGTGTCTTCATTATAGATTTTCTTTCTCTCTCCCCCGCCTTTTTGTTTTTCTTTTTTAATGAAGGTATTCTCTATGCTGGAATAATGCTGACCAAGGATGGCCCAAAAGTTCTAGAGTTTAATTGCCGTTTTGGTGATCCAGAGTGCCAAGTGGGTAAAAATATCAAAGTATTACTTAGTAGAAGATATGTGTTATTTTAATCTTGGAATTTATCAGCCTGGAATTAATTACCTTTGGGAAATTCATGCAAGTTCTGTTAGTACCCCAGTGAATAAAATGTTTAAGGAAAACTAAAATTTATCCCACCTGCCATGTGGATTATGTTTTTCCAGGTAATCCTCCCACTTCTTAAAAGTGATCTTTATGAAGTGATTCAGTCCACCTTAGATGGAATGCTCTGCACATCTCTGCCTGTTTGGCTAGAAAACCACACCGCCCTAACTGTTGTCATGGCAAGCAAAGGTTATCCTGGAGACTACACCAAGGGTGTAGAGATAACAGGTGAGTGTCAGGGAGCAAGAGGTTGGAGTACAACGTGACAAGTGCCAGCACCACAGCAGACCTCCCTTCCACACTAAGGCTTGCTCTCAATAAGAGTGTGAAGCCATCAGAAACCTTTCAGAGGGTCTTAACCATGTTGCTTATTGGATATGTGTGTTCAAATATCCACAATTACTGTATTCGGAGAACCGTTGATTTCCCTTCCTGTGCAAGGAAGATGTAAGTGGCAGAACCACATCTCCCAAGTGTCACCCAGTGCAGCCTTCCACTTCCACCTGCCTAGAGCCGGGGTAATAATGAGATTCTCTGAGAGTCAGAGGAACATTAGTCAAAGTTTATCAATAAGATACATTTTAGAGGTGAGGACTCTGAATTATCACAAATGCATACAGTCTTGTGTGGTTTGACCCCCAGTTTACAGTGCACCCCATAGTCACTTGGATGGCAAAATTCAAACAGTTTCAAAGTTTATCCTTCTCTTTTTTTTCTCTCTCTTTATATAAAGTAGGTGAAACATCTCGTTAAATGATGTTAAATCTGAGTTCCAGTGCCATAAGTCCAAAGGCAGACCTCTGTGACCCCTAGCAGGCTATAGTTTGGCCACTCTCAGTGCTCCAGTAGTGTATTTGGGGGGTTTCCTTTTTTTTTTTTTTTTTCTTTTTGAGATGGACTCTAGCTCTGTCACCCAGGCTGGAGTGCAGTGGTACGATCTCGGCTCACTGTAACCTCCACCTGGGTTCAAGCGATTCTTCTGACTCAGCCTCCCAAGTAACTGGATTACAGATGTGTGCTACCAGGCCCAGCTAATCTCTGTATTTTTAGTAGAGATGGGGTTTCACCATGTTGGCCCGGCTGGTCTCGATCTCCTGACCTCAAGTGATGCGCCTACCTCGTCCTCTCAAAGTGTTGGGATTACAGGTGTGAGCCACTGTGCCCAGCCTCCAGTAGTGTATTTAATTAAACAACCCCATAAACTGTCTTGCCCAGACACCAAGTCCATTGCCTTATGAATCCCACGCATGGCAGCTAGGCAGGCAGTTAGGAATTGATTCCTTTTGAATATGGACAAAGAAAGAAATGGGCCAGAACCAAGATCCCTTGCATTGGTGAAATGTCCCTAAGATTGAAGTAACAAGTGTGTAATAGTTCTGCCAGAATAAAACTGAGTTTTACCAGTACTGGCAGGCAGAGTAGCCATTCAGAATCACTAAATGGCTTTGTGTTGTGAAAGCACTCAGGGAAGATGTATATTAACAAACTACCAAATAGGACGCTGACAAAAGAAATAGAGACAGAAAAAGAAGACCACCAAGAGATAAAAGAGTGGTTTTCTAAAAATTAAGAAAAAGTGTTATCTTTATATAAACTGTCCCCTTTGGTCACTTTAGAATTTAGAATATATAGTCTAATAATGTTTGAAGTATACAGCTGTATCTGAGAGTTTAAAAATAATTCAAAATACAGTGAAGTGGTAGGAATTTGGGGCTGACCCCAAAACTTAATTTAAGCCAAGTTTGTCTTAAAATCATACAAGTGTTACAATAGTGAAAAGATTACTTATGTTTTGCATTGTACTGATCATATTGCTTATACTGAAAAGAAAGAAACTTAAGTCTCATGGTCTGGTTAAAAAAAAAAGAAAAAAGAAAAGAAGCAGCTTTAATTGAATAACTGTGATGAAAAGAAGTTCCTTTGCAGGCCAGGCACAGTGACTCACGCCTGTAATCCTAGCACTTTGGGAGGCCGAGGCGGGCGGATCACTTGAGGTCAGGAGTTCGAGACCAGCCTGGCCAGCATGGTGAAACCCTGTCTCTACTAAAAATACAAAAACAATTAGACAGATGTGGTGGTGCATAATCCTAGCTACTCAGGAGGCTGAGGTGGCAGGATGGCTTGAACCCGGGAGGTAGAGGTTGCAGTGAGCCGAGATCGCACCACTGCACACTCCAGCCTGGGTGACAGAGCAAGACTCTGTCCCAAAAAGAAAAGGAAGTTCCCAGCTGGACGCAGTGGCTCACGCCTGTAATCCCAGCACTTTGGGAGGCCAAGGCAGGCGGATCACGAGGTCAGGAGATTGAGACCATCCTGGCTAACATGGTGAAACCCCATCTCTACTAAAAATACAAAAAATTAGCTGGGTGTGGTGGTGGGCGCCTGTAGTCCCAGCTACTCAGGAGGCTGAGGCAGGAGAATGGCGTGAACCTGGGAGGCAGAGCTTGCAGTGAGCCAAGATTGCACCACTGCACACCAGCCTGGGTGACAGAGCAAGACTCTGTCCCAAAAAAAAAAAAAAAAGAAAAAGAAAAGGAAGTTCCTTTACTCTTAAGGAAAAGATTAATGTGATCAGATGCAGGATTTTTGTTTCTTTCCTCATTAAACAGTTGCTTTTATAATGAGATTTACGATAACACGGGAATTTAGGTTGTCATCCTAAAATAGCAGACAGTTCTTAGGAGAACGGTCTATTTACTCTTATATTGCATTAAAACCTGTCAGGGCCGGGCGCAGTGGCTCATGCCTGTAATCCCAGCACTTTGGGAGGCCAAGGCCGGCAGATCAGGAGGTCAAGAGATTGAGACCATCCTGGCCAACATTTTCAAACCCTGTCTCTACTAAAAATACAAAAATTAGCTGGGCATGGTGGCGCGTGCCTGTATTCTCAGCTACTCATGAGGCTGAGGCAGGAGAATTGCTTGAACCCAGGAGGCAGAGGTTGCAGTGAGCCAAGATCGTGCCACTGCACTCCAGCCTGGCAACAGAGCGAGACTCCGTCTCAAAAAATAAAGGAAGACCTGTCTGATAGGGAAGGTTCTTTTAAGTGAGATAAAGATCTTTAATTTTTAATTTTTATGTGTTTATTTATTTTGAGACAGGGTCTCACTCTGTTGCTGGGTTTGGAGCGGTGGTGTGATCACACCTCACTGCAGCCTCAAACTCCCAAATTCAAGTGATCCTCCCACCTCAGCTGGTGTGTGCCACCACACTTGGCTATTATTATTTATTTATGTATGTATGTAGAGGCGAGGTCTTGCTCTATTGCCCAGGCTGGTCTCGAACTCATGGACTCAAGCAATCCTTCTTGCCTCAGCCTCCCAAAGTGCTGGGATTATAGGCATGAACCACCCCACCTAGCCAAATTTAAAAAAAAAAGAAACTTGTGGAAATTGTGAATCACTTCACGGTGTGAAATACTGTTGCTATTTCAAATCATATGTCAAATATGCTCTCTTCTAGGGTTTCCTGAGGCTCAAGCTCTAGGACTGGAGGTGTTCCATGCAGGCACTGCCCTCAAAAATGGCAAAGTAGTAACTCATGGGGGTAGAGTTCTTGCAGTCACAGCCATCCGGGAAAATCTCATATCAGCCCTCGAGGAAGCCAAGAAAGGACTAGCTGCTATAAACTTTGAGGGAGCAATTTATAGGAAAGACATCGGCTTTCGTGCCATAGCTTTCCTCCAGCAGCCCAGGTAAAACTCTAAGCAAGTTAGCTGTAGCGCCATTTCAGAAACTGGCCTAAATGGCTATGTAGAACATTTCATTAACCCTATAATAAGTCATTCAGTATTCTTTTCTCTCTGTGGGACTGATACAATCTTGGTTTGTATTTTGTTTGAATCAAAACTGGTTATAGCAATATTCAAATTAAATGGAAAAAACTTCATGCTAGCTTAAGTTTGGAAAGTTTAGCAAAATCACAGTGGTACTGATTTTTGTTTTCTTTTTTTTTTTTTTTTTTTTTTTTTTAATTTTTTGAACAGGGTCTTCCTCTCTCACCCAAGTTCTCATCATGCCTCAGCCTCCCAAGTAGCTGGGACTACAGGCACAGGCCACCACACCTGGCGAATTTTTTTGTGTTTTTTGTAGAGATGGGGTTTCACCATGTTGCCAAGGCTAGTCTGAAACTCCTGGGCTCAAGTGATCCTCCTGCTTTGGCCTCCCAAAATGCTGAGATTATAGGCATGAGCCACTGCACTTGGCCTGATACTGATTTTTATTCCTTGCGTCATCACATAGTGTTGTATTTGAAACATAGTTCATGGTTTTATCAAAGAACTGAAGATGAGAATATTGGTCATCTAAGTTTGTAATTTGATTATACTGTAAATTTTGACAGTCTCATTTTATCACTGCGTTTGTATCTATTACTAAAATGTATTTTTTGACCTCTTACTGATTCATTGTTGGTATGTATAAACTGTTGACTTGTAAAATCAATAAAGTCTTAGTTGGAAATGTGGGTGTTTTGATTTCTTTTTTTTTTTTTTTTTTTTTTTATGAGACAGAGTTTTGCTCTTGTCGCCCAGGCTGGAGTGCAGTGGCATGATCTCGGCTCACTGCAACCTCCACCTCCCGGGTTCAAGTGATTCCCCTTCCTCAGCCTCCTGAGTAGCTGGGATTACAGGTGCCTGCCACCATGCCCAGCTAATTTTTGTGTTTTTGGTAGAGATGGGGTTTCACCATGTTGGCTGGGCTGGTCTTGAACTCCTGACCTCAGGTGATCCGCCTGCCTCAGCCTCCCCAAGTACCGGGATTACAGGTGTGAGCTACTGTGCCCGGACTGATTTCTTAAAAATATATCACATTTAGTATTGTTCATGAAGTTCATTTATGGATAATGAATAAATTTTAAGACAAAATTTTTTTACCAACTTAATTCAAGCTATACTGTTACCAAGAGGCAGATTTTTTTAAAGTTTAAACACAGATTTTCCAAGAATAAAGAACGTTAAAATGCCATGCTAAAAATTTATTTTTCATTTAAAAATGACTAGATTCCATTGAAATGACCTATTTCAAGGGACTGCAATCTCAATTCTAGTCTGAATTATTTAAGTTAAAAAGATGAAAAACTTGAAATGCCACAGTGTTAGTTGCTACTGGAGAAAAAGTTTTTTAAAATCAGTCTTTGTTTTCTATCTGAGAGTGACCCTGGGCTCCTGGCTTTATTTGAGTTAACTACCAATGCACCCAACTGTATTCTGGCAGCTTGTTTTTTTGGGTTTTTTTGTATGCTTTTTTTAAAGACACTTCTGTAAAAACACATATTTCTTCATGTATCACTGCATCCCAGCAGGCCAGAGTTCTCATTTTTGCAAGTCAAGACTACAAAATCTGCAGTGTCATTCACAAATTTGATCTCTAAATGTACTGCTCCGACTTGTGGGTCCTATACAGAAGGAAATGATGCACTTAGTATCTTTACCTGATTTTGCTTTTGTCATAGTGTTTACTGTCCTCAGCTATTAGGAAACAGATATAGTTACATATTATTGCAATTAAGAACTCAGTTTAATTATTTAGGGATACTGTGTACAGTTTTTACAAATGTAATTTTCATTTTTTTGACTTGATTAGGCATTCCTCTCGTTCATATCAAAATTGAACTGAGAAAAGTTGTAGCAAAATATCAGTATATTTACTTTTAAACAGATAGTTGCCACGGTCTGGGGTAGTGGGGAATGGGGAGCTATTTAACTGGGACAGACGTTCAGTTTTACAAGATAAAGGATTATGGAGATGGATGATGGTGCTGGGTGCACAGCATTATAATTGTATTCAATACTATTGAACTGTTCACTTAAACATTGTTAAGATGCTGAATTTTATGTTGTGTATATTCTACCTTAATAAAAAATAGTTTAAAAAATCGGTATATTTAGCAGCCTGAGAGAAGTACTTCTGGAAGAAATAGGTGATTGAGTTAGAATAGCGCTTCTCAGTCATGATGTAATCAAGTCAACTGGGGAGATTGTTCAAACTCATTTCAGTTCCCAGAGCCTGCCCTAGACCAGTTAAATCAGAATCTGTACAGATGGGGCCCAGGCATTGACTTTAAAAAAATTTAAGCACTTTAGGGGATGTGAAAATCACTTGGGATATCTTCTGCTTTAAATAATATTTTAAGATTAAAATAATTTTCCCTGGTGTTTATGTGATGACTTGTTTTTAATTCTTTAGGGGTTTGACTTACAAGGAATCTGGAGTAGACATTGCAGCTGGAAATATTCTGGTCAAGAAAATTCAGCCTTTAGCAAAAGCCACTTCCAGATCAGGTCAGTGATCCTATACTTTGCTAATTCATTAACTTTTATATACATTGTGAATGGATTTGGGTTTTATATTTAACAGGAATTTTTTCCAAAGTAATGCTTGGTTACTGTAAGTTTTGCCCTGCCTAAGCCAAACCCAGTCTTCTACTTTCTTTTCTTTGATATTAAAGAAAATATTTCTCATCTATCATGTTAAACTCAAAAGGATATGTATGCTCCTTTACTGTTTTGTTTTGTTTTGTTTTGTTTTGTTTTGTTTTGTTTTTTGAGACAGAGTCTTGCCCAGGCTGGAGTGCAATGGCACCATCTCGGCTCACTGCAACTTCTGCCTCCTGGTTTCAAGCGATTCTCCTGCCTCAGTCTCCCAAGTAGCTGGGATTATAGGCACCCACCATCATGCCTGCCTAATTTTTGTATTTTTGTAGAGACATGATTTCAGCATGTTGGCCAAGCTGGTCTTGAACTCCTGACCTCAGGCGATCTGCCCACCTCAGCCTCCCAAAGTGCTGGGATTATAGGCGTGAGCCACTGTGTCTGGCTGGTCCTTTACTATTTAATTACTTTCTTTTTTTTTTTTTCGAGACAAAGTCTCGCTCTGTCGCCCAGGCTGGAGTGCAGTGGCACGATCTCGGCTCACTGCAAGCTCTGCCTCCTGCATTCACACCGTTCTCCTGCCTCAGCCTCCTGAGTAGCTGGGACTACAGGTGCCCACCACCATGCCCAGCTAATTTTTTTGTGTTTTTAGTAGAGATGGGGTTTCACCGTGTTAGCCAGGATGGTCTCAATCTCCTGACCTCGTGATCCCGCCTGCCTCGGCCTCCCAAAGTGCTGAGATTACAGGGGTGAGCCACTGCACCCAGCCTTAATTACTTTCTTAATCAATTCTTTGAGCACATGATGCAATCTCTCATACTCAGGAAGGGCATCTCTTGTTTCAACCATTCTTATGAAGAAGCGGTATGTATATACATGTTTAACCTATTAACATGTTACATGTTACATGTTAATCTATTAAATGATTACATTCTCCCAGTTGATTTGATTATGTCATCTCTGAGAACAGCTGTTCTAATCATCTATTTCTTCCAGAAGTACATCTCACAGGCTGCTAAATATACTGATTTTTTTTAAACTAGTAGACATTTAAATAATTACATGTTTAATCTATTAAAATATAGCAAGTAATTAATTTCCTCTCCAACAGGCTGTAAAGTTGATCTTGGAGGTTTTGCTGGTCTTTTTGATTTAAAAGCAGCTGGTTTCAAAGATCCCCTTCTGGCATCTGGAACAGATGGCGTTGGAACTAAACTAAAGGTAATCAGACACCTTTGTGAATAAAGGCCTTTTAGGAAAGACGAGGAAATTCATATCAAATATATATTTTTCTTCTCTTGACATATATGAGCTAAAAAGGACCATACCAAATAACCATGTAAAATGGCTAAAATATCTGCACATTTCTAATAACAAATTATTATTTAGATTATATTTGGATGGAAGGGTACTTTAGAGGATAAAAGGGGGTACTTTTAGACCAAGTAGTTCGTCAGAATTTCATGTTCTTTTGTTTTTAGGTGTTAAGAGCAGCTAGCCAAATGGATAAGATACAATTTTGAACTTATTCCCTAATGTGGATGTTTATATTGTTCTTACATAGATTGCCCAGCTGTGCAATAAACATGATACCATTGGTCAAGATTTGGTAGCAATGTGTGTTAATGATATTCTGGCACAAGGAGCAGAGCCCCTCTTCTTCCTTGATTACTTTTCCTGTGGAAAACTTGACCTCAGTGTAACTGAAGCTGTTGTTGCTGGAATTGCCAAAGCTTGTGGAAAAGCTGGATGTGCTCTCCTTGGTATGATCAGCCATTTTAATCAATAACATGTCATTCTTCTTTTTGTGTTTTAGCCCTACTAAAAATGTGATCAGTGCCAATGTAGCTAGCAAGAGAGACTGTATATCACAAGATGCAGCAAATGAAATGTAGGTAAAACTACCTGAATTAAATTTAGAGCCTGCAACCTTCAAAGCCCTCCTCAAGGGTTTGTCCACTAGACCCGTACTCCTAAACTGTCAGGCAGGCCTTATCTTTCTTCCCAGTTTTTGGCCACCTTTTAACATCCCCATCAGTCTCAGTAGCCTCCTCAACAAACAGGTCTAGGAGTTATTTCCTCCTTATGACCCCACGGTACAGGCAGATGGGTTCCTGGCATTCCGGATCTTAACTAAAGCCAAATTTTCCCATAGAGTGACATAAATAATAATATACACCCAAGTTTTATAGAAGTATCTTTATATATGAAATGTTTGAGCAAAATGAATCTGTAGGTTGATCAAGGAACAAAACAACCTCTTTTTTTTATTTAAAAAAAAAGGGGGGGTCTCTCTGCCACCCAGGTTGGAGTGCAGTGGTTCAATCACAGCTCACTGCAGCCTTGACCTCCTGGGTTCAAGGGATCCTCCTGCTTCAGCCTCCCAAGTAGTTGGGAACTACAGGCATGTGTCACCAACCCAGCTAATTTTTTTACTTTTTGTAGAGATGGGGTTTTGCCATGTTGCCCAGGCTGGTCTTGAATTGCTGGGCTCAAGCTCTCTGCCCATCGCAGCTTCCCAAAGACACTGCCTCTTTTTTTTTTTTTTTTTTTGAGACAGAGTCTCCCTCTGTCACCCAGTCTGGAGTGCAGTGGCACGATCTTCGCAATCTTGGCTCACTGCAAGCTCCGCCTCCCGGGTTCACACCATTCTCCTGCCTCAGCCTCCCAAGTAGCTGGGACTACAGGTGCCTGCCACCACGCCTGGCTAATTTTTTCTATTTTTCAGTAGAGACGGGGTTTCACCGTGTTAGCCAGGATGGTCTCAATCTCCTGACCTCGTGATCCGCCTGCCTCGGCCTCCCAAAGTGCTGGGATTACAGGCATGAGCCACCGTGCCCGGCCAGAAACTACCTCTTTTATATGACCATTTAAACCAGAAATTGTGCCATCTTGCGTCTCTGCATGTGTGCACCTAATCTCAGCTGGTCTACCCAGGACCCCTTGAGCACCAACCCTAGTCCTCCACATGACCCTTTTCCACTCTGACAAGATGAAAGAAACAACCAAATTGCAGGCACAATTGCGTAATGATGGAAAAGACAGAAAGAAGGTGGTTCAGCTACAGCAGATGATAAAAACTTCAGTTCTCCTTAAGAAGTTAAGGGTAAACAATATCTCTGGTATTGAAGAGGTGAGTATGTTTTCAAATGAAGACCGGTGATCCACTTTAACAACCTAAAATGCTGGCAGCATTTCTCTGGGGCAGTGAACACTTTCACCATTACAGGCCACGCTGAGACAAAGCAGCTGACAGAAATGCTACCAGCATCTTAAACTAGCTTGGTGCAGACAATCTGACTAGTTTAAGGAGACCGACTGAAGCTCTGCCCAAATAGTCTGTGGATGGAAAAGCACTCCTTGCTACTGGAGGGGATGGTGATGAAGTTCCAGATCTTGTGAGGAGTTTTGATGAGGCTATTAAGAATGAGGCAAATTGAACTGAGTCAACTTCTGAAGAAGAAAAAATGTGAAGTAACTAGGAGCTGCTATTTTACATTATGACTGCTTTCTAAAATTGTTTATGGATCTGATAAAATCTAGATCTCTAATATTTTAAGCCCCATTCCCCTTGGACACTGCAGCTCTTTTCAGTTTTTCCTTATACACAATTTATTCTTTTTTTTTTTCTTTTTGAGATGGAGTCTTGCTCTGTGGCCCAGGCTGGAGTGCAGTGGCATAATCTCGGCTTGCTGCAACCTCCACCTCCCGGGTTCAAGCAATTCTCCTGTCTCATCCTCCCAAGTAGCTGGGATTACAGGCATAAGCCACCACACCTGGCTAATTTTTGTGTTTTTAGTAGAGACAGGGTTTCGCAATGTTGGCCGGGATAGTCTCGAGCTCCTGACCTGATCCACCTGCCTCGGCCTCCCAAAGTGCTGGGATTACAGGTGTGAGCCACGATGCCCAGCCCACAATTTATTCTTTGTAGCTAATTAAGCTAAAGAAGCCTGGGAATAAAGTTTGAAACAAAAATTGCCTTTCAACCACCATTTAGAACACAGTTTCTTATTCGGAGTCTGCCTATACCTTATATCTTGACATGATATAATTTTAAGTAAAATGCTATACTTTTTAAGCTGGGGTATTTGGAGTTGGGCAGTCCTAGTTAAGTCACTTCTTTAAGGCTGTATCATCACCTGAAAAATGGACTGATTATAAAGATCAAATACATATGAAAGCAGTTTTGAAACTAAACAGCTATGGAAATGATGTTATATTCAACTGAGCATTCATTCTGTGAAAGCAGTGGTGTTTGGAGGCTGCATATATACTTGTAGAGGTGTTACCTAATCTCACCCTTTGTGGAAACAAGTGCTATTTCTCCTGAAATCATGCTTGGTGGAAAGTTCTGTTAGACCGCTGGTAGAGTACATTTTCTTAAATGTTTGCAAGACATAGCCATGTGTTAATTGTTCATGTTAAGAGTAGCCTGTGCCACTGTTTCCTAGACAGATTTATAAATACTCTGATTTCTTTGTTCTTGTCTTATCCCACCAGGAGGTGAAACAGCAGAAATGCCTGACATGTATCCACCTGGAGAGTATGACCTAGCTGGGTTTGCCGTTGGTGCCATGGAGCGAGATCAGAAACTCCCTCACCTAGAAAGAATCACTGAGGGTGATGATGTTGTTGGAATAGCTTCATCTGGTCTTCATAGCAATGGATTTAGCCTTGTGAGGAAAATCGTGGCAAAATCTTCCCTCCAGTACTCCTCTCCAGCGCCTGATGGTTGTGGTGACCAGACTTTAGGTAAACTCCCTCATGTTTAAACTGTCCTGCTTGGAAATGCCTGAGCAAGCGTTTAGTGGTTTTAGTCTCTCATTACTTAGAGCTAAAAGGGAATGAATTACCTTGGTTTGCTACTTGGTCATTATTGTAGAGCTGGTGTCATTCTCCAGAGTTAATTTTTATGTTTTGGTTTTCTATTCATAGGCTAAGTTTTTGTCTTCTCTCTTCAACATACAGGGGACTTACTTCTCACGCCTACCAGAATCTACAGCCATTCACTGTTACCCGTCCTACGTTCAGGACATGTCAAAGCCTTTGCCCATATTACTGGTGGAGGATTACTAGAGAACATCCCCAGAGTCCTCCCTGAGAAACTTGGGGTAGATTTAGGTAAGATCACTAAAACGAACTTCTGTTCAGGAAATTGCTAAGGAAAAGAATGCATTGTGCGAGAAAACTCTGGGTAGTTAATGTACACATGATTACACATGGAAAATTCTTAATCATTGGGGGTTTTGGGAGGGAAAAACTCGTTGACCCTTTTCTATCTCCTTTTGCTTCATTATCTGTATTTATAAGACATAAAATATTGTCATGCAATTGACTTACATAAAGTTGAAGTGCTCTAAGTAGGTCCTCCAAGGGGATTGGTAACTTCAAGCTCTATTAAGATGGAGCCCTACACACCAGGAAAGGAAATATTAGCTATTAAGTAATCCATATGTGAGATAAAAGGACCTAAATCAAGGCATAGAGAAGGGAGGCACATTGGAGAATCATTTTTTGCTTAGAAGTAAAAAAGAAGTCTCAGGTTTCTAGTTAAGCAGGTGAGTAGGTGGTAACATCATTAACATAGGAAGAAGAGGAAGCTTGGAGTAGAAGGTTTCAAAATCTTCAGTGTGTTTATTCCAAGGTGACTGTGAGCAGAAGTTGAAGTCATGCTGAAGATAAATTGGGTGGTTATTTGCACATAGTAATAGTTATAGCCAAGAGAATGAGGGAGACCAAAAGGTTGTTTCTCAAAGTAGAGTGACTGAAAAGAACAGTCCAAAGCAGAGGGTAAACCATGTAAAAGTATTATCATCAAACCAACATGGGATTTTTTTCTTTTCTTTTTTTTTTTCTTTAGACAGTCTCACTCTGTAGCCCAGGCTGGAGTATAGTGGCACGATCTTGGCTCACTGCAAACTCCGCCTCCTGGGTTCAAGCGATTCTCCTGCCTCAGCCTCCCAAGTAGCTAGGATTACAGGCACCCACCACCATGCCCAGCTAATTTTTATATTTTCAGTAGAGACAGTGTTTCACCTTGTTGGCCAGGCTGGTTTCGAATTCCTGACCTCAAGTGATCTGCCCGCCTCAGCCTCCCAAAGTGCTGGGATTACAGGCATGAGCCACCGTGCCCGGCCCCAAGGTAGGATTTTAACGTGACAGTGGTCCGCAGTGTCAGGTACAGCACAGAAATCTAGAATAAGCACTAGAAAAAGACCAGTGTATTTTAGAGTTAGGTCAAAAGGCAGTTTGCTGGACATAGATACCACCCACTAGATTGTTGTGGCAGAGTTGTGGAGACAGTGGGTAGAGATTTCTGTTTGAAGAAACATACTGGTAAAAGGGAAGTGGAATAATTTTATGCATGCAGCAAAAGTAAGGGACAGAGTCCTCCCTCCCTGTGTTCTGTTTTGTTTTTTTTTGAAATTAGTTTTTGTTTTGTTTTGTTTTGTTTTTTGAGACGGAATCTCGCTCTGTCGCCAGGCTGGAGTGCAGTGGCGCAATCGCGGCTCACTGCAACCTCCGCCTCCCAGATTCAAGTGATTCTCCTGCCTCAGCCTCCCAAGTAGCTGGGACTACAGGTGCCCGCCACCACGCCCGGCTAATTCTTGTATTTTTAGTAAAGACGGTGTTTCACCATGTTGGCCAGGATGGTCTCAATCTCTTGACCTCATGATCCACCCGCCTCAGCCTCCCAAAGTGCTGGGATTACAGGCATGAGCCACTGTGCCCGGCCCCTCCCTTCCTTGTTTTTGTAAAATAAAGTCAGAGAAGCTTTTCTAGCTATAGTCAACTAATACACATTGGTTTGAAGGAGTAGAAACTGAGGGAGTTTACATAAAATAACTTCCCCGTGAAGTATTAGTGAGATGAGCAGGCCTGGGGTGGGAGCTTAAAGAGAGGAGCGGATAAAGCAGTCAAGGTCAAACAGGAATGAGACAGCGAGCAGAACTGAAGGCACAGGTGAAGGTGAAGCTGCTAATGTAGTTTTTCTCCCAGAGTAAAAGCATGTATATAGCCTTGAAGCAAGAACAGAAAAAAAATAGGTTAGGTTGATCCAGCTGAACTAAGCAGGTATTGGGGTCATTCATTGGGGAGAAGTAGTCAGAGTGATAGAGGTGAGTAGATATGGTGAGCTAACCCAAGAGTCAGAGCATATGTGAAGCTCGGAGAGAACTGATGAGTCAGAGGTAGGTTGTGTGGAAGTGAGGAAATCGGCAAGGGAAGCTGGGAGAGGGGTCAGATGGGATTTCAGCCTAGTCAGGGAAGCAAAACAGACAGGCCAGGCTAGGCTGAGTGGGAGTCTCTTCCAGGTCCATGGACTGAGCATAGTAAGGAGTTGAAGGATTCACAGGAGGGTGAAACTAGTGGTTCAAGACATTCCTGGGTAGAAATGCTTTCTGGTGTGAGCATATATAAGAACCTTAATAAGTAGTTCATTCATCATCCTTTTCAAATAGTTAAAAACAGTGGCCTGCTGATGAATGGGGAAAGGAGGCAGGACTGATTTGTGCATTTGCCAGTTTTTGTGGTATAAATACTCCCATCATAGCTGCTTTAAAAATGGCTGTTTAACAGTCTCTACAAGCTGGCTCTAGCACACCACTAGTTAAAAACAATGTAGTAGTCACCTCATTAAGAAACTGAAAGTGATATAGCCATATTCCTGAAAGCAGTTATATTTTGAGTTACACAAATGTCTGTATTCCAATAAAAGCCATTGCACAATTCCTTGCATCAGCCTCGAAAGTTTCTTCCAGGAATCGTACTTTGACAATAGATTTAAGTAAGGACTTCTGGGGGTTTTTTTTGTTTGTTTTTTATTGAGACAGAGTGTTACTCTGTCGCCCCAACTGGAGTTCAGTGGTGCGATCACAGCTCACTGTTGCCCCAACATCCTGGGTTCAAGTGATCTTCCGACCTCAGCCTCCTAAATAGCTGGGACCACAGGTACACGCCACCACACTTGGCTATTTTTTGTATTTTTAGTAGAGACGGGGTTTCACCACATTGCCCAGGCTGATCTCAAACTCCTTGGCTCAGAGCAATCTGCCCATCTCAGCCTCCCAAAGTGCCGGGATTACTGGCATGAGCTACCACACCCGGCCAGGACTTTTCAACATTAAAATTGCAACTTACATTATTCATGAAGTACTTGTTCATTTATAGAAACTATACTCTTAGTCTGCCAGTGTTTTTTCCTATAAATACTTTGTAAAACTTCACTAAAACAAGTTCATAACTTGGTAATCTGCTACTTGCCCTGCCATTAAATATGTCATCACTATCTACTTGTCTTAGTAGCATCATTTTTGATAACAAGTATTCCATTTTATAGATGTACCACTAGTTTTAAGTTGCTATTCACTTTTAACTGTTGAGAGCATAGTGAACAATGTAGTTACTAAATCTTACGAGCTCAACTATTAAGAATGGACCTTTCCCAGCTATTATAAATGGAGTTGAATCTAGGAGTCATAGGCATGTGATTCATTTTTATTTTTATTTATTTATTTTTTTGAGACAGAGTCTCACCCTGTCTCTCAGGCTGGAGTGCAGTAGTGTGATCTCGGCTCACTGCAACCCCCACCTCCCGGGTTCAAGCGATTCTCCTGCCTCAGCCTCCTGAGTAGCTGGGATTACAGATGTGCGTCACCATGCCCAGCTAATTTTTGTATTTTCAGTAGAGGTGGGGTTTCATCATGTTGGCCAGGCTGGTCTCGAACTCCTGACTTCGTGATCCGCAGGCCTTGGCCTCCCAAAGTGCTGAGATTACAGGCGTGAGCCACTGCACCCAGCCTCATTTTTAAAATTTTATCAACTCCAGGCTGGGCATGGTGGCTCACCCCTGTAATTCCAGCACTTTGGGAGGCTGAGGTGGGTGGATCCCCTGAGGTCAGGAGTTCAAGACCAGCCTGGCCAGCATGATGAAACCCTTTCTCTACTAAAAATACACATACACACGCACACACACACACACACACACACACACACACAAATAACCAAGTGTGGTAGCACATGCCTATAATCCCAGCTACTTGGGAGGCTGAGGCATGAGAATAGCTTGAACCCAGGAGGCGGAGGTTGCAGTGAGTCGAGATCACGCCATTGCACTCTAGCCTAAAAAACAGAGAGAGACTCTGTCTCAAAAAAAAAAAAAAAAAAGTGCCGGGCTCAGTGGCTCACGCCTGTAATTCCAGCACTTTGGGAGGCCGAGGCGGGCGGATCACAAGGTCAGGAGATCGAGACCATCCTGGCTAACACGGTGAAACCCCGTCTCTACCAAAAATACAAAAAATTAGCCGGGCGTGGTGGCGGGCACCTGTAGTCCCAGCTACTCGGGAGGGTGAGGCAGGAGAATGGCATGAACCCGGGAGGCAGAGCTTGCAGTGAGCCGAGATCGCACCACTGCACTCCAGCCTGGGTGACAGAGTGAGACTCTGTCTCAAAAAAAAAAAAAAAGTTGTATCAACTCCAAAGTATTAAAAAACTGATTATCAGCTGAGCATGATGGCTCATGCCTATAATCCCAGCGCTTTGGGAGGCTGAGGCAGAAGAATTACACGAGCCCAGGAGGTCAAAACTAGACTGGGCAACATGGTAAGACCCTGTCTCTACAAAAAAAAAAATTTTTAAATAGCCAGGCATGGTGTCGCATGCCTGTAGTCCCAGCTACTCAGGAGGCTGAAGTGAGAAGATCACTTGAGCCTGGGAGATCAAGGCTACAGTGAGCCATGTACATGCCACTGCACTCCAGCCTGGGCAACAGAGCCAGATCCTGTCTCAAAAAAAAAAAAATTATCCAATAAATAAATTAAATAAATAGGCAGAACTGATAGTAAACCTTATTATTTAATAAAAAGCTAAGTTCACATTGGCTTCCCCTTCTTAAGAGCATCATAAATAATTTAATTCAGTATAGTTTTTTAAAAAAATCAGATCCCATAATCGTAGATTCCAAAGAACTATCCAGATTCTTTTTAAATTCAGAAATGTGTGTGTGTATATAGGCCTTTACCTAAAAATTTTTATTAGAGATTTTTGTTGTATTATTTGTGATAAGAGAGAATTTTTTTTTTTTTTTTTTAATGTGAGTCGGAGTCTCCAGGCTGGAGTGCAGTGGTACCATCTTGGCCCACTGCAACCTCCACCTCCCAGGTTTCAGTGATTCTCCTGCCTCAGCCTCCTGAGTAGCTGGGACTACAGGCATGCGCCACCACGCCCAGCTAATTATTGTATTTTTAGTAGAGAAGGGGTTTCACCATCTTGGCCAGGATGGTCTCGATCTCCTGACCTCGTGATCCACCCACCTTGGCCTCCCGAAGTGTTGGGATTACAGGCACGAGCAACCACGCCCGGCCGAGAGAATGTATTCTTATAGCAGACCTAGGAAGTCTAAATTTTAAAACGAATGAGAGGGAAAGGGTGTTGATCTGCCTTCCATTAACATAACTTTTCTTGAGGAGTGTATGCATTTTCTCTAAATATGTAGATAAGCCATCTAGTTTTGCATTGTACTTCGGGTGCATTTTGGTCATCGCAAAGACTCAGCCAAACATTCACAAAAGGATGGTATACTGGCCTTTGCTGGAATTCAGCTACTAGCTCATCTGATCCATTAGGGAATGTCTAAGGGTCTAGTTAGTTAATGTAGCACAAAACCTCACTCAGTTGTGAGTACTGGCCAAGTGTGTCAACAAAAAAATGTTCTTAATGTCTAAGGTACAAATGGATCCCCAAATAAAAAGTTCTCAGAGGCCAGTTTATAGTTTTACCCTACATAAAACAGCAGTGCCCGATTATAATTTCTGTATCTTTGAATATGTGCATACTTTTGTACTTTGTGTGAGAAGGTAGGAAAATCAAACAATTTGTGTCTATTTTTTTCAGATGCCCAGACCTGGAGGATCCCCAAGGTCTTCTCATGGTTACAGCAGGAAGGACACCTCTCTGAGGAAGAGATGGCCAGAACATTTAACTGTGGGGTTGGCGCTGTCCTTGTGGTATCAAAGGAGCAGACAGAGCAGATTCTGAGGGATATCCAGCAGCACAAGGAAGAAGCCTGGGTGATTGGCAGTGTGGTTGCACGAGCCGAAGGTACTTGCTCCTTATTCATTTTTAGATATATAATTTTAGCTGTATAATTTTAGCTATACCTCAGCCTTGCTTCACAAGCTTTCTGCCCACCTTTTAATGCAGCCATTGCTATGGCAACTATCTTTACACAGATGTAACATGACAGCACCCACCCCAGCGATACCACGTATCTCTTCATTTCTGCCTCAGAACTCTGAGCATTCATGCACGCACAGCCACACCCCACAGGATCGCTTCCCAAAGTAATCTCCCTACACACAAGACCTCATGGCTCTGCTTTGTCACTCAGCTCGATTCAAGGAATAGCGAGCAAGCACCCTGACAAGTACTGTATCAGTCAGGACTCTGCGAGAAGTGCTAGAGCTTGGCAGAGGGGCAGAAAATCCACTCAGATTCACTAACAAAGATGTCACATGCTTGCTTTGGCAGCACACATACTAAAATTGGAACAATACAGAGAAGATTCACAAAAATAAAAAATAGAAAAAAAAATGTCAGACTTTGTTGACTTTACCTCTATCTGCCTTTCCTTCCTCTATTGTGTAAGATTCCTTTTTTTTTTTTTGAGATGGAGTCTCACTCTGTCACCCAGGCTGGAGTGCTGGAGTGCAGTGGCGCGATCTCAGCTCACTGCAAGCTCCGCCTCCCGGGTTCACGCCATTCTCCTGCCTCAGCCTCTCCGAGTAGCTGGGATTACAGGCGCCTGCCACCACGCCCGGCTAATTTTTTATATTTTTAGTAGAGATGGGGTTTCACTGTGGTCTCAATCTCCTGACCTCGTGATCCGCCCACCTCGGCCTCCCAAAGTGCTGGGATTACAAGCGTGAGCCACCGCGCCCAGCCAGGATTCATTTTCAAGCAGGTTCCCCAAATGCCAGAAAGATAACATCCTTCAGCTCACATTACAATAAGAAAGAGAGCGGTGGCTCATGCCTGTAATCCCAGCACTTTGGGAGGCCGAGGCGGGCGGATCACGAGGTCAGGAGATCGAGACCATCCTGGCTAAAACGGTGAAACCCCGTCTCTACTAAAATAACAAAAAATTAGCCGGGCGTGGTGGCAGGTGGCTGTAGTCCCAGCTACTCGGGAGGCTGAGGCGGGAGAATGGCGCGAACCCAGGAGGCGGAGCTTGCAGTGAGCCAAGATTGCGCCACTGCACTCCAGCCTGGGCCACAGAGCGAGACTCCGTCTCAAAAAAAAGAAAGAAAAAAAGAAAAAAGAAAGACCCAGCCGGGCACGGTGGCTCATGCCTGTAATCCCAGCACTTTGGGAGCCCGAGGCGGGTGGATCACAAGGTCAGGAGATCAAGACCATCCTGGCTAACTCGGTGAAACCCCGTCTCTACTAATAAATACAAAACATTAGCCGGGCATGGTGGCGGGCACCTGTAGTCCCAGCTACTCAGGAGGCTGAGGCAGGAGAATGGTGTGAACCTGGGAGGCGGAGCTTGCAGTGAGCTGAGATCGCGCCACTGCACTCCAGCCTGGGCAACAGAGCGAGACTCCGTCTCAAAAAGAAAAAAAAAGAGAGACCCTCTCTTTCTTAACATTGCATATCAAGCCTTTAAATGGCTTTGCTGGGTCACATGCTTATCCCCGAGACCAGGAGGTCATGGCACTACTGTGGGTGGTCTCACTAGGAGGATTTGGGGAGCAGGGGCAGAATACTGGCAGGCAGTCATATATATCCATCCACTGTGTGCTTCAAGATAGTGATGTGATCTGCAGCTTTTAGTTGAAGTAATTATATATGTTCACCTTTTGGAAGTTTTTATGAATGAGTAGTGTTAAGTGATACAAATGTGTTGTTCATTTTAGTCCTTGCATTATCTTATTTTCAGGATAAAATATACCCTAAAGTTTTCATAAAATATTTTTCTTTCCATTATTCCTGTTAATTCACAATTGTTCTTTATTTATTTATTGATATGTTTGAAATGAAGGTTCGCCACGTGTGAAAGTCAAGAATCTGATTGAAAGCATGCAAATAAATGGGTCAGTGTTGAAGAATGGCTCCCTGACAAATCATTTCTCTTTTGAAAAAAAAAAGGCCAGAGTGGCTGTCTTAATATCTGGAACAGGTGAGATGTGGCTTCCTCTTCACTGTAGAGCTGTTGACTGCCCTTCCTTTCCTCCCTGCACTCTTATGAGATTGTAAGGATACTCTCGGCAGAGTCCAGGGACTGGGGGGAATCATGAGGGTTGTCTTTGTCTTTTCAGCATTCTTAGTCTTTCCACTTTTCTTAGGAATTTGAGACAGCTCCCAAAGAAAAAAGTAAAGGATGTCAGAAAGCTGGTTAAAGAGAAACCAGAAAAGATAGAAGTTCCAGCTCATTTTGTATCATAGCTTTGTTGTTGAAAAGTCTGAGAACAATTGAGGAATTTTTATTGTTATATTATTAATAAGAAGAAGTTTATGTTTGACCTTTATGGATAGAGGGGTAAAGTAGTAAGAGTATTGTATTCTCTCAGATGGATGTAGCCTGATTTTTTTCCCTCTATTGTAAGTAACACTGCTATCAACATTCTTGCAGATATTCAGTATGTTCTTAAATGCATATGTGATTTTTATTTGATGGCCCAGATCATAATGATTCTTTTTGAGACAGTCTTGCTGTGTTGCCCAGGCTAGAGTACAGTAGCTATTCACAGATGCAGTCATAGTACACTGCAGCTTCCAGCTCTGGCCTCAAGCAATCCTTCCACCTTATTAGCCCCCTGAGTAGCTGGGACTGCAGGCATGCAGCACCACACCCAGCTCTGATATTTCTTCAGGATTCATTCCCAGAAGTTTAATTGCTTTACAGGTCGATCTTAAGGTTTTAATGTATTTTAGGCCCAAGTTGATAATAAAGCAAAGAAACTATTGTAAGGTGCAGCCATAAAAAAGAATAAAACCACATCATTTGCAGCAATATGGATGGAACTGGAGGCCATTATCCTGAGTGAACTGCCTCAGAAACAGAAAACCAGATATTACATGTTCTCACTTATGAGTGGGAGCTAAACAGTGGGTACATGTGGACATAAAGATAAAAACAATAGGGCCGGGCGCTGTGGCTTACGCCTGTAATCCTCACACTTTGGGAGGCTGAGGCAGGTGGATCACAAGGTCAAGAGATCGAGACCATCCTGGCCAACATGGGGAAACCCTGTCTCCACTAAAAATACAAAAATTAGCTGGGCATGGTGGTGCGCGCCTGTAGTCCCAGCTACTCTGGAGGCTGAGACAGGAGAATTGCTTGAACCCTGGAGACGGAGATTGCAATGAGCTGAGATTGCACCACTGTACTCCATCCTGGAGACAGAGCAAGACTCCATCTCAAAAAAAAAAAGATGGAAACAATAGATACAAAACAGGGAAGTGTGGGAGAAGGGGTGAGGGTTGAAAATTTTTCTATCAGGTATAATGTTCACTATTTAGGTAATAGGTACACTAGAAGCCCAATCCCCACCATTATACAACATTCCCATGTAATAAATAAGCGTGTGTACCCCCGAATCTAAATTTTTTTTTTTAAAGAAACTATTGTAAGAGTCATAGCATAGTGGTTTGTTCTTGAGAAGGTCAGTTTTTCTTGCTTAATTAAGCAGCTTATTTCTCATCAGTCAGTTTTGACATAATGTTATACTGTTTCTACTACAATGCTAGATGACAAGATACAGAATTTGTAGGAGCAATTACATATCCTAGGAGCAATTACATATCCTAAACCACATCATTTGCAGCAATATGGATGGAACTGGAGGCCATCCAGGAATATCTGTGCTTTTCACAGTCTATTAATCCATTATCCCAAGAGGAAGGGAATTTTTTAAATTTTTAATTTGTATGGGTACATGTTAGGTATATATATTTATGGGGTACATGAGATCTTTTGATACAGCCATACAACCTGTAATAATCACATCCCGGTAAATGGGGGTATTCATCACCTCAAGCCTTTATTCTTTCTTTGTGTTACAAACAATCCAATTATTTTATTTCAGTTTTTTTTTGTTTTTGTTTTTGAGATAGAGTCTCACTCTGTCGCCCAGGCTGGAGTGCAGTGGCGCAATCTCGGCTCACTGCAAACTCTGCCTCCCAGTTTCAAGCAATTCTTCTGTCTCAGCCTCCTGAGTAGCTGGGATTACAGGTACCTGCCACCATGCCTGGCTAATTTTTTGTATTTTTAGTAGGGATGTGGTTTCATCATGTTGGCCAGGCTGATCAGGCTGGTCTTGAACTCTTGACCTCAGGATGATCCGCCTGCCTTGGCCTCCCAAAGTGCTGGGATTATAGGTGTGAGCCACCACATCCAGCCTCTTCCAGTTATTTTAAAATGTGTAATAAATTATTGTTGACTATAGTCACCCTGTTATGCTATCAAACACTAGATTTTGTTCATTCTAACTATATTTTTGTACCCATTAGCATCCCCTCTCGCCGTCTCTCCCACTACCCTTCTAGCCTCTGGTAACCATCATTGCACTATCATCATGAGTTCAACTGTTTTAATTTTTAGCTCCCACAAATAAGTGAGAACATGTGAGGGTTGTCTTTCTGTGCCTGAGTTATTTTACTTAACTTAATGACCATCCATGTTGTTGCAAATGACAGGATCTCATTCTTTTTTATGGCTGAATAGTACTCCGTTGTGTGATGTACCACATTTTCTTTATCCATTTGTCTGCTGATAAACATTTAGGTTGCTTCCAAATCTTGGCTATGGAGAACATGAAACTGCAGATATCTCTTTGATACACTGGTTTTCTTTCTTTTGGGTATATACCTAGCAATGGGATTGCTGGATCATATGGTAGCTCTTTTTTTTAATTTTTGAGGACCCTTCAAGCTGTTCTCCATAATAATTGTACTAATTTACATTCCCAATAGTGTGTGACGGTTCCCTTTTCTCCACATCTTCACCAGCGTGTTATTGCCTGTCTTTTGGATAAAAGCCATTTTAACTGGGGCAAGACAATATGTCATTATAGTTTTGATTTGCATTTCTCTGATGATCAGTGACGTTGAGCACCTTTTTATATACCTGTTTGCAATTTGTGTGTTTTCTTTTAAGAAATGTCTATTCAGATATTTTGCCCATTTTTAATCAGAGTATTAGATTTTTCGCCAATGAATTGTTTAAGCTCCTTGTATATTCTGGTTATTAATCCCTTGTCAGATGGGTAGTTTGCACATATTTTCTACCATTCTGTGGGTTGTCTCCTTACTTTGTTGTTTGTTTCCATTGCTATACAGAAGCTTTTTCCATATTTACTTTAGTTGCCTGTGCCAAGAGAAAGGGAATTTAGAAGCCTCACGTATTACCAGTCTTTTCCAAGACATTTATTCAGAAAATTTGACCGTCCCTATTCAAAATGGCACATCTCTTTTTTTAAGAAGTATGAGGCTGGGCGCGGTGGCTCACGCCTGTAATCCCAACTTTGGGAGGCCGAGGTGGGCAGATCACCTGATGTCAGGAGTTCCAGACGAGCCTGGCCAACATGGTGAAACCCCGTCTCTACTAAAAATACAAAAATTAGCCAGGTATGGTGGCGGACTCCTGTAATCTCAGCTACTCGGGAGGCTGAGGCAGGAGAATTGCTTGAACCCGGGAGGCGGAGCTTGCAGTGAACCCAGATCGTGCCACTGCAACTCCCAGCCTGGGCGACAGAGTGAGACTCCCTGTCAAAAAAAAAAAAAAAAAAAAGAAGAAGAAGAAGAAGTATGAGCTCACTGCTGTTTTTCTCCCTTCTCAGGATCGAACCTGCAAGCACTCATAGACAGTACTCGGGAACCAAATAGTTCTGCACAAATCGATATTGTTATCTCCAACAAAGCCGCAGTAGCTGGGTTAGATAAAGCGGAAAGAGCTGGTATTCCCACTAGAGTAAGTTACTTGGGAAAATATCTTTCCTGTGGGCCATGTTTAAGCTTGTAATCTGCCCTCACAGGACCCTGGTCTATGGGCACTTGTTCTTTGGACTTCGCCATTTTGGGTGGGTGCTGGGCTTGGCTTCTCCTTCATCCTGTCCCTTTCTTAATAATCTCTCTATCAGGTATATCTTTACAAGGAAGTGAAGTATGGTCTGTGTAAAGGTTGAGTTTTTAATTATTTTTGGTAATTCATTGAAAAGGGTTGTGCTTATCTTTTTCTATTACAGGTAATTAATCATAAATTGTATAAAAATCGTGTAGAATTTGACAGTGCAATTGACCTAGTCCTTGAAGAGTTCTCCATAGACATAGTCTGTCTTGCAGGATTCATGAGAATTCTTTCTGGCCCCTTTGTCCGAAAGTGGAATGGTAAGCAAAAATTATTGGACATCACATTGGGAAATCAATTGAAAATGGTCTCCAGAACAGATAACTTGCCAAACAATCCTAGTAGTGAACACCCATCCCAGAAATCCAACTCCTTTTTGACTGTGATATTTTATTTAACACAGGTCACAGTTTAATTTCCTTTGTTTCACACTAAAGAATGACCCAATGATGATTTATTAACCTGCTCTCTATCCATTTACTTTGGCTTGCTGTAATTAATCACTTTTTCTAATGTAGCTTAGTTTTGTTTCACATTACTACAAAGATAATATTTCATCTTCTGAATAAATATTCAGAAGACCTTCCTTTATTTGTTTGGAAGCAAAAGAGGGTAATTCCGTATATCCCAAAATGAAGACTCCATCCTCTCTTAGGAAGCATAGACCATTGCCAGGAGTTGGCAAGGAGGAGGTTATTGCCAGAAAACACATACTATCTATGTTACTGCCTTCTTCCCAAAAGCCTTGACTGCATCCTGTTTGTGTATGTGTGCACACAGTTGGTCAATAAATGCATTTTCCCTCCAAAGAGTTTATGTATTCTTAGGTGAATGTAGTTAGAGCACTTGTGGTGTGATATAAAATAGACAATGCCTTTGGTGACATGAGCCACACGGAACTAATCTAGCATCTGTCTGGTGGACAGGTCACTTTGTGGTTAGAAGTCAAGCACATAGATGGTATGTAAGAACCTCTTGCTTATTTTTAATAGTATGTGCCAGCAACAAGCTGGTATTCAGCTTGAACTCCCCACCTTCCTGTCACCATGAGTGTTCAGAGCACCCCAGCATGCCTTTGGCTGTGCAAGGCAGGTACTTGCTGCTTCCAGGGCCTTCTTGGATGAGAACTTAATTCGTTTTACCTCATTTCTGTGTTTGGCAAAGAAAACATCCATCCCAGAAATCCAACTCCTGTTTGACTTCGGATCTAGACAGGAAAACGTATTCCTTTAACAGAATACCCAGGATTTTTAAATTCTGACCGCTATGCTTTTTTTAATTTTTAGGAAAAATGCTCAATATCCACCCATCCTTGCTCCCTTCTTTTAAGGGTTCGAATGCCCATGAGCAAGCCCTGGAAACCGGAGTCACAGTTACTGGGTGCACTGTACACTTTGTAGCTGTGAGTATGTCTTTTTCTACCAACAGTATTAGTAGTCAGATGTAAATTACACTGGCTAGAAGGTAATGTTCAAAACCTTTGCTTACTTTTCCAGGAAGATGTAGACGCTGGGCAAATTATTTTGCAAGAAGCTGTTCCCGTGAAGAGGGATGATACTGTCGCAACTCTTTCTGAAAGAGTAAAACTAGCAGAACATAAAATATTTCCTGCAGCCCTTCAGCTGGTGGCCAGTGGAACTGTACAGCTTGGAGAAAATGGCAAGATCTGTTGGGTTAAAGAGGAATGAACCCTTTTAATTCAGAAATGGGACCAGTTTTGAAAGAATTATTTGCTGTTTGCATGGTGGTTTTTTATCATGGACTTGGCCCAAAAGAAAAACTGCTAAAAGATAAAAAAGACCTCGCCTTTACTTCATCTATTTTTTAATAAATAGAGACTCATTAAAAACAAGACTAGTTAGTGCAGCATATCTGAGACATACAGTTTTCTTGGTCTTTTTTATGCTCTTTTTCTAACCGTCACCCCCCCCTTTTTTTTTTTTTTTTTGGTATTGCCTGACAACATGACGAATCACCTCCATTTTTATAAGTTATATGTTTTCAGCTGGGCATGGTGGCTCATGCCTGTAATCCCAGCACTTTGGGAGGCCAAGGCAGGCGGATCATGAGGTCAGGAGATCGAGACTATCCTGGGTAACACAGTGAAATCCCATCTCTACTAAAAATACAAAAAATAGTTAGCTGAGCGTGGTGGCACGCACCTGTAATCCCAGCTACTTGGGTAGCTGAGGCAGGAGAATCACTTGAACTCAGGAGGCGGAGGTTACAGTGAGCCAAGATCATGCCACTGCACTCCAGCCTGGGCAACAGAGTGACACTTGTCTCAAAAAATAATAATAGACCGGGTGTGGTGGCTCACGCCTGTAATCCCAGTACTTTGGGAGGCCAAGGGGGCAGATCACGAGGTCAGGAGATCGAGACCATCCTGGCTAACACGGTGAAACCCCGTCTCTACTAAAAATACAAAAAAAAAGGCTGGGCACAGTGGCTCACGCTTGTAATCCCAGCACTTTGGGAGGCCGAGGTGGACGGATCACGAGGTCAGGAGATCGAGACCACGGTGAAACCCCGTCTCTACTAAAAATACAAAAAATTAGCCGGGCGTGGTGGCGGGCGCCTGTAGTCCCAGCTACTTGGAGAGGCTGAGGCAGGAGAATGGTGTGAACCCGGGAGGCAGAGCTTGCAGTAAGCCAAGATTGCGCCACTGCACTCCAGCCTGGGCGACAGAGCGAGACTCCGTCTCAAAAAAAAAAAAATACAAAAAAAAAATTATCCTGGGTGTGGTGGTGGGCACCTGTGGTCCCAGCTACTCGGGAGGCTGAGGCAGGAGAATGGCATGAACCCAGGAGGCAGAGCTTGCAGTGAGCCAAGATCACGCCACTGCACTCCAGCCCGGGTGACAGAGCGAGACTCCATCTCAATAAATAAATAAATAAAATAATAAGTTATGTGTTTTCTGATCTTTGATCATATGCTTTTGAAGCCATGACTGCTGGATGTATCTGAGTTAAAATGAGGAAAAGAAACATGAGGACAAGCCCAAGTGTATCACCTGGGTTCCATTTATAATCTTGGTTATAGATTCCAGTGTGTAAAAGTTGCCAGCCTCCTCCTGATCGGTGTCAAGTGACTATCTCTTCCCCAAGTCTAACAAGGCAGTATCTCTTCCTTATATTGCATAGCTGATTTGAGACTTTTCTGACCATCGTGATCATAATCTGGTGTGTTAAGATTTCTGGATAACTCCCATTTCTGAAGGATAATATCCTTTATGCTTTGAAGTATCATTAAACGTTCCTCTAATTATTGACAGTTTCTGTAATCCACAGATTTTAGCTTCAGTAAAGTTTAGTTATCCTGTGGTTTATAAAGATCCATACTTCTCTGCAAGTCACTAGAGGATTAGGGGGAGGGCTGGTGGCTTTTAGATTCAAGCATTAAATTTTAGGCACGTTTCTCATCCACTCTGTCTTTCTATTCCCTCATCAATTAAAGTAGGCAAATGTCATTCATATAGTTGTTTTGATGAGACAGAGTCTCGCTCAGTCACCCAGGCTGGGGTGCGGTGGCACGATCTCAGCTCACTGCAACCTCTGCCTCCTGGGTTCAAGTGATTCTCCTGCCTCAGCCTCCTGAGTAGCTGGGATTACAGGCATGCACTGTCACACCCAGCTCATTTTGTATTTTTAGTAGAGACGGGGTTTCACCATGCTGGCCAGGCTGATCTCCAACTCCTGGCCTCATTTGATTTGCCTGCTTTGACCCCCGTGGTGCTGGGATTACAGGTGTGAGCCACCGCGCCCGGCCCTCTTTTGGCTTTTTTAAAACCAAAATTGTCTTTATCTCCCAAAGTGTTTTTCAGCAATTCTAATGCATACATTTGCCTCATTTGCCTCCTCCACTGTTTAAAAGAGACCATCTCTGACAGCCATTCACAAGCCATGTAAATTTTACATTTACCACAGTGTTAGATCATTTTCTTTTATCTGGAGCCAAATGTCAATTAACAGTTAAAAACTGATTCATAAGTGGAGACAATGGAAATGTTCATCAGAAAATGAACTGATAAATATATGGATAAATATATCCATACATTGAATACTATTCAATTATAAAAAGGAATGAAATACTAACACATGCTACAGTGTGGGTGAACCTTGAAGCATTATGCTAAGTGAAAATTCAGGGCCAGGTGCAGTGGCTCAGCCCTGTAATCTCAGCACTTTGTGAGCCCAAGGCAGGTGGATCACGAGGTCTAGAGATCAAGACCATCCTGGCCAACATGGTGAAACCCCGTCTCTAATAAAAATACAAAAATTAGATGGGCGTGGTGGCATGCACCTGTAGTCCCAGCTACTAGGGAGGTTGAGGCAGGAGAATTGCTTGAATCCAGGAGGCGGAGGTTGCAGTGAGCTGAGATCACGCCACTGCACTCCAGCCTGCCAATAGAGCGAGACTCTGTCTCAAAAAAAAAAAAAAGAATTCAGTCATAAATGACCACATGCGGCCAGGCATGGTGGCTCACACCTGTAATCCCAGCACTGGGGGGCCCAGGTAGGAGGATCAGTTGAGCGCAGGAGTTCAAGACCAGCCTGGACAACATAGTGAGACCCCCATCACTACAAATAAAAGAGAAAAATTAGGCATGGTGGCACACACCTGTAGTCCCAGCTACTTGGGAGGCTGAGGTAGGAGGATTCCTTGAGCTCAGGAGGTCGAAGCTTCAGTGAGCTGTGATCGCACGACTGTACTCCAGCCTGAGTGAGACATTTTCTCAACAACAACAACAACAAAAGACTGGCTGGTCTTGGTGGCTCGTGCCTGTAATCCTAGCACTTTGGGAGGCCGAGGGGGGCGGATCACGAGGTCAGGAGATCGAGACCATCCTGGGTAACATGGTGAAACCTTGTCTCTACTAAAAAAGTACAAAAAATTAGCCAGGCGTGGTGGCGGCCGCCTGTAGTCCCAGCTACTTGGGAGGCTGAGGCAGGAGAATGGCGTGAACCTGGGAGGCGGAGCTTGCAGTGAGCCGAGATCACGCCACTGCACTCCAGCCTAGGCGACAGAGCGAGACTCCATCTCAAAAAAAAAAAAAGAAAAAAGAAAAATAATAATAAAATAAGCTGAGCATGGTGGTGTGTGCCTGTAGTCCCAACTACTCAGGAAGCTGAGGCAGGAGAATTGCTTGAACCTAGGGAGTGGAGGTGGCAGTGAGCCAAGATTGTGCCACTGCACTCCAGCCTGGCGACAGAGTGAGACTCTGTCTCAAAAAAAAAGACCACATACTATACAATTCTATTTATATGAAATGTCCAGGCTGGGTGCAGTACCATACATCTGTAATCCCAGCACGTTGGGAAGCCGAGGAGGGAAGATTGAGTCCAGGAGTTCCAGACCTGCTTAGGCAACATAGCAAGAAACCATTTCTACAAAAAATAAAATATAAAAATTAGCCAGGTGTGGCTATGTGCGGTGGCTCAGGCCTGTATTCCAGCACTTTGGGAGGACGAGGCAGGTGGATCACTTGAGGTCAGGAGTTCGAGACCAGCCAGGCCAACATGGTGAAATGCCATCTCTACTAAAAATACAAAAATTAGCCGGGCATGGTGGCCCTTGCCCGTAATCCCAGCTACTCTGGGAGCTGAAGCAGGAGAACCACTTGAACCTGGAAGGCAGAGGTTGCATTGAGCTGGGATCACACCACTGCACTCCAGCCTGGGTGACCGAGTGAGACCTTGTCTCAAAAATAATAAGTAGAAGAAAGAAAGGGCCAGGCACGGTGGCTCACGCCTGTAATCCCAGCACTTTGGGAGGCCGAGGTGGGTGGACCACTTGATGTCAGGAGTTTGAGACCAGCCTGGCCAACATGCTGAAACCCCATATCTACTAAAAATACAAAAATTAGCCAGGCATGGAGCGTGTGCCTGTAGTCCCAGCTCCTCGGGAGGCTGAAGCAGGAGGACTGCTTGAGCCCTGGAGCGGGAGGTTGCAGTGAGCCAAGATTACGCCACTGCACTCCGGCCTGGGCGACAGAGGGGAACTTCGTCTCAAAATAAAAAATTAGCCAGGTATGGTGGCACACAAATGTGGTCCCAGCTACTTGGGAGGCTGAGGTGGGAGGATCACGAGCCTAGGAGGTTGAGTGCAATTGAGCTGAGATCATGCCACTACACTCCAGCCTGGGCAACAAAGTGAGACCCTGTCTCTAAAACTAATAATAATAACTGGGGCCAAGCACGGTGGCTCACGCCTGTAATCTCAGCACTTTGGGAGGTCGAGGTAGGTGGATCACTTGAGGTCAGGAGTTCAAGACCTGCCTGACCAAAATGGTGAAATCCCATCTCTATTAAAAATACAAAAATTAGCTGGGCATGGTGGCAGGTGCCTGTAATCCCAGCTACTTGGGAGAGTGAGGCAGGAGAATCGCTGGAACCCGGGAGGTGGAGGTTGCAGTGAGACGAGATGGCACCACTGCACTTCAGCCTAAGTGGCAGAGCGAGACTCCGTCTCAAAAAAAAAAAAACCTGGCCGGGCGCGGTGGCTCAAGCCTGCAATCCCAGCACTTTGGGAGGCCGAGGTGGGCGGATCACAAGGTCAGGAGATCGAGACCATCCTGGCTAACACGGTGAAACCCCGTCTCTACTAAAAATACAAAAAAAATTAGCCGGGCATCTTGGCGGGCGCCTGTAGTCCCAGCTACTTGGGAGGCTGAGGCAGGAGAATGGCGTGAACCCGGGAGGCGGAGCTTGCAGTGAGCCGAGATCGCGCCACTGCACTCCAGCCTGGGGGACAGAGAAAGACTCCGTCTCAAAAAAAAAAAAAAAAAAAAAAACCTAATAATAATAAATAACATTTAATAAGGAAATGTCCAGAATAGGCAAATCCAGAAGACAGAAAATAGATTAGTTGTTGCCAAAGGTGGATAGAGGTATTTGGGGTGATAACGAAAGGGTACAGGGGTTTTTGTTTGAGTGATGAAAACGTTCTAGAATTTATTGCAGTGATAGTTGCACAACCACAAGAATGTACTGAAAGCCATTGAATTGTACATGTCAAATTCATGATTGCATGGCATATGAATTATATCTCTAAAACTGTTTCTCAAAAGGAGAGACCCAACTTGTCTGTCACTCAAAAAAACAAACCAATTTTTTTTTTTTTCAGATGGAGTTTCACTCTGTTACCCAGGCTGGAGTGGAGTAGCGCGATCTCAGCTCACTGCAACATCTGCCTCCCAGGTTCAAGGGATTCTCCTGCTTCAGCCTCCCAAATAGCTGAGATTATAGGCGTTCACCACCATGCCCAGCTAATTTTTGTATTTTTAGTAGAGACAGGGTTTCACTATGCTGGCCAGGCTGGTCTGGAACTCCCCACCTCAAGCAATCTGCCCACCTCGGCCTCCCAAAGTGTTGGGATTATAGGCATGAGCCACCGCGCCTGGCCTAAAAAAAAAAAAATCATTTTTTTATAAAAAAATTTGATTCATAGTTTTTTTAAATACAACAAGAGTACATTGAACATACTACACATTCAGAACATGAAGTCTTTTAAATGACTATAGGTAGAACTTCCAACTTCCAGGCTTTGTAACAGAAAGCATATTAAAGACTCAGTAGCAAGCCTCATCCTCAAATCCCCCATCTGTTAACCTGATAATCCTCATGTGTAAACTTATTTAAGAAGCTAACTCCTGAGCCCACCTGTGTTCTGAGCATTGCAATAAAGATGTGAAGATTTTAATATTACAAGTTGATTTTGCTTTATGAAATGAAAGTTTCACGAATTGAAATATCTGTGGACACTGAAACCTCAACAACAATTTTTTTTTTTTTGAGACAGAGTCTCACTCTGTCACCAAGGCTGGAGTGTAGTGGCACGATCTCGGCTCACTGCAAACTCTGCCTCCCGGGTTCAAGCAATTCTCTGCCTCAGCCTCCCGAGAGCTGGGATTACAGGAACCCGCTACCACGCCCAGCTAATTTTTGTATTTTTAGTAGAGATGGGGTTTCACCATCTTGGCCAGGCTGGTCTCTAACTCCTGACCTCATGATCCACCCACCTTGGCCTCCCAAATTGCTGGGATTACAGGCATAAGCCACCACACCCGTCCTTTTTTTGTTGTTATTGAGACAGAGTCTAACTCTGTCACCCAGACTGGAGTGCAGTGGCGAGATCTCAGCTCACTGCAACCTATGCCGGAAGGTGTTAACGGTCTGGGGTATATGCAGGTAGCTGGGATTACAGGCACGCGCCACCACGGCCAGCTAATTTTTGCATTTTTAGTAGAGATGGGGTTTCTCCATGTTGGTCAGGCCGGTCTCGAACTCCCGACCTCAGATGATCCGCCTGCCTTGGCCTCCCAAAGTTCCAGGATTACAAACAGCCACCGTGCCCGGCCTCCCAGCTAATTTTTATATTTTCAGTAGAGACAGGGTTTCACCATGTTGGCCGCTGGTCTCGAACTCCTGACTTCAGGTGATCCACCCACTTCAGCCTCCCAAAGTGCTGGGATTACAGGAGTGAGCCACTGCATCTGGCCCCAAACAGCATTTTAAATTTTCGACATCATCAAACTCCAGAAAGTCACAGGAAAAAAAATTGTTGTTATAACAGTATCACTCAACTCCTTGAATGCTTCAGTTATATGCACCAGGAAAATCTACCACTGAAAATCATTTTAAATGAAATATTCAGCTGAGGAGTCTATTAGAGCCTCCTTCACTTTCGTTGAAAACCAAGTATTGGAAACCAAGCAATTTTTTTTTTTTTTGAGAGGCAGTCTCACTCTGTTGCCCAGGCTCTAGTGCAGTGGCGTGATCTTGGCTCACTGCAACCTCCGCCTCCTGGGTTCAAGTGATTCTCCTGCCTCAGTCTGCCGAGTAGCTGAGATTACAGGCGCCCACCACCACTCCTGGCTAATTTTTGTATTTTTTAATAAAGACGAGGGTTTCATCATTTTGGTCAGCCTGGTCTCGAACTCCTGATCTCAAATGATCCACTCTTCTTGGCCTCCCAAAGTGCTGAATTTACAGGTGTGAGCCACCACGCCCAGCCTTTTTTTTTTTTTTTTTTTTTTTTTGACAGGGTCTTGTTCTGTCACCCATGCTGAAGTGCACTGGCATGATCACGGCACACTGCAGGCTTGACCTCCTGGGCTCAAGTGATCCTCCCACCTCAGCCTCCTGATTAGCTGGGACTACAGGCTGGTGCCACCAAACCTGGCTAATTTTTTTTTTTTTTTTTTTTTTGAGATGGAGTCTTGCTCTGTCGCCCAGGCTGGAGTGCAGTGGCGCAATCTCGGCTCACTGCAAGCTCCGCCTCCCGGGTTCACGCCATTCTCCTGCCTCAGCCTCTCCGAGTAGCTGGGACTACAGGCACCCACCACCATGCCTGGCTAATTTTTTTGTATTTTTAGTAGAGACGGGGTTTCACCCTGGTCTCGATCTCCTGACCTCGTGATCCACCCGCCTCGGCCTCCCAAAGTGCTGGGATTACAAGCGTGAGCCACCGCGCCCGGCTTCTTTCCTTCTTTCTTGAGACAGGGTCTCACCTATCACCCATGCGGGAATACAGTGGCATGATCATAGCTCACTGAAGCCTCGAACTCCTGGGCTCAAGCGATCCTCCTACCTCCTGAGTAGCTGAGACCACAGGTATGTGCCACGGCACTGGTCTATAGCATGGAATCTTTCATAATTTATTTTTCTCTCTGTAATTTGACTTTATTCTTCCTCGCTATTATAAATAGTGGTTCAAATGAAAATCTTGGGACATTCCCCCATCTACCCGAAGATTTTCAGAGGTAATCAAGGTTCCAAAGTTTGTGTGGGCTAGGTGCAGTGGCTCACACCTGTAATCCCACCACTTTGGGAGCTCGAGGTAGGTGGATCATTTGAGGTCAGGAGTTCGAGACCAGCCTGACCAACAAGGCAGAACCCTGTCTCTACTAAAAATACAAAATTAGCCGGGTGTGGTGGTGTGCACCTGTAATCCCAGTTACTCGGGAGGCTGGGGCAGGAGAATTGCTTGAATCCGGGAGGTGGAGGTTGCAGTGAGCTGAGATCATGCCACTGCATTCCAACCTGGGCGACAGAGCAAGACTCCGTCTCAAAAAAAAAAAAGTTTGTGTGAATCATTCTTAGGCTGAACATAACTTTTAAAACATTTTTAAATTTAATTAATTAATGTATTGTTTGGTTGCAACCTCTGAGGATGACTATGGCCTTTATTTTTTTTATTTTTTATTTTATTTTATTTTTTTTTTTGAGACAGAGTCTTGCACTGTCGCCCAGGCTGGATTGCAGTGGCGTGATCTCGGCTCACTGCAAGCTCCGCTCCTGGGTTCACACCATTCTTCTGCCTCAGCCTCTGGAGTAGCTGGGACTACAGGCGCCCGCTACCATGCCTGGCTAATTTTTTGTACTTTTAGTAGAGACAGGGTTTCACTGTGTTAGCCAGGATGGTCTCGATCTCCTGACCTCGTGATCTGCCCGCCTCGGCCTCCCAAAGTGCTGGGATTACAGGCGTGAGCCACTGTGCCCGGCCAGAGTATGGCCTTTTATATGGACACTTTATTGAGAACATTCTGTCATTTCTATCTTGTTTTATGTATTTTTATAATTTTAATGGATTGAAGGGAAAAATTCTTATTTTTTTTACTAATGAAATTTTCCCCTGTACCTAGAGAAGGGACTTGCTATGTGGGCTGAATACACTGATAAACCACTGGTATTGGGAAGGAGGATGGACACTCCCTGCCCCTTCCCCAGCCTTCACTGGGCACTCAGTTGAAGATTTCAAAAGGTCCTTGAGCAGCTGGGGAGGCAAGGCTAACTTCAACATTTCTGTTTTCTGCATGAAGTGTTGACACTTGGAGTGTATTTTAATTTTACTTTTTTTTTTAAATAAATAGAGATGGGGTCTCCCTATGTAGCCCAGGTTGGTTCACATCCCTGGGCTCAAGTGATCCTCCCATCTTGGCCTCCCAGAGTGCTGGGATTACAGGCATGAGCCACTGTGCCAGGCCTTGGAGTGCATTTAGAAGCAAGGCTGGGAGAAGGATGAGATTGAGAGATGTAAGGCACCTTACTGGTCCTGGATGCAGAAGAGGGGGATGGCTACTGGCAACTTTTAGGAAGTTTTGCTCAGTGGCTCTTTTTTTTTTTTTTTTTTTTGAGACAGTGTCTCGCACTGTCACGTGGGCTGGGGTGCAATGGCGCAATCTCGGCTCACTGCAACCTCCACCTCCAGGGTTCAAGTGATTCTCCTGCCTCAGCCTCCCGAGTAGCTGGGATTACAGGCATGCGCCACCATGCCCAGCTAATTTTTTGTATTTTTAGAGAGACGGGGTTTCTCCATGTTGGTCAGGCTGGTCTCAAACTCCCGACCTCAGGTGATCCGCCTGCGTCAGCCTCCCAAAGTGCTGAGATTACAGGCGTGAGCCACTGCACCTGGCCTTATTTTTCTTTTTAAAAATTTTTTTAGTGGCCAGGTCTTACTCTGTTGCTTAGTTTGGACAGCATTGGTACGATCATAGCTCACTGCGGCCTCCACCTCCTGGGCTCAAGTGATCCTCCCACCTCAGCCTCCTGTATAGCTGGGATTACAGGTGGGCACCATCACACCTGGCTAATTTTCTTAAAAGGTTTGTACAGATGGAGTCTCACTATGTTGCCCACACTGGGATTACAAGCATGAGCCACTGCACCTGGCCTGTTTTTCTTTTATGCTGTTTAAGATGCTGCCTAGAAGAGTTAACTTTAACAGAAATCCTATTTTCTTTTTTTTTTTTTTTTTTTTGAGACGGAGTCTTGCTCTGTCGCCCAGGCTGGAGTGCAGTGGCACGATCTAGGCTCACTGCAAGCTCCGCCTCCCAGGTTCACGCCATTCTCCTGCCTCAGCCTCCTGAGTAGCTGGGACTACAGGTGCCTGCCACCACGCCTGGCTAATTTTTTGTATTTTTAGTAGAGATGGGGTTTCACGTGTTAGCCAGGATGGTCTCGATCTCCTGACCTCGTGATCCACCCGCCTCGGCCTCCCAAAGTGCTGGGATTACAGGCGTGAGCCACGGTGCCCATCCAGAAATCCTATTTTCTTTCACATGAGTTATTTTGTTGATTGTTTGCTTATAACTAAAGCCCTCGGAATCAGAGTTTATACTGTATCTTTTTCTGTGCTCCTGCATAGATGGCAATAAATGATTATAATGTTTATGATGTTGAAGCTGAGAAGGCTAATACCTATTTCTGTTTCCTTTTAGGAGACACAGTCATAACAAAAAATATTGCTTAATGTGCGAGGCATAGTGCCAAGTGGTTTACATACATTGTGTAATTCTCCCCCTAAAAAAGTCAATGAACTTGATACAATTATTATTTCATTATATGTAAAATAGGGAAAATAATAGCATTTATCTCAGAGGGCTGTTGTGAAGATTAAATGAATGACTGTAATCCCAGCACTTTGAAAGGCCAAGGCAGGCAGATCACCTTAGCTCGAGTTCGAGACCAGCCTGGCCAACATGGCCAAACCTGGTCTCCGCTAAAAATACAAAAAAATTAGCCAGACATGGTGGTGCACGCCTGTAATTCCAGCTACTCGGGAGGCTGAGGCAGGAGAATCGCTTAAACCCGGGAGGTGGAGGTCGCAGTGAGCAGAGATCGCGCCACCACACTCCAGCCTGGGTGAGAGAGCGAGACTCTGTCTCAAAAAAAAAAAAAAAAAAAAAGTAAATATACATAAAGCACTTAGCACAATGGCATACTATTTACTATAGTTTACTATTTATTGCAACTCTCATTTTGCAGGTATCTTGCCTAAGGTGCAAGCAGAAGAAACAGGATTTTCAACCCAGATCTGAAAACTCCCAAGCCTCTGCCTTTTTCTTTCTTTTTATCCTTTTTCCTTTTTCCTTTTTAAAAAACTTGCTTCCTGTACAGAGAGGGAAAATGCTCAGTCTCCACGTCAGTGGTTGAACTCGAAGCCAGAAGATCCCTATTTTGATTTTGTCCTCTGGCCTGTCGCCAGCCCCTCAACAGTACTTGAATTAATAAAAGGGCAGGTTTTACGCCTCATGTATCTGCGCAAGTGGCTCCTTCTGTGACCCCGAAGAAAACCGTTCAGGTCCCGTTCCAGGGAAACAGCCTTGCCTTCCCTCGCCCCCAAAAAGTTACCCTTGCCCGCCGAGCCACAGCTCCCCACGCCGCCAACTCGGTCTTTGCATCATTTTCGACGCCCGCTAAGTCCCTCCCGAGAGGCGCAGGCGCACATCGCCCCTTCTAGCGAACTACATCTCCCACAATCCCAATCGGCCGGACCACCTCCGCTCGGGGCGGGGACGGAGGCGGAGCTGGTGGTCCCCTGCCGGGACGAAGCCTCCCGAGGTGCCCTGCCTGGGTCCTCCGGGGTAAAGTTCGTTTGACGAAAGATTGTCCGTTTCCCTGGTAAGGTCACCTGTCCCAATCAGGTACGATTCTGCCTTCCGTACCCCCTGAGCCCCTCAGTGTAAAGTGGCAGATGGTCTAGCCTGGCGGAGGCACCAGCTGGAGGCCGCGGCACAGACAGCCGGGGTGAGCGGCGGACCGCGCACGCATGCGCTAGAGGTGCGGCATGGGGGCGGGAGCCGCGGAACCCCTACCCCAGGTCTGCGCAGGTGAGGAGCGGGCGGGGCAGGACCGACCTCCCTTGCCATGATAACCACCTTCGCAGCCGGCTCCCAGACCATTGGCCCCGATTGCGTAGAAAATAGGGGGTCTCAGGAGCTCCGTTTTAGCGTTTATATATCCCAATTCCAATTAAGCCACTTCCCGTATTTTTTGTCCATTGTCAGTGTGCAAGTCTTCCTCCTCTTCGAGACCGTGTTACTGCAATAGCAGCAAACGTGTTGGGAGGCCTCACAGTTCATCGTGGTTTTTCTTTTTTTTTTTTTCTTTTTTTTTTTGAGACGGAGTCTCGCTCTGTCGCCCAGGCTGGAGTGCAGTGGCGCGATCTCGGCTCACTGCAAGCTCTGCCTCCCGGGTTCACGCCATTCTCCTGCCTCAGCCTCCTGAGTAACTGGGACTACAGGCGCCCGCCACCACGCCTGGCTAATTTTTTGTATTTTTAGTAGAGATGGGGTTTCACCGTGTTAGCCAGGTTGGTCTCGATCTCCTCACCTCGTGTTCCGCCCATCTCGGCCTCCCAAAGTGCTGGGACTACAGGCATGAGCCACCGCGCCCGGCCTCTCGTGCAGTTTATAATTGGCCAGAGGTATAGACAGTTAAGCAAGCCTCCTTTTTTACTGTGCCCACCCCAACCATTTTGCTTACACCTTGTTATGGGACTTGGTTAAATTGCTTAACCTTCCGGACCTACGTTTTCTCATTAATTGAGAAGATTGGATTAGATAATCTCTAAGAACTTTCCACTTGTAAAATATACGGTTAGTTAGTGAGGGGTAGAATCCAGATTCTATCTATCTATATTTTTTTGAGACAGAGTCTCGCTCTGTTGCTCAGGCTGGAGTGCAGTGGCACGATCTCGGCTTACTGCAACCTCCACCTCCCGAGTTCAAGCGATTCTTTTGCCTCAGCCTCCCGAGTAGATGGGACTGCAAGCACCCAGTTAATTTTTGTATTTTTAGTAGAGACAGGGTTTTGCAATGTTAGCCAGGTTGATCTCGAACTCCTGACCTCAGGTGATCCACCCACCTCGGCCTCCTAAAGTACTGGGATTACAGGCGTGTGCTACCGTGCCTGGCCCCACAATATGTTAACACTAAACTTCATCAGCTTCCATTTTTCTGCCCACATCAGTGAAATATAAGAATGCAGCTGGTGGAGCCGGGCGCGGTGGCTCACGCCTGTAATCCCAGCACTTTGAGAGGTCGAGGCGGGCAGATCATGGGGTCAGGAGATTGAGCCCATGAAACGCCGTCTCTACTGAAAATACAAAAAATTAGCCGGGTATGGTGGCGGGCGCCTGTAGTCCCAGCTACTTGGGAGGCTGAGGCAGGAGAATGGCGTGAACCCGGGAGGCGGAGCTTGCAGTGAGCCGAGATCGTGCCACTGCACTCTAGCCTGGGCGACAAAGCGAGACTCCATCTCAAAAAAAAAAAAAAAAAAAAAAAAATGCAGCTGGTGCCTGAAGCGGTGGCTCACCCCTGTAATCCCAGCACTTTGGGAGGCCGAGGTGGGAGGATCACGAGGTCAGGAGTTCAAGACCAGCCTAACCAACATGGTGAAACCCCGTCTCTACTAAAAATACAAAAATTAGCCAGGCATGGTGGCATGCGCCTGTAATCCCAGCTATTCAGGAGGCTGAGGCAGGAGAATCGCTTGAACCCGGGAGGTGGAGGTTGCAGTGAGCTGAGATCACACCACTGCACTCTAGCCTGGGCAACAGAGTGAGAGTCCATCTCAAAAAAAAAAAACAAACAAAAAAAAGAATGCAGCCAGGCCGGGTGCGGTGGCTCACGCCTGTGCTGCCAGCGTTTTGGGAGCCTGAGGCAGGCAGATCACCTTAGGTTAGGAATTCGAGGCCAGCCTGGCCATCATGGTGAAACCCCGTCTCTACTAAAAATACAAAAATTAGCCAGGGGTGGTGTCGTGCACCTGTAATCCCAGCTACTTGGGAGGCTGAGGCAGGAGAATCACTTGAACCCGGGAGGCAGAGGTTGCAGTGAGCCGAGATCATGCCATTGCACTCCAGCCTGGGTGAGACTCTGTCTCAAAAAAAAAAAAAAAAGAAAAAAAAGAAAAGAAAAGAAAAAGGAATGTGGCTGGGCACAGTGGCTCACCCCTATAATCCCAGCACTTTGGGAGGCAGAAACTGGCAGATCGTTTGAGCTCAGGAGTTGGAGACCAGGGTGGGCAACATGACGAAATCCCATCCCTACAAAAATACAGAAATTAGCCAGGTGTGGTGGTGCATGCCTGTAGTCCCAGCAACATGGGAGGCAGAGGTGGGAGGATCACTTCAGCCCAGGAGGTTGATGCTGCAGCGAGCCATGATTGTGCCACTGCACTCCAGCATGGGCAACAGAGCAAGACTGTCTCAAAAAAAAAAAAGGGGCTGGGCGCGGTGGCTCATGCCTGTAATCCCAGCACTTTGGGAGGCCGAGGCGGGCAGATAACCATGTCAGGATATCCAGACCAGCCTGGCCAATATGGTGAAACCCCTTCTCTACTAAAAATACAAAAAAATTAGCTGGGCATGGCTCTGGAGGCGGAGGCACCACTGCACTCCAGCCTGGGCGACAGAGCGAGACTCTGTCTCAAAAGAAAAAAAAAAAGGAAAAAAAATGTTGACAGCAGCATTCAAAAGAACTGCCCCTTGTTGTACTTGTAAATTCATGCTGTATCTTTTACCTTATTAATTACCTAAAATAAGAAATTAACTGATAATACAACTTTGTTCAACCTATATTTGTTGTCGTTTTATAGGTCATTGCTAGGAAGAACTCTGGGTACAATAATGAATACAATGTACGTGATGATGGCTCAGATCTTAAGATCTCACCTGATAAAGGCTACAGTGATTCCTAATCGAGTGAAAATGCTTCCATATTTTGGTATCATTAGAAATAGAATGATGTCAACCCATAAATCCAAAAAGAAGATCAGAGAATATTATAGGCTGCTGAACGTGGAGGAAGGATGCTCTGCAGATGAAGTCAGGGAATCTTTTCATAAGCTTGCCAAGCAATATCATCCTGACGGTGGCTCTAATACTGCTGATTCTGCAACATTTATAAGGATTGAAAAAGCTTATAGAAAGGTGCTCTCCCATGTGATAGAACAAACAAATGCCAGTCAGAGTAAAGGTGAAGAAGAAGAAGATGTAGAAAAATTCAAATATAAAACACCCCAGCACCGGCATTATTTAAGTTTTGAAGGTATTGGTTTTGGGACTCCAACTCAACGAGAGAAGCAATATAGGCAATTTAGGGCAGACCGTGCTACTGAACAAGTGATAGAATATCAAAAGCAGAAACTACAAAGCCAGTATTTTCCTAATAGTGTAATTGTTAAAAATATAAGACAGAGCAAACAGCAAAAGATAACTCAAGCTATAGAACGTTTAGTGGAGGACCTCATTCAAGAATCCATGGCAAAAGGAGACTTTGACAATCTCAGTGGGAAAGGAAAACCTCTGAAAAAGTTTTCTGACTGTTCCTACCTTGATCCCATGACTCACAACCTGAACCGAATACTGATCGATAATGGATACCAACCAGAATGGATCCTTATGCAAAAGGAAATAAGTGATACTATTGAGCAACTCAGAGAGGCAATTTTAGTGTCTAGGAAAAAACTTGGGAATCCAATGACACCAACTGAACAGAAACAGTGGGACCATGTTTGTGAGCAGTTTCAAGAAAACATTAGAAAATTAAACAAGCGAATTAATGATTTTAATTTAATTGTTCCCATCCTGACCAGGCAAAAAGTCCATTTTGATGCTCAGAAAGAAATTGTCAGAGCCCAGAAAATATACGAGACCCTTATAAAAACAAAAGAAGTCACAGATAGAAACCCAAATAACCTTGATCAAGGAGAAGGAGAGAAAATACCTGAAATCAAGAAAGGTTTTTTAAACTGGATAAATCTGTGGAAATTTATTAAAATACGATCATTTTGATGTTTACTATCATAAATTATTCTTAGTTCCACTGATACTTAACATGGAAAATGAGATTTGTTGCTATAATACAAGAATTTAAGAACTGTGTCATTGTACTTATCACAAAACTAATCACATAGCCAATGATGTGTAAGTCAGAAACCTATCAGGTTGGTTCTGAGGATATAGTAAGAAAAGAAAATAACTGAAACTCCTTTTTTTTTTTTTTTGAGACGGCGTCTCGCTCTGTTGCCCAGGCTGGAGTGCAATGGCACAATCTAGGCTCACTGCAACCTCTGCTTCCCAGGTTCAAGTGATTCTCCTGCCTCGGACTCCCGAATAGCTGGGATTACAGGGACACACCACCACACCCGGCTATTTTTGTATTTCTTTTTCCTTTTTTTTTTTTTTTTTGAGACAGAGTCTCACTCTGTTGCCCAGGCTGGAGTGCAGTGGCGCAATCTCGGCTCACTGCAAGCTCTGCCTCCTGGGTTCATGCCATTCTCCTGCCTCAGCCTCCCGAGTAGCTGGGACTACAGGCGCCAGCCACCATGCCTGGCTAATTTTTTGTATTTTTAGTAGAGACGGGATTTCACTGTGTTAGCAGGATGGTCTTGATCTCCTGACCTCGTGATCCGCCCGCCTTGGCCTCCCAAAGTGCTGGGATTACAGGTGTGAGCCACCGCGCCTGGCCTATTTTTGTGTTTTTTGTAGAGATGGGGTTTCACCATGTTGGCCAGGATGGTCTCAAACCCCTGACCTCATGATCCACCTGCCCGCCTCCCAGTGCTGGATACAGGCTTGAGCCACCCCAGCCTAATTTTTATTTTTATGAGATGGGTTTCACCATGTTGGCCAGGATGGTCTCAAACCCCTGACCTCATGATCCACCTGCCTCGGCCTCCCGAAATGCTGTGATTACAGGCTTGAGCCACCACACCCGGCCTAATTTTTAAATTTTTAATAGAGACGGGGTTTCACCATGTTGGCCAGGGTGGTCTCGATCTCTTCACCTCATGATCCGCCCCCGCTCGGCCTCCCAAAGTGTTGGGATTACAGGCATGAGCCACCGTGCCCGGCCAGAAATAACTGAAACTTCTAAAGAAAATAATTTAGTTCATTCCTGTGTTAAAATATTGGTCATCCAGTGAAATGAGCTAGGATCAGTTTTCTGACTTAGGAATCATACATGAATTCCAAAAGTTTTAGTGCAGTTTTGAGCTGTAATAACTAACTTAAAAGCAGTGACTGTTGCCATTTTCAAATATAGATACTTAAACAACAATAGGGAAACCAAAAAATATGTTATCAAAAGTCACAAAACTGAAGTGTAATGAAGTTTAACCAATTAAACCTCCAGATGACTTTTTTTTTAAACGAGCTTGCTGGATTTATACTCCTGAACTTATTAAGGCTCAAAACCGTTCCAAGACTTTTGGGACACCCTCCATATGGGTGGAAATATTAAGATCAGGAAATTAGCCTACTGGAATTACTGTACTTTTCTTTTTATGAGGGCCTTCTCTGTGGGTACTGAATGAAAAACACACCAAACATGCAGATTCTACTTTTTCCTGTCTAACTTGATGGTCTATTGGCTGCAGAAATCAGTGAAGCTAGTTGATTTAGCAATTCTAGAAATAAACTCCAGTGTCTACTTTTTTTTTTTTTTTGAGATGGAATTTCACTCTTGTTGCCCAGGCTGGAGTGCAATGGTGCAATCTTGGCTCACTGCAACCTCCGCCTCCTGGGTTCAAGGGATTCTCCTACCTCAGCCTCCCAAGTAGCTGGGATTAGAGGTGCCCACCACCACGCCCAGCTAATTTTTATATATTTTTTTAGTAGAGATGGGGTTTCTTCATTTTGGCCAGGCTGGTCTCGAACTCCTGACCTCAGGTGATCCACCTGCCTTAGCCTCCCAAAGTGCTGGGATTACAGGCGTGAGCCACCATGCCCGGTCCAGTGTCCACTTTTTTTTTTGAAATGGAGTTTTGCTCTTGTTGCCCAGGCTGGAGTGCAGTGTTTCCTTCTTTAATTCAGAGTGCTGTGTTACAGAAGTGGTTCAGAAGTGAGGGACTCTACCTGCATTTTGGAAGAATGTATTATTTTGTAAAATGTGTGATAGTTAAACAAAACTACACCTTCAAAAAGAAATTTGGATTAGCCGGGCGTGGGGGCGCTGTAGTCCAGCTATCGGAGGTGAGGCAGGAGAATGGGTGAAGGGAGGCGGAGTGCAGTGAGCGAGATTGTGCACTGCATCCAGCTGGGCGACAGAGCGAGACTCCGTCTCAAAAAAAAAAAAAAAAAAAAAAAAAAAAAAAAAAAAGAAATTTTGGGCCTTTAGCTTAGATGCTGTAGCATTAATTGGCATAATATGTGATTATAATTTATTGAATGAGTTGTCATTTGGCTTCTGCAATGATAGTATCACTGTAAATAAAATTGTGAACAGTATGGAATGTTGCTTAATAAGAGCTATAGTTCCAAAAACATTTTAGAAGGCAGTAATTTTGTGACTCTTGTTAAAAGTGGGAATTAGAGACCTGGCACTGTGGCTCACGCCTGTAATCCCAGCACTTTGGGAGGCCGAGGTGGGCGGATCACGAGGTCAGGAGATCGAGACCATCCTGGCTAATATGGTGGAACCTCGTCTCTACTAAAAATACAAAAAAAATTAGCTGGGCATGGCGATGTGCACCTGTAGTCCCAGCTGCTGGGGAGGCTGAGGCAGCAGAATGGCGTGAACCTGGGAGGTGGAGCTTGCAGTGAGCTGAGATCGCACCACTGTACCCCAGCCTGGGTGACAGAGCAAGACTCTGTCTCAAAAAAAAAAAAAAAAAAAAAAGTGGGAATTAGATGTAAGAGGCTTAACTGCATTACAGCAACATAGATGAACAAAACCATTTTCCATATTGGTCAATGAGAAGGTAAGGTTACCAAAAAATGTCAGTAAATTTTTAATTTCAGCACAGTGCACTTTATGTTTATAAATGTTGTCTATGTTAATAAAGTTATTATAATGATTATTCAATGGCCCTTTGTTATAATGGTAATAATATTTTGGGCTAGGCACCTAATTTTTTTGTGTGTGTGATGGAGTTTTGCTCTTGTTGCCCAGGCTGGAGTGCAGTGGCGCAATCTCGTCTCACCGCAACCTTTGCCTCCTGGGTTCAAGAGATTCTCCTGCCCCAGCCTCCCAAGTAGCTGGGATTACAGGCATGCGCCACCATGCCCGGCTAATTTTGTATTTTTAGTAGAGACAGGGTTTCTCCATGTTGGTCAGGCTCGTCTCAAACTCCTGACCTCAGGTGATCCAACCCGCCTCAGCCTCCGAAAGTGCTGGGATTACAGGCATGAGCCACCGCACCCAGCCCTAAGTGCATTTTTTTAAAAAAATCTTTTTGATTGGCCAGGCACGGTGGTTCATGCCTGTAATCGCAACATTTTGAGAGACCAAGGCAGGAGGATTGCTTGAGCCCAGGAGTTTGAGACCAGCCACGGAAACATGGTGAAACTCTGTCTCTACCAAAAAAAAAAAACAAAAAACCAGGTGTGGTAGCACATTCCTGTAGTCCCAGCTACTTGGGAGCCTGAGGTGGGAGGATCGCTTGAGCCCAGGAGGTCAAGGCTGCAGTGAGCCAGGATCACACCACTGCACTCCAGCCTACGCAAGAGTAAGACCCTGTCTCAAAAAAAATGAAAAATCTTCCAGGCTGGAGTGCAGTGGTGCAATCTTGGCTCACTGCAACCCCTGTACCCCGGGTTCAAGGGATTCTCCTGCCTCAGCTTCCTGAGTAGCTGGGACTACAACCACCCGCCACCACACCTGGCTAATTTTTGTATTTTTAGTAGAGACAGAATTTCACCATGTTGGCCAGGCTGGTCTTGAACTCCTGACGTCGTGATCCACCTTCCTCGTCCTCCCAAAGTGTTGGGATTACAGGTGTGAGCCACCGCACCCAGCTCAGGTAATGTTTTTACAGCAGTGTGAAAATGGACTAATATAGTACCCCAGCATAAGAGTTTTGAGGAGACATAATCATTCAGACTATAACACCCACGATAACTCTGATCCTCCAGTTGCATGAGCCGCAGAATCCTCCTCATTATTTAAGCCAGTTTGATATGTTCTTTTCTGTTACTTGTAACTGAAAGAGACCAACTGACAAATGTATCCACTGTCTTCAGGGTCTGGATGTGGAAAGAAGTGTTTCCTCTTCTGCTGGAGTCAAATTATCTTCCAGGCCTTAGTTTTTTGTTTCCCATCTAAAAATCTGTCTTTTCTTCTAAATGACTGACACTGAATAGCCATCCTTTCAGGAGAGAGTCCATTTCACACCCACAGGAAGTATGACTTTAGTCTCAAGACACCTTTATCAAAATACAACAGTTCTAATAGCTGCCTAAGACTTATTCAGATGAAGTCTTTTTGTTATACAACCACATAAGCATATGAAGAAAGAGAGAGAATATTTTGGGAAGTACCTGTTTATGCATCATGTTTTAGGCTTTCAGATAGTTCCTGTGGTACACATCTGGCTTGTACACTCAAAAGATGGAAGTGAATACCACTCTATCAGAGTAAGTTCATGAAGCAGCCCTGAGAGAGAATAAACTAGAACCCATGGGGTGTAGCATGAAGGACAGCCTGGATTGTTCCTTTCTGTTAATAGGCTTGTACCAACTGGACTGCATTTTCTGTCTAGTTTTGGGTGAAGTAGATCTTTCAGAACCTGTCCTGGCCCAAACCTGAAAATGGTCCTGAAGTCACAATGTCTCCAGAATCTAGGAGAGCCTCTCTGAAGTGCTTAGGTAACAGGAATTTAACAAAACATATGCTTCAGTAGCTACATGGTAGAATACCAACTGAATCAGAAAATGTGTGTGGTTTTTTTTTTTTTTTGAGACGGAGTCTCACTGTGTCGCCCAGGCTGGAGTGCAGTGGTGCAATCTTGGCTCACTGCAACCTCTGACTCCCGGGTTCAAGCGATTCTCCTGCCTCAGCCTCTTGAGTAGCTGGGATTACAGGTGAGCGCCACCACGCCCGGCTAATTTTTGTATTTTTAGTAGAGACAGGGTTTCACCATGTTGGCAAGGCTGGTCTTGAACACCTGACTTTGTGATCCACCTCAGCCTCCCAAAGTGCTAGGATTACAGGCTTGAGCCACTGCACCCGGCCACATGTGGTTTTTTTAAAAGGCTGATTTACAATTCTACTAAATACTTAAATCAGTACATTTGGAATTGAGAGTGAAATGTTGACATCAGCAACTTAATCCCAGTATCTTTCAAATGCCTTTTTTTTTTTTTTTTTTTTTTTTTTTTGAGACGGAGTCTTGTTCTGTGGCCCAGGCTGGAGTGCAGTGGCGTGATCTTGGCTCACTGCAACCTCTACCTCTCGGATTCAAGTGATTCTCCTGCCTCAGCCTCCTGAGTAGTTGGGATTACAGGCATGTATCACCACGCCCAGCTAATTGTTTTTTCTTTTTAGTTGAGATGGGATTTTACCATGTTGACCAGGCTGCTCTGGAACTCCTGACCTCAGGTGATCCAACCGCCTCTGGTTCCCAAAGTGCAGGGATTACAGGTGTGAGGCACTGTGCTCGGCTAAATGCCCATATATTTGAAAGCATAACTAAATACATGTTTGACTCTTTGTGGAATGGAGGTTTATAGACTGAGAGAAGCCAATTGTGCTATGGTTTGAATGTGTCCCCAAAAAGTTCATGTGTTTGAAACTTAATTACTGTTGTAATCGTGTTGAGAGGTAGAACCTTGAAGAGGTGATTGGGTCATGAGGGCTCCACCCTCATGAATGGATTAATGCTGTTATTGTGGGAGTGGGTTAGTTATCTTGGGATTGGGCTCTTGGTGAAAGGACAGCTTCAGCCTGATTTTCTCTTTCTGTCTTGTATGCTCGTTGGCCCCTGTCTGTCTTGTTTTCTACCATGGGATGACACAGCATGGAAGTCCTTACAAGATGCCAGCACCATGCTCTTGGAGTTCCCGACTTCCAGAACTGTGGACCAAATAAAACACTATTGTTTATAAATTGCCTGTTCTGTGTTACTCTGTTATAGCAGTAGAAAAGGACTTCAGACAAGCTGCATTAACATAAATCTCCACTACTAAAAAAGCAACTTAAAGCATGTGCATCCCAATGGTAGGTGAACAGTAATGTCTTCCTTCATATATAGAGGTAATCATTTTTCTACAGATATTATTCTGTAACAAAGCTTAACAAAATCCTGGGAAACCTTAAAATATTAGTACTTCAAAAAGCGATAGCCTGTGCCAGGGCGGCACGTGGTCCATGCTGATCGACAGAGACACTGGGGCTGTGCCCTCAGGATGATTGAGTGGGAGACAGCAGCACCAGCGGTGGCAGAGACCCCTTGACATCAAGCTCTCTGGGAAGTGAAGCACTGATGATGTGCAGATCAATGGCATTTCCCTGCAGGATTACATTGCAGTGAAAGAGAAGTATGCCAAGTACCTGCCTCACAGTGCTGGGCGGTATGCCGCCAAATGCTTCCTCAAAGCTCAGTGCCCCATTGTGGAGCCCCTCACTAACTCCATGATGATGCATGGCTGCAACAACAGCAACAAGCTCATGATCATGTGCATCATCAAGCATGCCTTCGATTTCATCCACCTGCTCACAGGCGAGAACCTTCTCCAGGTCCTGGTGAACGCCATCATCAACAGTGGTCCCTGGGAGGACTCCACATGCATTGGGCCAGCAGGGACTGTGAGACAACAGGCTGTGGACATGTCCCCACTGCACTGTGTGAATCAGGCCATCTGGCTGCTGTGCACAGGCACTCGTAAGGCTGCCTTCTGGAACATCAAGACCATTCCTGAGTGCCTGACAGATGAGCTCATCAATGCCACCAAGAGCTCCTCCAGCTCCTATGCCATCAAGAAGAAGGATGAGCTGGAGCGTGGGGGCAAGTCCAACCGCTAATTTTCCCGGCTGCTGCCTAATAAACCAGTCTGCCCTTTGGGATGCCTCCCCCCGCCCAAAAAAAGTGATGAGATTTGGAAACTTCTAATTGTCCCCTAATATCTAGTTTTCCTTCCTTAGTACTGAAACCCCATTTTCCAGCCTTCTTTGCAATTTGGTGTAGTCAAGTGACTATTTTACTAGCAGAATGAAAACAAAAATGGTACATGCAACCCCCGCCCCTTTCAAAAGATTCTTAAAGAGAGGAGAGTGTTCCCTTCTGTATCCTCTCTTCTGGTGGAATGCCAGCATTGTGACATATTTCAAAAGCAACTTATTCAGCACGTATTTATTGAACACCTAGATCCTAGCCCATGCATAAGAGCTATAGGAGAACATTATCCAGGATGGCATTTTTGGTGATAGTTCCATGATACAAAACCTTTCACTTCATTATACCTCAAGTAAAATGCTTTTTAGATTTCCATTGATAATAACTCTACTTGGCTGGGCACAGTGGCCCATGCTTGTAATCCCAGCATTTTGGGAGGCAGAGGCGGGTGGATCACCTGAGGTCAGGAGTTCAAGATCAGCCTGGTGAAATCCTGTCTCTACTAAAAATACAAAAATTAGCAAAGCATGGTGGTGCGCACCTGTAATCTCAGCTACTCGGAAGGCTGAGGTGGGAGGATCCATTGAGCGTGGGAGGTAAGAGGCCGCAGTGAGCCAAGATCACACCACTGCACTCCAGCCTGGACAACAGAGCAAGACCCTGTCTCAAAACAAACAAACAAACAAACCACCCAAAAAATAAAGCTCGACTTTTCCCCAAACAACTAAATGGTTACAGGCATTTCTGTAGGAAATTTAGACAGGGCTTCCAAAGGCTGTTAAAGTTATGTTGAAAATCCAAGAGGCTGAAAGATATCTGACTATAAGAAAGATGAAGAAAAAAAAAAAAGACAAAAATCTTTGTGAATAGACGGGAGAGCGCCGAGCGAAGTCAGAAGACTAGTTGTATTATGAGGATAACCTCGGGTAACCAGCACTCGCTGGGTAGCCCTGGTTTACTAACTTCAACTTTCTGGGGCTCCATTTCTGAATTGAGGGGATTAGAAAAAGGCATCTCTAAAGACCCTCCGTTCCCGAGAACCCTCCCGGAGAACCTTCCCTACTCTGGGCAGCTCGCAGACAGACAAGGCCGATCGGCCATAGGCGAAGGGAGACCCTGGTCCCCCGGATCTCGAGCTCCGTCCACACGTGATCTCACGGTACTGCACTTCAAGTCCGCGTGCAGAAACGCAGCAGTGGGAGCCCGGCGGCGGCCGCCCACCGGCAGGGGACAGGAGTGGCCCGCCCGGCTCTGTCCCGAACCGTAGATAGCTGGGTCTAGACCCCCGCTCCAGGAGGTCCGCAGAGCAGCGGTCCCTACCCCGCCCCTCGGAGCTCGCCCTGCCCCCGGCCGGCCACTTGCTGCACGCCGATTGGTCGCGAGGAGCGCCCGGCGTCCAGCTGCGCCCAGCCAACGCCCTCTTCCCGCCCCCTCGCGTCCCGCCCCGCCCCCGGCCGGCCACTTGCTGCGCTCCGATTGGTCGCTGCGGTGCACACGGCGCCTCGCCCCGCCTCACCGGCGCTCTAGCCTCGCGCCGGCCTCCAGCTCCCGGCTCCCGGGGCTGAGGTGGAGCCGGAGGACGCCGGCAGGGCTGTGGCGCAGCAGTCTCCTTCCTGCGCGCGCGCCTGAAGTCGGCGTGGGCGTTTGAGGAAGCTGGGTGAGTCCTGTCTGCGGGTCTTCGGCGCCAGGCAACCCTAGAGGGCTCGCGCCCGCCGCCCGCGGGTAAGGAGGCACCCTCGTCGGGCCCTCTCCGGCCCGGCCTTCTGGGGGCAGTGGCGCCGCCCAGCCGGGTTTTCCCTGCGCTCGGCGCCGGCCTGCAGACTCGGGCCCGCGGAGCCCCCGCCGCCCCTTCTTGCCCCTGCCCGCGTCCCTTCGGGCCGACCGTGACCGTGGCGCCGCCGCGACCCGCAAGCAGCCCGGGGAGGCTGGCCTGCCGCGCTGTCAGGCCATCAGGTTGCGTTCCTGGGGAGGTCTGGAGAGGCCCCATTTCGTGCCTTTCACCTTCTCGGGCGGCGGGCACGGAGACGACGGTTTTCGGGACGCCCTGCTGCGGCCGCGACGCCCTCCCGAGGCCGGAGCGAGGGCCCCGGGGCGGCTCCAGCCCTTCTTCGCCCCTCCCGTTTGCCCCGAACCATTGCTAGGAAGCTGCCCATGTTTTCTGCACTTTTCTGATTTCGTTCTTACGAGAGTCAAGTACAGAAGCGGGAGAGGAAAGGGAAGGGGAACAACATTCTTTCGAGAATTATAAACCTTGGGCTCCGTTAAATAAGTAGCAGCAGAGCATTGTCACTGGAGCAGTCGTAGTCGCGGGTAGGACCGTTTCGGTTTTTAGCCAATAGGCTGGTTAAAGGTACTTAAAACAGTAAGTTGGAAGGTGTTGAAATTCTAAGGTAAATACATGACCTTTCAAAACCAAAGCAGTGAGACGGGCTGGGCTGGGCTACACTCCGCTGCGCGTGCCTGGGTCGGGGGGTGCGGAGGAGCAGGGGGCGGAGGCCTCGGACAAGAAGGGGTGGGAGGGAAGTGGCATCGGCCTCGTCGCGCTGTAAGACCCGATTTTCTCTCTTCGGAGGATCGCATCTCCCCTCCCAGAGTCTTCATCCTACCTGCACTGTGGATCCCTTGACACTTCAGAGGCTCTGAACTCTCAGGCCGGTCACACTTTTTCATCATTTTGTTTCTTGTCTTCTCGTCTTTTAAACCTGCATGCATTTCAAACGTAGAGCAAACATTAAACGTTTTTTTTTTTTTTTAACTGAGGATAGTGGTGCAAGACTTTGTTCTTGAAATGCAAACCAAAAGTTATCTTGAATATTTATCGCGCTGGAAAAGCAGGTTTAATTAGAGTGAGGTGGGGACGTATATTTCTTCTTCCAGAGACACAGCCTCCCCACTCACCACACCAGTCCCTCCTCTCTGTCAACTAGGGTTACAGCAGCCTTACACTGGCTAGTCTTTTCTGAATTCTGAATTCACTTCTGGGGGCCAAGGTAAAGAATTTATCGTATTTTATCCTCATTTTCCTTTTCTGTTTTTTTTGAGACAGGGTCTCCCTCGTTGACCAGGCTGCAAGTACAGTGGCCCGATCTCTGCTCACTGCAGCCTGCACCTCTAGGGTTAAAGGGATTTTATAGTCTCAGCTTCCCGAGTAGCTGGGATCACTCACAGAGTAGCTGGGATCACAGGCGCCTGCCACCATGCCTGGCTAATTTTTATATTCTTAGTAGAGAGAGAGTTTCACCATGTTGGCCAGGCTGGTCTTGAACTCCTGACCTCAAGTGATCCGCTCGCCTCGGTCTCTGAAAGTACTGGGATTACAGGCGTGGGCACCGCGCCTGGCCTTTTAAAGTTTATTATTATTGTTTTTAAATTTATTTATTTATTTATTTATTGAGACAGAGTCTTGCTCTGTGGCCCAGGCTGGAGTGCAGTGGCGAGATCTCGGCTCACTGCAAGCTCCGCATCCTGGGTTCACGCCATTCTCCTGCCTCAGCCTCCCGAGTAGCTGGTACTACAGGCGCCCACCACCACGCCTGGCTAATATTTTGTATTTTTAGTAAAGACGGGGTTTCACTGTGTTAGCCAGGATGGTCTCGATCTCCTGACCTCGTGATCCACTTGCCTCGGCCTCCCAAAGCACTGGGATTACAGGAGTGAGCCACTGTGCCCGGCCTAAAGTTTATTTTTAACTTATGTATATATATATTTTTTGAGGCCGAGTTTTGCTCTTGTTGCCCAGGCTGGAGTGCAATGGCGCGATTGTGGCTCACTGCAACCTCCACCTCCCAGGTTTAAACGATTCTCCTATCTCAGCCTCCGGAGTAGCTGGGATTATAGGTGCCCGCCGCCACGCCCAGCTAATTTTTGTATTTTTAGTAGAGACTCGAACTCCTGACTTCAGGTGATCCCCCCGCCTCGGCCTCCCAAAGTGCTGGGATTACAGACGTGAGCCCCCGTACCTAGCCCGTTTTACTTTTTAAATGATTAAAGTAACATTCAGGTTGTTTAAAACATTTAAACATGACAGAAGAATATCAAGTAAAATTCAGACAGCGCAGAGGTATGTCAAGTTAGGATTCCTTGTTTGTTCACTCTTTACATCCTCAATTCCATTCCCTAGGAGGGTATTATACTATAATATTACTCGGCAACTGATGATAATATAAGGACACATTCACTTCTTAAGCACGTGGAAACCTACCTCATTTCCCCCCAACCCCACCCCTCACTTTGGAGACTGGGTCTCACTGTGTTGCCCAGGCTGGAGTGCAGTGGTTCCCTCACGGCTCACTGCAGCCTTGGGCTCAAACGATCCTCCCACCTCAGCATCCTGAGTAGCTGAGACTATAGGCAAGTGCCACCACGCCTAATTTTTGTAATTTTTGTAGAGACAGGTTTCTCATATTGCCCAAGCTGGTCTTGAATTCCTGAGCTCAAGCCATCCACCTGCCTCAGCCTCTCAAAGTGCTGGGATTACAGGTGTGAGCCATCCTGCCCAGCCAACCTGCCTCATTTTCAGAATGTTGCATGGTATACCGTTGTTTGGGTGTACCGTAATATACATTTTTTGGTTCCTTATTGATGGACATTTTGGCTGTTTCTGGGTTTTAGCCATTTAATCTTTGCTTTATGAAAATCTTTCTGTCATTGTAGGGTAAGTTTCAGGTAGATAATATAAACAGGTGATTGTACTTTGATATAATTTAATTTCACAAGGAATCTTTTTAAACTTAAAGTTTTTTTTTTTTTTTTTTTTTGAGACGGAGTCTTGCTCTGTCACCCAGGCTGGAGTGCAGTGGCGCGACTTCGGCTCACTGCAAGCTCCGCCTCCCGGGTTCACACCATTCTCCTGCCTCAGCCTCCTGAGAAGCTGGGACTACAGGCGCCCTCCACCACGCCCAGCTAATTTGTGTTTTTAGTAGAGATGGGGTTTCATCGTTTTAGCCAGGATGGTCTCAGTCTCCTGACCTCGTGATCAGCTGGCCTCGGCTTCCCAAAGTGCTGGGATTACAGGTGTGAGCCACCACGCCTGACGTTATAACTTAAAGATTTTATAATTTAAAAGCAGTAGCTAAATCTATTTGAATTAAATGCATTTCTAAGATTCCATATATTTTTATTTTTATTTATTTATTTTTTTTTTGAGACGGAGTTTCGCTCTTGTTGCCCAGTCTGGAGTGCAATGGCGCGATCTTGGCTCATTGCAACCTCTGTCTCCCGGGTTCAAGCAGTTCTCCTGCCTCAGCCTTCCGAGTAGCTGGGATTACAGACATGCGCCACCACCCCGGCTAATTTTGTATTTTTAGTAGAGACGGGGTTTTGTCAGGCTGGTCTTGAACTCCCGACCTCAGGTGATCCACCCGCCTTGGCCTCCCCAAATGCTGGGATTACAAGCATGAGCCACCGTGCCTGGCTCCATATATTCTTTCATATTTAGAGACTGGAACAGAAAATTTTGAAGACTGTATTAAATAATAGCGGATTTATTACTCTTTTTGCCACGAAGTGGTGTTGACCTTAAGGTTATATTGTCTCATTTAATTGGGTTGGCAGAAGTGATAAGAGAGGGCCTTCAGATTAGAGAGGGCTCTGTTGCCCAGGCTGGAGTGCAGTGGTGAGATCTTGGCTCACTGCAACCTCCACCTCCTGGGTTTAAGTGATTCTCCTGCCTCAGCCTCCCGAGTAGCTAGGACTACAGGTGCGTGCCACCACGCCCAGCTAATTTTTTGTATTTTTATTAGAGATGGGGTTTCAACGTGTTAGGATTTTCTTGTTCTCCTACCTCATGATCTGCCCACCTTGGCCTCCCAAAGTGCTGGGATTACAGGCGTGAGCCATCGCGCCCAGCTGCTTGTTCTTTTTTAACAGTAATTTCTTCCTGGGCATGGTGGCTCACGCCTGTAATCCCAGCACTTTGGGAGGCCAAGGCGGGTGGATCACGAGGTCAGGAGTTCAAGACCAACCTGGCCAAGATGGTGAAACCCCGTCTCTACTAAAAATACAAAAAAGTAGCCGGGCGTGGTTGGTGGGCGCCTGTAATCCCAGCTACTTGGGAGGTGGGGGCAGATAACTGCTTGAATCCAGGAGGTGGAGGTTACAAGCCAAGATTGTACCACTGCACTCCAGCCTGGGCGACAGAGCGAGACTCCATCTCACAAAAAAAAAAAAAAATTTATTTTATTGCAAATTTTATCTCATCTCAGGTACAAAAAAGCATATAAAACACGTATAATTTAAAGAATACTATTGCAATGATCATTTTGTATCCACTACCAGATTAAGAAACAAAGTGGCCAGCGGCAGTGGCTCACACCTGTAATGCCAGCATCTTGGGAGGCTGAGACAGGCAGATCACTGAAGGTTGGGTGTTGGAGACCAGCCTGGCCAACATGTGAAACCCTGTCTCTACCAAAAATATAAAAATTAGCCGGTCGTGGTGGCGGGCACCTGTAATCTCAGCTACTTGCGGGGGCTGAGGCAGGAGAATCGCTTGAACCTGGGAGGTGGAGGTTGCAGTGAGCTCAGATCACGCCACTGCACTCCACCCTGGGTGACAGAGCGAGACTCTGTCTTGGGGATGGCAGCGGTGGGGGAACAAAATGTTTGCATTTTTTTCTTCCAGAGGTAGCTTCTGTCCCGATTTTTGTGTTTATCTTTCTCTTGCTTTTTAAAATAAGCTTTATGCATGTATACATAAATTCACATACATATACATTTATACATATGTGCATAAATGTTTACAAATATATACGTAAATTTTCATACACACTCATATCCTAAACAGTATACATAGTGGTTTTTTTTTTTTTTTTGAGACAGAGTCTTGCTCTGTTACCCAGGCTAGAGTGCGGTGGCACAATCTCGGCTCACTGCTGCCTCTGCCTTCTGGGTTCAAGCGATTCTTCTGCCTCAGCCTCCCGAGTAGCTGGGATTACAGGGGACTGCCACCACGCCCAGCTAGTTTTTTTTATTTTTAGTAGGGACGGGGTTTCTCCAGGTTGGCCAGGCTGGTCTTGAATTCCCGACTTCAGGTTATCCACCCGCCTCGGCCTCACAAAGTGCTGGGATTACAGTCATGAGCCACCTTAGTTTTGAAAAAATAGTGTTAGAAACACAATTCTCATGCAGATAGGGAGCGTGTTTCAGTTTTGTTTTATTGAGAGGACCTCAAAGAGCTGTGTTTTGTTTTGTTTTGTTCTGAGATGGAGTCTGGCTCTGTCGCCCAGGCCGGAGTGCAGTGGCATGGTCTCAGCTCACTGCAACCTCCTCTTCCCGGGCTCAAGCAGTTCTGCCTCAGTCTCCTGAGTAGCTAGGATTACAGGCGCCTGCCACCATGCCCGGCAAATTTTTGTATTTTAAGTAGAGTCGGGGTTTCACCAGCCTGGCCAGCACAGGCTGGTGTCGAGCTCCTGACCTTAGGTGATCTGCCCACCTTGGCCTCCCAAAGTGCTAGGATTACAAGCGTGAGCCACCATGCCTGGCCAAAGAGCTGGTTTTAAGAGGATATAAGGAATCAATATTTATGTAATTTGTAGGGAAAGAAATGTTTCAGTAGTATGGCTAAGTTAGTTTAATTGGTTAATGTTCCACAGGGCAACAAAATCTGTCTTTGGGACTGATTTTCTTACCAGGCTATAAAATCATAACACCTCATTAATTTCTGCAGTTAAACTTCAGAGGGCTATAAACTCTCTGCATCTTTATTAATAGTGGGCTGTTCATTAAATAAACTGTAATAACAAAGTTCTGTCCCTGAGAGCATAGATGAAGTCCAGACATACTTATTAGAAAATGCTAGAGCTTTCTTTTTTTTTTTTTTTTTTTTTTTGAGACGGAGTCTCACTCTGTCACCCAGCCTGGAGTGCAGTGGAGAGATCTCTGCTTACTGCAAGCTCTGCCTCCCGGGTTCTCAACATTCTCCTGCCTCAGCCTCCTGAGTAGCTGGAACTACAGGCGCCCGCCATCACACCTGGCTATTTTTTTGTATTTTTAGTAGAGACGGGGTTTGACTGTGTTAGCCAGGATGGTCTCAATCTCCTGACCTCGTGATCCGTCTGTCTCGGCCTCCCAAAGTGCTGGGATTACAGGCATGAGCTATCGCATCCAGCCTGAGCTTTCTTTTTTTTTTTTTTTTTTTTTTGAGACGGAGTCTCACTCTGCTGCCCAGCTGGAGTGCAGTGGTGCCATCTTGGCTCACTGCAACCTCCGCCTTCCAGGTTCAAGTGATTCTCCTGCCTCAGTCTCCCGAGTAGCTAAGGTTTCAGGCGTGCGCCACCATGCCCAGCTAATTTTTGTATTTTTTTTAGTAGAGATGGGATTTCACCATGTTGGCCAGTCTGGTCTCGAACGCCTGACCTCAAGTGATCTGCCCACCTTGGCCTCCCAAAGTGCTGGGATTGCAGGCATCAGCCACCGCACCCAGCCAATGCTAGAACTTTCTAAATTTGGGATTAAAATTTCATTTTATTTATTTATTTTTTTGAGACGGAGTCTTGCTCTGTTACCCAGGCTGGAGTGCAGTGGCGTGATCTTGGCTCACTGCAACCTCTGCCTCCCAGATTGAAGCAATTCTCTTTCCTCAGCCTCCTGAGTAGCTGGCTAATTTTTGTATTTTTACTAGAGATGGGGTTTCACTATGTTGGCCAGGCTGGTCTCGAAATCCTGACCTCATGATCCACCTGCCTCGGCCTCCCAAAGTTGGGATAACAGGCATAAGCCACCATGCCCAGCCTCATTTTATAATTATAAGGTCAAACTTGGCTAAGGGAAGGACAGCCACTTAGATGAAGGTTTTTAGGAAAAGATGAGCTGAGCAGAATGGCTTCAGATCCCTTGCCTGTTTACAGGGGGCCTTTCTGAGGAAGTTTGTGTGCTGTGTTATGAGTCCTAGGAAAGGGGGGTCACCTCAGTCAGGATATCTGGAAGGTTCTAGTGGACCAAGTAATGGAAAGACAACAAAAATAAGGTCAGAAGGAGTGGGCTCCTCTGCATTTTCTGCTTCTTAGCTCACCATGGCCTACCTGTAGTTAACAGGGTAGGTGAAAGCAGAACCTCTCTGTGGGGGAGGTGAGTGTCCTCTGCACGCCTTGCAGGAGAGCAGGAACTGCATCAGCATATGCTCAAGATCAAGCCAAACGCCACTGAGTACAGATAGGCTCTGGGCCAAGTTCCTGGAGCATTCAGTCCTCAGCTTCAAAAGCTGCTATATTCCAGTGGATTTATTAAACGATTGTTTTGTATAAAGGCACAAAATCCCCCACAAAAAACTGCTATAGCAGCCAGGACATTATCTCCTGAGTTACACTGCTTCCGTCTGGCCTGATTATCTTCTGCTTCTGGGGCACAGCTGGATTCTTTTTAGCTCTTCTGTGCAGGATCTTTCCTGTATCCTGTATTCTCTGTTATTAATTTACTGTCCCTGGTGAAGCTCAAACCCCAGTAGCTTCTTGACAAGAAAAAAAAAGAAGAGTTACATTTTTAGATGAAGAGTTACATTTTTTGGAGACCTTGCGTGTCTGAATATTTTGTTGTTGTTGTTTAAATAGAGACGGGGTTTTGCCATGTTGGCCAGGCTGGTCTTGAACTCCTGGCTTCAAGTGATCCACCTGCCTTGGCCTCTCAAAATGCTTCTGAATATGTTTTGATGCTATCCTCATACTTGATTGATATTTTGGCTGGTAAAAATCTTTTGGTTGGAAATAATTTTCCTACAGAGTTTTGAACTTACTGCCCCATTGTCATCTTGCTTGTAGTTTTACTGTTAAGAATTCCAAGCTGAGGGCCGGGCGTGGTGGCTCACGCCTGTAATCCCAGCACTTTGGGAGGCTGCAGTGGGTGGATTGCTTACGTCGAGCAGTTCAAGACCAGCCTGGGCAATATGGCAAAATCCCATCTCTATAAAAAATTAGCTGGGCGTGGTAGTGTGTGCTTGTAGTCCCAGCTGTTCTGGGGGCTGAGGTGGGAGGATCACTTGAGCCTAGCAGGTAGAGGCTGCAATAAGCTGTGATCATGCCACTGTACTCCAGCCTGGGTGACAGAGTGAGACACTGTCACACACACACACGAATTCCAAAAGCTATAATTCCTGCTCCTTTGTATGCGAACTGGTTTTTTTCCTCTCTGCAAACTTATAGAATCTACACTTTGACCTCAGTGTTTTGAAATTTAAAATGAAGTGTGGGTCTTTTTTTACTCCATTAGGTAAATATTCAACGGGTACTTCAAATCTGGAAATACATGAACTTTTATTCTGGGGAATCTTTCTTGAAATATTTTGTTGATTCTTTTTTCTCTTCTATTTCCTGTGTAGTTTCTTTCTGAAATACCTGTTACCTATATGTGAATCTTTTATACTGGTCTTCTAACTTCTTTCTTTTTTTGGAGACAGAGTCTTGCTCTATCGCCCAGGGTGGAGTGCAGTGGTAAGATCTCAGCTCACTGCAACCTCCGCCTCCTGGGTTCAAGTGATTCTCCTGCCTCAGCCTCCCAAGTAGCTGGGATTACAGGCATGTGCCACCACTCATGGCTAATTTTGTATTTTTAGTAGAGACGGAGTTTCTCCATGTTGGTCAGGCTGGTCTCTAACTCCTGACCTCAGGTGATCCGCCTGCCTGGGCCTCCCAAAGTCCTGGGATTACAGACGTGAGCCACCGTGCCCGGCCCTGGTCTTCTAATTTCTTATCTGTTTTCTATCTATTTTTTTGCTCTATTTTTGTATTTTCTTTTTCTTTTTTTTTTGTTTTTTGTTTTTTGAGACAGGGTCTTGCTCTCTCACTCAGGCTGGAGTGCAGTGGCATGATCATGGTTCACTGCAACCTTGACCTTTTAGGCTTAAGTGATCCTTCAGCCTCAGCCTCCCAAGTAGCTGGGACTAGAGGCATATGTAACCATGCCTGTGCAATTTTATTTTATTTATTTATTTATTTTAAGTTTTTATAGAGACAAAGTCTCACTGTGTTCCCCAGGCTGGTCCCAGAACTCCTGATCTCAAAGCCTCCTCCTGCTTAAAAGCTTCCCAAAGTACTGGGATTATAGACAGGAGCCACCATGCTGAGTGTTGCTCTATTTCCTTTTCTTTTCTTTTTTTTTTTTTTTGAGACAGAGTCTCGCTGTTGTCACCCAGGCTGGAGTGAAGTGGCGCGATCTCGGCTCACTGCAACCTCTGTCTCCCAGGTTCAAGTGATTCTCCTGCCTCAGCCTCCTGAGTAGCTGGGGTGACAGTTGCTTGCCACTACTCCCGGCTAATTTTTGTACTTTTTAGTAGAGATGGGGTTTCACCATGTTGGCCAGGCTGGTTTCGAACTCCTGAGCTCAGGTGATCCTCCCACCTCTGCCTCTTAAGGTGCTGAGATTACGGGCGTGAGCCACCGCAGCCGGCCTCTATTTTCTTTTTTCTTTTTTTTTTTTTTGAGACGGAGTCTTGCTCTGTTGCCCAGGCTGGAGTGCAGTGGCGCGATCTCAGCTCACTGCAAGCTCCGCCTCCCGGGTTCATGCCATTCTCGTGCCTCAGTCTCCTGAGTAGCTAGGACTACAGGCGCCTGCCACTACGCTGGGCTAATTTTTTGCATTTTTAGTAGAGACGGAGTTTCACTGTGTTAGCCAGGATGGTCTCGATCTCCTGACCTCATGATCCGCCTGCCTCGGCCTCCCAAAGTGCTGGGATTACAGGCGAGAGCCACCGCGCCGGGCCAGCTGGCCTCTATTTTCTTAAATTTTATTCCCCGACCCTTCTATTTGGAATTTAAGAAAGTTTCTACCATCATGTTTTTAAATTCCAAAGGGTATTTTTCAGTCTCTCAGTGTTTCTTTTTTATAATTAATACATAATATTTGTACATAGTTATGGGGTACATAAGATATTTTGTTATATGCATAACACATGTAATAGGGTATTTAGAGTCTCCATCACCTCAAGTATTTATCATTTATTTTTATGTGTTTTGAACGTTTCAAGTCCTCTCCTAGTTATTTTGAAATGTATCGGGACTTCAGAAAGTCTGTGTAAAAATGGAATTAAAAAGCACAAGTAAAAAATATAAACTGTGTTTCTCAGTGTAAGCTCTATCAGGTTCAAGACACTTTTGTAAGCAGTGATATCAGCCATTTAGTCCATCCCTAAAGAACTGTGGGTCCTGGGAATTTAACCATGTCAGTGCAGTCTTTGTTACATTATTAACTGAAGAAAAATGGGTGTCGTTTAAAGATGTTTGAAGATGAGGAAACAAAAAGAAGTCAGAGGAGCCAAATCAGGACGGTAAGGTGAATGCCTGATGATTTCCCATCGGAACTCGTAAAATTGCCTTTGTTTGATGAGAGGAATGAGCAGGAGGAGCGTTGTTGTTTGTGGTGGAGGACTCTTTGGCGAAGCGTTCCGGGGTGTTTTCCTGCTAAAGCTTTGGCTTTCTCAAAACACTCTCATAGTAAATAGATGTTATTGTTTTTTGGTCCTGTGGAAAGTCAACCAGCAAAATGCCTGGAGCATTAAAAAAAAACTGTTGCCATGCATGACCTTTCCTCTTGACCAGTCTGCTTTAATTTTCATTTCATTTTATTATATATATATTTTTTCTTTGTAGAGACAAGGTCTGCCTGTTTTGCCCAGGCTGGTCTCAAACTCCTTGCCTCAAGCGATCATTTCACTTTGGCCTCCCAAAGTGTTGGGATTATAGGCATGAGCCATTTTACCTTGCCAGACCAGTCTGCGTTTGCTTTGACTAGACCACTTCTACCTCTTGGTAGCCATTGCTTTATTTTTAATAATTTATTTATTTATTTTTAATTTTTTTAGAGACAGGATCTTGCTCTGCATCCATCCTGGAGTACAGTGGTGCAGTCATAACTCACCGCAGTCTCAGATGCCTAGGCTCAGGCGATCCTACCACCTCAGCCTCTCCTCAAGTAGCTAGGACTACAGGTTTGCACCACCATACCTGGCTAAGTTTTTACATTTTTTGTAGAGATGTGGTCTTGCACTCCTGGCCACAAGTGATTCTCCTGCCTTGGCCTGGTAGCCATTGCTTTGCTTATGCCTTGTCTTCAGGGTTGTACCGGTAAAGCCATGTTTCATTTCCTATTACAACTCTTTGAAGAAATCCTCTTTTTTTCGAGACAGTTTTGCTCTTGTTGCGCAGGCTGGAGTGCAATGGCGCAATCTTGGCTCACTGCAACCTCTGCCTCCCAGGTTCAAGCAATTCACCTGCCTCAGCCTTCTGAGTAGCTGGGACTATAGGCATGTACCACCATGTTGGCTAATTTTTGTATTTTTAGTAGAGACAGGGTTTCACCGTGTTGGCCAGGGTGGTCTTGAACTCCTGAAGTCTAGTGATCTGCCCGCCTCAGCCTCCCAAAGTGCTGGGATTACAGGCATGAGCCACCACGCCCGGCCATATTTTATTTCTTTTTAATTTATTGATCTTTCCTTGACTCTTTCTGGCAAATAGTGTCCTATAACACTTCTAAACATATTTCTGTTAGGGCACCATGGCTTGCACCTGTAATCCCAGCTACTCTAGGGGGGGCTGAAATGGGAGAATCACTTGGGGCCAGAAGTTAGGGACCAGCTTCGGCAATGCAGTGGCGTGATCTCAGCTCACTGCAACCTCCACCTCCTGGGCCCAAGTGATTCTCCTGCCTCTGACTCCCGAGTAGCTGGGATTATAGGCGCCCGCCACCATGCCCAGCTAATTTTTGTATTTTTAGTAGAGACAGGGTTTCACCATGTTGGCCAGGCTGGCCTCAAACTCCTGACCTCAGATGATCTGCCCACCTTGACCTCCCAAAGTGCTAGGATTACAGACATGATCCACTGAGCCCTGCCCCCTTTACTTTCTTACTTTATCCTGATTCTCCTAGGTACCAGCTAATTCTTCTTTGCTGGTACTAAGGATTTAGGGGCTTTGTGTGTATTTTTCCCTCTCTCTGCTCTACCTCTTTTACTTCTATTTAATCTAATTAACTTTACTCAGCTTTTAAATTTCAGTAGGTTTTGTTTTAATTTTAGCAAACTTTACCTCTTCAAAGTGGCTTTCCCTGACCACTCATTCTAAAATAAGCTTCCCCTTTATTCTCTTAGGATCCTGTGCATTTCCTTCATAGTCATTATTTGTATAAATTTGTTTTGCTGTTCCTTTGTCCCACCCCATCTCTGACCCAACTTAAGCCCTAGTTGGGAGGAGATTATGACTTGTTTCATAAATCTGTGTGTGGAAATACCTACCTCTTTTCTGCTTATAGAACAATTTATAATAGATTAATATGTGGGAAATGAATTTTATATGGGAAATGAATTTTTTTTTAACCTTCAAGCATTGCCTTAAATTCATGGTGACCTTCCCCATACTTTTTTTTTTTTTTTTTTTTTGAGACGGAGTCTCACTCTGTCACCCAGGCTGGAGTACAGTGGTGCAATCTTGGTTCATTGCAACCTCTGCTGCCTGGGTTCAAGCGATTCTCCTGCCTCAGCCTCCCAAGTAGCTGGGATTACAGGCGCCTGCCACCGCGCCTGGCTGATTTTTGTATTTTTAGTAGAGACAGGATTTTACCATCTTGGCCAGGCTGGTCTTGAACTCCTGACTTGTGATATACCCACCTCGGCCCCCCAAAGTGCTGGGATTACAGGCATGAGCCACTGCGCCCGGCCCATACTTGCTTTTAACCAGTTACTACTTAATCTTTTATAATAATGTATTAACTTGTCTGTAGAATATATTGATAAAATATGTTCATATTGCATTCAGAATAATACTTTAGTGTAAGTAAAGCATAGCTAAATGATAAAAAATTTAACATTTTAAGATCTGTACACACAGATCTTAAGTGTACACTTCAGTGACTTGATAAGTGTATTTACTTGCATAACCACTATCCCAATCAAGATATTGAATATTTCCATTCACCCCAAAAAATTCCTTCTAGCCGGTCCTCTCCCCTTGTAGGTAGCCACTGTTTTGATTTTTGTAACTATTGATTAGTTTTACCTCTTCTTAAAGTTCGTCTAAATGGAGTCATATAGTATATACTCTTTTGTATCTGCATTCTTTTACTCAAGTCATGTTTTTGAGATTTTTTATATGAGATTTAAAATATGTATTGGTTCATATTTTTTCTATTGCTTAGTAGTATTCCATTGTGTGAGGAGACATAATTTGTTTTACCATCTTCTATTGATGAACATTTAGGTTGTTTCTGTTTTGCACTATTGTGAATAAAACTGCTATAAGCTTTCCTGTACAAATCTTTTTGTATGTGTGGATGTTTTTACTTCCCTTGAGTAAACACCTAGGAATGAAATTGCTGAGTTTTAGGGAGATTTATTTTTAACCTTACAAAACTGCCATCAGAAACGTGTTATGAGAATTTTATTTGTTCTACATCTTCACCGACATTTGGTGTTGTCAGTCTTTTTAAGTTTAGCTGTTACAGTAGGTGTGAGATATCTTTCATTAATTTGCATTTCCCTGTTGACTAATGATGTTGAACATCTTTTTCAGTGCTTATTGGTCATGAATTGTCTGTTCAAGTCTCATATACTTTTTATTGCCTATATTTTGTCTTTTTATTGTTAATGTTTAGGAGTTCTTTATATATTCAAGGACAAGTCCTTTGCCAGATAATCATTTTGTAAATATTGTCTCCCAGTCTGTGTTTTCAGTGTTTGGACCTTCTGTAATATATTTATTGTACTTTTTTCAGATTAACAATTGGACTCACTACTTTAAATTTAGAGGTATTTTACCTAAAACCATATTTAATGATATTATTATTATTATTATTTTAATTTATTATTTATTTATTTATTTATTTTTATTATTATACTTTAGGTTTTAGGGTACATGTGCACAATGTGCAGGTTTGTTACATATGTATCCATGTGCCATGTTGTTTTGCTGCACCCATTAACTTGTCATTTAGCATTAGGTATATCTCCTAATGCTGTCCCTCCCCCCGCCCCCCACCCCACAACAGTCCCCGGAGTGTGATGTTCCCCTTCCTGTGTCCATGAGTTCTCATTGTTCAATTCCCACCTATGAGTGAGAACATGCAGTGTTTGGTTTTTTGTCCTTGCGATAGTTTACTGAGAATGATGTTTTCCAGTTTCATCCATGTCCCTACAAAGGACATGAACTCATCATTTTTTATGGCTGCATAGTATTCCATGGTGTATATGTGCCACATTTTCTTAATCCAGTCTATCGTTGTTGGACATTTGGGTTGGTTCCAAGTCTTTGCTATTGTGAATAGTGCCGCAATAAACATACGTGTGCATGTGTCTTTATAGCAGCATGATTTATAGTCCTTTGGGTATATACCCAGTAATGGGATGGCTGGGTCAAATGGTATTTCTAGTTCTAGATTCCTGAGGAATCGCCACACTGACTTCCACAATGGTTGAACTAGTTTACAGTCCCACCAACAGTGTAAAAGTGTTCCTATTTCTCCACATCCTCTCCAGCACCTTTTGTTTCCTGACTTTTTAATGATGGGCATTCTAACTGGTGTGAGATGGTATCTCACTGTGGTTTTGATTTGCATTTCTCTGATGGCCAGTGATGATGAGCATTTTTTCATGTGTCTGTTGGCTGCATAAATGTCTTCTTTTGAGAAGTGTCTGTTCATGTCCTTTGCCCACTTTTTGATGGGGTTGTTTGTTTTTTTCTTGTAAATTTGTTTGAGTTCATTGTGGATTCTGGATATTAGCCCTTTGTCAGATGAGTAGGTTGCAAAAATTTTCTCCCATTCTGTAGGTTGCCTGTTCACTCTGATGGTAGTTTCTTTTGCTGTGCAGAAGCTCTTTAGTTTAATGAGATCCCATTTGTCAATGTTGGCTTTTGTTGCCATTGCTTTTGGTGTTTTAGACATGAAGTCCTTGCCCATGCCTATGTCCTGAATGGTATTGCCTAGGTTTTCTTGTAGGATTTTAATGGTTTTAGGTCTAACATTTAAGTCTTTAATCCATCTTGAATTAATTTTTGTATAAGGTGTAAGGAAGGGATCCAGTTTCAGCTTTCTACATATGGCTAGCTAGTTTTCCCAGCACCATTTATTAAATAGAGAATCCTTTCCCCATTTCTTGTTTTTGTCAGGTTTGTCAAAGATCAGATAGTTGTAGCTATGCGGCATCATTTCTGAGGGCTCTGTTCTGTTCCATTGATCTATGTCTCTGTTGTGGTACCAGTACCATGCTGTTTTGGTTACTGTAGCCTTGTAGTATAGTTTGAATTCAGGTAGCGTGATGCCTCCAGCTTTGTTCTTTTGGCTTAGGATTGACTTGGCGATGCAGGCTCTTTTTTGGTTCCATATGAACTTTAAAGTAGTTTTTTCCAATTCTGTGAAGAAAGTCATTGGTAGCTTGATGGGGATGGCATTGAATCTGTAAATTACCTTGGGCAGTATGGCCATTTTCACGATATTGATTATTCCAACCCATGAGCATTTGTTTGTATCCTCTTTTATTTCATTGAGCAGTGGTTTCTGCCTTCATTTCATTATGTACCCAATAGTCATTCAGGAGCAGGTTGTTCAGTTTCCATGTAGTTGAGCGGTTTTGAGTGAGTTTCTTAGTCCTGAGTTCTAGTTTGATTGCACTGTGGTCTGAGAGACAGTTTGTTATAATTTCTGTTCTTTTACATTTGCTGAGGAGAGCTTTACTTCCAACTATGTAGTCAATTTTGGAATAGGTGTGGTGTGGTGCTGAAAAAAATGTGTATTCTGTTGATTTGGGGTGGAGAGTTCTGTAGATGTCTATTAGGTCCACTTTGTGCAGAGCTGAGTTCAATTCCTGGATATCCTTGTTAACTTTCTGTCTCGTTGATCTGTCTAATGTTGACAGTGGGGTGTTAAAATCTCCCATTATTATTGTGTGGGAGTTTAAGTCCCTTTGTAGGTCACTCAGGACTTGCTTTATGAATCTGGGTGCTCATGTGTTGGGTGCCTATATATTTAGGATAGTTAGCTCTTCTTGTTGAATTGATCCCTTTACCATTATGTAATGGCCTTCTTTGTCTCTTTTGATCTTTGTTGGTTTAAAATCTATTATCAGAGACTAGGATTGCAACCCCTGCCTTTTTTTGTTTTCCATTTGCTTGGTAGATCTTCCTCCATCCCTTTATTTTGAGTCTGTGTGTGTCTCTGCATGTGAGATGGGTTTCCTGAATACAGCACACTGATGGGTCCTGACTCCTTATCCAGTTTTCCAGTCTGTGTCTTTTAATTGGAGCATTTAGCCCATTTACATTTAAAGTTAATATTGTTATGTGTGAATCTGATCCTGTCATTATGATGTTAGTTGGTTATTTTGCTCATTAGTTGATGCAGTTTCTTCCTAGCCTCGATGGTCTTTACAATTTGGCATGTTTTTGCAGGGGCTGGTACCGGTTTTTCCTTTCCATGTTTAGTGCTTCCTTCAGGAGCTCTTTTAGGGCAGGCCTGGTGGTGACAAAATCACTCACCGTTTGCTTGTCTGTAAAGTATTTTATTTCTCCTTCACTTATGAAGCTTAGTTTGGCTGGATATGAAATTGTGGGTTGAAAATTCTTTTCTTTAAGAATGTTGAATATCGGCCCCCACTCTCTTCTGGCTTGTAGAGTTTCTGCAGAGAGATCAGCTGTTAGTCTGATGGGCTTCCCTTTGTGGGTAACCCGACCTTTCTCTCTGGCTGCCCTTAACATTTTTTCCTTCATTTCAACTTCGGTGAATCTAACAATTATGTGTCTTGGAGTTGCTCTTCTTGAGGAGTATCTTTGTGGTGTTCTCTGTATTTCCTGAATCTGAATGTTGGCCTGCCTTGCTAGATTGGGGAAGTTCTCCTGGATAATATCTTGCAGAGTGTTTTCCAACTTGGTTCCATTCTCCTCGTCATTTTCAGGTACACCAATCAAACGTAGGTTTCGTCTTTTCACATAGTCCCAAATTTCTTGGAGGCTTTGTTCATTTCTTTTTATTCTTTTTTCTCTAAACTTCCCTTCTCGCTTCATTTCATTCATCTTCCATCAGCGATACCCTTTCTTCCAGTTGATCGCATCTGCTACCAAGGCTTCTGCAATCTTCGCGTGGTTCTCGAAACTTGGCTTTCAGCTCCATCAGCTCCTTTAAGCCCTTCTCTCCATTGGTTATTCTAGTTATCCATTCGTCTAATTTTTTTTTCAAAGTTTTTAACTTCTTTGCTATTATTTTGAATTTCCTCCGATAGCTCGGAGTAGTTTGATCATCTGAAGCCTTCTTCTCTCAACTCGTCAAAGTCATCCTCCGTCCAGCTTTGTTCCGTTGCTGGTGAGGAACTGCGTTCCTTTGGAGGAGGAGAGGTGCTCTGCTTTTTAGAGTTTCCAGTTTTTCTGCTCTGTTTTTTCCCCATCTTTGTGGTTTTATCTACTTTTGGTCTTTGATGATGGTGATGTACAGATGGGTTTTTGGTGTGGATGTCCTCTTTCTGTTTGTTAGTTTTCCTTCTACCAGACAGGACCCTCAGCTGCAGGTCTGTTGGAGTTTACTAGAGGTCCACTCCAGACCCTGTTTGGCTGGGTGTCAGCAGCGGTGGCTGCAGAACAGCAGATTTTCATGAGACCACAAATTCAGCTGTCTGATAGTTCCTCTGGAAGTTTTGTCTCAGAGGAGTACCTGGCCGAGTGAGGTGTCAGTCTGTCCCTACTGGGGGGTGCCTCCCAGTTAGGCTGCTCAGGGGTGAGGGACCCACTTTAGGAGGCAGTTCTCCAGATCTGATCGTTCTCAGATCTCCAGCTGCGTGCTGGGAGAACCACTACTCTCTTCAAAGCTGTCAGTCAGACAGGGACATGTAAGTCTGCAGAGGTTCCTGCTGAATTTTTGTTTGTCTGTGCCCTGCCCCCGGAGGTGGAGCCTACAGAGGCAGGCAGGCCTCCTTGAGCTGTGGTGGGCTCCACCCAGTTCGAGCTTCCTGGCTGCTTTGTTTACCTAAGCAAGCCTGGGCAATGGCGGGCGCCCCTCCCCCAGCCTCGCTGCCGCCTTGCAGTTTGATCTCAGACTGCTGTGCTAGCAATCAGCGAGACTCCATGGGCATAGGACCCTCCGAGCCAGGTGCGGGACACAATCTCCTAGTGTGCCATTTTCCAGGCCCGTTGGAAAAGCGCAGTATTAGGGTGGGACTGACCCGATTTTCCAGGTGCCGTCTGTTACCCCTTTCTTTGACTAGGAAAGGGAACTCCCTGACCCCTTGCCCTTCCCAAGTGAGGCAATGCCTCACCCTGCTTCGGCTCACACACAGTGCGCTTGACCGACTGTCCTGCACCCACTGTTTGGCACTCCCTAGTGAGATGAAACCGGTACCTCAAACAGAAATGCAGAAATCACCCGTCTTCTGTGTCGCTCAGGCTGGGAGCTGTAGACCGGAGCTGTTCCTATTTGGCCATCTTGGCTCCACCCCGATGGTATTATTTGAAAACATAGCTGACATACTGTTTAGAAAGAAATTTATCTTTGTGGACATTCTCTACAGTGTTCTAATTTTTGCTTTAAATTGTCTTTTTTTTTTTTTTGGTGACAGAGTTTTGCTCCTGTTGCCCAGGCTGGAGTGCAATGGCACAATCTTGACTCACTGCAACCTCCGCCTCCCGGGTCCAAGTGATTCTCCTGCCTCAGCCTCCCGAGTAGCTGGGATTGCAAGTGCCCACTACCACGCCTGGCTAATTTTTTTGTATTTTTAGTAGAGACAGGGTTTCACCATGTTGGCTAGGCTGGTCTCAAACTCCTGACCTCAGGTAATCCACCCACCTTGGCTTCCCAAAGTGCTGGGATTACAAGTGTTAGCCATCGCACCTGGCCTCTTCAGTTTTTCTTGGAGGTCTCAGTTTCTTTTTTTTTTTTTTTTTTGAGACGGAGTCTCGCTCTGTCGCCCAGGCTGGAGTGCAGTGGCGCAATCTCGGCTCACTGCAAGCTCCGCCTCCCGGGTTCACGCCATTCTCCTGCCTCAGCCTCTCCGAGTAGCTGGGACTACAGGCGCCCGCCACCACACCCAGCTAATTTTTTTGTATTTTTAGTAGAGACGGGGTTTCACTGTGGTCTCGATCTCCTGACCTCGTGATCCGCCCGCCTCGGCCTCCCAAAGTGCTGGGATTACAAGTGTAAGCCACCGCGCCCGGCCATAGGTCTCAGTTTCATCCGGTATCATTCCCTTCAGCTTGAAGAATTCCCTTTAGCATTTCTTTTAGTGCAGGTTTGGTGATGAATTATCTCAATTTTTGTTTACCTGGAAGTATCTTTATTTTACTCTTACTAAAAAAAAGAAAACTGGCTGGGAATAGTGGTGCACACCTGTAATCTCAGCATTTTGGGAGGCTGAGGCAGGCAGATCGCTTGAATTCAGGAGTTTAAGACCAGCTTGGACAACTGGGTGAAACCCTGTCTCTCTTAAAAAAAAAACAAAAAAAAAAACCCCTCCCCTGCCCCCAAAAAAACACAGCTTTGTTGAGTTACAGTATATATACTCTAACATTCACCTGTTTTAAGTGTACACTTGAATGATTTTTAGTATTTATGGAGCTGTGCAGTCATTGCCACAATCTAGTTTTAGAATCTTGTGGCCTTTTGCAGTCACTTCGTATTTTTCTTCTTCCCATCCCTAGACAACCACTAATCCGCTTTATGTCTATAGATTTGCCTATTCTGGATGTTTCCTGTAAATGGAATCATAAAATATATGGTCTTCTGTCTTTTACTTAGTCGGTTTTTGAGGTTCGTTCATGTAGCATCTATCAGTAGGAACCTCTTTCCTTTTTGTTGCTGAATTTGTATTCCGTTGTATGGATGTGCTATGTTTTATTTATCCATTTGTTGATGTATGTTTGGTTGCTTCCACTCCGTGGCAATTATGAGTAATGCTGCTATGAACAAGTTATTAGGGTGGGAAATGTTTTCATTTCTCTTGGGTAGTTAGATAGGAGGAGAATTGCTGTCACCTTCTTTTTTTTTTTTTTTTTTGAGACAAGGTTTCACTCTGTCACCCATCATAGCTCACTGTAACCTCAAACTTCTGGGCACAAGTGATCCTTCCATCTCAGCCTCCTGAGTAGCTGAGACTACAAGTGCACACCACCATGCTTGGCCATCCTCATTTTTGGAGAATATTTTTGCTGGGTATAGAATTTGGGATTGATTTTTTTTTTTTTTCCCGAGACAGAGTCTCACTTTTTTGCCCAGGCTGGAGTGCAGTGGTGCGATCTCGGCTCACTGCAAGCTCCAGCTCCTGGGTTCAAGCGATTCTCATGCCTCAGCCTCCTAAGTAGCTGGGTCTACAGGTAAGGGCCTACCATGCCTAGCTAATTTTTGTATTTTTAGTAGAGATGGGGTTTCTCCATGTTGGCCAGGCTGGTCTTGAACTCCTGGCCTCAAAGCAGTCTGCCCACCTCAGTCTCCAAAGTGTTGGGATTACAGGCATGAGCCACCACACCTGGCCTGATTTTTTTTTTCTTAAAGCGTTATTAACAATGTCATTCTTGTGTCTTCTAGCATCCTTTGTTCTGGTTAGAAGTCAGCCATCATTCCTATTGTTCTATCTCTGTATGTGTTGTATTGATTTTTTTTCCCCATAAGACTGTTTCAAGAGTTTCTCTGTATCTCTGATTTTCAGCAGTTTGATTATGATGTTTTCTTTGTATTTATCCTCCTTGGAGTTTGCTGAGCTTTTTGGATTTGTAAGTTAATATTTTTCACCAAATTTTGAGAAATTTTTATTTATTCTTTTTTTTTTTTTTTTTTTTTGAGATGGAGTTTTGTTCTTGTTGCCCAGGCTAGAATGCAATGAATGGTGTGATCTTGGCTCATTGCAACCTCCGCCTCCCAGGTTCAAGTGATCCTCCTGCCTCAGCCTCCCAAGTAGCTGGGATTACAGGCATGCGCCATCACACCCAGTTTTGTATTTTTAGTAGTGATGGGGTTTCGCCCTGTTGGCCAGGCTGGTCTCGAACTCCTGACCTCAGGTGATCCACCCGCCTCAGCCTCCCAAAGTGCTGGGATTACAGGTGTGAGCCACCGTGCCCAGCCCATCTATTATTTTTTCAAAATTTTTTTCTTCCTCATTCTGTCTTTTCTTCTTCTGGGAATTTTAATTACATATATTTTAGACCACTTAGTATTGTTCCTCAGGTCTCTAAATTGGATAATTTCTTTTGATGTTTAAGTTTACTGTCCTTTTCTTCTACTGTATCTAATCTGCAATTAAGTTCATTTAGTTAATTATTTATTTATTTATTTTTAGATGGAATCTTGCTCTGTCGCCTGACTGGAGTGCAGTGGTGCAATCTCGGCTCACTGCAACCTCCGCCTCCTTGGGTTCAGGCAATTCTACTGCCTTAGCCTCCCGAGTAGCTAGGATTACAGGTGCCCGCCACCATGCCCAGCTAAGTTTTTGTATTTTTAGTGGAGACGGGGTTTCACCATTTTGGCCAGGATGGTCTTGATCTCCTGACCTCGTGATCCGCCCGCCTTGGCCTCCCAAAGTGCTGGGATTACAGGCGTGAGCCACCGCGCCCGGCCCCGGCTAATTTTTTTTGTAGTTTTAGTAGAGACGGGGTTTCACCGTGTTAGCCAGGATGGTCTCAATCTCCTGACCTGTGATCCGCCTGCCTCGGCCTCCCAAAGTGCTGGGATTACAGGCATGAGCCACTGTGCTCAGCCCCTAGAATTTTCATTTGAATCTTTTTACATTTTAATTTATTTTTTAGAGACAGGGTCTTGCAATGTTGCCTGGGCTGGGCTTGAAGTCCTGGCCTCAAGCAATCTTCCTGCCTCGGCCTTCTGAGTAGCTAGGATTACAGGTGCAAGCCATCACATTGGCTCCTGATTCTTTTTTTAAAAAATAGTTTCCTTTTCTCTACTAAGATTCTCCATTGGTTCAGTTATTTTGACCATGTTTTCCTGTAAGTCCTTGAATATGATTATTATAATGGGTGCTTTAAAGTCCTTGTCTGCTAATTTCAATATCTGAGTCATTTTGGGATTTATTTCTATTGACTGTTCTTTTTCCTCCTGAAAAATAGATCACATTTTCCTGATTCTTTGCATGTCTAGTAATTTTTTTTAGTATATATTGGAGATTGTGAATAATATGAATCAATTTCGTTATCTTCATCTGAAAAGTATTGCTTTTTGTTGTAACAGGCAGGTAAAATATTGGCTGATCACCTTAAAATTGTGGAGACTTGGTTTTATATTTTGTTAGGATATGTCCCCAGGTGTTTACTGATCCTCCCTGACTTGGTGGAATGAAAATTCCAAAATGTCTCCCTTATATTAAAGTGTTTGGGGCTCTCTTTGTGACTTATTCTTTTCCGAGATGTTCCCCTTCAATTTCCAGCTGTTATGGTGGTCCTGAACTCCCATCTTCTGGCATCTCAAGCCAAGAATACTGTAGCTTTTTGCTTGCCACTGTGGCCACTTTGTGCCAAGGGGACTCCCTGGGCTGGGAGTGGGAGTTTAAGGGGGTTCCTAAGGGGAACAGCTGATCCCACTTACTGTGTTTTCTTTTTTTTTTCTTTGAGAGGGAGTCTCACTCTGTTGCCCAGGCTGGAGTGCAGTGGTGTGATCTTGGCTCACCACAACCTCCGCCTCCTGCGATCAAACGATTCTCCTATTTCAGCCTCCTGAGCAACTGGGATTACAGGCGCATGCTACCATGCCTGGCTGATTTATTTATTTATTTATTTATTTTTTCAGATGGAGTCTCGCTCTGTTGCCCAGGCTGGAGTGCAGTGGCTTACTGCAAGCCCCACCTCCTGGGTTCGTGCCATTCTCCTGCCTCAGCCTCCCGAGTAGCTGGGACTACAGGTGCCTGCCATCACGCCCGGCTAATTTTCTTTTTGTATTTTTATTAGAGACGGGGTTTCACCGTGTTAGCCAGGATGGTCTCGATCTCCTGACCTCATGATCCGCCTGCCTCGGCCTCCCAAAGTGCTGGAATTACAGGCGTGAGCCACCGAGCCCGGCTGATTTGTTTTTTTTTTTTTTTTTTTTTTTTTTTTTTTTTTTGAGATAGAGTCTCGCTTTGTCTGCCAGGCTGGAGTGCAGTGGCACAATCTTGACTCACCACAACCTTCGCTGCCCGGGTTCAAGCGATTCTCCTGCCTCAGATTTTTGTAGTTTTAGTAGAGACGGGATTTCACCATGTTGGCCAGGCTGGTCATGAACTCGTGACCTCAAATGATCCACCCGCCTCGGCCTCCCAAAGTGCTGGGATTACAGGCGTGAGCCACCATGCATCCGGCTGTGTTTTATTTCTTTAAAGGATGAAGTTTCTTTCAATTTCTGCCTGTTTTTCAGCCCTCTCCAGTGCTTTCAAATTTTTTTTTATTTCTTTCTAGAATTTATGGTGGCCTTGAAATATCTCATGTGGACATAATATCTTTGTTTTTAAAAATAGTATGCTACACTCCTGTAGTTATTTAGGCACATGATTTTTCTCCCTCTTCCAGTTATATCTTACTGCGTTACAGATTAATGCCAAAACCCTGTGGCTTAAAACGGTCATTTTATTATGTTTATTAGATTTTATGGGTCAGGAATTTGGAAGGGGCATAGCCAGGATGATGTATCTCTGCTCCATGTATCTGGTGCCTTACCTGGGAAGGCTCAAACTTTTGGGATGGTGCTATAGCTGGATAGCAGTTACCTAAAAGTGTCTTTACTCATATGTCTGGCAGTTAATACTAGCTGTTAGCTGGGACCTCAACTGGAACTGTGGGTCAGAACACCTATAAATGGTCTCCTTACAGCATAGTAGCCCAAGCATTAGTGTTCCAGAGAACCAAGCAGATGCTTCATTGCCTTCTGTGTCCTGATCTTGGAAGTGGCATGGCAGAAGTTACATAGCATCACTTCCTCTACTCTGCTGGTCAACTAGTCTTTATTGTTGACCCAAATTCAAAGGTAGGACGTAAATCTACCTCTCAATGGAAGAAGTGTCAAATATTTTAGACATGTTTATTTCATTTATTTATTTATTTTTGGACAGAGTCTTGCTCTGTTGCCCAGGCTGGAGTGCAGTGTCATGATCTTGCACCGCAATCTCTGCCTTCCAGGTTCAAGCAATTCTTGTGCCTCAGCCTCCCTGTGATTACAGGCATGTGCCACCACGCCCAGTTAATTTTTTGTATTTTCAGTAGAGACAAAGTTTCATAATATTGGTCAGGCTGGTCTCGAACTCCTGGCCTCAAGTGATCTGCCCACTTTGGCCTCCCAAAGTGCTGGAATTATAGGCGTGAGCCACCGCGGCACCCAGCTCCTAGACATGGTTTAAAACCACAGTGCTCATTTATCAAATAGCAAGCTCCCCCTTGGGTCCTAGCATAGTCCTATATATGTCTCAATTAGGTACTTGTTGAAGTACTGAATTTTTCTTAACTATAGTAGAATAAGACCTAAAGTAAAGTTGTGTGTAAAGCTTTAAGAAAGGAATAAGATATTTTACTTTCAGAAAACATTTTCTTAAGTTGATTAGTTTTTGTCTTTCTGTTTGTAGGATACAGCATTTAATGAAAAATTTATGGTTAAGAAGTAAAAATGGCAGGCTTCCTAGATAATTTTCGTTGGCCAGAATGTGAATGTATTGACTGGAGTGAGAGAAGAAATGCTGTGGCGTCTGTTGTCGCAGGTATATTGGTAAGTGAGAAAGACTGGTTGGTGACATTTATCCATTACCTTTTGCCCTGGAAATTAATGCCGGTTCCTTTGAACTGAGAATGGCTTTCCAGAACTATTTATTTCACTGCTGTTTTATATAGATAATTATCAGAGTTCTAGATACTATTGCCAAGCAGAATATGGTGGGCCCTGGATTCATTTTGACTTTGTAAACGTGTACTTAATATCTTTTCTTCAGTTCCATTGATAATATAATTATTATAGGCAATAGCATTTTTAACTTACTGATAGAACATATATATAAGTACTTTAAGATCCTTACAGGCTCAGAATTTGATGTAACCCAAAATTATGGTTGTGACTTATTGAAGGTCAGACAACAGTGACAGTACTCTGCAGATAATAGTAACAACCTTAGGCTCCATTAGAACTGAAGCCCTGCAGCGACTCTAGGGAAGAAATACCATCTCTGTTTCCCCAGCTGCAACATTGGGGGAGCATCAGAGGAAGACATTTGTGAAGGAAACTATTGTTTAATTTTCTTTCCATCATTTTTTTTAACTTTAATTGAAAATGACAGGCATAAAACAAAAGTAGAGAGAGTGATATACAGGTTCTGTCTCCTACTTTATCCCATGTATCTACCATCCAGCTTAAAAAAAAAAATACCCCAAAATCAGGACCTATCTTGGTTTACAATTCCATCAACCACTCCCTGTCCACACTTTTTTTTTTTTTTAAAGAAACAAGGTTTTGCTGTGTTGTACAGCTACTAGAGTACAGTTGCTATTTACAAGTGTGATCGTAGTATACTACAGCTTCAAATTCATGGTCTCAAGCAATCTTCCTGCCTCAGTCTCCCAGGTAGCTGGGACTACAGGTTCATACTACCATTCCTGGCTCCCACAGCAGTTTTTGGAAGCAAATTTCTTCATCTGTTTACGTTTTAAAAATTCATCTCTTTCAATGTACAGTTCTACACCCAAAGTCCTATAGAAAAACAAAATGAAATGAAGCAGAGCAAGAACTAATGATAATTGCGAAGCAGTCTGCTCACTGCAGCCTCTGCCTCTGACTTCCCAGGTTCAAGCGATTCTTGTGCCTCAGCCTCCCAAGTAGCTAGGATTAGAGGCACACGCCACCATGCCCAGCTAATTTTTGTTTTTGTATTTGTATTTAAATGTTTTCGCGACAGAGTCTCGTTCTGTCGTCCAGGCTGGAGTGCAGTGGCGTGATCTCAGCTCATTGAAGCCTTCACCTCCTGGGTTTAAGCAATTCTCCTGCCTCAGCCTCCCGAGTAGCTGGAATTACAGGTGCCTGCCACCATGCCCAGCTAATTTTTGTACTTTTAGTAGAAACGAGGTTTCACCATGTTGACCAGACTGGTCTCAAACTCCTGACCTCAGGTGATTTGCCTGTGTTGGCCTCCCAAAGTGCTGGGATTACAGACGTGAGCCATCGCATCCGGCCTTGTATTTTTATTAGAGGTGAGGTTTTACCATGATGGCCAGGCTTGAACTCCTGACCTCAAGTGATCCACCTGCCTTGGCCTCCCAAAGTGCTGGGATTACAGGCGTGAGCCTCTGCACCCAGCCCGTTTATATGATCTGTAGGACAAAAGGAATGTTAAAAAGCAGGTATTGTGCTAGCAAGAGTTTTAATGTTTCAGTGACTTGGGCTGTGTTTTAAGTTTTTTACAGGCTGGTGGATAATGATTGATGCAGCTGTGGTGTATCCTAAGCCAGAACAGTTGAACCATGCCTTTCACACATGTGGTGTATTTTCCACGTTGGCTTTCTTCATGTAAGTATGAAGATAATTCTCTATTCAAGATGATTTTTCTAAAAATACTTTCCCGTTAATGTGCAGTGCTTTCTTGAATAACTTTTTAATTTATTTGATAGATTATTTTTTAACATGATACATACATAATTCCCATTTTATTAGGATTTTTTTTAACCAGAAATGAGTGTTGGATTTGGTCATATATCTTTTTAGCACCTATAACAATTATCTTGTGATTTTTTTTTCCTCATATTTTTTAATCTGGTCAGTTACATATTTTGTCAGTTCCAAGATCTACTTTTTCACATTTTAATACCTCCGAATATCAGGATGCATCTTTTTTTTTTTTTTTTTTTTTGAGACGGAGTCTCGCTCTGTCGCCCAGGCTGGCGTGCAGTGGCGCAATCTCAGCTCACTGCAAGCTCCGCCTCCCGGGTTCACGCCATTCTCCTGCCTCAGCCTCTCCGAGTAGCTGGGACTACAGGCGCCCGCCACCACGCCCGGCTAATTTTTTTGTATTTTTAGTAGAGACGGGGTTTCACCGTAGTCTCGATCTCCTGACCTCGTGATCCACCCGCCTTGGCCTCCCAAAGTGCTGGGATTACAAGCGTGAGCCACCGCGCCCAGCCAGGATGCATCTTATAGTCAGTGGTATCTTAGAATTATAATTGATAACATTTTTATTTCTTGTCAGTATTAAAAATTAATGGTGTATCTTAAAACTGATGGCTCTGAGATTTCATGAAACATGTTACGTTTCTGCATTTTTTAGTAGTAAATCATCTGTAGGTGTTGTAGTACACTCAACTTTTACCTTGCAGTATTATTATTATTATTTTTAATGTGCTACTTGACTGTGTTTGCCAGTGTTTGAGGAAAAGGCAAGATTGGCCTCAAAGAGATTTGTTTGTGGCTTTTGTTTTTATTAAATTATTTTTAAGTTTATGTTACCTCATTTCATAAAAAAGCATGGAAGCTTTTTATGGATGTCTTTTAACAATTAAAAAATATTAAGATTACATCATTTCCTTATACCGTCAGAAGGTTTTTTTTTTTTTTTTTTGAGACAGAGTCTTACTCTGTTGTTGGGGCTGGACCGCAGTGGCATGATCTCGGCTCACTGCAACCTCTGCCTCCCGGGTTCAAGTGATTCCCCTGCCTCAGCCTCCCAAGTAGCTGGAATTACAGGTGCCTGCCACTACGTCCAGCTAATTTTTTGTATTTTTAGTAGAGACGGGGTTTCACCATGTTGGCCAGGCTGGTCTTGAACTCCTGACCTCGTGATTTACCCGCTGTGGCCTCTCAAAGTGCTGGGATTACAGGTGTGAGCCACTGCACCTGGCCAGGAGTTTTAAAAAGGTTATATTATGGAAAATGGAACTACTTACATCCATTGTGGCTTCTAAAAAAAGGAAATTCCTGTTACTAATTAATGTACCTTGCTCTAACAAAAATGGAAAGGGAAGCTGAATAAAGTGGGCATATTATACATAAGCTACATTTTCTCTGAGCTTAAGAAATGGATCATAGAAAATCACTTGACTTTTAACACAAAGAGAAACTGTTTAACTCTTGATAATAATGAGAACCTTGAAATGGGATAGCACTGAGTCATTCATGTATAAATGTGAAATAGACAAACCAGAAAACAAGTGATAGAAATCTCTTAAAATAAATGTGTTTTCTGGGTGTACTTTATGAAAATAAGGCCAATGTAACATTTCTATCAACTAGCATTTTTATTAGTTTAAAAGATATGTTAAATTATTCAGATATTGATTTTAGTTATGAAATAATCTGTTTTCCGTCTAAGTGTTATATAAATATTTGAGTATTTTAACAGCGAATACTGAAATTCATTTGATGATTTTGTACTGTTCTAGGATAAATGCTGTGTCCAATGCTCAGGTGAGAGGTGATAGCTATGAAAGCGGCTGTTTAGGAAGAACAGGTAAAGATACTTTGAGCTGTTAATGTGTGTTAACAAAATAGAAATTTGTCACCAGAAAAAAAACCTCTCTTGTGAGTCTTTATTCAGGACTGGTAATGATTATATAGGATATTTTTTATTTGCTTTAAAAAAAGTTTTACTGTTATTCAAATCCTTAAGAAAGTAAGTTATTGCTAGAAGTTACTGTTTTTGTTATGTTACACTGCCCATGATATAGATGAAAAATGTTGCTATTCAAATGGATCTTGGACTCCAGTGCTAATGATGGATTTATTATTATCCCAATTGTTGACCAATAATGTTACTTACAAGATGGCTGACTATGATTATTAACAGGGAAGTAATGAACACATTAGGGGATCAAACCTAGGACTACAGTGTCTTTACATTCACTTCTGATCACTTGAGTAGCCACGCACAGATTGCAACAAAATTGTTCAGAAGAAAGATGCTATTTGTCTACACATAAATTAGTTTTTGTAGTTTGAATTCATTTGAATTGTCATCCATTTTTTTTTTTTTTTTTTTTTGAGACGGAGTTTCGCTCTTCTTGCCCAGGCTGGAGTGCAGTGGTGCGTTTTTGGCTCACCACAACGTCCACCTCCTGGGTTCAAGCAATTCTCCTCCCTCACCCTCCCGAGAGCTGGGATTCCAGACATGCTTGGCTAATTTTGTAGTTTTAGTAGAAATGGGGTTTCTCCATGTTGATCAGGCTGGTCTCGAACTCCCGACCTCAGGTGATCCACCCACCTTGGCTTCCCAAAGTGCTGGGATTACAGGAGTGAGCCACCGAGCCCGGCCCAATTGTGTTTTTTAAACATTTACGGCCGGGCACAGTGGCTCACGCCTGTAATCCCAGCACTTTGGGAGGCTGAGACGGGTGGAACACCTAAGGTCAGGAGTTCGAGACCAGCCCTGCCAACATGGAGAAACCCCGTCTCTACTAAAAAAAAATACAAAATTAGCCAGGCGTGGTGGCACACTTCTGTAGTCCCAGCTACTTGGGAGGCTAAGGCAAGAGAATCGCTTGAACCCGGGAGGCAGAGGTTGCGGTGAGCTGAGATCACCTCATTGCACTCTAGCCTGGGCAACAAGAGCAAAATTCTGTCTCAAAAAAAAAAAAAAAAAAATTATATTATAATATGAAGAACTTAAGGTACAGTGGGCTTAAATAATGTGTCCAAAATCACAGAGCAAGTAATTGGTGGAGCCAGGATTGAACACTGACAGTCTGGCTCCAGAGCCCATGCTTTTAGCCACCATGCTGTGCTTGTTTCCCATCTAGAACCATTTGGTCACTTTGTCTGGTTTGGTACCACGTGTATATTTTTTCGTTTTGTCAGCTTAATTGAATTGAATATAATTTAAGTATAATAGAATTCACTAATGTATTTATTATTTTATTAATTTTTTTTGAGACAGAGTCTCACTCTGTCACCCAGGCTGGTGTGCAGTGGCACGATCTTGGCTCACTGCAGCCTCAACAGCCTGGGCTTGAGTGATCCTCCCGCCTCAGTTTCTCAAGTGGCTGTGATTATAGGCACATGTTGCTGCGCCCAGCTAATTTATTTTTTTTGTAGAGGCAGGGTTTTACCACGTTGTTCAGGCTGGTCTTGATCTCCTGGCCTCAAGCTATCCACCTGGTCTCAAGCTATCGGCCTCCCAAAGTGCTGGGATTGCAGGCATGAGCCACCACGCCTGGCCAGAATCCACCAATTTAAAGTGTACAATTTGATGAGTTTGATCAAATGTGTACAGTTACAGTTGTGTAACTACCACTACAATCATGATACAGAACATTTCCATTACCCCAAAAAGTTCCCTCGTACCCTTTTTATAGTTAATACTCTTGCCCTCACCTCCTGGCCACTACTGATCTACTTTCTATGATGGTAGCTCTGCCTTTTCTACGATTTCATGTAAATGGGATCATATAGTAAGTATCATAGCCTTTTAAACCAAATAAAGCAGCTGTGAAGAGCTTAGCTTTCTTTTCTACTTGATGTTTTATTTTTTTAATTTTGTATTTATTTTGTTTGAGATGGAGTCTTGCTGTGTCACCCAGACTGGAGTGCAGTGGTGCGATCTCAGCTCACTGCATCCTCCGCCTCCCAGGCTCAAGTAATTCTTCTGCCTCAGCCTCCTGAGTAGCTGGGATTACAGGTGCCTGCCACCACGCCCAGCTAGTTTTTATATTTTTGGTAGAAACTGGGTTTCACCATGTTGGCCAGGCTATTCTCAAACACCTGACCTCAGGTGATGCACCCGCCTTGGCCTCCCAAAGTACTGGGATTACAGGCATGAACCACCATGCCCAGTCTTCTACCTGATGCTTTAAATGCTGATGTAGATTTTGTAACCTCACTTCTACTGGAATCCATGGAGAATTCGCGAGAGGGTAAAATGACAAATGACAGATGAGTCTAAGTTTAAAGTGCACAATATGTGTGTGTATGCGCATGCGATCGCGCTTTTTAGCATATCCTGTATGTCAGCCTCAGCAGTAATGTCAGGAATGAGGGAAGGTAAAGAAAAAATAGTATATATTAGCAAGTGAAGATGTTGTATGTAGAGCATACAATAATGTACTCCACCATTTTTCTTTAAAGAATATTCCACGGACATTGCTGTGAATTATGTTACTATTATCTTTTTTTGAGACGAGGTCTTGCTCTGTTGCCCAGGCTAGAGTGCAGTGGCGTGATCATAACGCAGAAAAGCCTTGAACTCCTGGGCTCAAGCAATCCTCCCCTCTCAGCCTCCAGAGTAGCTGGGATTACCGGTCTGTGCCTGGACACTATTACCTGTTTTTTATAGGAAGTTTCACTGTAACTTATCCAAAGTTTTTTAGCTTAAAAGTGGAACCTGTATTTGTCTTTGGTCTGTCTGGTTCCCGAGCCCATCGTTTTTACCCTTACTAAGTGATTATTATATTTTATTCTATGATATTCCCTATTCTATTAAAATTAACAGTACAGTTTATATATTGTGCATATAGTGTAATTTCTGTCTAGTGCTTCAAAAATTAAGGACAAACTGTCTTATAGTCATGCCCAGGTATTGCTACTCTTAAGCTTTTGTACTGCTTAAGTGGTTTATTTGTAAACTATCTCTATTTAGTTCCCAGAGGAATTAATAGGAAAGTATCAAAATAATAAATATACTATAAATGAAACAGCTAAATAATAAAAGTATAAATAAGAACAGGAACTAGGTAGAAAAATGATCATTGTACTTAGAACCTGGGACAAGATGGGTGCTTTTAATTGTTCATTAACCTTAACTCAGAGCTTCCTTGTAGCCAAAGCAAACAAGAGAAAATCTTATAGTTTTATTTTTTTGCTAAACAAAAGCATACTTCTTTTTCTTTTTTTTCTTTTTGTTAATACGCCCTCAGACATACTTACTTTTCAAGAGAAATTTTTTTCTTGTTTAATTCTATTAGAAAGTTTAATGTGTATAGCCATAAATAAAGGACATGATGGAAAATAATTGTAAGGATTTTTTTTTTTTTTTAAGACAGTTTTGCTTTGTTGCGCAGGCTAGAGTGCAGTGGCATGATCTCGGCTCACTGCAACCTCTGCCTCTCAGGTTCAAGCAATTCTCTTGCCTCAGCCTCTTGAATAACTGGGACTACAGGCACCCGCCACCACGCCCGACTGATTTTTTTTTCTTTTAGTAGAGATGGGGTTTTACCATGTTGCCCAGGCTGGTCTCGAACTCCTGAGCTCAGGCAATTCGCCCACCTTGGCCTCCCAAATTTCTAGGATTACAGGTGTGAGCTACCATGCCCGGCCTTTAAGGATTTTTAATAGTTGCTTTTATTCACGTTAGATAAAAGCTATGATTGAATATAATTTAGATATTTTATTTCTCCAAAGAACTAAACATTACTGTTTATTTCTGGAGATCTGCTTAGTATTGTAATAAAATTTAGATAATATAGAGACCTATTTCTCTCAGATATCAGCTGTTCTAACCATTATGAACTTTGATCAGTGCTTCTTCCTTATCTGGTGTCTAAAATGAATCTATTCCCTGGTAACAAAATATTTGCAACTGAGGCAAATTTAGTTTTCTGTTATGGAAATTGGCTAGGATTTTATTTTTACTTCAGTGGAGCTTTCTTCCCCTTCCAGAGGTTGACGGGGCTGTCAGTATACCTGTGAACAGGGTCTGGTGCAAGTATTAACCTGCTTTCCTAAAAATATGTTGAATCTACTCAAGTGTCCAGATGATTTACATTATTGAGATCTAGAATTGTGTTCAATACAGGGTTGAAGAGATACTTCTGATTTTGAAGTTTTCATGAATATGTGGTACCGATTGGCTGCCTCAGCAATAAAAAAGCCTGAACATACTCCTAAAGAATGGCCGTTATTTGTACCATATTGAATAATGGTGTGATTATAGAAGCTTACCATTGATTAAAAAGGGACATATTAGTCCTTCTTCATTTGAAGTGTCTCATTCTTATGTGGTGATGGCTATCCAGAATACATATGCTACTTTTAATAGAGCAATTATTTTGATAATATATACAACAGCGTAATTTTTTAGTTAGGGCATTCGTTTCTCTAGTCAGTAAAAAGATAACTTTCTTTTTTTTCCTTTTCCATGTGTGGTTTAACTTCTTTTAGTTTTTTTTTTTTTAATCATCATTCATTTAACTTACAGCAGATTTATATAAATATATGACTATCTTTGATATGCATAATATATATTAGGCTAACAGGGCTCCTATTATTATGTATTCCTAAGACGTTATAGAGCTGCAAAAATGAACAAAATCATAAAGCCTCTTCTCTACACAGGTGCTCGAGTTTGGCTTTTCATTGGTTTCATGTTGATGTTTGGGTCACTTATTGCTTCCATGTGGATTCTTTTTGGTGCATATGTTACACAAAGTAAGTATGTATTCTTCTTGTATTTTATAGGAGAGATTCAGATATGTCTTTTATATTTGGCTTACTCTGAGTACAATTTAGTATAATTATTCACTTAGATTGAAGATACTACTCTGTGTGAAGATGCATGAGTTTAATAAAACTTGTCAGGGGGAACACTTAGTGCAGTAGGATAGCCCTGGTTAGGAAATCCAAGCCACTGACAAAGCTGGTATCTCTCAGCCGTCTCCAGAATTTCCGCTTTCCTTCCTTACCTTAGACAGCCAGGATTTTATGCTAGAGGCCCATTTACTGGGAGTTGCAGTAGAAAAAGTGGGAAACCATTACAGGTGTACAGTCCCTTATATACAATTCTAAAATCCACAAAATGCTAAAAATCAAGTTATTTATAACTACTTTGGCAGCAAAACCTGACCTAAAATGACATGGGGCTCACTATTTTCTTTATCCCATTTAGTGTAAGTATTCAGATGTTTTATTGTAGGAATGAAAATAGATATATTAGATTATAGGATGCTTGTCTATACCCAGCTGGCGGTGCTATGTAGTATACGTGCTTTCCCTTACTGTTCTTAAACCTGAAGAATTCTGAATCCCAAAATATATCTTGCCCCAGGGATTTCAGATAAGGGGCATAGACCCCTTATTTGATAATCTATGGATTGCCAGTAGATAATCTTTCGTTTCATTAACACCTTCTCTCTCCAACCTAATCCTGTAATTTTTTTTTTTTTTTGAGACAGAGTCTTTCTCTATCACCCAGGATGGAGTGCAGTGGTGTGATCTTGGCTCACTGCAACCTCCACCTCACAGGTTCAAGTAATTCGCCTGTCTCAGCCTCCCAAGTAGCTGGGATTACAGGTGCATGCCACCACACCCAGCTAATTTTTGTAATTTTTTAGTAGAGACAGGGTTTCACCATGTTGTCCAGGCTGATCTTGAACTCCTGACCTTAAGTGATCTGCCCATCTTAGTATCCCAAAGTGCTAGGATTACAGGTGTGAGCCACCGTGCCCAGCCAATCCTGTAATTTTTAAGTCACGGGTACGGGGGAGTTTTTTAAGGGCAAGACTGAACACATATGTATACTCTTCATACAGAAACAGTTGATGGAGTGGGATGAGCTCTTATTACACCATGCTAAGTTCTCTGGCTGTGCCAGGTGCCATAGCTTTTCATTCACGGCAGTGATGAAAAACAGAACCCAGTTTCAGAAGTGTCTCTAGAAGCGTCGGAAGACTGTTTCACTGGCCATCTTCCTTTGCTCCAAAGACAGGAGTCAGTTTCAGAGAACACAATTTATTCATCCTCTGACTCCTCTACCTCTGGAATCTCTTTGTCAGCCTTCTTTGCTTAACTGTCACATCTCCTTGTCCTGACTCACAGCTGGTTTTTGAATACTTTTGATAGTATCATTTAAGTCTCATAGTTTGATCAGTATAAGATCTTTGGAATACTTTTGTTTTTCCTTTGTCTTTCACTTGGTACAAAATAAGTCACATTACAAGAGGACAGTGGTTGGCTTAAATAACATTGGTCACCTGTATCTAAAATGTGTTTTTTAGTTAATTAAAAATACTACTAGAGCACATAATTCTGGTATGAAGCATATTCGAAGGAAAATGCTTTTTTAAAAATAGCTTCATTGAGATGTAATTTGCATACCATATAATTCAGCCATTTAAAATATGCAGTTCAGTGTTTTTAGTATTTTCACAGAATTACACTACCATCACCACAATCCAATTTGAGAATATTTTTATCACTGCCATACCCATTAGCAGTCACTCCCCATTACTCCCTTCTAGCCCTAGGTAGCCACTAATGTACTTTCTGTCTGTATCCATTTCATACACATGGAATGTGTTTTTTTGAGACAGAACCTTGCTCTGTCGCCCAGGCTGGAGTACAGTGGCATGATCTTGGCTCACTGCAACCTCTGCCTTCCAGGTTCAAGCAATTCTCCCTTCTCAGCCTCCTAAGTAGCTGGGACTGCAGGTGCATGCCACCACGCCCAGATAATTTTTGTATTTTTACTAGAGATGGGGTTTCACCATATTGGTCAGGCTGGTCTCGAATTCCTGATCTCAGGTGATCTACTCACCTCAGCCTCCCAAAGTGCTGGGATTACAGGTGCCCAGCCTGAAAGTGTGTTTTAAACTCATTTTATCCCTGACTGTAAGAAGGATGGGCCGCTGTCACTGATTTTCTTAAAAGGTCTCCATAGTTATGTTAAAGAAAAACTTTAGATAAATTAGCAATTTGAGCAAAGAATGATTCATGAATTGGGCAGGACCCAGAACCAAGAAGAGGTTCGGAGAGCTTCACCCAGCAGCATGAGCAGCTGTAGGCTGAACACAAAGCAAAGACAAATTTTTAGATTGTCTGTAGCTATATGTTTATCTTATTTGTGCATGGTCTCATCAGCTGGCTGCTTGGGATTGGCTAAAGCTTAGCTGTTTGTGATTGACTAAAATTCAGCCATTTATTAAAAAAATATAACCCTAGGTTTCAGTTTGTTTACATAAGCTAGGTTCGGCGGGGGGTTGGGGTCACACAGGAACTCAGAGCAGGGAGATAGCCTCAGGTTAATGGCCTCCTGCTTATTTACTTTAGCAGTTGAAGTGATCCATGAACTTTACAGTTTCTATAGTGAAAATAGGAATAAATTGCCATTTCTGTAAAGTATGTAGGGAAATATTGTTTGTAAAGGCTGTACTATCGTTGAGTATCTTTTTTTTTTTTTTTTTTTTTGAGTTGGAGTTTCACTCTTGTCACCCAGGCTGGAGTGCAATGGCGCAGTCTTGGCTCACTGCAACCTCTGCTTCCCGGGTTCAAGCGATTCTCCTGCCTCAGCTTCCCGAATAGCTGGGATTATAGCCGCCTGCCACCACTCCCAGCTAATTTTTTGTATTTTTAGTAGAGACAGGGTTTCACCATGTTGGCCAAGCTGGTCTTGAAGTCCTGATCTCAGACGATCCACCCACCTCAGCCTCCCAAAATACTGGGATTACAAGCGTGAGTCACCACGCCCAGCCTAAATATACTTTTCTATTTGTAAAGTGAATATGACTTTATTTCAGAAGCATTTCTAGGGCATGTTTCAAGTCTTCCACTGTACAGATTTGCTTGAACTATTAATATTCATAGTAATAGCTAACTTTTATATATTACTTTATAGGCTAGATACTGTTCTAAGCACTATATAGAGTCACTCATCTAATTCTTACACTCTGGAGTAGGTGCTATTACAATGCCCGTTTTACAGGTGAGGAAATGAAGATATGCTGAGGTTAAATAATTTGCCCAAGGTCATACGTTTAGTCATTGGTATAGATAGGATTCAAACCTGGGTCTGGCTCAAACTTGGAGATCTTAACCATGCTGCTGTATTTTTTGCTATGATAACAAGAGCTCAGAATTGAACCAGTTTCTTCATCCTCTCCAGTATTTTTTTAATCAACATTTGTAGTTTTACAAAAGTTAATAATCCACAAAAATTTAAGTAGTTTCCATTTTCTTTTCTCTTCCTATAAAGACAGTAACCATTTCCTCCAGGATAGATTCAGTGAAAGAGAATGATGATAAATTCTAACTGTGTTATTTATATCTGACATATTTGCATAATAAAACTCCTGGATTGAGAGCCAGGCATTGTGATGTGAGCCTGTAGTCCCAGCCACTTGGGAGGCTGAGGCAGGAGGATCACTTGAGCCCAAGAGTTTGGGCTGTAGTTTGCCATGATTGTGCCTGTCAGTAGCTGCTGCATTCCAGTCTGGGCAATACAGTGAGGCCCCATTTCTTTAAAAACAAACACAAAAAACCTCTTGAATTCATGAAAGAAAATAAATTAACAGACTGTTTAAAAGTCAAGAATTTATTTTGTATATTTTTACGATTTTGTATTTCAGTTGGCCATAGGAGGCAAAGGAACAAGTTACCGCTTCCTCAGCAGTTTTGATGTAGCTAGAACCAGCAATTACTTTAGACTAAAAGAAAATTTGATAAGTTCATTGACTTTTATCCAGAGTAAGAGCAGTCCTTTGCTTTGGGGGAATTAAATTGGCATTTTCTTCTTTCAGTTTCATTATAGATGTCTTAGAGTTAATGAGTAATAGCAGTATGTTGTAATATACAAAATGTATCATTATGAATGGCACTGATACTTTATTACTGCTGTTTGCCTATATAACCCTCTAATCTGTTTTACTTTATGTACGTAGATACTGATGTTTATCCGGGACTAGCTGTGTTTTTTCAAAATGCACTTATATTTTTTAGGTAAGTTGCCTAATTTTTTAACCACGCCTGTAACATTTACAGAAATGTCAACTTAATTAACACAGCATGTACATGGAACACATATAAATCCCATGGATTGGTTACAGTGATAGAACTTCTTTTAAAAGGTGAGAATTCCACTGTTACATAAGAGCAGACAGGCCTTTTAACTAGGGGTCTTGCTGTGTATCAAGACTTTAGCTGGATCCTTTATATATTTTACCCTTTAAATTCCCATTTAGGCCAAGTGCAGTGGCTCATGCCTGTAATCCCAGCACTTTGGGAGGCTGAGGCGGGTGGATTGTTTAAGTCTAGCAGTTTAAGACCAGCCTGGGCAATGTGGCAAAACCCTGTCTCTATAAAAAAAAATAAAAATTATCTGGTTGTGGTGGTGTACAGTGCCAGCTACTCAAGAGGCTGAGGTGGGAGAATTGCTTGAGCCCAGGAGGTTGAGGCTGCAGTGAGGCAAGGCTGCACCACTGTACTCCAGCCTGGGCAATAGAGTGAGACCAAAATAAAAAAATAAAATAAAAATCACATTTCATTATTTTAAATATAGGTCAGGTGTTATTCCCATTTTATTTATTTTTATTTTTATTTGTTTATTTATTTTTTTGAGATGGAGTCTCACCCTGTAGCCCAAGCTGTAGTGCAGTGAACAATCTCGGCTCACTGCAGCCTCCGCCTTGGGACTCAAGCGATTCCCATGCCTCAGCCTCCCGAGTAGGTGGGACTATAGGTGCACATCACCACACCCAGCTAATTTTTTGTATTTTAGTAGAGACGGGGTTTCACCATATTGCCCAGAGTGGTCTTGAACTCCTGAGCTCAGACGATTTGCCTGCCTCGGCCTCCCAAAGTCCTGGGATTATAGCCACCACACCCAGCATTATTTCCATTTTATAGATGAGGAAATAAAGTTTAGAGCTTGCTTTAGGATGCCTAGCTAGTAAATGAGAAGCCTGGATTTGAATCCAGACTGCTGCTTCCATAGCCTGTGTTTTATTAAAAAACCCTATGAGACCCATTGTTTCACTTGACTAGCCTTTCGGAAAAAAAAAAATAAAATTAACAACAACAGGTAAAGTACCTTTATGAAGAAAAAAGGAAAAACTAGAATTAATACATAGTGGCCAGCCAGGTGTGGTGGCTCATGCCTGTAATCCCAGCACTTTGGGAGGCTGAAGCGGGTGGATCATCTGAGGTCAGGGGTTCGAGACCAGCCTGGCCAACATGGTGAAACCCCATCTCTAATAAAAATACAAAAATTAGCTGGGCATGGTGGTGCGTGCCTGTAATCCCAGCTACTCGGAAGGCTGAGGCAGGAGAATCACTTGAACCTGGGAGATGGGGGTTGGAGTGAGTCGAGATAGTGCCACTGCATTTCAGCCTGGGTGACAGAGCAAGACTCCATATAAAAAAAAAATAATAATAATAATTAATACATGATATACATATTATATACAAAACCTGTTGGGAAATTGTGTTTTCTGAATGCCTTTTTAAGACAAGTTAAAGTGGAAAAATAAACCAATATTAAAACTATTTTTTAGGGGCAGTCTTCTAAAATATCCCCAAAATGAAGTCCATTCTATGCTTTTTAGAATGAATGTCTTTTTTTTTTTTTTTTTTTTTTGAGCTGGATTCTCACTCTGTTGCCAGGCTAATGTGCAGTGGTACAATCTCAGCTCAGTGCAACCTCTGCCTCCCAGGCTCAAGCAATTCCGTGCCTCAGCCTCCCAAGTAGCTGGGATTACAGGCATGCACTGCCACACCTAGCTAATTTTTGTATTTTTAGTAGAGATGGGGTTTTGCCATGTTGACCAGGCCAGTCTCGAACTCCTGACCTCAAGTGATCTGCCCGCCTCAGCCTCCCAAAGTGGTAGAATTACAAGTGTGAGCCACCATGCCTGGCCTAGAATGAATGTCTTTTAATGTCAACATAGGATATTTAGGTATTTATTTATAAAATTTTATCTGCCTCTGTCCCCACCCCCCATAAATCATTAAGTAAGTTCTAAGCCTTGAAAAACTTTGCTTTTGTCACTGGTTTTAAGTAATTTGATTATGATGTACTGTGGTCTAGTTTTCTTGATATTCCTTCTGCTTGGTGTATATTGAGTTTCTTGGATTTGTAGGTTTATAGTTCATCAATAAATCTAGATTCTTTTCAGCCATTATTCTTCAAGCATTTTTTATGTCCACTCCACCTTCCTTCTGGGATTTCAATTACATGTTATAATAGGCTGCTTGAAGTTGTCTCACAGCTTGCTAATGGTCAGATTTTTTTTCCTCTTTGTGTTTCAGTTTTGATAGTTTCTATTGTTACATTTTAAAATTAATCTCGGCTGGGCATGGTGGCTCACGCCTGTAATCCCAGCACTTTGGGAGGCCAAGGCAGGTGGACCACTTGAGGTCAGGAGTTCGAGACCAGCCTGGCCAACATGGTGAGACCTCATCTCTACTAAAAATACAGACATTAGCTGGGCATGGTGGTACATGCCTGTAATCCCAGCTACTCGGAAGGCTGAGGCCGGAGAATCACTTGAACCCGGGAGGCTGAGGTTGCAGTGAGCCGAAATCACACCATTGCTGAGCAACAGAATGAGACTTCATCTCAAAATAAATAAATACATAAATAAATAAAATAATTTCTCCATTGTCACTTTGAAGAATTAAATAAATTAATCTCTACTTCTGCAATGTCTAATCTATGCCATCCAGTGATTTTTTCATCTCAGACATTGTATTTTCTCTCTCTAGAAGCTTGATTGGGTCTTTAAAAATATTTCTGATGTCTTCCCTTAACATGCTCATGCCCTCTTCCACCTTCTTGAACACACAGAGTATATTTATAGCTATCTCAGGGTCCTTGTCCAATTGTCTGTGTCATTTCTGCATCTGCTTCTGTTGATTTTTTCTGCTTCTGTTTACTCTTCATTTTGGACCTATTTTCCCTTATTTGGTGCTTTGCATACAATTTGTTGGGACTGGATCTTTGCTAGTCCTTTAAATGTTTTTGAGCTTTGTTTTGGGGTGCAGTTAGGTGACTCAGAAACAATTTGATCCTTTTATGTCTTGTAAGCTTTGTTATAGGCAGGACCAGAGCAGCTGTAGCCCAGGACTGATTTGTCCCCCTACTAAGGCAGTCATACCCTTTGAGTGTTTCCACGCTCTGATGCTTCGTGTATTCTGAGGTTTCTCTACTTGACTTGTGAGAGTATGAACTCTCTTCCAGCCTTGTGGTAGCTCTGGGACATGTTCTTTCCAGTGGTTCTTTCCTTCCCTTGGGTAGTTTCCTCTTGTGTATAGACTGATCAGTACTCAGCCACAGACTGAAGGAGCACCCCCTGCAGATCTCCTGCGTTCCCTCTGTGTGGCTTTCTGTACGCTGTGTGGCAAACTCTAGCCGTGTGATCTCCCCCAACTCTCAGACCACCATGCTCTACCTGGATTTCCCCTTATGGCCTTGACACTCCTGGTTTTGAAAGATGTTTGGCAGTTTCTGCTGTCTTATATGTCAAAGACATGTGACTGACAGCCTTCTGGGGATATGATAAGTTGTTATGAAGACATTTTAGGCAGTCTTTAGAGATTAAGTTTAAGTTCAGATTCAACACTTTGTGGTGGTAGATGAATCCACTTAAATGGCAATTGGATGAACAGAAACCTTGTATGCTCAGGTGGACATAGTTGACAGCTGTGTCATCTATGTGCTGTGCCCAGAGGCTGGCAACTTATCAGGCAGCCTGTGTGCTTCCTGTGTGCTGGACCTGTTCTAAGCTCTGGAGTACAACCTCTTTTATTTACATTTCTGGTCACTCCTCTGTTTCCCTTGCAAGCTGATCCTCCACTCCCTGCCTACTACCTTTTGAAGTCTCTTAAAGCTCTGTTCTTGGCATTAAGAAACTCCTTGTTATTTTTCTGTCTCTGGGTGAACTCATGTGTACTTAGGACTCCAATTATTGCTTATATGCCAGTGAGTCACAGATGTCCCTTTCCAGGCCTAAACCATATATCCAGATTCCTACTTCACATCCCTTCTTGGGTTGCTGACATTTCAAATCCAAAACATTTAGTATGCCCACAGCTCAACACATGGCCCTGGAGTGTCCCATCTCCCTGCTCCTGCCTCCTTATCCTCTCTCAACTTTGCCGAGATAATTCCCCCTCTTCTTTTGGGTCTCAATTCAGTCACCACTCCTCAGGAAAACCTTTCCTGACCTCTCTAACTAGGTCTGATCCTTACGTTTCACTCTTAGGATACTGCGCACCTCTTGTTTATAGCATTTTTTTATAGTTGGAATTTTATATTTATTTGATTGTCTCCTTATTAGACCCTTAGCTCCATTAGAGAGTAAGTTTGTCTGGACTCAGTCTCATCCCAGCACTTAGGTGCTTGGTACGTAGCCAGTTTTCAGTGCACAATAATTATTTGTTGAAGGAATGAAGAATTGCAGCATGGTCTGTTGTAGGGTGCTTCAGTTACTGAAATTTAGATATGGTAGGCTCCTGGAGACATAAAATGGCCCTAATGCCTATCACTATGAGAATGGTCTCTCTCTCTTTTTTTTTTTTTGATTTATTGATTCATTTTTTTTGTTTCTGAGTCATAGAGAAATGTCTCTTTTCCTTACAAGTTGCCTGTTAATAACTTCCCAGGCTTTAAGAAAGAATACAGTTATGCTCAGCCATCGTAGTTAACAGGCTGCTTTACAAAATAAGCAAATTAAGACCAACACTGCCATGATGTCTAATTTAATTTTTAAAATTGATAGAAAGGAATCAGTGAAGTACCTGTCAAAGCATATTGAGAAAATGAATTCTGTGTTTCTTGTTCCATCGGTTTTTTCCTCATGATTTGTTTTCCTATCTTTTTAGCACTCTGATCTACAAATTTGGAAGAACTGAAGAGCTATGGACCTGAGATCACTTAAGTCACATTTTCCTTTTGTTATATTCTGTTTGTAGATAGGTTTTTTATCTCTCAGTACACATTGCCAAATGGAGTAGATTGTACATTAAATGTTTTGTTTCTTTACATTTTTATGTTCTGAGTTTTGAAATAGTTTTATGAAATTATTTTTCATTGCATAGACTGTTCATATGTATATAATACAAGACTATATGAATTGGATAATGAGTATCAGTTTTTTATTCCTGAGATTTAGAACTTGATCTGTTCCCTGAGCCAAGGTTATATCATCTTGTCATTTTAGAAGTAACCACTCTTTCTCTCTGGCTGGGCGTGGTGGCTCAGCCTGTAATCCCAGCACTTTGGGAGGCCGAGTTGGGCAGATTGCTTGAGGTCAAGTGTTCGAGACCAGCCTGGCCAACATTGCGAAACCCCGTCTGCTAAAAATACAAAAATTAGCCAGGCGTGGTGGTGGGTGCCTGTAATCCCAGCTACCTGGGAGGCTGAGGCAGGAGAATCGCTTGAACCTGGGGGCGGAGGTTGCAGTGAGCTGAGTTTGCGCCACTGCACTGTAGCCTGGGGGACAAAGTGAAACTCCCTCTCCAAAGAAAAAAAAGACCACTCTCAGTATCTCTAATTTCTGAAGATGTACAAAAAAATACAGCTTCATATATCTGGAATGAGCACTGAGCCATAAAAGGTTTTCAGCAAGTTGTAATTTATTTTGGCCTAAAAATTAGGTTTTTTTTGTAAAGGAAAAATGTTTGTTCTTATGTTTTGAAGAAGTGTACTTTTATATAATGATTTTATTAAATGCCCAAAGGACTAGTTTGAAAGCTTCTTTTAAAAAGAATTCCTCTAATACGACTTTATGTGAGAAGGGATAATACATGATCAAATAAACTCAGTTTTTTATGGTTACTGTAAAAAGACTGTGTAAGGCAGCTCAGCCTCATGCTTCTCATAAAAGCAGCTTAAATTATCCACTGGGGTTATCTTTTGACAACCTGCCATTATCTGATGTTACACAATTCAATAGCAAGCAAGTTTGAGACAATCGCAGTTTAAAAGCATGAACCATTTAACAAAAGGTGGAATAATTAAAGATAAAGCACTTCTTCCCAAAGGGAATTATCACATAGGGAAAATTAGGCGTTTCATCTACTCAGTTACCGACTGCAAGTCTCTCTTCGCTCTAGCTCTCAAGCTTTGGGTGAATGTTCCTGCGAAATATATCTTCAACTTGAAAGTTCATACTCCAATCAAAAACTCCTTTTACTGAGTTTGCAGTACTGTATTTGCACTGTTTGTATTCCTCTGGGCCCTTATTGCTACTTTTGCTTTCCTTTGTTACACAGATTTTGTGTTGCACTTTTTCTCCAGAGGGGTGTTGTAGAGCCTTTGTTGTATGAATAATACCAGTGGTAGTGTCCACAGCTCAAATGCAAGCCCGTTTGGCATCACTCCTCTCTTCTTTCTGAGAGGATTTCTTGTGCACAGAGTATGAAGCAGTTGTGGAGCGCTGTGCCTTTGTCAAGATACCATCTTGTTTGATGACTTCTTTGCTATTTTTTCTTCAAAATGTTAGTAAGCTCTGTCATGCTTCTAGCAAATTGTAAGACTAATTATTTGTTTCCACCTCATAACCTGTTGCAATAAATATTACTTCTCATACAGCTTAATATTGTTGTTTGTTGGAGAAAATGAACCATAAAAATTGATTTGCTGTTCAGTTTTCAATTATTCAAGTATACCCAATTAAAGATACAGTTATGTTTATAAAATAAGAAGAAATAGACTTGTAAAATGTTCGTGTGAGGGTTATTGAAGGTTTCCCTGAAGACTGACTGGAAATGGTGGCTGTTTTTTTCTATTTCTGACTTTGCCATGACTTTTTTTTTTTTTTTTTTTTTTTTTAAAGACAAGATCTCACTCTGTTGCCTAGGCTGGAGTGCAGTGATGCAACCACAGCTCACTGCACCTTCAAATGCTGGGGCTCAAGCAATCCTCTTACCTCTGCTTTCCAAGTAGCTGGGACCACAGGTACGTGTCATCATGCCTGGTTAATTAAAAAATGGGAGGCCTAGGTGGGCGGATCACGAGGTCAGGAGATCGAGACCATCCTGGCTAACATGGTGAAACCCTGTCTGTACTAAAAATACAAAAAAATTAGCCGGGCGTGGTGGCGGGTGCCTGTAGTCCCAGCTACTTGGGAGGCTGAGGCAAGAGAATGGTGTGAACCTGGGAGGCGGAGCTTGCAGTAAGCTGAAATTGCACCACTGCACTCCAGCCTGGGCAACACAGCAAGACTCCATCCATGTCAAAAAAAAAAAAAGTTGTTTTGTGTAGAGACAGGGGTCTCACTATGCTGTTCTGGGTGAACTGGTCTCAACACATCCACCTGCCTCAACCTCACAAAGTGCTAGGTTGACAGGCATGAGCCACCACACTCAGCCCTGAATTTGTTTTTTAGTTGTGAGCAAATCACTTAATTTTCTGTTTCTTCATTTTAAAAAAAGAGATAATGTGGTTGGGCGTGGGGGCTTACGCCTGTAATCCCAGCACTTTGGGAGGCCAAGGCGGGCAGATCATGAGGTCAGGAGTTCGAGACCAGCCTGGCCAACATACTGAAACCTGGTCTCTACTAAAAATACAACAAATTAGCCAGGCGTGGTGGTGCACCCCTGTAATCCCAGCTACTCGGGAGGCTGAGGCAGGGAGAATTGCTTGAACCTGGGAGGCAGAGGTTGCAGTGAGCCAAGATTGCGCCACTGCACTCCAGCCTGGGTGACAAAGCGAGACTCCGTCTAAAAAATAAAAACGTAAAAGAGATAATGTTAGTATCCACTCTTAGAAATATTATGAGTTAGGGCAGAATCTTTGGTAATCATCTACAAATGCATGTGATTCCCTTACTAAAGTTCTCAAGCTGTCACATAGATTCAGTGGTCATTGAATCTGAGTGTTTTTTGTGTGTGGACCAATATTATCAGAGTATTCCATTTTATTGCTCCAAGATCTTTGTATTCCTTGTGCTGTTGTCACTGAGTAAAAACCCAGAGGCTGTATTTTTCCAGTATATATATGTGTGTGTGTGTGTGTGTGTGTGTATGTGTATATATATATTTCTATACACAAGACGTTGACTTGACATTGATTTGCATCAACATAATGAAATTGGAAGACTGAAAGATTGATGATGTCAAACCATATAATTTGGCCCCTTGAGCAAGAGCCCCCAGAGGGTTTGACATGGGTGCATTGAACTCATGATCTCTACATTTTTCCCCAGTGGAAGGGTTTTCAGTCACAACATCAACTCAGGAGCCTTTGTTTTCATTGTTCTTTTTTATGGAGTCCTTTTTACAGCGTCTGACTCTTGCCCAGGCTGGAACGCCGTGGCATGATTATAGCTCACTACTGCCTTGAACTTCTTGGCTCAAGCAGTCCTCCCCTCAGCCTACTGAGTAGCTAGGACTATAGGTGTGCACCACCACATTCAGCTCTCCTTTTTAGATTTAGTTGCACCTTTCCCAAGTTGCTTGTAGAACACTGTTGGTCCTGAAGGTGTACCTGAGAAAAGGTGTGTGTGTCAAAGAAGCTTGGGAAACCCTGGGCTGAACTAGGTCTAAACATGTTTTTTCTTTCTTTATTTCTTGATTTTTTTTTTTTTTTTTTTTTTTTTTTTTTTTTCAGATGGAGTTTTGCTCTTGTCACCCAGGCTGGAGTGCAGTGGTGTGATCTCGGCTCACTGCAACCTCTGTCTCCCGGGTTCAGATGATTTTTGTGCCTCAGCCTCCCGAGTAGCTGGGGTTACAGGTGTGTGCCATCATACCCGGCTAATTTTTGTATTTTTAGTAGAGACATGGTTTCACCATGTTGGCCAGGCTGGTCTCAAATTCCTGACCCCAGGTGATCCACCCACCTCGGCCTCCCAAAGTGCTGGGATTACAGGCGTGAGCCACTGCGCCCCGCCTTCTTGCTTAGTCTTTTTTAGAGAGGGGTCTTGCTATATTGTCCAGGCTGGTCTTGAATTCCTGAGCTCAAGTGATCCTCCTGCCTCAGCCTCCTGAGTAGCTGGGACTAGAGGTGCAGGCCACCACACTCGGCTTGAAAACACGTTTTAAAAATTCTGTAAAGTTCTTTTCTTTCTTAGAGTTTTTTTTTTTTTTTTTAAGTGTGTATTGTATGTCTTTAGGAGGAAGGTGTCAATTATATGGTGTTTTCTGTTACTGAGACTTGGAAATTTATCTCCTGGAACATGTTGAAAAATGTAATTTGGGGCCAGGCACAGCGGCCCTCACTTCTACTCCCAGTACTTTGGGAGTCCGAGGCGGGCAGATTACTTGAGGTCAGGAGTTCGAGATCATCCTGGCCAACATGGTGAAACCTGTCTCTACTAAAAATACAAAAAATTAGCCAAGTATGGTGGCGCATGCCTGTAATCCCAGCTACTTGGGAGGCTGAGGCAGGAGAATTGCTTGAGCCCAGGAGGCAGAGGCTGCAGTGAGCTGAGATCAAGCCACTGTACTCCAGTGTGGGCAAGAGAGCAAGACTCTGTCTCAAAAAAAAGAAAAATGTAATTTGGGGAAACTGCTGCTATGGTGGCTTTAGAATAGATAGAACACAGGGAATTAACAAAAGGAGAGGAAAATGTTTAGGTGTGGGCATGGCTGGCTTTGGGAAAAGGCTGTGGCCAGCCTGATTATGGGGAATAAAAACGGTGGCAGGAGGGCACAGCAGGAAGAATTCTTCCAATTGCGTTGTTACTAGACAATTCCGGTTTGGGCGCTGGGATTCTTGGAGGCCTATGGATTTAAGTTTAGGTTGGTTTACTTCTCCCTTATTCCCTTATTCTGGCACTGCCACTTATTAGCTATTTGACTGCAAGACTGTTTCCCTGTCTGTAAGTATGTTTGAGAATCAATCTGAGGAAATGCTTAACATAGTTCCTGGACATAGTAAGTGATTCACACAAGTAGGCTTTTTTTTTCCTTTTTTTTTTTTTTTTTTTTTTTTTTTTGAGACAGAGTCTCACTCACTCTGTCATCCAGGCTGGAGTGCAGTGGCTCACTGCAACCTCAGCCTCCTGGGTTCAAGCCATTCTCGTGCCTTGGCCTCCCAAGTAACTGGGATTGTAGGCACGTGCCACCACGCCTGGCTAATTGTTTTTGTATTTTTAGTAGAGATGGGGTTTTGCCATGTTGGCCAGGCTGGTCTCAAACTTCTGACCTCAAGCGATCCGCCAGCCTGGGCCTCCTAAAGTGCAGGGAATTACAGGTGCTGCGCCCGGCATTTCTTATGATGACTTTAGAAGGGATATTTCCTTTCTCATCTGATGACTTTTTAGCTTTTTGCCACAAGGTGGCATGCCATGCTAAGAAAAACAAGACTTCCAAGTTTAGAGCCTGCCAGAGCTTTTTTTTGTAGCACTTTTATCACAGCTTAAGTAATTTTACGTAGGGTTTTGGATAGCAGTAAGTGCCTCTTCAATTCTTTTAGCTGTGGCAGATACGATATTTTAAATTTCTTTAAGTATGGCAGGACAGGCTGCCTAGCCCCTCATGGATTATGCCAGCCTAGAGAGCGCTGGGTCTTTGATTTGGGGAGCATGTTGACCTCTTCCCCACCCCAGAGGTCTAGACATAAAACCAGAGAGCTCTCCAAAAAGGATGTAAATTGTGCTCTTTTCCAGCAGCAGTTTCTGTGGTTTTTTTTTTTTTTTTTTGAGACTAGGTCTCACTCTCACCCTCCACCTCCCAGGCTCAAGCGATCGTCCCACCTCAGCCTTCCAAGTAGCTCAGACTACAGGTGCATGCCACTACATCCTGGCTAATTGTTAATGTTTTGTAGAGTTGGGGTTTCACCATGTTACCCAGGCTGGTCTCGAACTCCTGGGCTCAAAGGATCTGCCTACCTCAGCCTCCTAAAGTGCTGGGATTACAGGTATGAGCCACTGCACCCAGCCAGCAGTTTCTTTTCTTTCTTTTTCTTTTTTTGTAAAGAAATGGAGTCTCACTATTTTAGCCAGGCTGGAGTGCAGTGGCTTTCACAGGCATGATCATTGCACACTTCGACCTGGAACTCCTGAGCTCAAGTGACCCTCCAGCCTCAGCCTCCCAAGTAGCTGGGACTATAGTACAGGTCTGTACTCCAACAGTTTCTACTCCTGGTGCCAAAAACATTATTCAGTGTGATCAACGTACTTCCCTCCCACCATGGAAGTTGTGAGTTTAGAAATTAACCTTTTTTTTTTTTTTTTGAGACAGGGTCTGGCTCTGTCACCCAGGCTGGAATGCAGTGGTGTGAGCTCGGCTCACTGCAACCTCCGCCTCCTAGGCTCTAGAGATCCTCTCACCTCAGCCTCCTGAGTAGGTTGGACTACAGATGCATGCACCATGCCTGGCTAATTGTATTTTTTGTAGAGACATGGTTTCACCATGTTGCCCAGATTGGTCTGGAGCTCCGAGCTCAAGCAATCTGCTCACCTCAACCTCCCAAAGTGCTAGGATTGCAGGCATGAGCCACTGCACCCAGCCTGAGATTAACTTTTTATGTTGAAATTACATCAGACTTAGCAGGAGAGTTATAAAAATAGCACAAAGAGGCCAGGCATGGTGGCTCATGCCTATAATCTCAGTGCTTTGGGAGGCCAAGGTGGGCGGATCACCGGAGGTCAGGAGTTCAAGACCAGCTTGGCCAACATGGTGAAATCCCATCTCTACTAAAAATACAAAAATTAGCCGGGCGTAGTGGCAAGTGCCTATAATTCCAGCTACTTGGGAGGCTGAGGCAGGAGAATCGCTTGAACCCAGGAGGCGGTAGTTGCAGTGAGCCAAGACCCTGCCATTGCACTCCAGCCTGGGCAACAGAGTGAAACTCCATTAAAAAAAAAAAGCACACAGAATTCCCGTATAACCTTCAGATTCCCAGAAGTTAACATTTTAACTACATTTGCTTTGGTCTGTTATTTTAAATGTTTGGCAGCATGTTGCAGATGTGACGCCTGTTTACTTACCCTTGAATCCTGTGTGTATTTCCCCCCAAACATCACTGCAATACGATGCCAAAGTCAGAAAATTAACATTGATACAGTACTTTGTGCCTTATTCAAATTCTTCAGATTACCCCTGTAATGTACTTTATAGTAAAGAAAAAAACCTCTATTTTTCTGTGGCAGGATCCTGCCTATGGTCACACATTGCATTTAGTTGTCATATCCCTGCAGTGCCTCTTACATTTGGAATGGTTCTTCAGTCTTTGTCTTCTGTGACTAGGCATTTGGAACTCGAGTGGCTTATGTATCAGGGCTACTAGCAGTTGCTGTGTGCCTTTGTGTTCTGTTTAGGTCGACAGCACTGGTGGGGTTGTGCGGTGCACAGCCTACAGGAATGTACCCACAGCCCCGACTACTGGTGCTCCACATATTTTAGTAGTTAGCATGGGGCTGGCCACTTGAGAAGTGTCTGGATCTGGAGGACACTTTGAAGGTACTCACAGTTGTACTAAGGGTCACAGCAAAATTTCAGAAAGTAAATAGTCAAGAAACACATTAGTTTGATTGATTAATTGAATTTTATGCCAGGCAAAATTTTGTACCTGCCCATCTCCAAGGACCTCAGGGTCCTCCTGCCTGGACTTAACAGCTCTTTAAGGGTTTGACCCTCTCTTAGGCTTTTCAGATACAAAAATACTCTTATAACCCACAGAGAATAGATCAGATATTTTTATTCACCTGAATGTAGAAATGAAATGAGTTGAATTAATATTTACAGTTATTATACATTGTTACTCATACCACTATTTAATTTCAAGGAAAATCATTAGTATCATATGTTGTGCTTTTTGTTTTGTTTTGTTTTTTTTTTTTTTTTTTTTTTTGAGACAGAGTCTCTGTCTGTTCGCCCAGGCTGGAGTGCAGTGGCACGATCTTGCTCACTGCAACCTCCGCCTCCCAGGTTCAAGCGATTCTCATGCCTCAACCTCCCGAGTAGCTGGAACTATAGGCGTGCACCACCATGCCTGGCTAATTTTTGTATTTTTGGTAGAGACGGGGTTTCTCCATGTTGGCCAGGCTGGTCTCGAACTCCTGACCTCAAGTGATCTGCCTGCCTCGGCCTCCCAAAGTGCTGGGATTACAGGCGTGAGCCAGCGCGCCTGGCCACATATCATTTGATGTTTATGTTGTAGCTAGGTATATGAATGTAAAGTAACCCTGAGGGTCTGCCTCCCTCCTCTTTTTTTGATAACTGAGGGGCCCAGAGAAGCGAGTGCTGCCTGTATTTCTACAATGGGATGAATTTTTAGGCTATCATTTTTTAGGAATGTCTAGGTGTCATTCCTAGATCATCTTCCTAGAGCATTGGCAAGTTGCCCTGACCAGAGTCCTCTCCTTAGCAACGGGCGGCTCTGAGGCCCCAGGTCTCAAGTACCCACTCTGACCAGTTTACATACCCTCCCAAGCGTAGCCAGCTGTTTTCCCTCACCACAGACTGGAAACAAGGAGAAAGACATCACTTTCACTTCATTCCCATGGGATAGTCCTTGAGTCTCAAGGGAGGCTGGGAGCGGCAGTAAAGGGCAGGGAGGCGTGACTGCATCTCCCGAAAATGCTGGGGTGGAGTCTCACTTCTCACCAAACAGAAGGACAGCTGGGGATGTTCTCATCTCAAATAGAGACTATTTGGCAAACAGCAAATATATTTTGAAGGGCTCTGGGTGCCTCAGAGATGTGACTGCATAGTGTGGAAGTTGTCAGAATCAAAATGGAGTCACTTGTGCTTCAAACAAACAAACAAAAAACGCTGACAAATAGAGCTGGGGAAGGCCATGAAGGATTCTCATGCAAAAATGCTTGATAACAAAAATGATCACAAGGCCAGGTGTGGTGGCTCATGCCTGTAACCCCAGCACTTTAGAAGGCCGAGGTAGGTGGATCACTTGAGGTCAGGAGTTCGAGACCAGCCTGGGCAACATGGCAAAATCCCGTCTCTACTAAAAATACAAAAAATTAGCCAGGCATGGTGGCGGGTGCCTGTAGTCCCAGCTACTAAGGAGGCTGAGACAGGAGAATTTCTTGAATCCGGGAGGCAGCGGTTGCAGTGAGCTGTGATTGCATCACTGCCCTTCAGCTTGGGTGACAGAGCAAGACTCTGTCTCTAAATAAATAAATAAATAAATAAATAAATAAATAAATAAAAATGATCACAAAAGACTGCAAAAATCTCAACCTTGCACAAAGCCCTTCACAGCCTTACACAAAAAACACTTTTATGAGGATATCTGCCCAACAACTGCCTTTGTAACCTTGGAATGGCATCCCCCTTGCTATTGATCCTTATAGCCAAGGATAATTATCTTAAAACAATGATCTAATCCTCATTTTTCCTTTAAGAACCTTTGTTTTCCTTCACCTGCCTAAATATGTACATAGTTTACTCTGGCACATGTGTTCCCCTTGTAATACCCTATTCCCAAATCAGTATCATTTTCTTTCAGAGAGCCTCTCTCTGTTGTGGCGCTTCAAAGACATAGTGACCATAGTGACTATGCAGGTTTCTTTAAATGTTATGTACCAAGAAGTCCTTTTTTTTTTTTGAGACAGATTCTTGCTCTGTTGCCCAGGTTGAGGTGCAGTGGTGCCATCTTGGCTTATTGCAATGTCCACCTTGTGGGTTCAACCGATTCTCCTGCCTCAGCCTCCTGAATAGCTGGGATTACAGGCACCTGCCACCGCGCTGGGCTGATTTTTGTATTTTTAGTAGAGATGGGGTTTCGCCATGTTGGCCAGACTGGTCTTGAACTCCTGACCTCAGGTGATCCGCTCACCTGAGCCTCCCAAAATGCTGGGATTACAGGTGTGAGCCGCCGTGCCCTGCCAGACGTCCATTTTATGTGATTTAAACGCTATGGACAGAGACGTTATTTATTTTATTTTATTATGTTATGTTATTGTTTTTCGAGACAGAGTCTTGCTGTGTCGCCCAGGTGGAGGGCAGTGGTGTGATCTCGGCTCACTGCAACCTCTGCCTCCCAGGTTCAAGTGATTCTCCTGCCTCAGCCTCCTGAGTAGCTGGGATTACAGGCACACATCACCACGCCCGGCTAATTTTTGTATTTTTAGTAGGGACAGGGTTTCGCCATGTTGGTCAGGCTGGTCTCAAACTCCTGACCTCATGATCCCTCCTGCCTCAGCTTCCCAAAGTTCTGAGATTACAAGTGTGAGCCCCCACACCCGGCCTATTTTATTATTTTTGAGACAGAGTCTCGCTCTGTCACCAGGCGTGCAGTGGCACGATCTCTTCTCACTGCAACCTCTGCATCCCAGGTTCAAGCAATTCTCCTGCCTCAGCCTCCTGAGTAGCTGGGACTAGAGGCGCATGTCGCCATGCCCAGCTTTTTTTTTTTTTTTTTTTTGTATTTTAGTAGAGACAGGGTTTCACCATGTTGCCCAGGCTGATCTCAAACTCCTGAGCTCAGGCAATCCGCCCACCTCGGCCTCCCAAAGTGCTAGGATTACAGGCATGAGTCACCACACCTGGCCAGAGACGTGATGTTAAAAGATATAAATGTCTCAGAGGCAGATGACCCAAGCCCTGGCTAGGAACTGAGATGTTCCCCAGGAAGGTAATTGCTGAGGGGGAGGCAGCGCTGGTTTCTTCAGTGTAGCATATCGGCTGCTGTCCTACAAAGTCTCCTTTCTTTGCCCCTACCATGGCTCCAGCTCCTGCCCTGGGGCTTCCCCTCTCCACCCCCATGCCAATCAGCTCCTCTGAAGCTTCCCTTTCCTTCACCTTCTGGGTTCTTTTTATTCTTTTCTTTTTTGAGATGGGGTCTCACTGTGTCACCCAGGCTGGAGTGCAGTGGCATGATCTAGGCTCACTGCAACCTCAGCCTCCCAGGTTCAAGCAATTCCCTTCGCTCAGCCTCCTGAGTAGCTGGGATTACAGGCATGCACCACTATGCCCGGCTAATTTTTGTATTTTTAGTAGAGACGGTGTTTCACCATGTTGGTCAGGCTGGTCTCAAACTCCTGGCCTCAAATGATCTGCCCACCTTGGCCTCCCAAAGGTCTGGGAATACAGATGTGAGCCACTACGCCCAGCTTACCTTCTGGGTTCTAATAAATACTTATGAACACTGAAATTTGAATTTCATACAATTTTCATGTGTGATGAAATACTCTTCTTTTGACTTTTTCTCTATTCCAAGATGTAAAAGCTATTCTTAGCACACGGGTTTTACAAAAACAGGGAATGGGCTGATTTGGCAAGTAGGTTATGGATTATGCCCTGTCAACGGATGATTTATAAGTGCTTCCAACTCAAAAATGTTGACTATGTACTTAGCTCGACTTTATTTTATTTTTCTTGAGACAGAGTCTTGCTCTATTGCCCAGGCTGGAGTGCAGAGGTGCCATCTCAGCTCACTGCAACCTCCGCTTCTCGGGCTCAAGTGATTCTCCTGCTTCAGCCTCCCAAGTAGCTGGGATTACAGGTGTGAGCCATCACGCCTGGCTAATTTTTGTATTTTTAATAGAAACAGGTTTTCGCCATGTTGGCCAGGCTTGTCTCAAACTCCTGACCTCATGATCCACCCACCTCAGCCTCCCAAAGTGCTCAGATTACAGGTGTGAGCCACTGCGCCTGGCCTTGACTAGTGTAAATACTAATCCCATCAATTAGTCATTTATTTTACTAAGGAGAATGAGGCATTTCATTTCAGAAAATACTAAGGCTAGGCACAGTGGCTCACACCTGTAATCCCAGCACTTTGGGAGGCTGAGGTGAGCGGATCACCTGAGGTCAGGAGTTCAAGACCAGCCTGACCAACATGGTGAAACCCCCATCTCTACTAAAAATACAAAAATTAGCTGGGTGTGGTGGCATGCACCTGTAATCCTAGCTACTCTGGAGGCTGAGGCACAAAAATTGCTTGAACCTGGAAGGTGGAGGTTGCAGTGAACTGAGATTGTGCCACTGCACTCCAGCCTGGGCAACAGGGTGAGACTCTGTCTCTAAATAAATAAATAAACGGGGTGGCACAGACGCACTTACCCTAACAAAGTTGATCTGCCCTCTGTCCTGCTGGGCTCAAACTCTTTCCTGTTCTTCTGCTATAGATGTATCCTCCATTCCTCGCTGGGCACTATCCTGCTGCCCAACAGAAGCAGCTCTTCTGTCTCCGATTTCCTGAACGGTCGAAGGTAAGTCTTTACAATTCCTATCTACAACCTCTTCCTCCAAACTTGTCTACTTAAGGTGCACCTAATGCATACAACAGATGCTTCACAGGGAGACTTGCGTGCATGGGGTGGGAGTTGGCCTTGTTTTTCTAACTCTTGCCACTGCAGACAGCACGGTACACAATACTTGAGAGAGTTAGCCACTTTTGCCGGGCGCGGTGGCTCATGCCTGTAATCTCAACCCTTTGGGAGGCCAAGGCGGGTGGATCACGAGGTCAGGAGTTCGAGACCAGCCTGGCCAACATGGTGAAACCCCATCTCTACTAAAAATACAAAATTAGCCAGGCCTAGTGGTGCATGCCTGTAATCCCAGCTATTTGGGAGGCTGAGGCAGGAGAATTGTTCGAACCTTGGGAGGTGGAGGTTTCAGTGAGCCAAGATCGTGCCACTGCACTCCAGCCTGGGCAACAGAGCGAGACTCTGTCTCAAAAAAAAAAAAGAAAAAAAAAGTTAGCCACTTTCTTACCAGCAGTACAGGGCCCCAACGGAGGGAGAGAAGGTGGCTCCATTGACTAGTGCTAGAAGCTTCATAAAGCTCTAGGTATTGTCACCTCTTCCCATTGTCAAGACAGGGCTACCGGCAGGGCTTCTTCCTAAAGCAGCGTGATGGCAGCTGTGGCCCTTTGCGTGGGAGATGGGATGAATCTACACATCCATTTTCCAAATGGGAAGAGTCATATGAATGGATTTTTATTTTTTATTTTTATTATTATTTTTGAAACAGTCTCACTCTGTCACCAGGCTGGAGTACAGTGGTGCGATCTCGGCTCACTGCAACCTCCGCCTCCTGGGTTCAAGAGATTTTCCTGCCTCAGCCTCCCGAGTAGCTGGGACTACAGGTGTGCACCACCACGCCCAGATAATTTTTGTGTTTTTAGTAGAGACAGGGTTTCACCATGTTGGTCAGGATGGTCTCGATCTCTTGACCTCGTTATCTACCTGCCCTGGCCTCCCAAAGTGCTGGGAATACAGGTATGAGCCACCATGCCTGGCCTATTTTTTATTTTTTTTTGAGATGGAGTCTCACTCTGTTGCCCGGGCTGGAGTGCAGTGGCACAATCTCGGCTCACTGCAACCTCCCAGGCTCAAGCAATTCCCCTGCCTTAGCCTCCCATGTAGCTGGAATTACAGGTGCCTGCCACCACACTCAGCTAATTTTTGTGCTTTTAGTAGAGACAGGGTTTCACCATGTTGGCCAGGCTGGTCTCGAACTCCTGATCTCAGGTGATCTGCCTGCCTCGGCCTTCCAAAGTGTTGGGATTGCAGGTGTGAGCCACCGTGCCCAGCCTATAAATGGATTTTAAATACATATCCTTTGAACAACAGAGCCCGACAATACTGACACAATCAGATGACTTGCATGCTCAGTGGATAACACTACTATTGATTAATCAGTTAATTCTCTTTATTGCCCACAAATCCCTGCCTTGGTCAACACAGTGTGACTTGTCACATATAAATGAAGTGCTAATGTGCCTTCTGCAAATCCCCATTATAACTTTTATATTTTTGAGACAGGGTCTCTCTTGCTGTGTTGCCAAGGCTGGAATGTAGTGGTGTAATCGTTGCTCATTGCAGCCTTGAACTCCTAACTCCTAGGCTCAAATGATCCTCTGGTCTCAGCCTCCTGAGTAGCTGGGACTACGGGTGTACACCACCACAACTAGCTAATTTTTTATTTTTTGTGAAAACAAGGTCTCACTATGTTGCCCAGGCTGTTCTCAAACTCCTGGCCTCAAGCGATCCTCCCATCTTGACCTCCCAAAGTGCTGGGATTACAGGCATGAGCCACCATGCCCAGCCCTTTTTTTTTGAGATAGGGTCTCGCTCTGTCTCCCACGCTGGAGTGCAGTGGCATCATTTCGGCTCATGGTAACCTCCGCCTCCCAGGCTAAAGCATCCTCCCACTTTAGCCTCTCAAGTAGCTGGGACTACAGGTGCATGTCATTGTGCCTGGCTAATTTTTGCATTTTTCATAGAGACAGGGTTTCACCATGTTGCCCAGGCGGGTCTAGAACTCCTGGCCTCAAGTGATCCACCCACCTCAACCTCCCAAAGTGCTGGGATTACAGGCGTGGGCCACCACACTAGGCCCTGGCCTTCTTTATAACCTTTAGAGGATCAAGTGACATCCATAGGAAGTGTTTGCTGAGTTCCCGTGAGGCCTCAGTAGCTCTAGCAGGTGTTATTTAAGAAAAAACAAGTTTAGATTGAGTAATTTTAAAAAGCTGAAATTCTGCAGAAGATAGGCTACAATAAAGAAAAGACTTCACATAGACTTTAAAAAACATGCACCATACAATCTTTTATTTCTAGTTTAAAAACAAAATCTTAAATTACTAGGAGTATATTTACAAGATTAATTACATTTTAAGCCAGCACACCATGGACATACATGAAGGGCCACTCAGTGTCCCTTGCTGGGACAGGTTGTGTGACCTGCCCGAGGGGCTCTGGCTCATTTGCCAAAGTCAAGAAAAAGACCAGGTCTTCTGACTGCTCAGCCCAACCAATAATGAAAAAAGTATCAGAGATGTGTCATATCCATTCTGCTAACAAGCAATTACATGGCTTTTTAGTGTTTAAGAGAAGCCTTAATTTTCCTGGGATATCTCCGTAGAATCATTCTGGAAACTTGTTTGATTTTGAAAATTCTTCAAGAAAAAAAAAAAAAAAAGTCACCCCCATGAGACCTGCTGTCTCTCATGTCTGCAGGGACAGGCCTTTTGGAGGCAGGAAAAGGGAATACTGGTCTCTGGAAAGTCCAGACAGAATTCCGGCAGCTCTGATGGCTCGATGATCTCTTCCAGGGAGCCGGTGGGCTAGACCCATGCTTTGGTTCAAAGTGTTTGGAAAACATCTTCTTGCTCCTTTTCTGGAAACGAGATAATGGATACAGAGTCCCAGACATCATCCTTTGGTGAGCTGTCCTTGTCCAAGGCCTCTAAGATGGGCTGAGTTGGGTCCTTTAAATACTTGAGGAGGTTGGAAAGCAAAATTGTAATTAGTTTACCAGTTCAATATACCAGACCTTTTAACTTTAGTTTTTTTTTTTTTTTTTTTTTTGAGATGGAGTCTCACTTTGTCGCCTAGGCTGGAGTGCAGTGGTGTGATCCCAGCTCACTGCAACCTCTGCTTCCCGGGTTCAAGCGATTCTCCTGCCTCAACCCTCTGAGTAGCTGGGACTACAGGTGCCCACCACCTCGCCCGGCTAATTTTGTATTTTTAGTAGAGACAGGGTTTCACCATGTTGGCCAGGCTGGTCTCAAACTCCTGACCGCAAATGATCCACCCATCTCAGCCTCCCAAAGTGCTGAGATTACAGGCGTGAGCCACTACGCCTGGCCTACTGTAGTTTTAATTGGTATAGTTGTTATTTTATTCAGATATAAGTTGATTCTGTCCACCAATGACATAACTTTTTTTTTTTCAACAATGAAACAATTTTTTTTTTTTTTGAGACGGAATTTCACGTTCTTGCCCAGGCTGGAGTGCAATGACACGATCTCGGCTCACTGCAACCTCTGCCTCCCAGGTTCAAGCGATTCCTCTGCCTCAGCCTCCCAAGTAGCTGGGATTACAGGCATGCACACCCCACCCTGCTAATTTTGTATTTTTAGTAGAGACGGGGTTTCTCCATGTTGGTCAGGCTGTCTCGAACTCCCGACCTCAGGTGATCCGCCCGCCTCAGCCTCCCAAAGTGCTGGGATTACAGGTGTGAGCCACTGCACCCAGCAACAATTTTTTGTGTCATTGTTGAGTCAGTCTCTCTTTCGCCCAGGCTGGAGTGCAGTGGCGTGATCTCGGCTCACTGCAACTTCCGCCTCCCGGGTTCAAGCAATTCTCCTGCCTCAGCCTCCCAAGTAGCTAGGATTGCAGGCATGTACCACCACGGCTGACTAATTTTTTTTTTTTTCTTGAGACAGAGTCTTGCTCTGTTGCCAGGCTGGAGTGCAGTGGCGTGATCTCGGCTCACTGCAACCTCCGCCTCCTGGGTTCAAGCGATTCTCCTGCCTCAGCCTCCCGAGTAGCTGGGACTACAGGCGCATGCCACCATGCCTGGGTAACTTTTGTATTTTTAGTAGAGACAGGGTTTCACCATGTTGGCCAGGATGGTCTTGATCTCCTGACCTCATGATCCACCCACCTCAGCCTCCCAAAGTGCTTGGATTACAGGCATGAGCCACCACGCCCGGCCAACAACTTCTAATAGTTGAATACTCCTTACCCCTCATCTCAGTAATCACTTTAATACTCATCCCAGGGCCGACCATGTTAATATGCTGAGAGTGTAAAAGGGCAAAACTCAGGAAAAGCAAGTTTCGTTTTTTTCCTTCTGATTTTCTGATTGGAAGAAAAGCAAGTTCTTCCTTGCAACCCTCAGTGTAGGCCTGTGGGTTATTAATCTTAAGACGTCTCTAAAATTGTAACCTTTCAGTGAAGAAGGGACTGGGGGCTCTTGTTCAGCTGTGATGGGGAAAAAAGGGGCAAGTTCACAAGCATTGGTCTCAGGCACTCCACCCCTCCCCTCACACCAGCGCACAGCAAGCAGAGAATCTGGGAGGGAGGGACTTAGGCCTTAACATAAAAAGGGGTGTTTCCCAGCGATTAATTTCTCTTTTGCTCCCGCAGGCTTTAGGCTTAGCCATAGATTCACCAAGTTACCAAGAATCTAGTGTCTAGCTCTTGGAAATGCTGAAAGATACTGAAAGACAATGAGCTTGTAGCTGACTGACTGAAAGAGGAACAAAACCAAAACATGTACCCTTGTGAAACCCCAGAATTATAGGTGAAACATGATTCACTGTTCCCATGTAACTGAGAGACCTTTGGTGGATGTTCTTTATGCTTTCCTAGAAAAGTGAACTGACAGGCCTGTGTTTTCTGTTCATGTCTCAGAGGAATGACTCATAGTATATTTATATTCATGTACTGGGGCTCAGCTGGTAGTTCTACCAGGAGAGAGAGAGATTATTACTGCAAGTAAGATTCTGAGACCTGTTAGGAGCTGTGATTTTGTGACAATATTAACCAAGGAGATTCTAGTAGGGAATCTGTGTACTGCCTATGTACCTACAATACATCATGGCAGATGAAGGAACAAGTGACTGGGGTTCTTTCTGAAAGTGCCACTATGTTTCTGCAGACTTGGACCTTATCTAACATCTGTTCATCCCACATGTAACCGAGTAACATTCTGTTTCCAACACCTTTACTCTGGGTTTACCCAAGAGTAATGTGAAGCCTCCAGAAGCAAATGCTTTTTATTTAATTTATTTTATTTTTTTGAGATGGAGTCTTGCTCTGCCACCCAGGCTAAAGTGCTATGGTGCGATCTTGGCTCACTGTAACTTCCACCTCCTAGGTTCAAGCAATTCTCCGGCTTCAGCCTCGCATGTAGCTGGGATTACAGGTGCCCATCACCACACCCGGCTAATTTTTGTATTTTTAGTAGAGACAGGGTTTCACCATGTTGGCCAGGCTGGTCTCGAACTCCTGACCTCAGGTGATCTGCCCACCTTGGCCTCCCCAAGTGCTGGGATTACAGGTGTGGGTCACTGCGCCCGGCTGCAAATGCTTTTTAAATGTTCTTCTCTCAGCTCACCTCTGATCCCCAAAATGTCCTGACCGTGTCCTCAGAAGGCCCAATGGCCTCACAGAGCCTCAGGGGGCTGGGGTTATGCAGGAAAATAAAGACTTTCCACAAGACCCAAGCTGCTGTTCTTTCTCAAGTCTTTTCAAATATTAGCAATACCCACTGGGCAATGGGTGCGCGGGGCCTGGCACTCACAGCTCTGGGTGTTGACTCTGCCTTAGGGCCCTCCTAAGCACCCTGTGGGCCCCAAAGCTCAAGCTCCTGATCACTGTCTCCACCGCCTTCACGTCCTCCAGCCAGGTCGCTTCCCTGGCGTATTCTCCAGACAGCAGAGGAGACCTGCTGCCTCAGAGAGGGGCCTACTGCAGCCAATCTCCAGGCCAGGCCAGGCCACCTTTTTGGCCAACCCCATGCCATTAAAAAAAAAAAAAAAAAAAAATTAAATTGTGGTAAAATACACATAACATAAAATGTACCATCATAACTCTTTTTAGGTGTACGTCGGTAGTGCCAAGCACATTCACATTGTGCAATCATGACCACCATCCATCTCCAGAACTCTCTACAGCCCCAGAACTGAAACTCTGGCCCCATTCAACACGAACTTCCCACTTCCCTCCCTCCACCACCACAACCACCATTCTACTTCCTGTCTTTATGGATTTGATGACTCTGGGGACCTCATTTAAGTGGAAGCAGACAGTATCCTTTTGTGACTATCCTACTCCACTCAGCATAATGTCCTCAAGGTCCATCCGTGTGGTAGGATACGTCACAATCCCCTTCCTTTCTAAGGCTGAATGATATTCCATCGTATGGAAAGACCATCCATTGATTTATCTATTAATCCTTCAACGACACCGGAGTGCTTCCACCTTCTGGCTGTTGTGAATCGTGTCAGTATGAACATGGGTGTACAAACAACCCCATACCATTTTTAACCCAAATCTCTGTGTCCACGGCTTTGCCCACAGCTGCACTCTTAGGGGTTGCCAGGGGCAGTGGGGCCCTTGTGTGTCACCATTAAGATGTCTACGTGGCCGGGCGCAGTGGCTCACGCCTGTAATCCGAGCACTTTGGGAGGCTGAGGTGGGTGGATCACTTTAGGTCAGGAGTTCGAGACCAGTCTGGCCAACATAGCAAAACCCCATCTCTACCAAAAATACAAAAATTAGCAGGCCATGGTGGTGAGCACTTGTAATACCAGCTACTCAGGAGGCTGAGGCAGGAGAATCGCTTGAACCTGGGAGATGGAGGCTGCAGTGAGCAGAGATTGTACCACGACACTCCAGCCTGGGCAACAGAGCAAGACCCTGTCTCAAAAAAAAAAAAAAAATGTGTGCACACGTACCTCTTCTATCTGTAACGGGATGCTTGGTGGAGTGTGAAACCAGTATTTAATCAGACCTCTGTATTTCAGGACCAGGAAGAAACAGGCTCCTGCCAGCACCAACAGCAATGAAAATGTTCCCACAGAGATCAGGATGACTTGCTGAAGCTCAGTGGAGGCTAAAACGAGGACACGAAAGTGAACAGAATGATCTTCCCACACACAACACAAACATCAGTTAATGTTCCATCCATGCTGCTTAAAGAGCATTCCTGTCCTAGTAAAATGGGCAAGTCCCCCTACCCCCACCCTCCCCTGGTATGCTTACATGAATAGCTAAAGTCAATCCTGTAATGAAATAAAGCAAGCGGTAGCTGTCTGGCAGCCTCCACTACCAGATCTCAGCACAAGCTCATTATTCCTGCAGTTCAGCACTCTCTTCTCACTGGGTCTCCCCACTCCCACCACCCATGACCTCATAAGCATTCCCCGATTTCACTATTGGAGGAGTATTCTTTTCCCAGTTCAGAAAGGACATGAGAAGGTATATTTTACCATCTGCCATTGTTTCGTAGCAAGATGTGTTGCTTAAATGCCCGACTCTAAAGATGTTACTTTTGTTCCAAAGCAGTTGTGCCTGGACTTGTAAACAGTACACTCTGAAGGGTTTTAAGTTATCCAGTGAAATGGAGTTACTTCTGAAAGGGCCTTTGACCTGTTTTAAAAACATCACAAGCACACATGTAAATGAACACGGCCAAGCTGCCTACATCTTTCCTGATGTTTCCTCAAATTCACTGTGAACATGACAACCAAAGGAGAACAAGATGCCATTTTTAGCGGGTCACTGGCTGGCAGTGGACACATTTTATGTGTGAAAATTGGTGTGTTGTGTGGCCAAAGAGGCTGATAGCTTTAGAACTGTGTTTCTGTCTGTGAGGTCTCAGAGTGCCCATTGTAGTAACTAGACTTCAGTAAATTCCAATTTCTAGGATAACCTTTTTCTCCTTTAAAATTAACATTTTGGGCTGGATGGGGTGGCTCACACCTGTAATCCCACCACTTTGGGAGGCCAAGGTGGGCGGATCACCTGAGGTCAGGAGTTAGAGACCAGCCTGGCCAACATTGCAAAACCCGGTCTCTACTAAAAGTACAAAAATTAGCTGGATGTGGTGGTGCACACCTGTAATCCCAGCTACATGGGAGGCTGAGGGAGGAGAATCACTTGGACCAGGAGGCAGAGGCTGCAGTGAGCCAAGACTGCACCAGCCTGGATGAAGAGCAAGACTCCATCTCAAAACAAACAAACATTTTGTATTTCTTTCTTTTTTTTTGTTTGAGATGGAGTTCCGCTCTGTTGCCAGGCTGGATTGCAACGGTGCGACCTCGGCTCACTGCAACCTCTGCCTCCCAGGTTCAAGCAATTCTCCTGCCTCCAGCTCTTGAGTAGCTGGGATTATAGGCACCCACCATCATGTCCGGCTCATTTTTGTATTTTTAGTAGAGACAGGGTTTCACCATGTTGCCCAGGCTGGTCTCGAGCTCCTGACCTCAGGTGATCCACCTGCCTCGGCCTCCCAAAGTGCTGGGATTACAGGCGTGAGCCACCGTGCCTGGCCAACATTTTGTATCTCATGGTTAATCTAGATACCTCAAGTTAGTCAACAGAGAAAAAATTATTCTGGGAAATGTTCCCTTCATTCCAACCCTGCTTCTAGTTTGACCAAAATGTGCTTGATCCTCCTATAGTTTCAGCTAAAATGACCTTAGGGATTTATGTCATCAGGAGACAACTGGACCCTAGACTCTAGGAAGGTTCTGTGTCTCCTCTGCGCATCCCTCTGCTGCCTCGAGCAGAGCTTGCTGCCTCCCCACCTGGTCTTCCAGGCAATGGCTCCTAATGTCCTGGCAAGGTTGTCATTGTCCCATACCAAAGTGGAAAACAGCGATACCCTATTGTGGCAGTATAGGGTTTCTTGCAAAGAACTGTTTTCTAATTTTGAGATACAATATAATCCACTGCAGCCACATGAAATGGTGGTATAACATATGCTTGAAAACATGGGAAGACAAGGCTGCTAAATTGTTAACTGAAAAAAGGCAGATTATTCAAATACAGAACATGTTATTATTTTTTAAAATACAAAAATAGGCCAGGCATGGTGGCTCATGCCTGTAATTCCAGCACTTTGGGAGGCTGAGGTGGGAGGATTACTTGAGCCCAGTAGTTTGAGCTTGGGTAACATAGTGAGACCCCCTCCCTCCGTCTCTACAGAAAATAAAAAACAATAATAATAATAAGCCAGTCATGGTGGTGCATGCCTATACCCAGCTACTCGGGAGGCCAAAGTGGGAGGATGGCTTGAGCCTGGGAATTGGAGGCTACAGTGAGCTATGATTGCACTACTGCACTCCAGCCTGGTCTAAAAAATCAAAATTAAAAAAATATAAAAATAATTGTATGATCTACGAATAGTAGTATTACTTGATGGTTTTACATTTTCTTTTCTTCTGTTTAATGGTGTTGGACTGCCAGGGCAGAGGAAGACACGATTTTAAGGACAAAAATTCCCTTTGGGTTTATTTCAGCATTCAAATGGAATTCCTAAAATTCAGAATCACAGACTGCAGAAGAGCTAACGTAACAGGCCTAACACTAATGCCCTTAGAAGGGCCTGATTTCAAGGTCGACCCTTAGGTGACATGTGGGAATTTGTTTTTTTTTTTTTTTTTTTGAGACGGAGTCTTGCTCAGTTGCCCAGGCTGGAGTGCAGTGGCGTGATCTCGACTCACTGCAACCTCCACCTCCCAGGTTCAAGCAATTCTCCTGCCTCAGCCTCCTGAGTAACTGGATCACAGGTGCCCACCACCACGCCTGGCTAATTTTTGTATTTTTAGTAGAGATGGGTTTTCACCATGCTAGCCAGGCCTGTCTCGAACCCCTGACCTCAAGTGATCCACCTGCCTCGGCCTCCCAAAGTGCTGGGATTACAGGTGTGAGCCACCGCGCCCAGCCTGGGAATTTGGATTTCAAGTTTATCCCTCCCATTCCCAAACTGGTAAGGTGGCTTACTGTCCTTACACTGTATGCACAATGTGTCTTCTTTATGAGGAGCATCCGCTTTCCTTCTGGGAGTTGGAATTTTGGCATACGCTACACAGAGGGTGCGTATGTGGCTAGCCCCCAGAAAAAACCCTGGGTGCTGGGTCTCTCATAAGCCTCCCTGGCAGACAAAACAGTTCACAGGTACAGTCACAGCTTGCTGGCGGAGGAATGAAGTGTATCCTGCGTGACTCAGCTCAGGGAGGCCTCCTGGAAGCCTACCCCTGGACACCTGCAGACTTTCCTCCATGTGCCTCTTCCCTTTACTGATTTTGCTTTGCATCCTTTTGCTGTAAAAGATCAGAGTGTGGGCCAGGCACAGATGCGGAGGCTGAGACAGGAGAATCTCTTGAACCCGTGAGCCGAGATTGTGGCACTGCACTCCACCCTGGGCGACAGAGTGAAATTCTGTCTCAAAACAAAAGAAATCAGAGTGTGACTCTGTGCTGAGCCCTGGGAGTCCTTTGAGCGATCTAGGGTGAGTCTTGGGGACCCTAACACACAGACTCACAGCTGGAACAAAGATTACATTGGTGGCTTTCAGAGTCATTTTCATCCTTGAACCTTTTGATCATGGAAGCCAAGTACAGATGCTCTGGTCAAATGGAGGAAAGGGACTTGGGGGCCCTCACGGCTGCTCCTCTTCACAGGCTCCAGCTTATAGCTCAGTTGTTTCATTTTTTTTTTTTTTTTTTTTTGAGATGGAGTCTCGCTCTGTCACCCAGGCTGGAGTGCAGTGGTGCAATCTCGGCTCACTGCAAGCTCCGCCTCCCGGGTTCACACCATTCTCCTGCCTCAGCCTCTCCGAGTAGCTGGGACTACAGGCGCCCGCCACCACGCCCGGCTAATTTTTTGTATTTTTAGTAGAGATGGGTTTCACCGTGGTCTCGATCTCCTGACCTCGTGATCCGCCCACCTCGGCCTCCCAAAGTGCTGGGATTACAAGCGTGAGCCACCGCGCCTGGCCAGTTGTTTCACCCGGCCAGTTGTTTCATTTTATACACAAAGCTGCAGCCCAGAGAGGCTAAGTGACATGGTGCTAAGCGGGTCCCGGGCAGCGGAAGCCTGTTCTGTGTGCTCTTCATTAGGGCACGCTGCTCAACAAGGCTGGCCCCTGGGTCCTGGAGCTGAGTCCTCCAGTGCTGGGCAGCCCTGCCCAGCTGTAGGATACAAGTGGCAACTCGCCCTCTGGGGGCCGACTCAGTGCAGAGAAGTGGATGGACTCCATCCTAAAAAAAACAAAAGTATGGGTGGGCCCTTGGGGAGGGAGCATGGCAACACGGTGCCCTCGAGTGAAGAAACCAACCAAAGGGTGGAGAAAAACGTGGCCAGAGCGCCCATCCCATCTCTTGCATTTCTGGCACCATATCCGGTTGGTGAGGACAGACTTGGAAGAGGCAGCCTCTCTCTTGTGGATTCTGCCAGGCTCCCTCTATTCTAATCGACCCAGATCTTGAGCTCTGATTTGGAGAAATGATTTTTCCCTATTTCCTAGATGCTAAGTCTGTTTTTCAGTGAGTCTCACCGTTCCCAGTTTCATATTCCCCATAATGAAATGAAGAGGAGGCTGGGAACAGGGGCTCATGCCTGTAACCTCAGCACTTTTGGAGACTGAGGTGGGCAGATCGCTTGAGACCAGGAGTTCGAGACCAGCCTGGGCAACATGGCAAAACCCCATCTCTATAAAAAAAATTTAAAAATATTAGCCAGGTGTGGTCGGCACAGGCCTGTAGTTCCAGCTACTCGGGTGGCTGAAGTGGGTGGATTGCTTGAGCAGGGAGGTAGAGGTTGCAGTGAGCCAAGATTGTACCACAGTACTCTAGCCTGGGCGACAGTGAGACTGTCTCAAAAAAAGAACAATAATTAAAAAAAAAAAAAATGAAGGAGAAGTGCAGATACAAAGTGTGTGGCAGAAAAAGATGGTGGTCAAGAGCAGGGCTCTGAAGCTAGGCGTCTCTGCTCTGCTCTGCCAGTGATTCGCTGCTGACCTGAGGCAAGTCACTTAACGACTTGGATTCTGTCTCTGCAAACGGATTAGTATAAAGATGAAATGGGCCGGGCATGGTGGCTCATGACTGTAATCCCAGCACTTTGGGTGGCCAAGGTGGGCAGATCACCTGAGGTCAGGAGTTTGAGACCAGCCTGACCAACGTGGCGAAACCCTGTCTCTACTAAAAATACAAAAACTAGCTGGGCATCGAGAACGAAACTCCAGCTCAAAAAAAAAAAAAAAAAAAAAAAAAAAAAAAGATGAAATGAGATGAAGTATCTAACATTCTGGCCCAGAGCCAAACACAAAGGACGCTCTCAATAAATGTAAGCTCTTATTATCAAAAACCATAATAATGTTGAATTTAGGAAATCATGAAGTTCACATAGATAACAGAACCTCCTTAAATGCAGCTAGGATAATTTAGGCACTGGAGATGCTTCAAGACCATCATGTTTTTTCCTATACTCCCCGAGGCTGACCAGGCCCCTCTGATGTCATGCACCTCTGTCAACGTGATCACCTGCCACAGCCCCTTGTGGATTGCATTTCTGACCAATCTAAGCACCTGCAGTTCTCCACGTGTGCCACGCCTTCTCATACCTGCTGGTACTGCTCTCTAGAAAGCTCTTTCTCCGTTTCCCCCCCCGATTTCACATGTGCCCTTTTCACAAACTGTTCAAACGTTTATACAGTTAAGCCTTGCAGACTGTAGTTGTGGATTCCTCATGTAGAAGCAGGCTCACTAAAACCTCCTCCAAACTACAGAGCGTGGCAAAGGCATCGTAAGCAGGGCACCGGCAAAGTCTGGACCCCACACAAGGGACACAGAGTGACATCAAAGGATGGCCGGCCCTTCAGATCGGCCTGGCGGAGGGAGGTCTCAGCAAACTGAGTGGAAAAACAGGTCTTGAAGAGGACAATGAAAACAGGCTCAGGGCTCAGCCTGTATGGGGACACGGGGACATGGGGACACCCGGTTCTTGCCCATGTTAAAGGTTTCTTCCTTTTGCTACGCCAGAAACTGCAAAGAAAAGAAAATCCAAACAAAAAAGAAACATGCTCTTGCCTGTTGGGTTCTTCCTTTTTCCCAGTAATGGACATAATAACAAAAAAAGGCCGTGGAGGTATCAGCGATGTCAAAGGGAGAGGAGAACCTGATGATGAGGGAGCCTTCTCCTGGGGTCACCTCAATGTTTTTTGGAGGCCCGACAGTCACTGAAAAAGAATTACAAAGAGAAAACCACACACATACACATATGTTTTATAGATATAATACAATGTATTATATAATGCCATATATATATATATATATATAGTGGGTGTAGATATATACACACACATTTTTATCTATTTATTTATTATTATTTTTTCGAGACGGAGTCTTGCTCTGTCGCCCAGGCTAGAGTGCAGTTGTGCGATCTCGGCTCACTGCAACCTCCACCTCCCGGGCTCAAGCAATTCTCTTGCATCAGCCTCTCATGTAGCTGGGATTACAGGTACACGCCACCACACCCGGCTAATTTTTGTATTTTTAGTAGAGACAGGGTTTCACTATGTTGGCCAGGCTGGTTTCAAACTCCTGACCTCAGGTGATCTGCCCACCTTGGCCTCCCAAAGTGCTGGGATTACAGGCGTGAGCCACCGCGCCCGGCCATATTTCTATTTATATATGCAGTGGGGTTGACTTCGGATGCACAAGACTACAAGAGGCGGCTCTAGGTGTGAGGCTGCCTTCAAGTCAGCCTCCAGGTGGAAGGAGAGGCCTCGAGGCAGTCCACAGTGTGGCCCACAGCAAGTCCCTCTGGCTCCTCAGGGGGCAGCTCGGATGCCAGAAGGTGAGATTCCACCAGGCAGGTGCAAAAGCCTCCCTGACTGAAAGGCCGCCAGAGCCAGTATCTCTTACTACAATTCCCTAGGAGTTGTTTCCAGGGCCTGCGCAAAGGACATGCCCAATTACAAGAATCACTGTGCCCAGCAGATCCTAGAGATATGGCTTTCTACCAGGTATTTAGGATTGTCACAGCGGAGATGCAGTTTACCAATCAGAGGCCATGTGACCATAAGCAGTGCCACCTAGTAACATGGTTGACATGACACCTTTAGCGTCAGCTTTCCAGAGAAACAAAACTGGGAGGTTTATGCCGGGCGCGGTGGCTCACGCTTGTAATCCCAGCACTTTGGGAGGCCGAGGCGGGCGGATCACGAGGTCAGGAGATCGAGGCCACGGTGAAACCCGTCTCTACTAAAAATACAAAAAATTAGCCGGGCGTGGTGGCGGGCGCCTGTAGTCCCAGCTACTCGGAGAGGCTGAGGCAGGAGAATGGCGTGAACCCGTCAGGCAGAGCTTGCAGTGAGCCGAGATTGCGCCACTGCACTCCAGCCTGGGCGACAGAGCGAGACTCCGTCTCAAAAAAAAAAAACAAACAAAAACAAAAAAAAAAACTGGGAGGTTAACCAAAGGTCAAATTTTCCTGCAGAGGAGAAATGATTTTGCTAGTCCTTACCTACAATATATATAAAATTCCAATATAACTGAGCAAAAGTGGTGTTTATAAACTTTATGTACATTTGTCTCCTAGCTTCTTGTAATACTATGTATATTTATTTATTAAAAAAATTTTTTTTGAGACAGGGTCTTGGTCTGTTGCCCAGGCTGGAGTGCAATAATGCAATCGTGGCTCATTGCAACCTCGAACTCCCAGGCTCTAGTGATCCAACCACTTCAGCCTCCTGAGTACCTGAGACTACAGGCCCGTGCCACCATGCCTAATTTTTTTTTTTTTTTTTGTAAAGCTGGAGTTTTCCCATGTTGCCCAGACTGGTCCTGAACTCCTGGGCTCAAGTGATCCTTCTGCCTCGACCTCCAAAAGTACTGGGATTCCAGGCGTGAGCCACCACGCCCATGCTATATTCAAACACAATAACAGAGAAGTGTTGCCATGGTAAGTCTATTTGTTCAGGCTTTTCACATAATTCACAGGTCAGGCTAGGACTGTGACTCATGATGTGCTATCAATGAGGGGTTATCAAGCGTTTATTAAGTAAGCAGGCACATTGTATAATTCACCAGAGAAACTCATAGCAAACTACAGGGTGGGTCCTCGAAGTTCTAGGAGACCAATGTCTGCACATTTTACACAAGGAGACAATCCTGTCACTGTGTGTTCACAACAGCGGGGCTGGATTCTCTCCCCTGGGCACCCCAGGTTGGTGAGGGTTAGGTGTATGATCTGGCCAAGCTTCTCTCTGTGCAAAAGAACTGCTGAGTTTGTAGCTGTGCCTCCTCATTTGTTCTGGTGGAGGTGCTAAGTCCAGACAACTCCCAGTGGCAGAAGTGGGGTCAGGCCTGGCCCACCACCAGCCACAGTGATGTTCGTGTATTGACTGCTAGTGACAAAATGCTCTTCCACTCAGCCTGCTCAGGGACGCCAGCACACACGTTCTCCAGCTTCCCTTGTCCCAGCTAAGTGTGCAGAGTGTGCAGAAGCGCGTTGCAGAAGCACCTGCAGGGCCTGGCTGTAGGACACATTCTTTGGGCATCTCCATTAGCACGTGGGAGTGTGGACACCAGCCACAGCTGGCCACTGCACGGCTGAAAGCACAGGGCTCAGACCTGCCCTTCTGAAGAGAGTCCCGGCCTGGAATCTGACATGAACCCAGTAAACCTCATCTAGAGGGGAGAACAATCTGCCTCCTCTCACAGCACCGGAGGAAGGCTGCCTCCAGGGAACACCGGATGACAATGTGTGGAGCCTCCAGGTAAATGGCCTTTCCACGAAGCCTCTCACGATCAGTGCCGCTGCCAAATAAGGGTATCCTGGGCCGGGCATGGTGGCTCATACCTGTAATCCCAGTACTTTGGGAGGCTGAGGTGGGCGGATCACTTGAGGTCAGGAGTTCAAGACCAGCCTGGCCAACATGGAGAAATGCCGTTTCTACTAAAAATACAAAAATTAGCTGGGCATGGTGGTGCATGCCAGTAATCCCAGCTACTCAGGAGGCTGAGGCAGGAGAATCGCTTGAACCCGAGAGGCGGAGGTTGCAGTGAGCCGAGATCGGGCCACTGCACTCCAGCCTGGGTGACAAGAGTGAAACTCCATCTCACAAAGACAAAACCAAAATTAACTGGGGTGTGGTGGCCCATGCCTGTAATCCCAGCTACTGGGGAGGCTGAGGCACGAGAATCACTTAAACCTGGAAGCAGAGGTTGCAGTGAGCCGAGATCGCTCCACTTCACTCCAGCCTGAGCGACGGAGTGAGACTGTCTCAAAAAACAAAACAAAACAAAAAAACAAATAAGGTTATCCCCATTTCTCGGATGAAGAAACGGAAGCCGGGAGGTGACACTACTTGCCCAGAGTAACACAGCCAATACATGGCAGAGTTGGGATATGAACCCAGGCAGGGGTGATGCTAAAGCCTGCCCCCTCCAACCACCATCTCACTCCTCCACTTGGTAAACCACCTTCATATCCATTACTGATTCTAATACCACCAGCAGAGGTGAAAGTGGCAAGTGTGACGTGAGACCACCACTGTATCAAGCTTTTCAAGCATGTGGGCAGAGAACAGCAACCCAGCCAGTAACTAACAGAAACATGGGTGCTTGACTCCGGCCGGGAGTGGCAGCTGGCTGGTGCTGGACCCACTGTCACAATACATCCTGCTTCTGTTACGTTCTCTTGATCCCTGGGCAGTGGGGGTTAAGTATCATTCCTTTTTTTTTTTTTTTTTTTAATGACGGAACCTCGTTCTGTCACCCAGGCTGGAGTGCAATGGTGTGATCTTGACTCACTGCAACCTCCACCTCCCAGGTTCAAGAGATTCTCCTGCCTCAGCCTTCCAAGTAGCTGGGACTACAGTCGTGTGCCATCATACCCGGCTAACTTTTGTATTTTTAGTAGAGATGGGGGTTCCACCATGTTGGCCAGACTGGTCTCAAACTCCTGACCACAGGTGATCTGCCTGCCTCAGCTTCCCAAAGTGCTGGGATTGCAGGGGTGAGCCACCGCACCCAGCCATCCTTACTTCTTTGCATACTCCTAATTCCCACTTATTTGACACTTTATAGCTCAAATGGAGGGTGGTTTAGCACCCAAGGACAAATGGCTTGTCCACAGCAGACAAGGAGCCAGCAGGACCGCCCTGTCTTCTCTGTTTCTGTCCCTCACAGCACCTAGCACAAACCACTGATTAAAAAAAAAAAAAAAAAAACTTAAAAAAAAATAGAGATGGGGTCTTGCTATGTTCCCCAGGTTCGTCTTGCTCTCCTGAGCTCAAGCGATCCTCCCACCTCAGCCTCCCAATGGGCTAAGATTACAGGCATGACCCTTTCTAAAAAACTTTTTATTGGCCGGGCACGGTGGCTCTCATGCCTGTAATCCCAGCACTTTGGGAGGCTGAGGCGAGAGGATCATGAGGTCAGGAGCTCGAGACCAGCCTGGACAACATGGTGAAATCTCGTCTCTGCTAAAAATACAAAAAATTAGCTGGGCATGGTGGTGGGTGCCTGTAGTCCCAGCTACTCGGGAGGCTGAGGAGGGAGAATCACTTGAACCCGGGAGGCAGAGGTTGCAGTGAGCTGAGGTCGCGCCACTGCACTCCAGCCTGGGCGACAGTGCAACACTCCATCTCAAAACAACAACAACAACAAAACAAACTTTTTATTACAGAAAATTTCAAACACATAGAAAGTAGAGAGAAGATCGGCCAGGCGTGGTGGCTCACACCTGTAATCCCAGCACTTTGGGAGGCCGAAGCGGGCAGATCACGAGGTCACGAGATTGAGACCATCCTGGCTAACACGGTGAAGCCCCGTCTCTACTAAAAATACAAAAAATTAGCCGGGTGTGGTGGCGGGCACCTGTATTCCCAGCTACTCGGGAGGCTGAGGCAGGAGAATGGCGTGAACCCAGGAGGCAGAGCTTGCAGTGAGCCAAGATCGCGCCACTGCACTCCAGCCTGGGCAACAGAGCGAGACTCCATCTCAAAAAAAAAAAAAAAAAAATGCAGAGAGAAGATCATTAACAAACACTCATGTACTCATTACCCAACTGAATCAACCGTCAACTTATGGCCAATTTTGTTTCTTCTACGCCTGGAAGCTTTGTCCTTGTCCCTCCTGTTCTCTGGATTATTTTGATTTGTTTTTTTTTTTGAGATGGAGTTTCACTCTTGTTGCCCAGGCTGGAGTGCAATGGTGCAATCTCGGCTCACCACAACCTCTGCCCCCCTGGTTCAAGTGATTCTCCTGCCTCAGCCTCCCAAGTAGCTGGGATTACAGGTGCCTGCCACCACGCCCGGCTAATTTTTTGTATGTTTAGTAGAGATGGGGCCTCACCATGTTGGCCAGGCTGGTCTCAAATTCCAGACCTCAGGTGATCCACCTGCCCTGGCCTCCCAAAGTGCTGGGATTACAGGTGTGAGCCACCATGCCCAGCCTATTTTGATTTCTTTGAACAAATCTCAGCCATCACATCACTTCATCTGCAAATACTTTAATATGTACCTCTGATATATAGGAACACTTTATTTTTATTTTTTTTGAGACAGGGTCTTGCTCTGTCGCCCAGGCTGGAGTGCAGTGATGTGATCTTGACTCACTGCAAACTCCGCCTCCCAGGTTCAAGCAATTCTCCTGCCTCAGCCTCCAAAGTAGCTGGGATTACAGGTATGCACCACCACATCCAGCTAATTTTTGTATTTTTAGTAGAGATGGGGTTTCATCATGTTGGCCAGGCTGGTCTCGAACTCCTAACCTCAAGTGATCTGCCTGCCTCGGCCTCCCAAAGTGCCGGGATTACAGGCGTGAGCCACCATGCCTGGCAGGAACTCTTTTTATTCCCCCAATTTTTTATTGTGGTAAAATACACATAACATAAACTTTAACATCTTAACCAGACCACCTCCCCCTTTAAAAATCATAACGAAAACACCATTATAACACTGAAAATAAGTCAACAATAAAATTGTTCATTATATATCAAATATCTAGACAGTGATCATATTTCCTCAATTGTCTTATACATTAGTTTGTCTAAATCAAGATCCACGTAAGTTTCATGCCCTGTGTGTGCATAAACCAGACACGGAAGAAACATCTGGCATGGCTGACTACGTGACAAATGAATTACTGGAGGAACAAATGTAGGAACTGGAATCTGAGGGTTCTTCTGTCTCCTTCCAATATCTGGTGACACATTTGTTCACTCAGTCATTCAACAAATATTTACTGAATACCTACTACATGCCAGGCATTCAAGGTGCCTATTCTGCAACATAAAAGAAGTTGCACCAGAATAAGTGAGGGTGATCAGAGAGATATGCTAGCATCCCTTCTAGCATGAGGTTGGCAAACTTTTTCAGTAAAGAGCCACAGTCAATTTAGACTTTGCAGGCTCAACAGTTGCTATTGCAACTACTCTACCATTGTAGTGTGAAAGCAGCCACAGACACAATAAAAGATGGAGGTAACTGTGTGTTCCAATAAAACTTTATTTACAAAAACAAGTGGTGGGCCAGATTTGGCCTGCAGGCTGTAGTTGGCCAACCCCTGGTTTAGCAAATCACACTCCCTTAGCATTAGCTTCCAAGGTCAGAGTGTGGGTTTGACCGTCCTACCCATCTGTCTGCTGGACATTTAGGGTGAGAGGCAGGACAGAGGTGTGTGGAGTTGATACTGCAAGTGAAGAAAACCTGGAAAGTACAAAGG